>NC_080741.1:36700363-37325363 GCF_020826845.1 Diceros bicornis minor
GATAAAAATCATAAATCATTTTCATGCCAGCTCATATTTTGCTGCCAAATAGCTTATGTAAAAACTTCTTGTTTCCAGAGTCTGTTGGAATTTCAGATTTTGCAGAAAGGGAGTTGTGGGTTTGTATGGGGCCTCCCAGGTTTGTTTCACTGGGTGTTTGAATGGTGCCCTCTGGGACGCCACTGTTTTTATTCTTAACACCTCTCTACTTTACATTGCTCAAGACCCCTCCACTGTCCACCTCTAGAGACATCCCCACGAGCGGCCACACTCCCCCCACACCTGTGTGTTGGGACACTCTCCTTAACAGCTGCTACTGAGGATATGAAACACAGCAGGTCTGGCTTTTTTGCTGCTCCTCTTCTCTGGGCTTCTTTTCTTTCTTTTTTTTTTATAATTTTATTTATTTATTTTCCCTCAAAGCCCCAGTAGATAGTTGTATGTCATAGCTGCACATCCTTCTAGTTGCTGTATGTGGGACGCGGCCTCAGCATGGCAGGACAAGCAGTGCGTCGGTGCGCGCCCGGGATCCAAACCCTGGCCTCCAGCAGCGGAGTGCGCGCACTTAACCGCCAAGCCACGGGGCCGGCCCTCTTTTTTTTTTTTTTTAAATTGAAGTGTGGTTGGCATACAATTTGGGCTTCTTTTCAATCTCAGCACCCACTGAAGCCTTCCAGCCAAGCAGAAGTGGACCTTAACTCCCCATACCAACATTGACCTGCTCACCTAGTGTACCCCAACTGGATTTTGTGTGTGTTTGGTCTTGTTGGGAACAAAAATTGGCACTTATTTGACAACCTTTGTTCTTCACATGGATGGAGGTGGACCTGACTTAAAGTTAGTAAACTCAAGAATCCTTCTATCCACACTTGTAAGTAGCTTCCCCCCCACCCCAATACATCATGCGATGTAGCAATTAGATATATTATCAAACTGAAAAATTTGGGTTGTATAAAGAACAAGGATATTCACTGCAGCGTTGCTTATGATTTTTCAAAACTCAGAAACAGCATTATACTTCTATCAGCAGGTACTAATTAAATAAGTTGTATATATCCACAGGAGACATACCATGCAGCCATTTATTTATAAGATAGCTTGACCCAGAACGTACTCCAAGTTAATATGGTTAAGTGAAAAAAGTCTAGTATAATGTACTCCTATTTGTGTCTTTAAGAAATTCACATATGCATAGAACATAGTGTATTTTTGGATAGTTATGTAAAAAAGTAGAAACAATTGAGTGAGAAATTGGGGGATATTTTTTTAAAAACTGTTTATACTTGTATCTCTTTCTGCATTAAAAATGCAAGTATGTTCCTTATATAAATTTTTTAAAAAGTTTCAGACCCTATCTTTCTGCCCCCAAAAAGGCAACTTGTCCTCAGGTGGGCTGTGCTGTCTTGAGCTGGTGGTGACTGTGCAAGAACCAGGGTCCGGATTCCTTTCTTTCTCCTCCTCCCGGGCCCCCCAAAGCCACAGCTCTGTGACAGCACGTGGCCAGAGATGCCGGAGGGGCTTCTGCCTCAGGTTTGGACTGTGGTTTTGGAGCACTGGCATTCGGTGTGTTTTCCCTAAATCAAGTAGTTAGGTTTGGATGTTAGTGAATAGACTTAGTTTCACGGCTGGACTTTGCTCCTTGAACTTGGTTTACCTTTGTTTCATTAGGAGAGCCTGCAGAGTGGCTCACGCAGATAAGGCTTCTGGTTGTCGCCAGTCAGCCTCAGGTCCTTTCTATAGTGGGAAACTTAGAAACCCTCTTGAGTGGGTAGACCTTCTTCTGTGCAGGCCTGACTTTGTGGGAGCCAAATGTCCCCAGTCATTGTAAGAAATGTCAAAAAATAAGCTTACAATTGTTATTATATTTCAGTTTGGGCATTTTGACAATGAGAGGCCCCTCCATCCTTTCAGTTTACATTCCTCGCTGATGTGGGTAGTTGTATTTTAAACTTGCAGATGTGCCGAGTCCTGTGGCCTGTGAGTGTGTTCCTTGTTGGATCACAGGTAGTATAAAAAGTAGATTTCCAGAAGCGTGCGTGCACAGTCTTATTCATTAACAAAGCACTTTATTTAAGTGCTAGCTAAGGTAAACTTGCCTACTTGGTATTTTTATTTATTTATTTTTTCTTTTACCTCACCCCTTCGTCTCCTGCTGGGCCCACATTCCTAGGTCTTTGTCTCTGCCTGGTATTTTAGAAATTTTGGGAGAGGAAGGCAGTGGGTGGGGCGTTCTGGAAGCTGGGGGCAGGGAAGAGGGTGGTCGCTTGCAAGGTCAGAGGTCAAGCCTGCTCCATTCAGCTAGGGCAGCCAGATTGTCGCCATGTTGGGGGGAGGGGGGCGTGTCTGTGCATCTGCCGGGGAAGCCCCAAACAGGCAGCTTTAGGCCCTGGAATTCCTGCCACCAGAGGACCGCTCCTTCCCCGCTTCCCAGAGCCACAGTTCATGGCCTCTGCCACATTTCTGACCATGGACCCTCTGAACAGCCCTCAAGTTTATTCTTTTAAAATAATCTTCCAGCTGGTTCAGAGAGAATTGCACCCATGCACATCCTTACCTATTGACCGAGTTTCACAAGCTCTAAAATTGTGGGTTTTCAGTGTGAGAAATTGCAGGTAGATGAGATGTGGAGCTTCTGAATGGAGCATGAAGTCTTCCCAAAGTTCTTCTGCAACTTCTGCTTGCAAGTTTATGAAAATTGTTCACGTTTTCAGGTTTTGGACAATGTGTTCTTTTTTAAATCAATGGTTTATTAATTACAAGCAGCACTGAGGCTATGCTCTTACCCATAGCTTTTTATTATCAACTAGCTGGGTGCTCCCCTTCCATCCCCACCCCTAACCCTGGCCCCACCTCTGTGGTCCTTAACAGTCAGCCTGGAATTGCCGTAGCACTGGCACTTCTGAAATCACAGTGTGTTTTAGGGGCTTAGAGCTGCATCCATCCCCCATGAAATGACACCAGGCAGGAGTGCATCTGAGGGGCACCCCTTTCGCCCACCTTGGAGGTATCTGGGCTCTTAAAACTGGGCACACGAGGGGGCCTGGTGCTTTGGGCTTTAGGCACCCTCCTGCCACCTGTTCTGACCAGGAATTCTTTTCGGGCCACTTAATCTGCACATTCCTTTTTTTTTTTTGGATGTGTGGATGCCCCCACAGCATGGCCACCGACGAGTGGTGTAGGTCCGTGCCCAGGCTCTGAACCTGTGAACCCAGGCTGCTGAGGTGGGGCGCACTGAACTTAACCTCTATGCCACCAGGCTGGCCCTGCACATTACTTTAAAACCTACCATTTGTAGGGTATCTCCTATGCACAACATCATCCAGGCTCTGGGTTTTAACAAACCTAAGACCCAGAAAAATTACCTTAATTCCTTGCAGTTGCACGATGGGCACCTGGAACCTAGCTTTCTGGCTCAGCCCAGAGTTATTTCAAAGCCTTTTGGTTTCTGATGTTGAGTTCCCAGAGATAGGGTTCCTGGGATTTCAGGGGTGAGAGGGGTCTCCCTGAGGTACCTAGTCAGACCCTGCGTGTGTCACACGAGACTGAAGCCCAGACGGGACTGGATAGATGGTCCCACAGCCAGGTAGTGCCAGACTCGGCTAACAGCCTGAGGTTCTACAGCCTGAGGTTCTTTCTCACTCGTTCCCGTGCAGACGAGAGCTGTTACATAGGCACGGGCCTACAGACTGAAGAAAGCAGGGGGACACCAGTCAGTCCACACAGCTGTCCTGAGAAAAGGTAAATCCTGAGAAGAGCTCAAGAGAAGATTGCTTAGCTGTTTGGCAAGAGCTGGGCAGACAGAGGGTTCAGAAGCATGTTTCATTCTAATTTAAAAGGAGCCTTCTGATGGCAGGTTTTCACACTTCATATTAGCATAGAAGTGATCCCTTTATTCCCATGACAAATGGAGGGAGCAAAGGGAAGGAATGTGGTTGAGTTGTTGAAACTGGTGGGAGAATTGCTTTAGTACCACATCGTAAAAAGAAGGTGTCTAGGAATGTCCCTCAAATTTATCCATCTTAGCATCTTTTGGTTAGTATTTAAGGTTAGCTTGATAATTTTAGATGTATTAGAAAGATTAGATCATCTTTAAATGATGAGCCTGCTTTAAAAAGTGATTGGCCTTGAAGAAGGCAAATTGCCGTTACCTGGTTTCGGTCTACCACAGTCACTGGAAAGATAATGCATAGGACAAAATTGGTAGTAAAGTTACAAAGCTGAATACATTTCCCTCCTATAAAATATTTTGAGTCCATAAAACTTGCCGTGTCACAACCATTTCTTAAAAGTAGGAACATAATATCCTACATCTTTCCTTTTTCCTGTTTCTGAATCCAAAAGCAGCCTGACCTTGCTGGCCCACACACTCCCTATCCACTCTGTTAGTCCTAAGTGGAGCAGGGCTGTGGCTTGATTGAACCATTTGGGAGACCATTTCCCAGTGGACATGCTGCATGCCAAGACTTTGGTGCGTTAATAAAATAATCTGGAAAAGAAGAGCAGCAGCATTCTTCCTCTTCTTGCCCTGGGCCCTCTCTGCATTGGACTTTCAGCCTTATAGGAACTTTCTGGCCCTGAGGGCTGCCGCTAGCCCTCCCTCCCTGTCACTATCTGCTGCAACACTACCTTGCTTCTCAGGACAAGCTCCTGTTCTGTTCCACGCAGAATCGCCTTGTCTTGAGTCTCATCCTAGACCTCCACGATACCTAGCAAGGTGCTTAGTGCTCTGGATGAGGTAGCCAGTACCAGGCATGTGTTGGAACCAGCTCTTTTGAAGGCTCCTGTTGGCCTCCCTGCTCTGCCTTCACTAGCTGTGTGGCCTTAAGCACATCACGACCTCTCGTCTTCATCTGGGGATTAAGTGTGTTGTGTATGTGACACAACTTCCCTTGGACACCGCTTCCCTACGTGTTGCATGTTGGCTGGCTTTCCCTCATACCCAGGTGTACCTGAAGCAAATTTAAGCTCTGCTCTTGAAAGCCATCCAGCAAACATTTACAGACAGTGATGCTAAGTGCCCTGGTCTGTGGAGGGAACAACGAGACTGGCCCAGTTTCTGTGCCAAGGAGCTTTCGCTCTTGAGAGCTCCTCATTTATCAGCAGGTGGAGGCTGTGCCAACCCTTGTCTCTCCCTCCCAGCATGCTTGGGCCCCAGGGAAATACAGAACATCACATAAAGCAGTTCTGTCAGCACGGGCTGCCTCCCAGGGTCAACTCCTTGGAACAACTTGGCAGGAGGAAGAAAGACAAGAAGCTGGCTGACCTTACCACTAGCTTTTTGCCTTCGTTCCAGAAGCTTAAGCCGGTAGCTTGCTTGACTGCCTGGAAGAACCATGCTTTGCACTTTACACTAATCTCCTTGATGGGGAGGAGGGTGGCAACAAGCCGTGGTGTGAGAGTGATTAATACTGGCTCCTAACCTTGCCTCAGACACCCAGAGGCTGGGGTGGCAAGAGAAACTTTTCTGGTATATTCTTTCATTCAGGCCACCAATCTCAGACCAGGGAAATATGATCTTAGAACTTTTCTGGGTAATTAATCTAAGATGCAGAGAAATCTCTTATGTCAGGAGGATTGTCTTGTTTCATCTTTGCCTTTGAAGTGTCTCGGTTATGGTTCTGAATGAAACTGGAGTGGACTGAGGAGTTGGTTGTTTTTTCCTTGATTTGGGGCAGAGGGGATGGGAAAGAGCGAGTTGTGCTCACAGTTGACTGCACGGCTCCGTCGCCCTGTAGGGGTGTGCTTGCTTATTGGGAAGGGGGTGGCTGGGGGTGTGGGATCCAGAGCACCCCTGGTTGCTGTCCCGGCCCCCATCCTGCATCTCTCATTAATGTCTGTCCCCTCTCTGGTCCCCAGGTGCTACACCTGTACTGTGACACTTGCTCGGTGCCCATCTGTCGTGAGTGTACAATGGGCCGCCACGGGGGCCACAGCTTCATCTACCTCCAGGAGGCGCTGCAGGACTCACGGGCACTCACCATCCAGCTGCTGGCTGATGCCCAGCAGGGCCGCCAGGCAATCCAGGTCAGTCCTTGCCACCCTTCACCTATTTCCCTTGTTCTTTCTTGCACATAAAACCTTTCCCGCTCCCTTTCAGATGGCATGTGTAGATTATAGGGCAGACTCCAGTGTGCGGGGGCCATGGAACAGGACCCAAGTGAGCTCATGTGACACCCATGCAGCAACAATCCCTTGGGGGCTGGGGGAGCACTGAGGCCTCCTCGCAAGTCTTATAAAGATGAGAGGGATGTGGCTGAAGTTACTGGCCGGTCAGGGCTTATTCCAGATTCCCAGGCTGGGCCCCCACCGCATCATCTGCCTGTTTTCCATCCAGCCCAGCCCCCTCCCCAAATCCAAGTGCATATTAATAAGCATGCAGGACTGCAGAAAGACTGGGCACTTAATGCTTTTCAGACAGAGACCATTGCTGTTCAGATTTATTTATTTATAGGTGAGAAGTAAGTGAGCATGGGAAATTTTAGGTAAGGTTCAGAGTCTCAAACTCTTTCCTGGGTGATAAAGTCACGTCCTGATAATTTAGACCCTTGTTTCTGTTGAATCCCCATCCCTTTGGGGTTAGGAAGAGACATGTGTAACTTTGGGGCATAGCAAAGTTCTCTTACATAGTCAGGTAATAGTGTGCCTGAATTGAATTTGAATTTTCCTGCCTGGTCCCGGTGACAAGGTTTTAGGAAAACAAAAAATCATGAGATGTTTTCCTTGTCTTACAGGATAAGGTTGAAAGTCAAGAAACACTGCTAATCCTAGAGCAGAAATTGAATAGGAAACTGTTGGTATTTACGTTCTAGAGTATTTGAATAAGTGAATTGTTTAAAAAAATAAGATCTTTTTTGGAAGTGGTAAAGAACTGATCATGTGCTCTAAAGAAGGGGGGTGGTGGGTGGAAGGATGGTTTAGGATTTTAATAAGTTTCTCAGCAGCTCTCACATTCCTATGCATGATGTTGAAGTAACCTTTCTTTTTTTTTTTTTTTTGTGAGGAAGATCCGCCCTGAGCTAACATCCATGCTAATCCTCCTCTTTTTGCTGAGGAAGACCGGCCCTGAGCTAACATCTATTGCCAATCCTCCTCCTTTTTTTCCCTTTTTCTCCCCAAAGCCCCAGTAGATAGTTGTATGTCATCCTTCTAGTTGCTGTATGTGGGACGCTGCCTCAGCATGGCTGGACAAGCGGTGCGTTGGTGCGCGCCCAGGCTCCGAACCCCGGGCCGCCAGTAGTGGAGCGCTCTGACTTAACCGCTAAGCCGTGGGGCTGCCCCGAAGTAATCTTTCTGATGAGTCAGATTATCTGATATTCAAGTCATAAAATTGGAAGTTTGAGAGTCTATTTCTGGAATGACTCATTCTGTCGTATTCTTATGCCAGAGTGATGTGCTTTCTAGCATATGCCTTCAGGGTGTCTCTTGGTTGCTGTTAACTTCTTGTTTGCCAGCATCCCCACTAGTGTAGAGTTCTATCTTATTTCTGTTCTTTTTCAGTGAATCTGTCCCCGTGGATGAAGTGGTTGGAGGCTTCCATTTTTATGCCACTACAGTTAGGACCTTCTCAAATGCCTTACCCTGTTGGTGTCTCCTGGACACTGGCTGCTTATCAACATCACTGGGGAGCTTAAAGAACTGCTGATATCTGGGTCTTGCCCCCCTAGATTGTGGTATAATCTTATTAACCCCTTCCTGTCCTTGGAGATTGAGAACACTCGGGTTCTTGAAACATGATTGAGAGAATTGCTGGTGCTCTCTGCTTTCTTGGCATCAGCCACTCTCGACAAAAATGAGTTGTCATGATTTGCTAGAGGCTTAAGGAGAGATCTGTGGTTAAAATGATGAAATCTCAGGGAAGTGGAAATTCGAGCTTTTTGTGGAGAAAGAGAGAAGTGGAGGGACTTTCTCTGCCATGCTCAACTTTCTAAAGCAAATAAGGTCAGTGTTAGCTGCTGTCTGCTATGTGAGTAGTGACAAGAACCTAGGAGTGAAATTCAAATATTAGTTGATACTACTGTGCCTGACACTAATGTAAATACTGGATCATGGGGGATTTTGGGTGGAGGAGCCAGGTGGCAGGTGGGTACTTGGGGTGAGGTGGGGGGCTCAGTATGTTAATAATCTGTACAGCCACATTCAGGTACACCTGCTGAACATCAACTGCATAGATTATGAATTGACTTGCTAGAAAGTCCTTGTGTAACCATGGTGTGTGTGTGTGTGTGTGTGTGTGTGTGTGTGTGTGTGTGTGGCGGGGGGCCGTGTAGTGCCCTTGTGAGGCTCTTGGTTATAATTCTTTAAAACCTACATTCAGCCAGTAATCTGAAGATTGGAGTATTATTGGACACCCATTTCTGTCTGAAAGTTCTTATCAGATTCTCAATGCATTGACCATTCCTAGGAAAATAACTATCTGGAGGCCCTCTATGAAAATAGAGTGTTGGGTTCGTACCTGTTAAAAAAGAAGTCCCGGGGCTGGCCTGGTGGCCTAGCTGTTAAGTGCCCGTGCGCCGCTTCGGCGGCCCCGGGTTCGCAGGTTTGGATACCGGGCGCGCACCGACACACCGCTTGTCAAGCCACGCTGTGGTGGTGGTCCATATAAAGTAGAGGAAGATGGGCACAGATGTTAGCCCAGGGCCAATCTTCCTTGGCAAAAAAAAAAAAAGAGGATTGGCAACAGATGTTAGCTCAGGGCTGATCGTCCTCAAAAAAAAAAGTCCCCAGGTGTTGGTAGAAAACACAGCCCCTCTTTCCCTCTGAGTTAACTCTGTGATACCAGCACATGCTTTGGGGGCAGGGAGGGGAAGTTGAGGTAAAGATTGAAGACAAGTTAGCTTTGCTCAAAAACCATTTGCCAAAAAGCCAGTTGGTTCCCATGTACGCCACAGAAACAAGTTCTGTCCCCAAGGTCAGCAGACTGATGTGACCTAGTTTTCGTTGCAAGCAAGTGTTTTGCACATGGGTTCCTTGTAGGGGTCAGGACAGTCGAGTTATGTGTCATTGGCACTCACTGAGTGAGCATGGGGAGGAGTCTGCATGTGTACAGCAGGTATTTAACTGAGCCTCTGCTGTGTTAAAGGAGAGCACTGTTCTGAGAGCTTCAGGTGGAAGCTATCTTGGGGACTAATCCAAAAGTCGTTTAAAATTTTGTTTATTTATATAAAAGATATTTAGATTTCTGTGTGAATATACAGGAGTCTTCTCCTTTGTTGGTCACTAAGCAACAGAAAGGATGACAGCCACTGAAATTTTGAGATGGGCCCAGAGGATGATGATGTGACCTTGAAATGCCATAAAAGAACACACTGATTTGGGTGCGCATTGCTTTGGGTGCTTGATTTCTTCATGTAGTTGGTCAAAATATTAATGAAGTAAACAGCCCAACCACAGAATTTTTATGCTGTCATTTGATGGCATTTACATTGAAGAGTACACTAGAGGTGGTGTGAAGACTGTTTCCTGTTCTTAATGTGAATGTTGGAGAAGGAAGGAATACAGTCAGTTAACATATAATTCTGGGGGAGTGGTAAGTTTCTTGAAAATATACATATAATTTGCCCCCTCCCTCCTTTGCTAAAAGAAAATCACTTAATCCATATAAACCAAAATACAGAATGATGCTGGTCACAGAGTAAGAAGAGACTCTGATTTCTTTCCCAGGGAACATTTATTTTTATTGATTGATGGATTGTGAGGAGGATCAGCCCTGAGCTAACATCCATGCTAATCCTCCTCTTTTTGCTGAGGAAGACTGGCTCTGAGCTAACATCTATTGCCAATCCTCCTCCTTTTTATTCCTCAAAGCCCCAGTAGATAGTTGTATGTCATAGCTGCACATCCTTCTAGTTGCTGTATGTGGGACTTGGCCTCAGCATGGCCGGAGAAGCGGTGCGTCGGTGCACGCCCGGGATCCAAACCCGGGCCACCAGCAGCGGGGCGCACGCACTTAACCGCTAAGCCATGGGGCCGGCCCCTTTCACACGGAGCATTTAAATAACAGGTTTGATTTGGCAGTCATTGGTCTAAGAAACCATCCTAGATTTGTTCATTTGCTCTTAATAGTATTAATATATTAAGCGTGTCATTTGGGAGCTTTTAAAAGCTGCTTATTTATACCAGCAAATTGGCAGATCCAAGAAACAGTGGATATCCTAGAAATAGGCTTTATTTTGCTAATAACTTAAGAGAGTTAAGAAGACATCAAACCAAATAAGGGGTGATGAAGGAGGGAGAAGGAGTAGATTTAAATCCATCATAGCAAACACCAAAATAAAGACTTAGCGGGATTAGAGGGTTACATGGAGAGCAGGAGGGAAAGCATTAAATATAATAATAATAAAGATAGATATATGTTAAATCCCTAAAGGCACGAAAGCACTCTAAGATTAGAAGTGATACTAGAAACTTCTGCATATTAAAAGGAAAGCAACAAACTAGAAAATAAGGCAGACAAGTAGTTACTCATGAAAAGATCGTACAAGTAGGTACAATAGGAAGATGCTAATAGATAAAGGAATTGAAAGCACACCTTACAAAGAGAAAATCCAACTACTTAATATACCCATACGAAAACATATTCAGCCTGAGCAGTAATCTAATTAAAATGACATCAGAATACTATTTTGGATAAATATCTCAGTATGTGCACCATGCTTACTCTTTGTAGGTAGGAGAACGTGCTTTGAAAAATACCAGAGCTATAAAGGTGGAGGCAACTCGTTCCTCCTTTGGGAGGCAGTGTCCTGCATTCTGAAAGTATTTGTTGCACCATTATGAATTGTCAACAACAGGAGTAAGGATTTTTTAGCCACTTACGTTTTATGAAGAGTTTGTGATCACATTTAAAATACAGACACACACACGCAATGTTAAGTAAAATGAGCAAACCATGAAGTTGGTTCAAGAAAAATTATGCAAAACCAGAAAACAATGCAGAAAAATTAGGGGACCAAATATTAATAGACCAAAATATTAATAGTGTTTTCCTGATTATGGTGGGACTGAGGCAATTTTTTTTTTCAGTTTTATTAAGGAAAACTGATACACAGACTACACATATTTAAAGTGTACAACATGTTTGACGTGTATTTCACTGAAGAAAACATCACCACAGATAAGATTATGAACATGTCCATCACCTCCCCAAATTTCCTTGTATCCTTTTGGTAATCCCTCCCTCCTTGCTCCCATGTTCCCAAGCAACCACACTTCTGCTTTCTGTCATAGGTTAAGATTGTGTTGTGTTTTTAATCAGTTAGGAAATGAATTTAGCAATGAGTAACAGGCCTTCTCTCTGCTCCCAAAAAGTAGTGGTTTAAATACTCAAGATTTTAATCTCTTCTGTTAAAAAAAAAAACAAAACCCTGTATCTGAAGATACAGGTAGTCATTGGAGAATCCTTTAGCTCTACCCTACCTCCTAGGTGTTGACATTCATCCCTATGGCCCAGAATAGCTGCTGGAACTCAAGCCATCACGTCTGTGTTCTGAACAATTGAAAGGAAGTGGGCATGCCTCCCGCCTTTTATAGAGATTTCCCAGAAGCCTTGGCATAATACTTGTTACATCTCTTGGCCAACACACAATCTCATGACCACATCAGTTGCAAAGGCAGTTTCTATCTGAGCTCAGTATAGCCTGAAATAGATAGAGCTCTGTTACTTTTCATCTAATGTTAGTAGTAAGTTAATAGTAGTAATAAAGATGAAATGGATGTTGTAGACAACCAGCTATCTTTGCCCTACCCTCTTCCTGATTTCCTTTGTTGGACATAAGTTGTCTACCCAGTTCAAAAAGTGAACATTGGTATTCTTCATGTTAAAGCAAGAGTGATAGATATTGTACCATTTAGCACAAAAATGAGAACTGAGCTTAATGACTAAGCATAATTATTTTAAATTGTGCGAATGAAATTGTAAGTTAATCTAGACCTTCTGGACTTCTTTGTTCCCCAAACTTCTGTTTTTGTCTGGTTACTTTAATAGACCAAGTCACCTGCAGACACTCCTGCTTGCCATGATGGAAAGTTTCCCACAGTGAATGCTGAGAATGTCTACTATCTCATGGGAACTTACATCAACTATATTTAGACTATCCCAGAAAGTAGATCAAGGAAACTTTTTTTTTTTTTCTATTACAGATAAGGAAATGGGAGAACATAATTTAGTTGCTTTGCCGAAGATCCCAGATCTCATTGACCATAGGCCTTCCCTTTTCACAATAAGAATTAACAGACTTGTTGACTGAGCGTCTCTGTTCCAGGCACTGAAATAGCTACTTTATGTATACATAGTAGTGCCTGAGGTGTGGATTTCATTCTTTCCATTTTGTAGGGAGAAAACTTGGCTTCAAAGAGATTTACACACTGACAGTGAGTAGAGGAATTGCAGTTTGAATCCAAAACTGATGGTCACTTCTTCTCATTTTGGGAGGCAGGTGTGCGCGTGTGTGGTCTCTCTCTGTCTCTCTCTCTCATGCGTGTGCACTCCCCCTCCCCCCCTGAACCAATTATAATTTTTCCCATGCTGTCTTAATTGGGACTCTTGGTTGCAGTTGGCTATGAGAGAGTGAATAGTCTCAGGTGACCAGGTAGAAGAATATGGATGGATCAGGCTTCAGGTATCCAGGGACTCAGACCTTAGTGCCAGCACTCGGTCGCTTAGCTCTGCCCTTTTCTCCACCATAACCTCATTCTTGCTACTGAACATGGGCTTCACCCGTGCAGGGGAGAGAATGGTGGGCATGAATGGAGGTCTCTTCAGGCTTGCACGGTTCCATTCCAGCAAACTGTCCTCAGGGAAAGAGTGAGTTTCCCTTTTCCTCTCCTCTGCCCTTTTAGGGTGGAGGGAGAGGCTGGTACATCTATATGTAAACTCTCAGGGAAAGGCCCCTAATTGGCCTGGCGTCCTTCATTCCTCGTTGGGCACAGTGGCTGGAGGCACTGTGATTGGGAGCTCCCTTTGGAGCAAATGAATGAGCAAGAACACATCCCAGAAGTAAAGGACACTAGCCAGACCAAATCTGCGGTAGATTTAAGTCCTTACCAACCTAATACCACCTTTAAGTGAGTATCAGTGACATTTTACAATATATATGGACTCAGTACAGCTTTTGGATTGTGTATTTTAATTTCCATTTTCCAGCTTTTCTTTAGAAAAAACTTTTGCAGGAACTCCATTCGCTTTCTTCAACCAGGGACATTTGTCTATTAGTTTCCCCTCCAGAGCTGGAGGTAATATACACTCTCTAGAGGCTTAGCAGAAATGTTTTTGCCTTTCTTCAGTCCCTTTTGGACCCCGAGTTACACCACTGGTCCGTGTTTCTGTCTTTGTGTTGGTGCCAGAAGGGTGGAGATTTATCCTGGCTCCTCTCCTGTAACAAGTAAGCGGCCCTGTACTGCATGCAGTTGTGTGTTAACTTCCCCAGTGAGGGCATCTTGTCTTGGGCACCTCATTTTCCTCCAGTCTTGATGTCCTCATCCACTTATTTTCAAGATTAGTTTGTTTGTAAGCTTCCAATAAATAATTTCTGGATAGAGAAGAGTATACATATAAAAGGTACGTTTCCCCAATTGACTGTCTGGTTTTTTTATCCAGTATTAAATTACAAGTGTCGGGTGTAGTTGACTGTGAACCGAAGTTCCTAAGTTACGACTCTGAGAGACTCACAATTGTCTATATTTAGCTTGGGAGTCTTAGTTCTAGAAAAGAAACCCAGAAGTAAATCCTTCAATTAATTCTAGGTCCTGTAAAGACCCTCATGAGGGTCTGGAGTCACCCACAAAAAAGAAAGAATGGAAGATGTCCATAGTGTACATCATCGATGTTTTAAGGGTGGCTACTTATTTTTATTGCTTTTTAGAACATTGTGTTACTTTTGCTTTGACTCTTCTTCAAAGTACAACATTTTGCTCAGTTACATAATTAGAGGATTTCATAAGGTGCACTGATTCACTGGGGATATCCATAATCAGGGCAAGAATATAGTAATGCACATAAGAGAGCCTTCATTCCTTAATTACTGTATTTCTTTCATCACATTTAAGATGCTGTTGATTGTCAGATACACATTTATTTTATATACGACTAACAAAGGGGAAAATCTCATTGACAATTTTAAGATGAATCATAGTTTCCAAGATGTTAAATGTGATAAAAATTACATTTTAGAGTGAACTACAGTAGTTCCCGTATCTGGTATGGTGGCCTGTGAGTTTATAGGTGATATTTGAATTCTCTGTTATCTTCTGTCAGGACACTGTAAATACCAATCATCAGGCCACTGCTGTTCCCCATGGCAGACATCACTAATCACTGTCTGCACTCTCCCTGTAAAACTCCGATTTGGCCTCAGACTGCTTCTGTAGTAGGTGACAATCCCTCAACAGTGAGCTGGCGTGCACTGATTTGCCTGCCCAGATTGAGACCCTCAGCTTTCAAATGTTTGACTGGATCTGTTAACATCCACAAGAGAACATTTTTTCTCAAGCCCCATGCTTATTGAGTGATATTTTTTTTCTTTCTGCAAAGTATATACTTCTGTTTTCAAAGCTTACGCAGCCCTTTTACCCACTGTCACTTTCCCCAACCCGCCTGCCTCCCGTCTCCTTCAAACGCCCTGCTTCAGAACCTGGGAATGAGTTCAGTGGGTCCTGGTCTGCCATCTTGGAATGCAGTGCTTGACTAGATTGTGTACGATTTGGAGAGGAAAGATCCATTTTGTCTCTACACATAAGGCTTTTATGACTCTACCCTACCAATGATATTGTCCTCGCATGCTTGGGGGATGACTCAAATTACAGGAAGAGCTTTGCACCCTTTCTACCTGTTTGAAAAAAGGAAGAAACAGTTCTTGTTGTAGAATGCGAATTCCAAACCCAAGGGCCTTCAGGGACCTGGCAGGAAACATGAGGGAGCAAGCCTGGCGAGGAGACAGTACGGGGAGAGGTGAGTAGACACTCACTGTTAACCCCCAGCTGTGTTAAAGGGAGTGGTCATTGTTCTCTCCAGCCACTTCTTGCCTGCAGGAATGTGGGCCTGTTATTCTCGTAACTTCTGATTTTTATGGAAGATCAGTTTGGTAAGTAATATGACATTGGTATAGATAGAAAGCCGTTTGCTGCCCCTGTTTTCCGTTGAGGAAGCGTTAAGAAGTGTTGTGGACATAGGCTTGGTTGCCTCAGTCAGATATTGACTTGGACACCAGCTCTGTGCTAATTCATAACCAACACAGCTGAAAGCAGGGCGTGCCACTCTCTTGGCTCTAACCTACCCTTTCACACTCGGTGCTGTGTGATGCTGGGGCTGCAGCACTTCAAACCACGTTTCTGGAAGTAGGAGGAAGGGGCTTACTTCTTCCTTTTGACTTTCTGTTCTTATCGGCAGCATTTTTTCAACCTGGCATCTGAAGTTGGTTCCAATTTCCCGCTTTTGCCACTCCCAGAATGAGCTGGACATGGCCCCTCATCCATACTTCTGGGCTCTGTAACCCCAGCTTTCTTCTCTTTGTTCTCCCAGCCCAAGGGGAGGTAGTAGCTGCTTCCTGCAGTTACTGTCCATCTCTAATCCTTGTTGTACCCTCTGCCCTGGCCCACCTTCCCTACATTAAATTGTCTCTGTTTAAATGTCTAGTGAGGTTTCTCTTTTTTTGAATGAATCTTGACTGACAGCGTGAGACATTCAAAATCTACCACCCGGTCGTGGTATCTTCGTATATGCTCGCTTACTTGATTGGTCGTTCTAAGTTTTTATCTTTAGGGTAATTTGGATATATCCCTCTGCCTCAGTTTGTGGGCTACTCTATTAGTTTCCTAGGGCTACTACGACAAATTATCATAAACTGGATGACTGAAAACAATAGGAATTCTCTCACAGTTCTGGAGGCTAGAAGTCTGAAATCAAGGTGTCAGCAGGACTGTGCTCCCTCTGAAGGTTCTAGGAAAGAATCTTCCCTTGCCTTTTCCTAGTTTCTGGTGGTTGCCAGCAATCCTTGGTGTTCCTTGGCTTGTAGCTGTATCACTCCCAGTTTCTGCCTCTGGCTTCACACGGCCTTCCCTCTGTGTGTCTGTCTCTGTCTTCTCACCAGTCATTGGATTTAGGACTCATCCTAATCCAGTATGGCCTCATCTTAACTAATTACATGTGCAAAGAGCTTATTTCCAAATAAAGTCACATTCTGAGGTTTCCGGTGGGCCTGAATTTTGGGGGCCCAATACAGTTACCTAGTGCTTTGATACCACATGGTTGCGGCCATAGACATGAGCAAATATAAAATGTTTAGATTGTTCCTGTTAGAACCCAATGGCTAAGTGCCGTGGACTATGTACTTAGCCCCCACTTAGTTTGATATGCAGTGACCCTTGGGACAAGCGTGTAAAGGTAGAGCAGAAACATTGTGGGAAGGTGGTGTTCACTTCCAGTTTCAGGAAGGAAGTGGCATCTGAGCTGCATTTTGCAATTTAGGGTGAATTTGGAAGAGAGGGCATTCCAGACCATGAATAGCCTGTGAGGTGTCCGGATCAGCCCAAGTGTCAGCTCTGATCAGCTCAGTGGATCCTTAGGCCTCACAGGGATTGGGCCAAAGAATGCAGTGAACAGTTATGTCAGCCATGGATGGTTCGGGGACAGTTGCACTGTGTGGGTGTGGCTCCCATGCCATTAATGTGTCATCCAGACTGAGAGTATTAAAGGTGGTAAATAGGACCCCCAATTGTAAGTGATCAAAGGAGTCACAACTGTTTAGCTTAGTGGGAAGCATATTCATAAAAATAAGACAGGTCATGTATTGTTTGATTGCATTTATATGAAATATCCAAAGCAGACAGATCTATAGAGACAGTAGATTATGGTTGCCATGGAGGGGAGGGAGGAGAGATGGAAAATGACTGCTTGATGGGTATGGAGTTTCCTTTTGGGGTGATGAAAGTGTTTGGAGCTGGGTAGTGGTGGTGGTTGCCCAACAGTGAATGTGCTAAATGTCACGAATGGTAAATTTTATGTTACATGTATTGTACCACAATTTAAAAACAAAATAAGGCAGGGAGTGTGAGTAGGCCTAGGTATGTGATCCTACCTGAATGACAGGAGCTAGGCAGGCTGAGGAGAAAGAATGGTTGAGCTTTTGTTGCAGGTGTTTACCAGCCGAGCACTACTAAGAATAATAGTATTTTACCCTGTGCCAGGTGCTCTGCTCAGCCCTTCGCATGTATTGTCTTGCGTTTTCCTCACGTTCACCCTTCACCAGTGTTGGAGAAGGCCAGGGACTTGTCCAAGGCCTTACAAGTACTAGGAGGTGGAACTAGGATTTGAACTTGGGTTACCTGCCTCCTGGGATGCCCAGAACTGTCCAGTTTTAGGATGTATTCCACATCCCAGAAACTCCTCCAGGGCACATGCGTTATTGGTCGTCCTTAACCAATTAACCTGGATTCCTGAGCCCGGGTCAGGCTCCAACCCCTTTATGCTTCCTCAGGCCCCTCCTGATTTGGGACACCTGCTCTAAAACCATCAGCAGTCAGTTTGGAATCCCTGATTTAATACCTCAGTATCTCGAAGAAATCCTTGTGGCTTTTCAAGACATGTCATACAATATTAATGAAAACACCAGACCTTCTGTCTGGATTAATTTTTTATGAACAATTATACGTCTGATTAAACTGGCTGATTTACTAGGGCTGGTGGTACAGGGTGGGGTGTGTAGATGGTCTCTGGCAAGCCATCTCTGACCACAGAGCACGGTTTCTTAGGTAGATCAGATGATATTCCCAGTATGCACTTGGTGTTGGTTCTGGCTGGAATGAGCTGTGCTGCTAATGACTTGACAAGAAGGTGATGGATAACCACTGGCCTGCAGCCTCTTGTCCAACCTCACGTGAGGGTGTCCCCAGCCTTTGGGGTTTCCCCAGGTGGGGAGTAAGGCCAGGAAGTCTGTGGGAAATGGCTCATGTGCCCAGAGTAGTACATTTCACATCTGATCCTCATTCCCGGTGTTCAGCTGTGACCCAGCTGCACCGGTTTCACTGTGTCAAAGTATCCCTTAATAGTCCTGACAGTTGCTGTATAGGTGCCATTTCTCATACAAAGAAATCCAGCGCTTGCCAGCAACTCCTTCAGTTACGTGTCAAACAGATGCCACTCTCTCCCTAAGTGCCTGCTTTCTCTCCAAGGAAGTGGGTCGAGCAGTCTGGGGGCCCAGGGTGTTAGCTTTTCAGGTCTGAAAAAAGCAGACTTAAATGTTTTGTCTGGGGAGTGAAGGTCCTTCTAATGCCATGAGATTGTTTTTGGTTTTCCAGCTGAGCATTGAGCAGGCCCAGACGGTGGCAGAACAGGTGGAGATGAAAGCAAAGGTGGTCCAGTCGGAGGTCAAAGCCGTGACTGCGAGGCACAAGAAGGCCCTGGAGGAGCGGGAGTGCGAGCTGCTGTGGAAGGTACCGTGCCCAGCCCCACTCAGCGCCACCTCAGCTGGCCAGCACCTCCGTGAACCACAGCAGAGCTGCGAGGGTTCTAATGTCAGATCCTGGACCCCAGCTCTGAGTTTAGAACACTTGGTAGTTTCCCCACAAGTTTGTTGGCAGAAAGATGCAGGGGTCCCTGGAACTTCATGGGTGCTATTCGAGCAGTAAAACAACAAGAAGCCCTTTCAGAAGGAGTTGGAGTAGCCAGAAGTAGTGCCCAAGACAGGAAGGGGTCTCAAGTTTTACACTGCACACACTCAAAAGGAGGCAGAAAGGAGTACAATCGAGATGTTGTTATGAAAGCAGACTGCTGGGAAACATCCTTATTTTTGGTGTCCTGGCTGGTTGCACTTCCTGACCCCTTGTGGAAAACCAGTTTTCCACTTGTGAGGGCAGTGAGCGTGTGCCCCTTCCTCCTGCTGGAGCGAGAGAGAGTGCTGAGCACCCTGGTGTGCTGTGTAGATAAACATCAGCTGGAAAGATGACTCCTCCCCACCCAAGTCACCATCCCAACATTTTCTTCTCTGATCTTACATCCCCACTCTGGAAGAAGAGGGGGATATACCTGTGAATGGCCAGCACCTCAGTACCTACGTTGGATTTTGCATTTCATTTTCCATTGAGTTAGCTGATAACTGCTTTCTGTCTCTTCTGACTTCTCAAGGAATATGGTTCAGTTGCCTTTTGACAAGAAGAGTCAATTCCTTGGGTGGAAAAGAAGTCCAAGATTTAATTCAGCACATATTTTATTCAGGCACCTTCGTGGACCTGCCCCAGTTTTCAGACACTCAGATATGCCCATGGTCTGCCAGTCTCATGCCACCCACGAATGTTAATTATAACTGCAAGGGGCCCACTTCTTGCAACCTGAGAGCTCTGTGGTGAACTCGGCCACAAACTTGCTCTTCTGGATTTGCTGATGAAAAGGCCTTTGTGTGTAGGGGTTTCTGCAGATCTCACCTTAGTTACCCTCCCTCCTGTGAGGCTGACTCTCTAAAGGCAGTTCTCTTCCAGGAGGAATGGAAAGCAGGTTTTTACTCTAGGAGAAGCAAATTTGGAAGAAGAGTCAATCTCTTCTTTGTGTAATAAACTTCATTTCTACTTGCCTAAGAATTCATTCTCAGATACCTCCGAAGTAAGCTTCACGTTCTGGACACACCTCAGTCCAGTTTGTCTTTACTTCTTGCTGTGGTGCCTCACTCCAAATCCTGTGGGAGTCCGCCCTCCCTTATGTATCTGGATGCACCTCTTCATTCTTATGGCTTATAAATTTCCAGTGGACATGGCTTCTTCATGGGGTAGCTGCAGCCGCCTAGTTGAGGGATCAGAACCAAAGCCCAGAGGTTTGGCCCAGTGCAAGACCAAAGGACAATGCTTCTCTTTAATCTGTCCGCACGTGGGCCTCTCTGCACACACATGTCCTGCTTCTAGAGTGGACAGACGAAAAAGCATGAATGGGTCAAAAATCACGTCATCACTGCCCAAGGGGGAATTCGATTAAAATCCAGGCCTCCCAACAGTGGACCCTTATTCTGAAATAGACTTTCTATAGCTTTCAGATCAGTAGAGCACGCAGAAGTCATGGTCCTCTCTGCAAAACAGCACAGACTAGCTGGGTGACTTACTTCTTCTCTTCACAGGGAAAATCACTGAAAATTAGAGGACTTGTAGATATTTAATGCAAAAGAACAGAGAAATGACTCTTTTTCATTGGTCAGACAAAATCCTACATTCCTAAATAGCGTGCTTTGAGAACCTCAGAAGCAGAAATTATTTTGGCAGGTCCGAATCCATGTTTATATATTATAGCAATTTAGATTTAGAGGGCTCCTTGGAAATAATATAGGCCAATGGTTGCCAAAAACTTGCTATCTCCAAATTTGGGGTGTGGGGCATTTCAGGCTCCCTGTTGAAGGTTTCTAAAACCTGTGAAAAGAGAAAACAGTGAAGACAGAGGACAAGGAGAGGGAAGAGGGTTTGTAATCTTGAATTAAGTCCTCACCAAATCCCTTTACTCTCTCTACACACGGTCTTTCTCCCTCTCACCTTGTTTGTGTGTGTGTGTGTGTGTGTGTGTGTGTGTGTGTGTGTGCCCGGCAGGGGTGGGGGTTGCTGGGGGAATGTTTCAAGAGGTTTCAGGCTCTCTGTAGCTGCATTGAAAATTCAGTCTTCTGAGGTGCAAGGCTGGCCTTGTGCTCAGTGCATTGGGAAGTCCTGCCAGTTCTGCCTCTAGTATCCTTGCTGCCACTTTTCTCTCCACCCTCAAAGCCACCTGTCTGTGACAACCTTTACATAAATCAGGCTTCCCTAGTTACTGTCTTTCACACAGTTATTTCTGCTCTCTAACACCTAGCACTGTCTGAAATTATCTTACATAATTTCTTTATTTGCTTGCTTAATATCTCATTTTAAAATATAAGCTCTGAGGGCAAGGACCATATTTCTTATTGGTCACCGTGTACCTCTAGTGCCTGGCACAAAGGAGGTGCTCAGTAAATATTTATTAGATGGCTGTTATTAACTTTTATTTTCATTTAATTTCTAACTTACAGAAAAGTTAGAAACTCCATATATCCTTTACCGAGATTCACCAATTATTTACATTTTTCTCCTTTTTCCTCATTCTCTCTCTATATGTACATGTACATGTGTGATTTGAGAGTGAGTTGGAGTGTTGGAGACATGCTGCCCCTTTACCCCCTAAATCCTTCAATGTTTGTTTCCTGTGAGCAAGGACATTCTCTTATATGATCACAGTTAATCAAAGTCAGAAGTTCATTTATTTATTTTTCCCCCAAAGCCCCAGTAGATAGTTGTATGTCATAGTTGCACATCCTTCTAGTTGCTGTATGTGGGACGCGGCCTCAGCATGGCTGGAGAAGCAGTGCGTCGGTGTGCGCCTGGGATCCGAATCCGGGCCGCCAGTAGCGGAGCGTGCGCACTTAACCGCTAAGCCACGGGGCCGGCCCAGAAGTTCAATCTTAATATTAGTATCTAATCCTCACTCTGGAGTCAAATTTCACCAATAGTAGGTTTAATAGTACTACCCCCCCAATCCAGGATCACGCATGGCATTTAGTTGCCGTGTCTCTTTAGTCAGCTTCTGTAACCTGGAACAGTTCCTCAGCCTTCCTTTGTCTTTGGATTTTGCCATTTTTGAAGAGTGCAGACCAGTTGTTCTAGTAGGCTGTCCCTCAATATGGGTTTTGCTAGGCTTCCTCGTGATTAGTGTCAGGTTCTGTGTTGTTTTCTGTGCTTGGTTCTAAGCCTGTGTCCCCTCTCCCTGTCCTCACCTTTTCCTGCAGGTAGAGAAGATCCGCCAGGTGAAAGCCAAGTCTCTGTACCTGCAGGTGGAGAAGCTGCGGCAGAACCTCAACAAGCTCGAGAGCACCATCAGTGCCGTCCAGCAGGTCCTGGAGGAGGGGAGGGCGCTGGACATCCTGCTGGCCCGAGACCGCATGCTGGCCCAGGTGCAGGAGCTGAAGACTGTGCGCAGCCTCCTGCAGCCCCAGGAAGATGACCGGGTCATGTTCACACCACCCGACCAGGCACTCTACCTCGCCATCAAGTCCTTTGGTTTTGTCAGCAGCGGTGCCTTCGCCCCACTCACCAAGGCCACGGGCGATGGCCTGAAGCGGGCCCTTCAGGGTAAGGTGGCCTCTTTCACCGTTATTGGCTATGACCACGACGGGGAGCCTCGCCTCTCAGGAGGTGACCTAATGTCAGCCGTGGTCCTGGGCCCCGATGGCAACCTGTTTGGTGCAGAAGTGAGCGATCAGCAGAACGGGACTTACGTGGTGAGCTACCGGCCCCAGCTGGAGGGTGAGCACCTGGTGTCCGTCACCATGTGCAACCAGCACATCGAGAACAGCCCCTTCAAGGTGGTGGTCAAGTCGGGCCGCAGCTACGTGGGCATCGGGCTCCCGGGCCTGAGCTTCGGCAGCGAGGGCGATAGCGATGGCAAACTCTGCCGCCCTTGGGGCGTGAGTGTGGACAAGGAGGGCTACATCATTGTCGCCGACCGCAGCAACAACCGCATCCAGGTGTTCAAGCCTTGTGGCACCTTCCACCACAAATTTGGTACCCTGGGCTCCCGGCCCGGGCAGTTCGACCGACCAGCCGGGGTGGCCTGTGACGCCTCCCGCAGGATCGTTGTGGCTGACAAGGACAATCATCGCATCCAGATCTTCACCTTTGAGGGCCAGTTCCTCCTCAAATTTGGCGAGAAAGGAACCAAGAATGGGCAGTTCAACTACCCTTGGGATGTGGCGGTGAATTCTGAGGGCAAGATCCTGGTCTCTGACACTCGGAACCACCGGATCCAGCTGTTCGGGCCTGATGGAGTCTTCCTGAATAAGTATGGCTTCGAGGGGGCTCTCTGGAAGCACTTTGACTCCCCACGGGGTGTGGCCTTCAACCATGAGGGCCACTTGGTGGTCACAGACTTCAACAACCACCGGCTCCTGGTCATTCACCCTGATTGCCAATCAGCTCGCTTCCTGGGCTCGGAGGGCACTGGCAATGGGCAGTTCCTGCGCCCACAGGGCGTGGCTGTGGACCAGGAGGGGCGCATCATTGTGGCGGATTCCAGGAACCACCGGGTGCAGATGTTCGAGTCCAACGGCAGCTTCCTGTGCAAGTTTGGTGCTCAAGGCAGTGGATTTGGGCAGATGGACCGCCCTTCCGGCATCGCCGTCACCCCCGATGGAATGATCGTCGTGGTGGACTTTGGCAACAATCGAATCCTCATCTTCTAATCACATTTTCTGGGCTTCTGTGTTGGGGTGTGCTTGTGTACCTCTCTCTCTCTCCTTTTGAATTTCAGAGAAGAAACAGTCTCAGGGAAATTTTTTTCTTTTGTCTAAAGAGAACAAGAAGAGTACAACATTGCTTAAGTCCTACCTCATCTTTATTTTTTTACAGATGAATGTACTTGTCTTTTCTGCAGGGATTGAGCCTGTGAAGTGATTATTTCTATCTACCTCATAAATCTTTACATTTCCTTCTCCAACAGGCACTCTGCCCTCCTCCCACCCTCACTCAGTGGAGTTCACGTCTCCCTCTTCCCTTCCATGGGACGTGATATGCACAAGCCGAGCATCTCTGTGGCTGGGAGGGCGCTGGATATGTGTGGTGGGGTGTATTCTGTAGATTGAGCCAAGGAAACACGAAGAAACTACTAAGTAAAAAAACGAAAAACTATAAAACATGGAAAAATGGGATTTAAAATGCTTAATTATAGGGTATTTGTGTTCTTGAGAATACTGTGTTTATGGGGTTAGATTGTGTTGTGTGATCTTGATCTTTTTGGAAATTTTTTTAAATTTTTTTTTTTTTTATGCTGCAACAGAGAACTTTTCTGTGTTCTCCTTTCATACCTCAATGTGTTTATCATCCTGTTCAGCATCTTTACTTATTCCTAGAAGATGTGGCTGTGGCTTGCTAGCCAAGAAAAGCAGACCATTCATATTTTAGGGTATGTAATCTTTGTTTCTTTTAAAGGAGGGTGTGTGTGTGTGTGTGTGTGTGTGTGTGTGTGTGTCAAGGGGTGTGTGTGTTGAGCCCTCTTACACCAAAAGAGTAAAGCTGAAAATGATATGCCACCTCCCAAAGAACCTTTTCTTTTCACACTTTGGTTTCTAAAAAATAGATGTAGTTCAGGATTTTTGATTAAAAGTAGTCTCAAAAGTTAAGTATTCCTAGTTTGCTGTTGATTATAAAGAGTTAGGTGGAAGGAGGAAGAAAATTAACCTCATTCTCAGAAAGAGCGTTTTCAGACGTGGACTGGTATGTGGACAATGCATGTGCTGAGGTGGTCCATAGAGAGCATGAGAAAGAAGCAAGGCACCCCAAACTCTTCTGGACTCTGCAGGAGGACAGGGGTCAATCCCCGACCCTAGATTGAATGTTCAGGTGTTTCTTTTCCTGAGAAGAGTAGGCAAAGGCATGAACTTTTATTTTAAAAGCACAATTTTTTCCTGCTTTGGAAGTTCAGGGAAATAGATCGTTTGAAAGTCAAATTAATAGGAACAGCTCATCCCCACACCCTCTGCTCGGGTCACTTTTACCGAGTGGTCTGCTCCAGAGCCATACTGTAGGACCTCATGGTTAATGTGAATTTTCCCCCCAAAGGCCTTGAATGTAAAGGATTTGTAAACCAAATTGCCCCAACCTGAAATGGGGGATATAATATCTTTTGTTAAACCTGTATCTTGGTACCAAAGAATGAACGTTGAAGCCAGGCTCCCAATGCAGAACTGGGGGATGGCATCTGTCACTTTACAGGGTTGGTTTGTATTAAGCTGGACTTGGGTACAAAACCTGGTGCCTCTGGGCATTATCTGCCTTTCAAGTGGAAAGTAGGTGTAGCTGACACCCTGCTTGTCAGAACCCTTATGGGTCTCTGCATTCCCCCTAAATACTGAAATAACCAAATTCCAGGGTAGCACACCTCGGGAGAAAAAGAGATACTCTCAGACGGCAGTGGCTTGCGGGGGTCCTCTTGTTTAAACAGAAAGACTAACAGATCAGTTTCTGTTCCTTTATTTAAGAGACATTCATCTTCAGATATGGATATAGTTTTAAATGAACAGAATAAACTAACAAATGGAGCAATTTGTTTTTGTCATCCCAAAAGAAGAGGAGATGATGGGAACAGTGTAGCAAATCAATCAAATTGCTTTTCCCATCCAGCTTTTGTGGGCATTTTATTTGCCACTTCAGGGTACCCTGTCTCTTCCCATTGCTTTAGTTGTAGTCTAGGCTTTCTGAGTGACCAAAATGGGAAAAAACTCACTTCGTAATGGAGAACTGCATGCGATAAAGTATCCCAAAATTGGAAAGTAGCTTCAGATTGCTGCCTCCCAGCTGCTGTGTCGCAGGGTGGGAAGGTGTCATGAAATGTTGTTTTGTGAAAGCGCCTTTTCTTTTATTGAGGAATTTAATAGTGAATCCTTCCCCAATTCCTATTCAATTGCCTTTTATTTTGCCCCTCAGTTCTAAGTTCTTTGGTGAAGAGCTCATGTAATTAAGCGTTATTTTTTATTTCGGAATAACTGAGTGCTGATCTTCCTTCCCTCACCACCTTGCCCCCCGACCACCCAACAAATCACCCTTGAAACACCAAAGACAACTGGTTTTAAATGCTTAAAAAATATTTTTATTGAGGAAATGGATCTTGAAAGTTCTTAAAAATGTTCTCAGAAGCCTAGGTCATGATTTTGGCTGGGATAAGTTGTTTCAGGCAGTTACTAACTTGGATTGTCCCATCTTCATTTTCGTCATCATCTTCACTCTCATCTTTCCTTCCCAGTTTCCCCACATCTGGGGAAATCTTGGGACCTGAGTGAGAAATTTTCTTGGTGAATAGCAGTAACTAAAACTGCTTATTTAACATTTTTCTGTGGATTTGGTTGTAAAGCCAGGGTTTCCACGCATGGCTGAAATTATCAGGTTTTAATTAATAGACTAACTAATTTACAGGCTTAAAGCTAGTAGGCCCTCTCTTGAAATGAGTGTGTAGGTGGGTGATGCTGCCTTATGACCCTCAGTGGTGGTACATCTCCTTACCTTTCTGCACCCATAATTGTGCGTGGCTTCCATTTGAGAAACATGGTCACACTTGGGAAGCTTTTGTTTTTAAAACATTGGCCATCTGAAGCTGCCCCTGATTGACTCCTGACCCATGGAGATTGGTGCGAAGCACTGTGGAGTGTGTGAATTGTACAATGTGGAATCAAGGATGAGAAAAGCCAACCCTTGGAACTCCCTAGTGTGAGTGAGGCTGTTCAAGAGAGGTGTATTTAAATGCATATCTCCTGCCCATTATAAGGTGACACTAGGGTAGTAGGAATTGGGTCAAAGAGGGGAGTCTTTAACATGGTGAGAAGATAAGGTTCTGGGTGCTGCAAGGGAGGAGGATAAAATTTTTCTATTGAGTAAATGTGATAATTAGACAATAATCCCCATGTGTGTCTGATCTGGTCAGGTGGTGGTGGGGTGGGGTGTAAGGTCAGTGTATATTTGGAGATGCCAATTGGATTTCGATATATAGGTCTGGGTATGGAGATGGCTAAAGGAAATCTAACCCACAGATAAAAGCCACTTTTGGTTGACACCGACTTAACATTTCAAAAGTGTTAAAATCTTTTTTTTAAAAAAATCTTCTGTAAATTTGGTCATGAGAAGCAATGCTGTCTCAGAACCTGTGCTATATTGTGGCTGGCAGGCGGCACGCGAGTTGGCTGGAGCCCAGTGGCCTGGGCAGTACCCCAAGTACACTAACTCTTCGACTGATGGATGCCCTTTTAAGTCTAACTTATTTGGGGAAACACAAGGGTACCATAAACAGAATCTAAATTATGTGTTGGGCCAAAAAAGTTGCCAGATTGAAGGCACTTGGTGATGGAGTTGTAAGAGAATAGCTTGAGACCGGCTCAGTCTGTTTTATTCTAGTTAAGCCAAAGCTTAATGATTTGAGGAGGGAAGTCTTTTAGGCTTGAAGCAGCAGAATACTGTTTGTATATGTGTTGTCTTCCTCTTTGGAAGATTCTAAGATTGCTGTGTTCTGGTAGATAGTGAAAGATATGCCAAAGTTATAGGCTGTTTTTCTGTTAAAAAAAAAATCCAATGGTGCCAAAAAGTATTTAGGGTATTTATTTAAAACATCACTCATATGGAGTTTCCAACAGTCTGGGGCTGTATAAAAGTCAAACTCTCTTGTACTTGCGTGGGATATATAGAGCCAGGACCTCCCTAGGCTCTTGAGCTTTCTCTGGCTTCCTGCAGGCCAGGGGCACAGGACACACACATACCTCTCCACACCACATCGTCTGCTTTTGTTTGGTTTCTACCTCACTTCTGGTGAAAGTCATCTACCTCATGTTAGCATCTGACGGGTCTCTGAAAAGAATAGTATTAATCCCCTGGGGAGTGGGGTGGGAGTGGGAAGCTACCTCTAGAAGAAAATGTTTTCATAAATCCAGAACTGATTTCTCCCAGGAGAAACATTTGATTGACCTTGAAAAAGAAACTTTGAAACCAAATATTCCTCTACTCAGGCAAATGTAGTCATAAATCCCAGTATTTCTTACCAATCTGACTTTTTCTTCCCCACTAGGAATTATGCACATCATTGCCATGTTTTCAGTATTATGAAACTACTGGTTCATCTGACCTATTTGAGGACTTAACTGCAAATAAAGACCTTTAGGTCTCTCTTTCTCTTCAAGAGAAAAATATTTTATCTATATTCTGAATGTCTACAGATATACCCTTTTAGGAGCAATTCTAAGGGTCCTAGTTGTTGGAAACATCAAATATTTGAAGGGAATGAGAATCCTTTAGACTTCCTGATTGTAATTGTAGCTTTTCTGGACCCAGCAGTATGTTCATCACCATGACATTGCAACAGTCACTGTTTCACTGAGCACTGACTGGTGACGTGTGTGTTGCTCTTTTGTTTTGTGTTTAATTTTTTTTTCCTACCAAAGGTAACATGTTGACGGGTTGTTTTTTTCCTTTGCTTGTTTATTAAATACTTGATAAAGTTGAGAAGCACATTACCATGATATACTATATTGCCTCTCTACCTCTCTGTTCGTCCCCTAGTTTTTGTTTTGGTTGGAAGAGAGGGTCCTAAGACCACTGTAATTATTGTGAATTGGGTTTAAAATGTCATGGTGAAGAAATACCTCAATGATGTCTATTTTTAAAAACTGATCTTACGGGTTAACAAGCCAGCCTGGTGGGATGTTTTCCATCATCATTTAACCAGTAATGGTTCTAAAAGTTTTGTGTATCCACATGGTCTTAGACCTCCTTTTAATGATTGTATTAACTTACAAGCTCAGGTAGTATTTTTCTTAAGGCTCTATCTCAGAGCACACTGACTGAATGTTAACGTGTGTAGCAAAGTGTTTACTTTCTTTAAATAACCAGCTCTGTAATAGACCTTTCTGTTTCTAGCAGTCTGTGTAGTTGTCTTTCTTCAGAAGAAGATTTTTCACATTTCTGGGGTTTTCTTGTTTTTAGGGTGGTATGGTTTCTTTTTTTTTCCTTCTTTTCCCCTAAAATCAATGCAGGTGAGAAGGGTGGGTGGGTAAGGGTTGTTGGTTTTAACTAGCATGTTAGGTATACTCGGGTGGGTGGGAGGGTTGTTAGTATTTTTTTATGAATCTTACTTAATACTGTCCATTAGCTGTCATGCCTGGTCGGCAAAATGCTTTAATTTTTAAGTGTAGAACACATGACTTGGTTGAGTCTTTTTTCTTTTTGGTGAGGAAGGTAAAGGCAGAATTGGAGAAATTTAACATGGGCGTGTTGCCTGATGTTAGAATGACTAAGTTAAACCTTTTATTATTTTTTTTTTAAATTTGTCCAAGGCAGACATGATGTAAGGAATTTGCACCAGCAGAATAACTCCCTGGGCCACAGAAACCATGGTGCAGGCCCATCTGAGGTGCCGGCTACCTCTTGACACTTTTTAAATGGGCATTGCTGTGGTGGTGCGGATCCCATCAATTAAGTGGAGAATGGGGAAGCGAAGGTTTTTCCCCAAACCTTTAAAGTGGGTTTTTGTTTGGGGTGGGGTTTTTTTTTTTTCCCCCTCTGGATTTTTACTTTTAAATCTTAAATGATAAACTGCAGGCCGCAAGCATGACAGGCAATGAGCAGGTGAAGAACTGATGGAAAAGTGTTCAAAAACTCCTGTGTTAGCTAACAGGCTTCTGAATGTATCGCCGTGGTCCACAGAGAAGGCTGGAGAAGGTAGCAAGGAGATGCTGTATCAGCTACTGCAGCCTTAAAACAAAGTTGGTGTCTCTTTGGACTTTAAAATTGTTCCTATGCAGCTTATTTTATTTTTGTTTAATCAAATAAACAAGAGGGTTTTCCATGGAAACAATGTGTCTGTGTGATCCTTTAATCCAGAATAAACAAGCGGGTGTGCACCTTGCTTCATGAAAGGAAGTCTATGAGGTGATGGCCCAGAGGACGCCTGGCTGGTGGGCCAGATTGGGTCCGTGTGGTGGTTTCAAAACAGGTGGATACCAGCATTTTAAAATAGAGGAAATGTTAAAGCGCCTAAATGTTAACGAGCCTAAATGTTTTAAAGTGTAGACTTCTAGATTCTTGGGAAATTTCAGATCTGGCACCCCCAAGCCTGTCTTCTCCCAAATTACTGAGTAGCGGATGTCCCTCTAGAAGGCTAATAATGTAATTTCCCAATTACAGTCCTCTTCCCACCTCACCCCACCGCACCCCTTCCCACAGATGCTACTGCCCTGGTGGGCACTGGCCTTATATCCTCTGCCGTGGGTTAGGGGACCAACTTGGGTCTAAACTCTGGCCAGGAAAAGTGAGCAACTGTTCCAAGTGGCTCCTCTCTTTGGCAGGGTACCATAGATGCTGGCTGGTTAAGGAAGACTATTCTTTTGAGCTGTGTGTGTTCACAGTTTACTTGGAGACTTCATTTTTCATTGGAACTAAATTTTCCCCAACTTGGCTCACCTGATTTCTGTGTCTATCAGCCTTAGGTTTGACCTCTGAATGGAGAGCCTGGCAAACTAGAGATGACCAGCAGGCTGGATTTTACTTTTTTCCCTCAAGTTTTCTCCTGTTCTGTGTCCCTCCCCTGCTGTGATAAGAGTTTGCAGAAGTTATGGTGCTAGGTCTCACCTCTACAGGGCAGGGGCCACCTTTTTAAGGTGCCAAGCATCGGTACCTGGCACAGAGAACCTCTGCTCTTCACCTGAGCTCAGGTTGGCATTGAGCATTTAAAGTGGTTTTTGCCTCGTTGATACCTTCAGCTTCAAACTATGACACATCCTGAGTAACAGTTTCCTAAAAGACTCAAAACGGGAGTGTAACTTAATGGATTCTGAGCCCTAGCCCCCATTCTCCATTTCCTATTCCAGGCCCCTCACTTGTATTTTCCTTTTGTCCCTAGCTTGACACAATGGGAGACTTTGTTGAATGCAAAAAGTTGGATGGATGCACTTTTTTTTTTTTTTAAGGGAAGCAATCTTTTCTGCTTAATCCTCTGAAAGCCCCGGGAGAAGCTGCTAATAAAATGAGACAGGACCCATTTCTGAGGGAAGTGCAAAGAAGGAAAGCTCTAGAATCAACTCCTGATCCTCAGCCCCCTTGGATTCCTTCAGCCTCTTCCAACAGAGTCAGGTGAGCTTGACTCAAACCTTCTAGGGTTGACTGCACCCCTTTGCAGCCGGCCACTTGGAGCTGCCCTTCTTGTTAAAAGTTAACAGCCAGTAATCAAAAATACAATATGCAGAGTAATGGGAACCCTCATACATTGCCAGTGGGATTGTAAAATGGTACAAACACTTGAGAACAGAATCTGTTAGTTTCTCAAAGTGTTAAAACAAGACCCAGGAATGCCACTCCTAGATACAGATCCAAGAGAACTGAAGACACATCCACACAAAAACTAGTAAGTGAATGTTTGTAGTAACATCATTCATAATAGCCAAAAAGTGGTAACAGTCCAAATGCCCCTCAACTGATGATGGGATAAACAAAATGTGGTATATCCTTACAATGGACTATTATTCAGCCATAAAAAGTAATGCAGTACTGATTTGTGTTCACCCGAAAATGTAAGTGAGAGAAGCCAGCTTTGTACATGAGTTCATGTACAGGAAATATCCAGAAAAAAATGCATAGAGACAGAAAGTAGATTAGTGCTTGCCAGGTGCTGGGCGATTGGGTGAAATTGGCAGTGACTGCTTTGGGTTTGGGGGGGTTTTTTAAAGACTTTCTTCGACCAGTTTTAGGATCATAGCAAAATTGAGAGGAAGGTACAGAGATGTGTGTGTCCCCTGTCCACACACACATGCATTGCCTTCCCGCATTATCTACATCCTCCTGGGGTTTCTTTTTGGGATGATGGGAAAGTTATGGAATTAAATAGTGGTGATGGTTTTACAGGTACGTGGGTGAATTTCGTGGTATATGAATAATCTCGTTATGAAAAGGCGCAGGCAACAAATAAAATCAGTACATCTGACTACGTAAAAAACTTCTGTTTAAATGAGAAGGTCTGAATGCCTTTCCAGGCCTCCTTGTGTTGAGAGAGCTGGGTGACTGCTTCTGCTGGGCAGGCTGTGAACAGCAGTGATATGGTGCCACTTCCTAGCTGGAGAATTTCACTGGCAGGGTGAGCCCTTGCAGAGCTCTGGCCCTCTCCCATGGCCACAGGCACAGGCCATATTCTAATGGAAGACAGCCAGGATCTGGGAGTGAGGCAGACACAGGGCAACGCACCCAGCCAACCAGGGATGTGTATGTGATCAAAATATGTACAGTTGTCATTCCTTAAATGTTTTAAAAATCTGCCCAATGAAGAAAAACAAAAAGTGAAAACATAAGCGCCAGTCTGGGAGAAGATATCTATAAAGGTATACCTAACAAAGGATTAATATTCAGAATATTTGAAGAACTACAAATCAAAGAAAACATAAGCCAATTTTTTAAAAAAACAGGCAAAGGATGTTGTTAAGTAATTTACAGAGCTCAATTGCACTTGAACTCAGGGAAATACAAACTAAAGCAACAGTACGATACAATTTCCTACCCATCAGTTTGATAAAATTGTAAAAGTCTAATTATAGGGCCGGCCCCGTGGCTTAGCGGTTAAGTGCGCGCACTCCGCTGCTGGCGGCCTAGGTTCTGATCCCGGGCGCGCACAAACGCACTGCTTCTCCGGTCATGCTGAGACCGTGTCCCACATACAGCAACTAGAAGGATGTGCAGCTATGACATACAACTATCCACTGGGGCTTTGGGGGAAAAATAAATAAATAAAATTATTTTAAAAAATTTTGTAAAAGTCTGATTATAGCAACTGTTGGTGAGAATTAGGAACTGTCCTACACAGCTGGGGGAGTATAAAGGATTACAGCCCCTTAGTAGGGGGATTTCTCAATATCTAGTAAAACTGAAGATGTGGGAGTACACTTCGATCCAGTAATTTCACCTCCAAGAGTATGCTGTGGAGAAAGTCTAGCACAAGACATACAATGACACTGCCCTGTGGCCTGGAGTAGGTCACACACCAAGTATCTTGTCAGTGGAGGGATAGGAGAGTAAATTTGATATATTTATTCAATGGAGCTTAAAATGAATGACCAAGAGCTAACTGGATACGTCTAAAAATCGTAATGTTGAGTGAAAGAGCAAGTTCTAGAATGACTTCACAGTGTATCTTTTACATACTGTTTGAAAAAAGCACAAAACAATACTGCATATTTGTTTGAGATCTGGGTTTTGTTCAGTGAGCACTAAGTGGCTTGGTGGGCTGCAGCTTGGATTTCTTGCTAGATGAGGGAGTTGCAAAATTGAAAGCAACCAATCCCTTTATGGTTACTAAAAATGGAGGGTGACCAAGAAGATGAAGAGAACCTCAGAACTTCTCTTTTCCCTTTTCCTCCAGTAAAGATTCTGACTTGCTCGTAAAACATGACAATAGGAGACAAATATAAGAACAATGATGACAGAACTTTGCATTTCTGGAAAGAATTGAACGGGGTATAAAATGGAGTATATAGCCATAAGAAATTCCCTTTCCACGGAAGACATGTCTAAGTGACTCACCCAACCTCACCCCACCACCACTCCCTTTTCCTCAGACACCTTTAAAGTTTTGTTTTCTCCACCTTTTATACATCACTTCTTTCTCCCTAAGTGTATAGTGCTAGACTTAATCATGCTTAAAAATGAATTTTATGTCTCCTAGGCAACAATGCCAGTTATTAAAATTTAATAATGAGTACCAGAATAAGTCACTGTAAGCATATAATCTGGTGGGTTATTTAGATGGAATTCAGCTTTTAGAGACTAGCACATTTTTTAATTTAAAAAATTTACATATAATTGACATACAATTAGCTTCACTCTTTTGGGTGTACATTTCTGTGAGTTTTGACAAACATATACAATCATGTAACCAACACCACAATCAAATTAGAGACCAGTTCCGTCACCTCAAATTTCCTCCAGTGTCTCTTTGTAGCCAACCCCCACGCCACCCTCAGCCCAGCCAGTCACTGCCATTTTCTTCTCTGGCAGTTTTGTGGGTTTTTTTTTTTTGCCTCTTTCAGAATGTCACCTAAATAGAATCATTTGATTCAGGACTAGCACTTTTGAATTAACTGTAGGTCCACAAGAGAAATAATAGTTTAGGTGATGGTGACCTTTTTGTTTTTATATTCTTTCAGGATGAACCTGACAAAGTATAAATTTCAAAAAGTGAAATGACTCACAATATAGAGTGTCAAAGTTCTGCTCAGCTCATGAATGAGGGAATGGCAGTGTTGAAGCTGGTTCCAAAGAGGACAAGCAAAAGGGGTGAGCATGTGCCAGCAGGAAAAGGAATGCTGGCCTGCGATTGCAGAGTTAATTACGAATCTACTTAATGTCCTTCAGGGCAGTAAAATCTTTGGGGTCATCTTTTCTACTGGACAGAAATCATTTGCAGTCTGCCTCAAGGTAACATCTAACTTTACAGAGAGAGCTTGGGCTGACTCAATAGTAAATAGTAAGTCACTTAAGCTACAGTTTTCTAGAGCATCACATGACACTTAGGGGTCATTGTTAGACACGACTCTAGTATGACCTTGAAAGGGCCCTCAGTGATTTTTTTTTTAACCTTATTTTCAAATTCTAGATAATTTTTATTAACAAACCAGATGTCCAATATTCTATCCCAGTGCATTAGCTGTGGTTAGTTTGTTGCCAATTGGCAAGATCATACTTTTAAGTGGGTGCTAGAAATACATATTAAAACTTGGAGTAATTTCCTTTAGAAGACGAAATAGTAAAACCAGTATCACTGGGAACCCTGAAAGGCAGGGAGCCCTCTTAGGCCCAAGGACCATGAGCTGGCCTAAAAATTAAAGAAGATACAATTCAAATCCTTTTAAATACTAAATTCACTTATTCTCTTATAAAGTGCTTCTGCCCTGAATCCCACACTTTAGAGGTCTCCACTCTGGCTCTCCTACAGCAGCATCCCACACCAGTGGGCAAGGAGTCCCGGTGGCCAAGGGCTGTCCCCTCTAGATGGTGCTGCAGGTACCTGGAACCCCAAAATTCTCTGCTCAAATTACCTTAGGCTTGGGGCTGGCCCGGTGGCGCAAGCGGTTAAGTGCGCGCGCTCCGCTGCGGCGGCCCGGGGTTCGCTGGTTCGGATCCCGGGCGCGCACCGACGCACTGCTTGGTAAGCCATGCTGTGGCAGCGTCCCATATAAAGTGGAGGAAGATAGGCACAGATGTTAGCCCAGGGCCGTCTTCCTCAGCAAAAAAAGAGGAGGATTGGCGGATGTTAGCTCAGGGCTGATCTCCTCACCAAAAAAAAAAAAAAAAAAAAAAAAAAAAAAAATTACCTTAGGCTTGCTTCCTTTTTTTTTTTTTTTTTTTTGTGAGGAAGATCAGCCCTGAGCTAACATCCATGCCAATCCTCCTCTTTTTGCTGAGGAAGACCAGCTCTGAGCTAACATCTATTGCCAATCCTCCTCCTTTTTTTTTCCCCCCAAAGCCCCATTAGATAGTTGTATGTCATAGTTGCACATCCTTCTAGTTGCTGTATGTGGGACACGGCCTCAGCATGGCCGGAAAAGCGGTGTGTCTATGCGTGCCCGGGATACAAACCCGGGCTGCCAGTAGCGGGGCGCCTGCACTTAACCGCTAAGCCACAGGGCCGGCCCAACCTTAGGCTTGCTTCTAAGGCCAGCACAGGCCCCTTCCCTGGAACTGCCTTCCTGGGCAATTGGAGCTGCAGGGTGGTTGTTTGCAGAGGTGAGGGGTAGGGAGCCAGGATGTGGACCGAAGCATCCATGTATTGTGAGAATATGGCCCATTACAGTGGAGGTCAGCCATTTCCCCAAGGAGCCCTGGTTCCTTGTATTGCAAACTGGTGTTTAGAAACAAAATCTGGGTGCTGAGTATAGTCATTTCTGCTGGAGTGTATTGCTTTTACGTCCAGTGAGCAGACAGAGCTAGGAAATACATGTATGTCTAGATATTTGCACATACACACATCTATATCTATTTCCATTTCTATCTGTAATATACTAAAAATCATGCGTTCATATTGATACTTCTGATTCTAATCCAACACCATAGGCTTCATTCTAGCCTTCTTCCTTTCATTATTTGTAACTCAATTTCTTCACAGAGAGAAAGCTGGGACTCGTTATCCAAAATACGTTTACTTATTTGTCCAGTCCTAGAATACCCATACAGTAGTTTCAGAAACGCTAACCAATACTCTTAAGAAAAGCAAATTCACTAAGTAAAATACCATATTTGTGTACAGTTCTTTTTATGTTTAGCCTTACAACTAGCCTTAAAAAATACTCTTTCAAAGTTTCTTAGGTTCTTTTCTTCCCCAAGCCCTCAGTGTATTTAGATTATTTATAATAGTTAGATTAATTTGCTGTTTTTTCTGCTCTGAGTTCTCTCCCACATCCTGGTTGTGTCATTTATTTGTTTTTTGGTTATGTAAAACATGACCAGGTTCTAAGAGTCAAAACTATACAAAAAGGTATACTGAGAAACGCTTTACTTTTCCCTCATCCCCACTCTCCTATTACCAATCTCCCATTCTTTCCACCCTGCCCCACCCGCTGTGGGTAATCACTCATTGGTTTCTGGTTTATTCTTCCTGAATTTCTTTTTTTTTCCACAAATGACCAAATACATAAATAGTCTTAGATTCACTTCTTTTTTATGCAAAAGGTAGCATATTATAGATACTCTTTTGCACTTTGCATTTGTCATTTAACAAATATCCCAGAAGTTGCTGCAGGTCAGTTCACAGGGCTCTTCCTCATTCTTTTCTACAGCTACATAGTACTCCAGTGTGGTCGGCCATAGTTCATTCAACCACTCCTGTGCGTATGGCATTTAGATTGTTTCCAACATTTTGCAATTACTAACAATGCTGCAATGAATAACCTTGTGCATATGTATTTCTTATATTGGAGATATATCTTCAGAGTTGATTTCTAGAAGTGGGATGGCTGAGTCAAAAGGTAAATGCATATGTAGTTTTTTTTAGGTATTGCCAAATTCACTTCCAGAAGGGTTGTACTAATTTGCATTCCCATCAGTAATGTAAGAGAGTCCTTGTTTCCCCACAGCCTTGCCAACAGAATACGCTTTTTAATATTTGCCCATCTGATAAGTGAGAAATGATATATTAATGTTGTTTTAATTTGCATTTCTCTAATTATAACCTTGACTCATAACTTTTTAATATTTAGACATATGATGTGGGAGCCTCTCTCCTCTTCTTTCTCTCCTTCCCTCTCAAGTATATTAATGTACTAGATATATGGTTTTAAATAATGTATAATGGGGTTATAATTTTTTATTCCAGTCTGAAAACATTTTTCTTTTAATTGAAGTATTTGGTCTTTTTACATTTAGTTTAATTACTGATATATTTGAGTTTCAACCTACCAGCTTACCATGTGCTTTTCTACTGTTCCAGCTGTTCTGTATTTCTTTTTCTTTCCTTTCTTTCATTCTTCCTTTGGCTTAAGGATTTTAAAAATTATTTTCTTTTGTTCTTTCTACTAGCTTTGAGACTATACGTTCCTTTACTTATTCTTGTAGTGGTTACTAATGACAAATCTAGAACTTGTGCAGCCTGAAGCCTATACAACTTTCGAGGCTCTCTTTATAAACATATAAATACAAAATTATGAATACAAAAATAGGTATTAAAGTGAATATGTAGAACAAGAAAAGTAGTCACAACTAATTATAACTCCTAAAATGCTGATGAATACCACAAATATCACAAAATTAAAAGAAACCTGTATTATTAACTGCTAACACATCTCTGTAATACTTTTTTCCTCTATATTTTTGGATGCAAACCCTTTAATTGCCTCTTCATAGGGCAACAATTTTTATAATCTCATTTTATTTAGAGAGAAGAAATAATTCAGTCTTTCCTCTGGCAGGCTTGATTTAAAGTCGTTTGTTGTTATTGATGGTTCAGGAACATTTTTTTCAGCTTCACAACTCATTCTTGTGACTGCCACATCTAACTCTTTCAGTGTGTTTAAGGTGGGGAGGGGAGGAGAGACAAGCCCTGAAGGAACACCAGCCCTTTGGTCCTGCTGGGCATGGCACACTGCTCCCTGTCCTCCACCACACAGTGACCTAGCAGGTAGTCCAAGTCCTCCCTGCTCCTGGGATTCCCCTCGCGGCTGCATCCCATCTCCTCAGGTCCTGGACGGAGGGCAGTAACTATGAAGGTGGCCTTTGAGGAGGAAGCAAGGAAGCATCTAGTATAAATCCTTCTCCTTGGGGTTAAATACATGATGTGGCTGCTCACCAAGGCCCCCGTGGGTTGTTTGTTGCTAAGTAGAAACAGAGTTAGTGCTGGCTGACCACCGGCTCTGCCTTACAGCTTCAGGACCACCACCAGGGCGAGTCTGACTCCCTTCCTGAAGGAGATGGAGGTTAGAGCCTTGTTAGCTCTGCCTCTGGTCATTATCCATGAGATTACAACATGCCTCCTTAATCTGTCCAAATCAAATGTTACATTCTATAAAATAATTGGTCTTTATTGTTCCAAATATCATGTCATGAAAGACAAAGACTGTTCCAGATTAAAAGGGCCTAAAGAGACATGGAAACTAATGCAATACACATGATCCTGAATTGGATCCTGTATGAGAAAGAAAAAAATGCTTTAAAGAACATTATAGGGACAATTGACAAGATTGGAACACGGTCTGTAGATTAGATACAAGTATTGTGTCAATGTTCAATTTCCTAAATTTGATAGGTGTATATTGATTATGTAAGATAATATGTTTTTATTATGATTTAAAGGACTGTGATAAATACATCCTACTCTCAAATAATTCAGAAAAAAGAATATATATGTAGATATATAGAAAAGGAGGATGGAAGGGAGAGAAAGAATAGAGGAAAGAGAATGATAAAGCAAAAGCAAATATGGCAAACTGTTAACTGGCAAATCTGGATAAATGGAATACTGGAATTCTTTGTACTATTCCTGCAACTTTTCTATAAATTATAAATTATTTCAAATAAAAAGTTTTTTTAAAACAGTCTGATGTTAATCGATACTTTTGCACTTTTGTTGCCAATGCAAGGACCTTAGAACACTAACCCCATTAATCAGCCTTCTATTTTGACTTATATGTCTTTGTTGAAGTATATTTTAATACTGTGTATTTTTAGAAACTACGGATATTATTATTATTGTTTTATGCAGTTATTATCTATTTAGATCAATCTGCATACTTATCGTCATTCCTTCTTGGCAACTTTAAGCTGCCATTTGGGATCATTTCCCTTATGCCTGAAGAGTATCCTTTGTTATTGTTTTCTTTAGCACAGGTTCATTGATGATAAAGTCTTACTTCTGTGTTTCTGAAAATGCCTGTATTTCATCTTTAATCTTGTAAGATATTTTTCCTTGAAATATAATTCTAGGTTGGAAGTTATTTTACTTCAGCCTTTTTTAAATTAATTTTTTATTGTGGTATAATATATATCACATAAAATTTACCATTTTAACTATTTTAAGTGTAATATTCAGTGACATTAAATACATTCACAATGTTGTGCAACCATCACCACAATCTTTCAGCATTTTGAAAACATATATTCTTCAGGCTTCCATTGTTTCTGTTGAGAAGTCAGTTGTCAATTTCAGCATGGCTCCTTTGAGAGTAATCTGTGTGTTTTTAATGCCCTCTGTCCCTTGTATAGTTTTCTTTTTTTGTGTGTGAGGAAGATCAGCCCTGAGCTAACATCCAATGCCAATCCTCCTCTTTTTGCCAAGGAAGATTGGCCCTTGGCTAACATCTCTGCCCATCTTCCTCTACTTTATATGGGACGCCGCCACAGCATCGCTTGGCAAGTGGTGCGTCGGTGCACACCCAGGATCTGAACCTGCAAACTCTTGGGCCACTGAAGTGGAGCGTGCATACTTAACTGCTACGCCACCAGGCCAGCCCCTATAGTTTTCTTTTTGTCTTTTGTTTTTGGCAGTTTTAGTATGATGGGCTTACATATGGATTTCTTTTTATTTATGCTGCCTGGTATTCATAGTATTCTTGAATTTATAGCTTGACATATTTCATCAAATTTGGAAAATTTTCAATCAGTATCTTTTCAAATATTGCTTCTGCCTTATTCTCTCTTCTGTCTCTGGGACTCTTATTAAATGTATAGTAGACCTTCTCATGTATCCCCTATATCTCTTATCTTCACTTCTGTATTTCCATCCTTTTCTTTCTGATCTTCATTCTTGGATTTTTTTTAAACCTATCTTCCAGTTCACAAAATCTGTCTTCAGTTGTGTCTACTCTGCTTTTAAACTCATCTACTGGGTTCTTAATTTTGATTTTGTACTTTTCAATTTCTGAAATTTTAATCTGCTATATCTTTCTTTATTGTAGTAAAAAACAAATAACATTAAATTTACTGTCTTAACCATTTTTAAGTGTACAGTTCAGTACACTTAAAGTACAGTACACTGTTAAATATGTTCACATTATTGTGAAACCGATCTCAAGAACTTTTTCATCTTGCAAAACTGAAACTCTATATCCATTAAACACTAATTCCTCCTCTCCCATCCCCCAGTCCTTGGTGACCACCTTTCTACTTTCTGTTTCTATGATTTTGACTACATAATATACTTCATATGAGTGGAATCATACAGTATTTGTCCTTTTCTGACTGGCTTATTTCACTTAGCATAATGTCCTTGGGTTCATCCTTGTTGTAGCATGTGTCAGGATTTCTTTCCTTTTTGTGGCTGTGTAATATTCCATACACCACATTTTCTTTATCCATTCATCCATTGGTGGACATTTGGATTGCTTCTACCTCTTGGATATTGTGGATAATGCTGCAATGAACATGGGTGTGCAAATATCTCTTTGAGACCCTGCTTTGAATTCTTTGGATGAATACCCAGAAATAGGATTGTTGGATCGTATGGTAATCCTATTTTTGATTTTTTGAGGAACTGCTATACTGTTTTCCTGTTGCACCATTTTACAATCCTACCAATAGTTTTTTTTCCTCCTCTTTGCTTTTCTTCTCCTTGTTTTGTTCCTTCCTCTATTTTTTTTAATTTTTAACTTTGAAATAATTTTAGATTTACAGAAAAATTGCAAAGATTGTACAGAGAGTTCCTGTATACCCTTCACCCAGCTTCTGCTGATATTAACATATTTATCACAACTAAGAAATTAACACTGGTACAATAGTATTAACTAAACTATAGACTCTTTTTGGATTTCACCAGTTTACCCACTAGTGTACTTTTTCTGTCCTGAGATTAGTTTTATTATTAGTCATCATGTCTCCTTAATCTGCTCCAATCTGTGGCAGTTGATCAGTTTTTCCTTGTTTTTCCTGACCTTGACACTTTTGAGGGGTACTGGTCAGATATTTCCTCAATTTGGATTTATCTGATGTTTTCTCATGATTAGACTGGTGTTTTGGAGTTTTGGGGGAGAATATCCCAGAGGTGATGTGCTCTTCTCATTGCCATTGCTATTGTTGCTCCTCATTGCTAATAGAAGGCACATGTTATCGACATGACTTATCACTAACCTCGATCACTTGATCAAGATGGTGTCTATAAAGTTACTATTTTTCTTTTTCATAATCTCTTTGTTAGAATATTCTTTCTATTTTAAGTAGAATGTTTTCCTAAATAAAGCTCTTATTTGGTCTTCCTTTGCCCATAAGAATCGTGAACCCATGACATTCTCTTTGATAGTGGATGGTCCTGTTTTCCCTATTAACTTTTTTTTTTTTTTTTTGGTGAGGAAGATTAGCCCTGAGCTAACATCTGTTGCCAATCCTCCTCTTTTTGCTGAGGAAGATTGGATAACACCTGTGCCCATCTTCTTCTACTTTATATGGGATGCTGCCACAGCATGGCTTGACAAGCAGTGCATTGGTCCACACCGGGATCCGAACCTGTACCCCAGGCCACCAAAGCAGAGTGCACAAACTTAACCTCTATGCCACCAGGCTGGCCCCCTATTAACTTTATTATTGGCTATGTCATTAAATCCTGAAATTCTCCATAAAAGACCCAAAAACTTCACAATATTTTAATGTACTGGGACTTGAAATCTTAATTTCATCTGAAATTTGAAATCTTCATTTCATGGGAAAATTGCCTCTAAATTTTAATTGGGAAGGCGGTTAAAATAACTCTTTGGAGGGGCTGGCCCCGTGGCTTAGCAGTTGAGTGTGTGCGCTCCGCTGCTGGCGGAAGTTAGTAAAGTAATTTTTAAAAATATTTTCTTTTCTTTTCTTTCTTTCTTTTTTTTTTTTGCTGAGAAAGATTGGCCCTGAGCTAACATCTGTTGCCAATCTTCCTCTTTTTGCTTGAGGAAGATTGTTGCTGAGCTAACATCTGTGCCAGTCTTCCTCTATTTTGTATGTGGGACGCTGCCACAGCGTGGCTCGGTGAGCAGTGTGAAGGTCCGTTACTAGGATCCAAACTTGTGAACCCTGGGCTGCCAAACTGGAGTGTGCAAACTTAACCACTACGCCACTGGGCTGGCCCCTTATTTTCTTGATTTAAAAGAACCATCAAATAAAATTATCTTTCTTCAAGCTTAATTTTGTGTGTTCATTGAATTACTGTTTCCCGGTGGCTGTCTCTGTGCCACTTCCAGAGGGACCTCCTCCATAGTTCTGCCTCACATAGAAAAGTACAGTTGTCCTTTTATATATAAATATATGGGCTTTATTTTCTCATTATAGACTTTCTATATTCTTTCATAGTGCCCTCTCTTCAACACAAACACTTCATGCATTCAGAGTGAAGAGTGAATATTAGATGGTGTGGGAAGTGAACTATGTTCACGGACATAAGCAAAGTCCATTTGAGGACTAAATCTGTGGCTAACCTCCAGCTGGGACCACGTTTCCATCTGCGAAAGGATTTGGGGTGTGTTGTCTCATCCCTTCTAATTCTTCATATTCCGGGATTGATAGTTTAGTTTAGGCATTATCTAGGATGATTTAAAAGCAATTATAGTCTTCTCAGTTAACTCACCATTTCCAGTGTTGATCTTTTTGTTTCCCAAAAAGACTGTAGATTTTTTTTTTTTAAGGCAGGGTTATGACTTACACTTACTCTTGATCCTCCGTGCCTAGCCTCGTGCCAGAATAAAGGCACTCCTGGAAGACATGAGGAGGTTGGGAAGGTAGCCCTTCAGTGGGGAGGAAGTAGATGTATGGAGTTTGGAGCTAGCTTTGGGAGCAAATTCTTCCTGCAACAGTGACAAATGTGAACATAACCTTTTTAGTCCAAAGCCATACAGACACATGGTTTTGGCTGGGTATTCACACACTTTTGCCTGGTTGGTTCTGTGATGTTAATGTACTTTCTGCTCAACCAAGCCCTTTTGGGGCCTGCTAGGACAGGTGGCCTGACAACTTTGTTTTCTTGGGTGGGGTAATTTCCTGGTGTTTTACTCAAAAGATGTCAACTTTGATTTTAGTGATTGAGGCTTGTCTTGGCAAGATGTACAGTCAAGCATTCCCAACATGTATTAAAATGGCTATCACATATAACATCCAGAGTTCTATGTCTAGTAATATGTGCTATCTTTGCTACAAAATGCTAAAGACAGAGTATTTTCTCTGGACTGAGTTAAATTGAATCTGAAATTTTTAATTTTTTACACTGTGTTCTGGGCAAGGAGAAACCGTACTGCACACGATTTCAACAAATCTATGTAAGCAGCCTGGACCACCTTCTGCCAGATGAATCCCTGGTTATCTGTGAGGGGCTGGCACTGGGACGAGCGCTTAGTAAGAATGGGGTAGGATGGGGTAGTGACTGGAAGACACCCTCTAATCTGGACTGAGAGATCTCATCAGGTTTGGGAACTAAGTTTAGGAATATGCCCACAACCTTAAAGTCTGTGATGGGAATGAGCAGAGAAAAGGTGAGGGATCCACCCAGAACACACTGTCCCATGCCTCTCATGCAAGGAGGGCTGGGCAGGTGCCAGCATGTTGAGGTTCCCAGCCAATTCCAGCAGAATCCCTGAGAAACAGGCTCTGTTGTGATTCCAGCACCACTTGTTATTTCTACACCTTCCACATAACAACAACATAACCTCTCCTGAAAAGATCTCCCTCCAGGACATTTTCCTAAAGCAAGGCAGACCAAGATGCAGGCAGAAGCCCACCTTGGAAGCGTAAGAAATAGTGTTGGGGACAGAGAAATGGCCCAGTGTGGCCTTTTGTGGGTGGGGCGGTTTGCCCATTTGGGACACAGGCCAAGTAGCATCCTCCCATTTTGAAGAGCCACTCCTTACTCATTTGGGTTCTTTTTTCTTCTGCTTTAAATATTTTTATTCTTGATCACGCCAGATATGCATGTGTATTTGTATGTATGACTACGAACCTAAAAGTTCATTTTAATATTTGTCAATTTTCTGGGAATCTCTGCCACCACCAAACTTAACATGCTGTAAAACTGAACCCATCTTCTCTTCTCTGCCAACTGGCTTCCCTTAGCAACCTCCTCATGCCTGCCAAGGGTACCTCCAGTGTTAACGCTCTCAGACCAGAGGCTTAGCAATGCCATTTTATTTATTCATTCAACAGTGAAATATTCAAATATTTGTTGAATATTTCCCTTTGTTTTCTTTCTCATTTTTTACTAGCATTTATCACTAGCTTAAATTATCTTGTTTATTGATTTGTCATTTTTTATCCCCTCCCCCTCTGTTGAGCTCATTCACTGCTGTATTCCCAGGGCCTAAACAGTGTCCAGTCCAGCATGGAATAAACACTCAATACATATTTGAAAAATGAATGAACAAATCTATGTACGGTATTTAGAAGTTTGTAAGCAATATAAATGTCAACTAATTATGTTTTTGTTTTATCTGCCATCACTCCAACTCTATGCATCATCTGCTCTAGAACAAATATTTCTTGAGTGCCTCTACGAGCCAGGCACTGTTCAAGGTGCTTGGGATACTTTAGTGAACAACACGGACAGGACTCCCTGCCCTCATGGGGCTCATGTACTGCGTGCCCTGCTTCCAAGCTCTCACTAGATCACGTCATTTCTCCTCCTGGAATGATCCCGTTCCTCTTTATTTCCACTCTCACCATGCTTCTCCCTTTATGTGTAGATTACAACTTCTTTGCTCTCTGCTGTCCCTAGGCTCCTGGCCTCACCTCCCAGTGCCCATTTCCCCCTATGTTCTATCACCACACTGCAGACCTGGGCTTGAGTCCCAGTCCCACTCACCAGCTGAGGGCACTTGGGCAAATGACACAGAGCCCGAGTCTGTTTCTTCATCTGTGTAATCAGGATGTGTAGCATACGCTACTGTTCTTCTTCCGTGTCCTCTGAGATCCCCTTCCCATTTCCTGGCTTAGCTAGTGTGTCCCCTCCCACCAGCTGGCACCACCGTCTCTTTGTTGGTGCTTCCTGAGCTCAGCCATGTTGTTGATCACCTACTGTGCACCAGGCTCGCTGCTGTCTTATGTATGCTCTTACCCTCAGCAGCCTGAGGTAGATATTATGAGCCTTTCTTAGGTTTGAGCTGGGTTCCCCAGAAGCAGACCGTGACATGAGGATTTTTGTTGTATCAGGAAAGTGTTTTATCAGAAAGTGTTCCCAGGGAAAAACAGTAGGGGATTAGAGATATATGAAGGGAAGGAGGCCAAGCAAGAGTGTACCACAGCAGGTAACTTTGACTTAATCCCACAAAAGGAGAACACTGAAGATAGTGTAGCACACACTGAGACGTGTCCTAAATAGGAGTGAGGAAGCTGGAGTATTTATACCCTGGGGTGAGGAAGCTGGGGTATTTATACCCTGTACCAGTCAGTCACTAGTTAAGAAGGTCATCGGGCTGGCCCCGTGGCTTAGCGGTTAAGTGCGCACGCTCCACTGCTGGCAGCCCGGGTTCGGATCCTGGGCGCGCACCGATGCACTGCCTCTCTGGCCATGCTGAGGCCGCGTCCCACATACAGCAACTAGCAGGATGTGCAGCTATGACATACAACTATCTACTGGGGCTTTGGGGGGAAAATAAATAAATAAAAATTATATATATATAAAAAAAGAAGGTCATAAACTTCCAGGTACTCTGGTTCTCTGTGCTTAGTGACCAGATGGCTTCTGTCACCACCAGTGAAGACCTGGTCATCAAGAGACTTAAGGAGAGGCTGGCCCCGTGGCATAGCAGTTAAGTGCACATGCCCTGCTGCTGCGGCCTGGGTTTGGATCCCGAGCGCACACCGACGCACCACTTGTCAGGCCATGCTGTGGTGGTGTCCCATATGAAAAAAAGTGGAAGAAGATAGGCACAGATGTTAGCCCAGGGCCAGTCTTCCTCAGCAAAAAGAGGAGGATTGGCATGGATGTTAGCTCAGGGCTGATCTTCCTCACAAAAAAAAAAAAAAGAGAGAGAGAGACTTAAGGAAGAAAACTTCTATCTATTGTTAAGCAGCTTACAAGTATTTTCTTGTTTAAGTATCGCAGCAACCAAATAAAGTAATAATGTGATTATTTTAAGGTAAGGAATGAGAGCAGTAAAGGAATCTGCTAGAGGATATGGAGTTAATAAGTGGCAGATGGAATTCTACCTTAGCTCCAGCTGACTCCAAACATTCTGAGATTTCCATGCCACCAAACAAAACAAATTTCTGCTTGGGGAACTGTGGATGGCAAGCAGGCCAGAAGTGCAAGAGAGAGGTGGGGTTATCAGGAAGCCATCCCTGAGGAGGGGAAGTTTGTTGTTATGTGAGTTTCTGGAAGGAGTTTATATAGGAGTAAATGTTAATATAACACCTTACATTTGTATCATACCATTTTAAAGGTAACTTTCACATAATTTTCTCATTTTTCTCTTCACATCCATCTTTCAAGATAAGTTGCCACAGCCAGCCAAAGGCAGAGAGAATCCAAGCCCAGGACTGTGACTCTCTGTGGCTGGGGTTGTGAAAGAGAGATGGGTTTGGATCGGGAGAGATTCTGGAAGAGGTGGAGCAGTTTATGCAAAGATAGTGGTGGGATGAGCTCATTTCTCGGGGGAGGTGTAGGTGAGGAGGAATCATCTTGTTGTGGGCCAGATTCCTGTGGGACAAATGGGTTCTGAGAGAGGGGAGAGGGGCATTGGAGCGCAGCTCAGTGGTTTGGCTTTGGTGGATGGGATGATAAGAGAGCAAGGATGGCCGAGAGTTGGGAGACTGGTTCCATGGCAGGTGCAGGAGGCTGGGGTGAGGGATGAGAAGCTTGAGATAGGCCCAGAGGAGAGACTGGGAATAGATGGGAAGAGCTCAAGCTAAGAAAACCTGAGGGAAACATGTTAGTGGGGATCTGGAAGGCTTATTGACAGGTGGAATTAGAGGTGGCAGAGGGATTGGAAGATCTGCCTCTCATTCAGAGGTTCAGTAACTTTTCCTAGGTCGGAGAGGAACCCAACCCAGGGGGGTCTGATTCCAACCTGTGCTTCACACCTCTCTATATTTTGGTTCTGGTGAATCAAGGGAGAGCTTCTCTCTTCTCTCTCCCAGATTTTGTTATCCAGCCCTCAGGAAAGACCTCCGTGGGCACCGGCCCAGAAATTCCAGCTTTCAGAGGCCCCTAATGCAGACCCTGCCGCCTCCTCACCAGGTGAATCTGTCTTTACTTTGGGCTCACATTTCTCATCTACTCCACGCTAGGACACTGGACCTTCTGACTTCCCTGAAAATCATCTCCCCTCCCCGTTCCCACTTTCTCCTGGATTTGCCACTTCTGAGCAAACCAAGAGACTTTGGGCAAGTCACCGGACCCTGCCCTGCCTTACCTCACAGGACTGTGGTGGGGCTCAAACAATGCAGAGTGTGGGAAATGCCCTAAAAATGGCCACATGCTGGGAGTCAAGTGTTGCTGTTAGTTCCGCAGCACAGCAAATTTCATCAGTAAGAAAGGGAAGGAGAGGGCCTGTCCAGCACTTGGTTTCAAAATCCTGGTGTCACCACTTACTAGCAGTGTGATCTTGGGCAGGCTGTCTCACCTCTCTCAATCTCACTCTCCTCGCCTATAAAATGAGAATTATAACAGCTGCTATGTAGGATCATGGTGAGAAATAAGTAAAATAATGGATGGAAAGGACCTTACTGAGTGTCTAAACCCTTGGTGGATGGAAGTCAGTGTCAGGACGGCAGCTCCCTGTGTTAGGAAAAGGTATTGTCCCCTTCTCGGTGTTGGTAATGGGACAACTACTTCGCCAGTAGTTTGTAATGCGCTCACATACAAGAGGCATCTTTTAAGGAGGGTGTTGGTTTGATAGACTGGGGACCCATTTCACCACTGACCCCTGGTGGCTGCATCGCAGTTCACAAGAGCCCACTCACCAGTCACTTGAGGGGTGAAAATAATCAGACTCCTAGAGTCCTGGAGTTGACAGTCAGAACATTGTGGTCATCCAGTCACCAAAGAAGATATACAGATGGCAAATAAGCATATGAAAATATGCTCAACATCATGTCATTAGGGAAATGCAAATTAAAACAACAATGAGATACCACTACACACCTATTAGAATGACTAAAATCCAAAACACTGACAATGTCAAATGCTGGCAAGGATGTAAAGGAATGGGAACTCTCATTCATTGCTGGTGGGATTACAAAATGGTACAGTCCCTTTGAAGACAGTTTGGCAGTTTCTTACAAAATTAAACATGCTCTTACTATATGATCCAGCAATCGTGCTCCTTAGTATTTACCCAAAGGAGTTGAAAACTTATGCCCATACAAAAATCTGCATGCAAATGTTTACAGCAGCCTTTTTCATGACTGCCAAAACTTGGAAGTAACCAAGATGTCCTTCCATAGGTGAATTGATACATAAATTGTGGTACATCTAGACAATGGATTATTACTCGGCAATAAAAAGAAATGAGCTATTAAGCCACAAAATGACATGGAGAAGCCTTAAGTGCATATGTTAAGTGAAAGAGCCAGACTGAAAAACCTACATACTGTATGATTCCAATTGGAAATCAGGGTTGGATCTAGGTTTGTGGGTCTGAAGCTTATTCAAATTGGGGCCCTCTTTAAGAGAAAAAGTGCAAAATTACAAATGCAAAATGAAGTTAAAAAGAAATATTTCTTTAGCATGATCAAGGAAATCATAATTATAAATTTGAAAAAGCTGAAAAATACCACAAACATCACAAAATCCTCAAAAATAATACATAATATGTATCGTCTGCAACATCTTTATAAAAAGGTTCTCCCCTACATTTTCTGCTGCTGCATATACTCTGATTCCTTGTTTTTTTTTTTTTTTATAATTTTATTTATTTATTTTTTCCCCCAAAGCCCCAGTAGATAGTTGTAGGTCATAGCTGCACATCCTTCTAGTTGCTGTATGTGGGACGCAGCCTCAGCATGGCTGGAGAAGCAGTGCATCGGTGGGCGCCCGGGATCGAACCTGGGCCGCCAGCAGCAGAGCGCGTGCACTTAACTGCTAAGCCACGGATCTGATTCCTTCTTCATATGACAATTTTTAAAATGTTTTCTATAGAGAGAATAAACAGGTAATTCAGTCTTCCTTCTAGCGTGGTTGACCAAAACTTTTTCTTTATTATCGATAGTTTAGAAGATTTCTTTCAGCACCACAGCTCATTATAAGGAGTGTCTTGCAAGTTTTTAAGAGTGTTGTCAAATATGAGAAAACCTGTATCACACTTCTTTCATTTGAGGGGTAAGATCTGAGGATTCAGTAATCAATCTGAAATATTATTTAAGTTGGTGACACTCAAGGCGTAATTGATTGTTAATGTTGCCGTGGATTATTCTGAATTTTGGATTGGACCCTGTACCTTTGCTTCATGTTAGGTACGTAGACACAGCAGGCAGTAGGACAATTGCTGGAAGCCATTCCTGCTAGCAGTGACTTAATCATACTTAGAAGCGATTAGGGACCACATAAATATATGCTGCTAAACCCAATCTAAGTGCATTCCCAGTTCAATGTCCCCTTAGCCGGGTCCCCCAAAACGTCAATGGCCACCCTTGAGCCTCTGACATGAGAAGTATGTGCAGACTCCAAGTGGGAAGAGAACAGCCTTAACCAATTACAGTTAAGCTATCTTACTTTTGTCTGTCTTATTAAACATAAGACTGTGTTATGTGTAGGCACATTGCTGTACTATAGAGAAAAATCTGTGCTTCAGGGAAAACTACTCATTATCTACAACACATCTTCTGCATTATCTGATTCTAATTCTATGGGAGCTTTTTAACAACTCAAAGTTGTAAATAACTGATAGCAATGCAAAATAATTCCTGTATGTAGAAACTCAGATGAATCCTGCCCAGAGGAAGGACATCCCTCTTCTCCTTGGGAAAAACCAGTTTTGTCTCCATTTGCAAATTCATGTCAATATTCCTGATCTATAAATGTGTCAGTTTGGTTTTTCCTTTGAACTGGTTATACCATCTGCCTGGTTCCCTCACTATGCTTAAAATAAAATCTTTAACACATGTTTATTTTATATCTGCATGAGAGTCATAATTTTACCTTTCAAAAAAATTGTCTTGTAACACTAGGGTCCCTCCCAGAGCCTTCAAAGGAGCCCATGCAAGTGAGAGGCCATAAAGGATGAATTTTATGAGCTTCATGGTAAATCTTCCATTGGAATTAAACATTCAGGTAATGTGTGCAACATGAGAAGAAAATTCCAGATATCTAAAAACATCTAAAAAAGAAGTTTATAAAGAAGAAAAAACAGCTATAATTCACAAGATTACCATCCTTGTTCCCACATAAAATAAGTAAATGTATATAATATATAAAATAATAAATAATGAGCTCAAGTTTGTATATAGATAAATATGATACAAAATTAGAATCACACAATATATATGTATATTGTATGTGGCTGTTCTATAATTACTTGATTCATTCTCATATTATTTATCCTGGCTTTTAGATTATTTAACAATTTTTCAGGGGCTGGCCCCGTGGCTTAGCAGTTAACTGCGTGCGCTCTGCTACTGGTGGCCCGGGTTCGGATCCCAGGCGCGCACTGACGCACCACTTGTCCGGCCATGCTGAGGCGGCATCCCACATACAGCAACTAGAAGGATGTGCAACTGTGACATACAACTGTCTACTGGGGCCTTGGGGGAGGGGGGAGAAAAAGGGAAAAAATGGAGGAGGATTGGCAATAGATGTTAGCTCAGGGCCGGTCTTCCTTAGCAAAAAGAGGAGGATTGGCATGGATGTTAGCTCAGGGCTGATCTTCCTCACAAAAAAAAACAACAAACAATTTTTCACTGTTTCAATAATGCTGCCATGGCTTTCCTTTACATTAATCTTAATGATTAGCTCTGATTCATACCAAAAGAAAAATTACTTTGAAGTAGAATTTTGGGTCAAATGGTACATGTTTCTCACTTTTAATACATATTCTCAAATTTCCCAATAAACAGGCTGAACTAGGTCTCTCACAAGTGCATCAGTGCCTGTTTGCCTATACCTTCTTCATCAATGCAAATTTTCGTATTTTAAGAGTATTTGCCAGTTTGTTAGGCAGATATTAATGTTGCACAACTTTAGTGTGTTTGATGGAATATTTACCATAAATTTTTCTTTTGCTCTTTCCATAAGTTAAGATTTCATTGTATTTTCCAATTTGGCTAACCATGTTCTTACTTATTTGAAAATTGATTTTGTATTGGGAAAAATGGTGGTCGTTGGTGATTTATACAAGAACAGAATCCATAGAGTTGTGGAGATAAAGGCAGACTGGATTGGATAAACAGAGAATGGCAGGTAAGGACTATAGCACAGACAACTCTTTTGAAGAATTTTGCTGTAAAGGAAAGCAGAGAAACTGGTTGTAGTGGAAGTGGAACATGGGGTTGAGAAAGACTTGTTTTTTAAACATGGCGATGATCTAACAGAGAAGAGAGACTGAGCAGTTGTTGATCTTAATCAGAGCAGAGGAGACCCATGCGTTTTAACAGGACATGACCTGGAGGCAGTACAAGTAGGCTGGAAGATTTGGAAAGTGAAATGCTTCTATTTTAATTCTCAGTGAATCAAGAAATTGTCAAAAGCTGAAACCGGAGGAATGCTGGAATTTTGATGTGAAAGGAGGTGTGAAACTGTGTTTCAGAGAATGGAGGAGTAAATTGATTGAAGAAATCTAGTAAGATTGCTGGATAATAGCAAGGGCCCACATAAGATTCACGGTTAGAAACTAGATGTGAGATCAGTCTACGCATGTCTGGTTTTTCTTCTCCCACCACATTAAGCTGCTCAGATTCAGGTGACAAATGAGTAGAGAGTTGAATTTACTAGAGTTGAGGTTCTCCAGGTAAAATGATTTAGGAAGAGAGAGGATAGGGAGTTAATGATTTTTGAAGTGAATTGTTACAGTGATGGGGCCAAAGCATCTAAGCTAGGTGGAAGAAAGGCAAAGAAACAAAGGGAATTATGGGCAGCAAGAGTGGTGAACCAATCAATTGGAGGCCTCAAAGGGATCAAGAGATTATTGAAGAAGAGCTATTAAGACAAGAGTGTTAGGAAAATGGAAGATGGGTTTTGGAGAGTAGGAAACTTAAAAAGGACAAGTGGGAGGTAAGAAAGTTGACAGTGATCAGGTGAGAAGCAGAAAGGATTGTTGAAAATGAGGTTGAGGAACTGGGTCCAGGGTACTGGAGTGAACATCAGTGATCGTGGTTGAAAGGCATGATGAAGAGTAATGCAATGGAGAGTAAGACTGCGAGCCAGGTGAAGAGTCCTCAGTGAAAGAAGGGATTGGCAGATTGTGGACAGACATGACTGCAACACAGAGGTGGCAGAGTCTGATGGCCTGCATGTCAGAGGAGATAGGGTTTGAGTGAGGACAGAGATGTGACTGGGAAGGGTAAATGAGCATCAAGGAGGCCATCTTTTCTCCTCCAAATCCTTTAGGACCAGGAATGTTTGAGAAAGAACAGCCACTCTAGAGAAGGTTAGATAAAAATCAATGTCCTCAGGGGACAGGCAGATTTAAGTATTTAGTACTTAGTATGTGGAAAGTGAAGGAAACACTGAGAGAAATGGTAGGCAACGTAGGGGTGGGGTGGGAGAAGGTGTTCCCGATGAAAGGCCATGAGGTCAAGGATGGACAGTGGCAGGGTTTGGGAGCGTTGGGCTTTTTTCCAAGGTTGAGCAGTCCTCCCTAACCCTGTTGCCCCCCTAGAGACGTCCAGCCCAGTCCTCTCATTTTAGAGACAAGGAGGCTGGGGTCCAGAGACGAAAATGCTGCAGAACTTGTTCCATTCTCAGTCATAGGTTCTGAGTCTGGCATAAAGTCTGAGGGAGTCTTCTTGCCCAGCTCCACCTAGGGGAGAGGCCTCCTTCCTGCTAGAAACTTCCTGGAATGGGGACCTCACCCCCTACTCAAGCCATTTTCTTCATGCAAAGAACACTTCCTGGGGCTTCCATATGCTGGGTCTAATTCTGCCAATGCCATCTTAAGCTGCCCCAAATCTGGAAATGGCTATTCCCAAAGAAGGCTTTACGTAACAGAAGGTGCTACAGTCCCCCTCCCACTCCTCAGCCACTGAACTCCTCCTATTCTTCAGAAGGTTAGGGAAATAAGACCCTGCACTGGGTTTACTGCCCCTTTACTTACAGTTCAATTTGTCCAACAACTCAAATGGAGGCTTTTCCATCTTCTTCCCTTTTGCAGATGAGAAAGTTCATCTCAGAGGGGTTGATACCCTTTCCTGAGACCACACAACATGGAAGTGTTGGAACCTGGCTGTGAGTGAAGCTCAGCCTCTGACTCCAAAGCTATTGCAAGCCTTTATTGTGCAATTCTGCCTCCGCTTCCTGGCTGTGTGACAAGCTCCTAGTCTGATGGAGGAGGGACAAAAGCAGTGCAGTCTCAGTGCAGGATGACTAGGGTCAGACAGCACGAGGTCGGATTCTCCCAAGTTGGATGAGGCTTAGAGAAGGTGGCAGTGAGTTGGCCTTTGAAGGAAGAATTGGAGTCCACTGCGAAGGAAAGCGAGAAGGGCGTTTATGGCAGAGAGAACAGTGCGAGTTCAGGCTTGGATGTTCCATAGTTCTCAGGCTCCTGTAATTTGCAGCGCTGAGCCCTGACAGAGCGCAAGGGTGAGACCTCTAGATGTCCCCGCGGCTCTGGCCCCAGGCGAACCCACAAGACATGGCCTTGTGGGTTCTTTCTTGGCCTTGACTGGTCTCAAGACAGGTCACTTCCAGGCAGCTCTGACGCTTGGGAGCTCATTTGGCTCTGACTGGCTGTGAGACTCGCGCCTCCAAGCAAGCCACTCAGAGACGTCCACCAGTTCTCCCTTGCCTCTGATTGACTGTGAGGAGCGCGTGCGCAGACACGCCCCTAAAGGCACCCGCCCACCACCATGTTTCTTTTCAGGCAGGGTGGGTGCTGACAGGTAACTCGACTGGGGAGCGGCGGGAGGACCGGGCTCCAGGAAGTGGGGAAGAGGAGGCTGTGGGACCCAGGCAGCAGCTCTCACCTGTCTCGGGGTGCTGAAGGCCAGGGAGCTGCCCTGGCGAGGCCAGGCTGTGGGGTGACTGGGCCTTATCCCCCCCACAAAATCTACCTCAGGGCACAGAAATCCCCCCTGACCTGCGATCCTGGGCCATTTCCTCCCCTCAGTGAGTCTCTGTCTAACTGTAACATGAGAGCGGGGTGAGGGGTGGGACGAGCCCACTGGGGCTAGGTCTCACCTGGCGTGGAAGGGGCCCGGAGGACTAAGATGATCAGTCAACCATCGAGCCCCTTTGTAGTGGTTGGATTTGCTCTTTGATGAACTCTTCGGCCTCTTCTTGACTTCACACTGAAACATTTGTTCATAATTAGAAAATAATGCATATTTCATTCTTCAGAGTTTGAGAAAAATTGTGCTCGCTTATATGTAGTCCTTTGGGTGCAAAGAGAAAATTAGCTGGTGTCTCTTATCTTCACTGGATTGGAAGGAAGAATTGTCAGGATTAAGCCCTGAGAAGGAGCTGTGGTAGTGTGCTTGGAAGAAAAAGAAGACTGGCCTTTGGGGCAGAAGAAAACCATCAGGAGCTCAAAAGAAGGCAAGGAGATGGGAGTTGACCACCTCATGGTGTATTCCTAAGGGCTACCTACCAGATAAAGCCTTGCACCTAACACCTGGCATCCATTAATCTGTTCTCAATCTCTATAATTTTGTTATTTTGAAAATGTTATAAAAATGGAATCATACAGTTTGTAACCTTTTGAGACTGGCATTTTTCCTTCAGCATAATTACTTTGCAACCCATCCAAGTTCTTGTGTGTATCAGTACTTGTTTTTAGGAGAGGTTGGGTTATTTGTGGACCCATGGTAAGCTGAATAATATTCCATTGTATGGATACTCTACATTTTGTTTATTTGTTCATCAGTTGATGGACATTTGGATTGTTTATACTTTTTGGCTATTATAAATAATGCTTCTATGAAGCTTTATGTACAATTTTTTGTGTGTGTGGATATATGTTTTTATTCCTCTTGGGTATATACCTAGGAGTGGAGTTGCTGGGTCATATGGTAACTCTGTTTGGGGGAATTGCCAAACTGTTGTTCAAAGCAGCTGCACCATTTTACATTCCCACTAGCAATGTATGAGGGTTCCAATTTCTTCACATCCTTGCCAATTCTTGTTATTTTGTCTGTCTTTTTGATTATAGCCATCCTAGTGGATGTGCAGTTGTATATCGCTGGGGTTTTGATTTACATTTCCCTGATGGCTAATGATGTTGAACATCTTTTCACGTGCTTATTAGCTGTTTGTATCTCTTCTTTGGAGAAATGTCTATTCAGCTTCTTTCTCCATTTTAAATTTGGTTATTTGTCTTCTTATTGAGTTGTAAGAGTTTTTATATATTGTGGATACAAGTCCCTTATCAGATACACGAATTGCAAATATTTTCTCCCATTCTGTGGGTTTTCTTTTTACTTTCTTGATGGTGTCCTTTGAAGCACAAAAGTTTTTAATTCTTATAAAGTCCAATTTGTCTATTTTTTTCTTTTGTTGCTTGTACTTTTGTGATATATCTAAGAAGGCTTTGCCTAATCCAAGATTACATGCAATAATTCACAATATTGTAAATTGTGGCCAGGAGAAATTTGAAGATGCTGCACTCTACCTTCTGTCACCTGCTGACAAGATTCATTACCCTAATACTACAATTTTCAAAGCGTGAATGTGGAGCTTTAGGGGAACCACAGATGCTTTCAGGGTGTTTGCAAGCCTAAAACTCTTCATCATAACATTATTAAGATTTTATTTGCCATTTTTGCTATGTTTATATTTTCACGAATGGTGCAAAAGCATTGGTGGGTAAAATCAGTGGCGTCATCATCACATCCTGTAGCCTCTGGGAAATCTCATTGTACACTCTTTAGACACATAAAAGTTAAAATTACTTAACTTAGTATTTTGTGTGTATGTGTGAAGAAGATCAGCCATGAGCTAACATCCGATGCCAATCCTCCTCTTTTGGCAGAGGAAGATTCGCCCTGGGCTAACGTCTGTGCCCATCTTCCTCTACTTTGTATGGGATGCCGTCACAGCATGGCTTGACAAGTGGTGCGTCGGTGCACGCCCAGGATCCGAACTTACAAACCCTGGGCTGCCAAAGCAGAGCATGCACACTTAACCGCTATGCCACCAGGCTGGCCCTAACTGAGTATTATTAGTAGCAGTACTACAAAAATAGTTTTCACCTCATGGACCCCTTGAAAGAATCTTGGAGCCCCTTAGGGGTCCTAGGACCACACTTGGAGAACCACTACATTGCCATAACAGATCTTTTGATGGAAGAGTTATTTGAAATGCACTTTAAATTTCTACCAGTATCATTTACATATTAATAAATCTTTGACCTAACCCCAATATTAATATTTTATTTTATTTAGTTTTCATATATGACTTTCAGTTTATTTTAAATTAGTGTATTATATCTATTTTTAACTTTTTTATTCTAAACAGTGATGAAAAGCCTGCACATGCATGTAATCAGGCTGTGGCCCTTAACTGCCAAAATAAAGCATTAAATTCTAGCTTGGGTGCAGAACAACACTCAAGATCTGCCATATGATATAACAGCTGGGGTAATATCTTTATCATAAAATTAATTACGTGAATTTTTCTAAGTTTTAACGTACAGTAAGATTTTCTCCCCAAATATTCCAAGCTCTGTAATAAACTATGACTGCTAAACCATAAGTTGTGTGGGAATGATCTTGTTGGTGATCGTCTCGAGCACATTCATACGTAAGAATTCTGAACCTTAACTCTCAATTTCATGAGGAGTATATTTTTAGATGTAAATTTTCCACGTATTTAAGAATAATATTCTTTGGATCCTCCAAATTCTTGAACTTCTGAATCTAAATGTTAGATACAAAATAAGATTGAACTGAAAAACTGGTTACATTACTTCGTAGCACATAACCCACGAGAGGCCCTAGCATGCAGGTGAGGATGCGACAGTGAATTTGGAGAACCAGTCAACTCTGGAGGCAGTAGAAGAACTAAACAGGAACTCGTAGAGAAGCTTAAAGAAGCCAAAGCATTTGAAAACATATTAAATGGGTGAGTTTGAATACTATAACTCTAATTTCGTTATTCCTTTGTTTGTAAAACTTCGTTGATTAGCAGATTTTGCATGAATAAGTGATGTAAGTTACAAAGTGAAGATTGCATTTCTTTGTTTCACTCTCATGATTCTAAAATCAGTTTTATACGTTAAAATATGTTTAATATAGCTTGACTGACACTTTTGACCAAATCAGTTCCACTTCTCAATTATACAGAAAAGTGGTCCTTTTCTAGCACTCAGTAATTGATCACAACACCTCTTCCTATTCTCCTTAAACAAATCAAGAGATTCAAATAAATACGTCTTGGAACTGATAACAATGTGTATATCTCATAAAAAGTAAAATGAACCCAGTTCAAAAAAGGTATGAGGGAGCAGGACTTTTATGATCAACACATACTGTTGTACCACAGGTATATTTTATTACATGAGCTTATTGTTACATCAGGTCATCATGTAGGTGTGAGTGTTGCTCATGTAATATTTTTGCACCCCAAAGTATATGTATGTAGGCACACATGTGCACACACACAGCACATTCTTGTTTGATAACATCTTCACAGTATCATTTTGTGTTGTTTTATTATATAAAGTTTAAATATTTTCAGAAAAGAGCAAAAGTCAATTTTTTCTACGTGACATCTTTAAGTACCACTGATACTGTATGAAAAAAGTTTTTTGATTAAAAATACATTAACCGGCCCTGTGGTGCAAGCGGTTAAGTGTGCGCACTCCACTGTGGTGCCCCGAGGTTCACCGGTTTGGATCCCAGGTGCGCACCAACGCACTGCTTGTCAGACCATGCTGTGGCGGTGTCCCATATAAGGTGGAGGAAGATGGGCACGGATGTTAGCCCAGGGCCAGTCTTCCTCAGCAAAAAGAGGAGGATTGGCAGATGTTAGCTCAGGGCTGATCTTTCTCACAAAAAAAAAAAAGAAAAAAAAATACATTTTTATATTAGGAATATAAACATTATCTTGGAATGTTCTCAAATATCATGGCATGAGAGAACAACGGTGGCAATGTGGATATAAGGTAAATGCTTTTCCTATTTCATCTCCCTCTCCACATTGACTTCTGGCACTTAGGGAGGCTTAGTACATCCCAGCCATTAGCCCTGTGGTGCTAATATTTAAGCAGCTTCTGGGCCTGAGTGTTGATGTGGGAGTGTCAGGGAAATGGCAGGGATGGAGAAGGCGAGGGGAGAGGGGAAGAAAGGGATATCTATGTCTAAGGGATGGGAGAGACAAGGTTTGACATTTGGGAACACTGAGGAGGGAGTAACTCTAAAGGAATATGGCCCTGGTTTTCTCCCATTGCTCCTATTTTTTCTTCTATCATTTTCTTGTTGTTGTTGAAAGCCCCATTATTTGGCTCTTCATGGCACCATTGTTTTCTGACTCGTTTTTCTCCTTTTCTTTTTACCCTAGACCAAAAAAAAAAAGATGGCAGCAACAGAGCACGGTGCACCTCTGCAGTCTGTTGTCCAGTCCCCACAGCCACATCCTGCTTCCACGGTCCCACCCAAGGAGTCTCGGAGCTGCAGGAATAAGATTTTTTCTGACTTCCTTCCTCATGGTGACTCCCCATGTCACTTTCTTGAGGGCTGTGGTAACTATTTCTCTGTAGTAAAAGTACCTGTGATACTCTTTTCCCTACTGCCTCTCTCACATATAAGACGGCAGTATTAAAATTGCTTATACTGAGTGTACTGTCATATTTCCAAAACTATTTACATGCTAACATAAAAATATGCAAATCTGTATTGTATATTTTCTGTCTCCAATTGTGTTTAACAGGGAAGGGATAGGACCTTGGGTTAAGGAGGGAGGAAAAACCTCAGCTAGGGCTGACTTAAAGGTAGAAAGTCAGAGTTGGAGGGACTTAGTTACTCCAGAGACAGGATTTGGTGGATTGTATGTATGTTGGGTGGTAGTCACTGGGGAGGAGGAAGGAAATGTGCAGAGTATATGCCCTGAAGAATCATAACCTTTGGGTGATGAACATGTTGGTATCTAGCAGTATGGAAGGGCCATTCTTCTTTAGACTCTAAGCTACCATTCCATGGAGACTCTGCTGCCCATGTCTCCGATCTGTTTTTTTTTTTTTTTTTTTTTTGGTGAGGAAGATTGGCCCTGAGCTAACATTTGTTGCCAATCCTCCTCCTTTTGCTGAGGAAGATTGGCCCTGGGCTAATGTCCGTGCCCATCTTCCTCTACTTTACATGCGGGACACCCCCACAGCACGGCTTGATAAGCAGTGCATATGTCCTCCCCCAGGATCCGAACCTACGAACCTCAGGCTGCAGAAGCAGAGCGCGGGAACTTAACCGCTCTGCCACCACGCTGGTCCCTCCCATTGTTCTTTTATACTGGTTCCCAGGGTCAAACAACTGCAATTTCACCAATGGGCCTATAGTCTGGGGAGTAGGACAATATTTTGGAGGCTTCCTAATAATGTAATAAGCCTATCTCTGGAGCAAAGTCATTGAAATTGGCCTCCATAATCGAGGATTGATTCAATAAATAAACTCATAAATCGAATGGTTACATACATGTTTCTATTGATTGAGTACAGTAAAGATTAAGCGGCAGGAGTGTTTCCCAGCCCTGCTCTAGTCTTTGGCATTCTTTATTGTGGGAATTTGAGGAAAGGGATGAGCAGTGTTCTTAGATCATCCATATACCCTCATCCAGACTCTGCCAAGCAGAAGCAAGGGCAGTGGGATGAGGCGCTCTACTGCTGAAGTGGCCGCTGGGAACAGCGGGGGGTGTTTTGCATCTCTCCTGGTCACGGTGTTGAGCCAGCAAGGAGGCAGTAAGCCACGACTGGCGGCGTTGCCCACTCCGCCTGACAAACTCAAGACACGCCCCCATGACTCTCCCTTGGCTCTGATAGGCTGCGAGGCTCGCGCCCCTCCACGTGCCATTCAGACCCGCCCCTCGTGGGCAGAGAGGGGAGCGAAGCCTTTCAGCCCTCGTCCGCTGCCGCCGTGTTTCTTTTACTTTCTCTTCGCTGGGCCGGTACTGGGTTTTGTGTAGGGATGGGGGCGGCCGAAGTTGGGGTTCGCAGGCTCAGGGGACGGCGGGAGAGCCGGGCCCCACTCACCTCAGAGCACCAGGGTGCGCACTGGGGTGGGGGCTGTGGGGTGACCAAGCCTTACACGCCCCAAATCCACCTCGGGATAGAAATACCCCCCGGCCGACGATCCGGGGCAGGGTCTTCCCCTCAGAGAGTCTCTAACTGTAACGTGGGGGCAGGCTGGGTGGGGAGGGGGTCGTCGGCGTCCGGGTGTCTTCTGGCGTCGGAGGGTCGCGCACGGGAGGACCATCGATCCCTTTGAGGTGGCTGGATTTGCTCTTTGATGAACACTGGTCTCGTCGTGACTTCACACTGATACATTTGTTCATAATAGGAAAATAATGCATATTTTATTCTTCCGAGTTTGAAAAAAGGTACTTGTGCGTTATATATAGTTCCTTAGATGCCAAGAGGAAATTAGCTGTTGTCTCCTACCCTCACCTGATTAGAAGGAAGAATTGTCAGGGTTAAATCCAAAGAAGGGGTGCTGCCGACTGGCTAAGCTGGCCCTGGTGTGCTTGGAGGAAAAGGAAGACTGGCCTTTGGGTCAAAAGAAAACCATTAGGAGCTCAAAAGAAAAGAAGGACGTGGAAATTGACTATCCCATCGGGTATTCCTAAGGGCCACCTACTAGATGAAGCCTTAGACACATCTGCGTTACTGTGCTCAGAGGTACAGCTAACATTCAATTTGAAAGAAGAGGATTGAGGAGATTATGGTTTTTCTTATTTCGAAGAATGCCAGTGATGACTTCATCCTAGTCTGATTTCAATTACCATTAGCATCCAACCCTGATCTACTACACTGAACATTACCATCTGCAAACAGGTTGCCTGCCCTTTCTCTATTCCTTGCCTCCGACCCCACTGTTTCCTTTTCTTGCCAGTTAGTCCTTACCTCATGCCTTCTTCATCTGGCAAATACGATTGGCAAATATCAACTATTCTCAGGAGCCTTTCTTTGTTCCAACAAACAGAGCCAGGTGTGATTTCTGTTCTGTTATAGAGTCAAGCCCAAATTTCATTCAGTATTATGCTTTATGAAATTGTCTCTGTATTTTGCTATATAATTCTGTTCAAATCTTATTTTACATATTACACTCTGTTATAACTATCTCCTCACATCTTTGTCTCCTCCACTAGACTGTGAACTGGTGTCCTGAAATATAGACACTTCATCTTGAAATCTTCGTTGTCCAGTATGTAGGAGATGTTCAGGAAATCTTGTTGAATCGTTGAATGAATTTTCACATGGGAGAATTGGTCATACCTTAAATTTCTAGAATTTGAATAGTTTAAATTTAAAACATACACTGTCAAATTGTCCTGCTAAAAGATTATTCCAATTTGTATTCCAAAATAGAATATAAATTGGCTTCTGTGGCTACATAATGTTCCAACAAGCTGCTTTAGCTTAATTTACATAGTTGTGATCATAGAGTTAGGCCATGCTTTGTTACATTTGATATGTAACCATTTTCATTTATCACTACATAGTGTTCATAAACAGTTTTCATGCCTATGTAAATGGTTCATATAGTGTTTGTTCCTCTGTTTGCTTAGCTGTTCCCATATTGTGGAATTGCATTTGTTATCATTCTTTTAGTATTATACATTAACCAATTGATCACCTTTACACATAAAGGTGTTTGTGTTGTTTTCTTAGGAAAAACAAACTAAATGTGGAATTACTAGATCATTTTACAACTCTTGATATGTATCATCAGTGTGGTTTTTTTGTTACCTCTTAAAATGTAAATATGATGGGGTAAAATGGTATCTTAGATTAATTTTTACTTTTTTTTGTTTGTTTATTTACTAGGAAGATTGAGCATTATTCCATTATCATTTATTACTGGTTGCATTTTCTATTTGATGAACTATAATTTTTATACCTTTTGCCTATTACTTAAGTCTTAAGTGTCTTTTTTATTTCATATAAAGTAATTTGTATAAGCTATTCAGCAAATTCAGCAAATAATTCAGCAAATAATTTTGAGCATTTCCCATGTGTGTGACATTGTTTTAGGTGCTAGAGATATAGTAGTTAACAAAGAAACAAAAATCCTTGCTCTTATGGAATTTAAATTCTAATGTGAGACAGAAAAGAAATAAAATAGAATATTCAGTCTTTTTTGGTAGTGATAACTACTTTTGAATTAAAACACTTTTATTCTTTATGTGGTTTTTTCTTCTATTTAAAAAATTATATTCTATCCTTTTAGAGGTTTCCCTTAAATTTTAAACTGCAGGGCCAGCCCCGTGGCTTAGTGGTTGGGTTCGGTCCCGGGCACGTGCCGTGGCACCGCTTCTCCGGCCATGCTGGGGCCGCGTCCCACATGCAGCGACTGGAAGGATGTGCAGCTATGACATACAATTATCTACTGGGGCTTTGGGGGGGAAAAAAATAAATGAATAAAATCTTTAAAAAAAAAATTTTAAACTACAAAATGAACTAATAAAGTCTTAAAATAAGACTTTAATGTGGAACACTTTAGTTCTGATCATTATTCTGTTTGTTTTACATTTTATTATTGAACAATATTTTAATTCTACCTCATATTTACTTACCTTCCAAATTATACAATTCACTCTTGTCTTACTTGGTTAGTTTCAGTTCAGAAATACCTATTTACTAATATTTTGCTCCACTGTTACATGTAATATTTTCTAGGATCATTCATGATATTCATCATGATACTTGATGTTTTATAAATAAAATTCAAAGCCTTTTCTCTGTGAAGTAGGAAAAAAATGCATTAACCGAGAAGGCTTAATACAACACACAGATGCTAAGGTCCAATGGATGTGAATTTTCTCCTTGTGAGCTCTGATAGATTTAATAAAGAAAAAGGGAAAAGAAAGACTAACCTGTAACCTTTAAAAGAAAAAAGTGAGGGGCCGGCCCGGTGGCATAGTGGTTAAGTTCGTGTGCTCCGCTTTGGTGGCCTGGGGTTCGTGGGTTCGGATCCTGGGCACAGACCTACACACTGCTCATCAAGCCATGCTGTGGTGGTGTCCCATATACAAAATAGAGGAAGATTGGCACAGATGTTTGCTCAGGGCCAATCTTCCTCACCAAAAAAAAAAAAGAAAAGAAAAGAAAAGAAAAGAAAAAAGTGAGGGCTGGCCTGGTGGCTTAGCGGTTAAGTGCATACACTCTGCTACTGGTGGCCCGGGTTCAGATCCCAGGCGCACACCGATGCACCGCTTCTCCGGCCATGCTGAGGCCACGTCCCACATACAGCAACTAGAAGGATGTGCAACTATCTACTGGGGCTTTGGGGAAGCAAAAAAGGAGGAGGATTGGCAATAGATGTTAGCTCAGAGCTGGTCTTCTTCAGCAAAAAGAGGAGGATTAGCATGGATGTTAGCTCAGGGCTGATCTCCCTCACCAAAAAAAAAAAAAAAAGAAAAAAAGTACATATGATTCATTATGTAAACTCTTCAATTTTGTAGTAATTCCAGTTGGTAGAATATTTAAATTTTGTTTGGTTTAATAAAATGACAGAATTATTGTTATCAAAGCTATTTATTGTTCTTAATATTCTGGGTGACAGAATGAGAAGTAGGCCTAGATCATTTCTACACACTAAAATATGATGGTTGTCTCAAGAAAAATTCTTGTTATTGTTTGAGTCATGAGCTTAAGTAGCACTTGTTTCATAGAATTCTATTGTATATTTCTTTCTTTTTTTTGTGTGTGTGAGGAAGATCAACCCTGAGCTAACATCCGTGCCAACCCTCCTCTTTTTTTGCTGAGGAAGACTGGCCCTGGGCTAACATCCATCTTCCTCCACTTTATATGGGATGCTACCACGGTATGGCCTGACAAGCGGTGCATCAGTGTGCACCTGGGATCTGAACCAGGGCTGCCAGCAGCGGAGTGGGGGACTTAACTGCTATGCCACGGGTCTGGCTCCTATTGTATATTTTAAAATATTTTCTGAAAAGAAATGTTACCTTTGAGCTTTAAAGGCAAAAATTTAAATTTGTCATGAAATAACTCTATTTCCTAAATCATGGTCAATGTAAACTGGAAAATGCTTCTGTACCTGCTGCCCTCTGCTGGCAGGTTCATTTGCCTAAAACAGCAATTTTCACAGTGTAGTCCTTGGACTGCTGGGGGTTGAGAGAGAGTAGGTCCCTGTGACTCTTTCAAGGGGATCCATGATATCAAAACTATGTTCGTAATAGTACTGTAACTTTATCTTTTTTGCTCTGTTGATATTTGCACTGACGGTGTAAAAGCAATGGTGGGTAAAACCACTGGGACCTTGGACAAATCGAGACAGTACCAGGAAACTGTGCTAAAAGACACACTCTTCACTGCCATGTGCTCTCAGTGCCAGTTTTATTTAAGCATATCCTTGATGAAGCAGGAAAAACCAATTCTGTTATCTCTACCCTTGAATTCACATGGAATTCCATTTTACTTGAAAGAATGACTTACAATTTACGATTATTCAAACAGGTATTTTGTAGATATTTTATTGAAAATGAATGAAGTGAGCCTGTCATTTCAAGCAAAACAACTGACAGTATTTGTTACCAATGATAAAATTTGAGCTTTCAAGTGAAAATTATAATCTTGGAAAACTTTTATCTGTTACTATGAATATGACAACTTCTCAATACTTAGAGTTTTCTGATGAGATCAGTGGTGATATTACTGAATGTGATGTGGTAGATAGAATAATGGCCCCTAAAGATGTTTATGTCCTAATCCCCAGAACCTGTGAATGTTACCTTACATTCAAAAGGAATTCTGCACATTTGATTTGAGATAGGGAGATTGGCCTGGATTATCTGGGTGGGCTCAATGTGATCACAAGGGTCGTTATAAAAGGGTCAGAGAGGAGAGAAGATGCTATACTGCTGGCTTTGGAGATGGAGGAAGAGACCACGAGATGAGCTAGCAAGTGTAGGTGGTCTCTAAATGCTGGAAACAGCAAGGAAACAGATTCTTCCCTAGAATAAACCAGCCCCGCTAACACCCAGTGAAAATGATTTCTAATTTCTGACTGTCAGAATTGTAAGACAATAAATTCATGTTGTTTAAGCCACTTAGTTTGTGATAATTTGTTATAGCAGCAACAGAAAACTAAGACAGTGATATTTTGATATTGTGTAATGAAATGTGGACAATTTCACATTTTCTTAATTTTCATAATTGAGCTAGACTGAACCTTGACCAAATTGATCCCACTTCTCAATTATAAGCAGGAGGGGTCATTTACCAGCATTCTGTAATTAATAACATCTCTCCTTATCTTCCCCTTTTAGTAGGCTAAGAGATTCAAAGAAATGTATCTTAGGACCGGCCCCGTGGCTTAGCAGTTAAGTGCACGCGCTCCGCTGCTGGCGGCCCAGGTTCGGATCCCGGGCCCGCACCGACACACTGCTTGTCCAGCCATCCTGAGGCCGCATCCCACATACAGCGACTAGAAGGATGTGCAGCTATGACATACAACTATCTACTGGGGCTTTGGGGGAAAAAAATAAAAAAAAAAAAAAAAAAAAGAAATGTATCTTGGAATTGTTAACAATGTGTGTATGCCTCATAAAGGAAAATGAGCCCGAATCCTAAAAAGAGAGGGGTGAGGGGTTTTATAGTTGGGACATACTGTTGTACCATGAATATATTTTGTTACATGAGCTTATTACAACAGCTTATTTTGTAAGTGTAAATATTGCTCACATAAGTAATTTTTGCACTCAAAAGTATGTGTATATACAGGTGCACATATACATGCACACACACACAAACACTTGATAAGATGTTCCTGCTATTATTTTATGATATTTTATAACATAAAGTTTTGTTCTAAATTAAACTACCATTTTTTCCAGTACCGTTAATATTGCATGAAAAAGGTTTTGTGATTAAAATAAATTTAATTTTACATTAGGTATCCCTTATCTTGGAAAGTTCCGAAATGTCCTGGCATGAGAGAATTGTGGGGCAATGTTCAGTCATTCCTATTTCATCTCCTCTCCATGCTGACATCTGGCGCTCAGGAGGCTTAGTACCTCCCTCAGCTCTGTGGTGCTGATATTTAAGCAGATTGTGGGACTGAATGTTGATGCGGGAGTGTCAGGGAAATGGCAGGGCTGGAAGAGGCTGGGGGAGAGGGGAGGAAAGGGTTATCTGTTTCTATGGGTTGGGCGAGACAGTGTTTGACATCTGAGAACACTGAGGAGGGAGTAACCCTAAGAGGAAAGGGCTCAGGGTCTCTTCCACTGCTTCTCAACAGTCTTATGTTTCTTTGTTGCAAGCCTGGGTTCTGCAGTTGAGGACCCCACCATTTGGCTCATCATTGCTCCCTTATTTTCTGACATTTCTTCTCCTTCTCCTTTTGCCCTAGACCAAAAAAAAAGATGGCAGCAACAGAGCACAGTGCACCTCTGCAGTCTGCCTTCCAGTCTCCATAGCCACCTCCTGCCTCCACGGGTCCCACCCAAGGATTCTCAGAGCTGCAGGAATAAGATTCTTTTCCAACTTCCTTCCTCGTGGTGACTTGTCATGTCACCTTCTCGAAGGCCATGGTAACTGTTTCTCTGTGTTACTCTCTTTCACTTACTATCCCTCTCATATATAAAATGGCATATTAAAATTGTTTATACTTTTAAAGTAGACAAACCTCTGTTTACGTATTTTGTGTCTCAGTTGTGTTTGACAGGGAAGGGACAGAACCTTGGGTTCAGAAGGAAGAACCTCAGCCAGGGCTGACTGAAAGGTAGAAAGAGGGAATTGGTTATTCCAGAGACAGGACTTAGTGGTTTGTATGTGTGTTGGGTGAGTGGGCGTGGGGAGTGGTGCAGAGAATAAACCCTGAAGAATTGTACCCTTGGGTGATGGAACATCTCAGTCTTCGGGGGTGTGGAGGGGATAGCTCTCCTCTGGGTTTTAACCCATTAGCAGTCTCCCTAGTTATATTTTTATGTTAGGTTCTGGAGGCAGGGGGCTGATTTCACTCATGGGGCTTCAGTCTGGGAGTAGGACATTATTGAGGGATTTTTAAAAATAATAAAAAAATATTCAGTCTGTCTCTGGAACAGTCACTGAAGTTCATTTTTAGATGCTTTATTCTTTTTCTACTTTTCTATCCCTGCACCTGTACCACCAGTGCCCAATCAGGCTGTTTTTTTGTTGTTGAATTGTAGGAGTTCTTTGTATATTTTGGATATTTACTCCTTATCAGATATATGATTTGCAAACATTTTCTCGCATTCTGTAGATTGCCTTTTTACCCTGTTAATTGTGTCCTTTGGTGCACAGAAGTTTTAAATGTTCATGTAGTCCAATGAATCTATTTTTACTTTTGTTGCCTGTGTTTTGGTGTCATATTCAAGAAACCACTACCATATCCATTGTCCTGAAGCCTTTCCACTGTGTTTTCTTATAAGAATTTTATATTTTTAGCTCTTATATTTAGGTCTTTGATCCATTTTGAGTTAATTTTTGTATATGGTATAAGCTAAGGGTCCAACTTTATTCTTTTGCATGTGGATATCCAGTTTTCCCAGCACTGTTTGTTGAAAAGACTGTCATTTCCCTATTGAATGGTCTTGGCACCCTTTTTGAGGATAATTTGACCATATATGTGAGGGTTTATTTCTAGGCTCTCTATTCTATCCCATTGGTCTACATGTCTGTCTTTATGCCAGTACCACACTGTTTTGATTATGGTAGCTTTGTAATAAGTTTTAAAATTGGGAAATGTGAGGGCCGGCCCTGTGGCTTAGCGGTTAAGTGCGCGCGCTCCACTGCTGGCGGCCTGGGTTCGGATCCCGGGCGTGCACTGCTTCTCCGGCCATGCTGAGGCCGCGTCCCACATACAGCAACTAGAAGGATGTGCAGCTATGACATACAACTATCTACTGGGGCTTTGGGGGGAAAAAAATAAATAAATAAAATCTTAAAAAAAAATAAAATAAAATTGGGAAATGTGAGACTTTTATCTTTCTTCTTCTTATTCAAGATTGGCTATTCGGGATCTCTTGAGATTCCATATAACTTTTAGGATGGATTTTTCTATTTCTGCAGAAAACAGTTTTGGAGTTTTGATAGGGATAGCATTAAATTTGTAGATCACTTTGGGTAGTATTGACATTTTAATATTAAATCTTCTAATCCATGAACATGGGATGTCTTTCTATTTACTTGTGTCTTCTTTAATTTCTTTTAGCAAAGTTTTGTAGTTTTCAGTGTGCAAGTCTTTTGCCTCCTTGATTAAGTTTATTCCTAACTGTTTTATGCTTTTTTTTTTTTATAATTCCCCCCCCCCCCAAAGCCCCAGTAGATAGTTGTATGTCATAGCTGCACATCCTTCTAGTTGCTATATGTGGGACACGGCCTCAGCATGGCCGGAGAAGCGGTGTGTCTGTGCACGCCAGGGATCCGAACCCGGTCTGCCAGCAACGGAGCGCATGCACTTAACCGCTAAGCCATGGGGCCAGCCCTATTTTATGCTTTTTGATGCTATTGTAAATGGAATTGTTTTCTTAATTTTTTTCAAATTTTTCCTTGTTAGTGTATAGAAATGCAACTGATTGATATCTTGCAACTTTGCTGAATTCATTATAGCTTTTATTTTTAATTCTTGTCTTTTTCTACCAGCTCTAACAGAACTGGTGCTGGTGGGCATTCTAGGTATAGTCCTAATTTTAAAAGGAATGACTTTTGCTATTTACAGTTAAACATGTTTGTTGGAGGTTTTCTCTGTAGATACCTTTATCAATTTAAAGAAGTTCCCTTCTGTTCTTAATGTCCTAAAGGTTTTTTTCAAATCAAGAATATTGTTTTTTACACACAATGGAATACTATTCAGCTATAAAAAAGATGAAATCTTGTGATTTGTGACAACATGGATGGACCTTGAGGGTATTATGCTAAGCAAAACAAGTCAGAGGGAGAAAGTCGAATACTATATGATCTCACTCATAAATAGAAGATAAAAACAACAACAACAAACAAACACCTAGATACAGAGATTAGATTGGTGGTTACCAGAGGGGAAGTGGGGAGGGAGAAGGGGTGACAGGGAACATGTGTATGGTGATGTATGGTAATTAGTCTTTGGGTGATGAACATGATGTAGTCTACACAGAAATCAAAGTATAATGATGTACACCTGAAATTTATATAATGTTATAAACCTATGTTACCTCAATTAAGAAAGAAAGAAGGAAGGAAGGAAGGAAGGGAGGAAGGAAGGGAGGAAGGGCAAGGGAAGGGAAGGAAGGAAGGGGAAGGGAAGGAAGGAAAGAAGGAAGAAAGAAAAAGAAAGAAAAGAAAAAGAATATTGTTTTTCTTATTCAGTGCTCTTTCTGTGTCAGAGGGCTTTTCTCTTTTATTCTGTTAATATGACGATTTGCATTAACAGATTCTCTAGTATTAAACCAACTTTGGGTTTCTGAAATGAATTAACTTGGCCATTATGTGTTTTTTCAACTTTAGTGAATTTGGTTGTTAATGTTTTATATAGGATATTTGCATCAATATATTTATAAGTGAAATTGAGTAATTTTATTTTTTCATACTGTTTATCTGGTGTATTATCAAGGTTATGCTAACTTCATAAAATGACTTCAGGAGTATTCTTTTTTGTGTGTGATTTTGGGGAAAAAAAGATGCATGAATTAGAATTATATGAAACTTGAATGTTTGGTAGAATATGCCTGTAAAACCACCTGTCCTGAGTTTTTTTTACTTTGTTTTTGTGCAAAGCATTTAAACAATTGATTCAGTTTTTAAAAAGATTATGTCAGGTTTTATATTTCTTTTTGAGCCAATTTTAGTAAGATATATTTTCTAGGAATTTATCCATTTCATCCAAGTTTTAAAATTCATTGTGATAAAATCATTCATAATATTTCTTATCTGTTTAATCTCTGCTTTGTATTTATATCTCCCTTTACATTCAAGATCATTTCCTTTTATTTCTTTACCTATCGTCCTAGAGATTTGTCAATTTTGTTGGTGTTTTCAAATACTTTAATGGGTCTATTTTACTTTCAATTTCTGTTTAATTTCTGCTCTTATATTTATTATTTTTTTCCTTATACCCTTTTTGAGTTTATTCTACTATTCCTTTTTCTACTGTTTCTTTTTCTAGTTAAACACTTCTCATTAATTTTTAGCCTTTCTTTGGCTGGCCCGGTGGCTCAAGCGGTTAAGTGCATGCACTCTGCTGCGGTGGCCCGGGGTTCACCGGTTTGGATCATGGGCGCGCACTGACACACTGCTTGTTAGGCCATGCTGTGGCAGCATCCCATATAAAGTAGAGGAAGATGGGCACGGATGTTAGCCCAGGGCTAGTCTTCCTTAGCAAAAAGAAGGAGGATTGGCATTGGATGTTAGCTCAGGGCTGGTCTTGCTCACAAAAAAAAAAATTTCTTTTTAGCCTTTCTTCTCTTCTGGTATAAATATTTAAGGTCTAAATTATCCTCTCAGGGCCACTTTAGTTGCCTACCACAATTTTGGATAAGTAGGATTTGATTATCATTCAGTTATACATGTTTTATATTTTCCATTATGATATTTTCTTTGACATTCAGGTTAGATGAAAATGTGTTTTCTAATTTTCAAATATTCAGAGATTTTTAGTTACCTTTAAAAAAATCAATTTGTAATTTAATTGTTTGCATTGTTTTATTTCCCTACCAAAGTTTTGTCTGTTTATTCAGATCTCCCCTGTAATATTGTTTGTTTGTTTAAATGCTGTCTTGACCCAGTTTTGAGGCCCTGGCTAGAAGCCAGTCAGTTCCCCTTTTTGAGCAGTTAGGTCCACACTCCAGTCACTTCCTCTGTCAGCCTCTCGTACTCCGGGGCCACGGGAGACTAGTTCACCCTGGACCAGGTAACCAGGTATCAGATAACTAGGGACAGTCCCTCTACCCCAAGCCCACAAAATTATCCAAATCCCATCCCACCTTCCCACCCCCACTTGCCTTCTATAAGCTTTCCCCTGTTGCTCCAGTTTGCTGTTACTCTGTCCCTGGGTACGTCCCCCCTGTGGCCCTGTCTGGCAGCCTTCTCTCACTTTAAGCTGTAAGTAACAGGTCTGATACCAAATCTTGGGTGCTTTACCACCACTGCTCTGCAGCTGAGTCCCCTGAACCTCTTCCAGAAGGCCTTGAGATTTCCAGAAGGCAATGTCAGTTGGTAAGCCAGGTGTGGCCTGGGGAATGTAATTGGATGTCTTTGGTGTTGAAATAAGGCTTGGTACACCAGGGGGCGCTGTAATCTCAAGTGATTGCTCCTCGTCTTATTGGAAGCCTATGGGGTGCTGCATACTACTTTGCTCTGGGGGAGGGTTTCCCCTCTGGTATTTTGTGTTGGTCTGCTCTTCTCTGGTCAGGTTTCAGAAATTCAGCTTAATGGAAGATGGCGTCCATGAAAATGTCAGGAGTGTGGGTGTTAGCCCTGGCTGTGTTTCTGGCTGTGTTGTCTTGAGCACTCCATCTCCCTCTCTGGGTTCTTATTTCCCCATCTATGAAATCAGCATTACTAAAAATCTGATCCTTTCTTTCAGGTGCGAGTATTGTTTAGTTCTGAAACCCTCACTGGTGGGAAAACCTATTTAGTGTTTCTCCAGGACAGTAATGTTATTACTTGGCAAACCTGAAGACTGACTTTCTCCAGTGCAGTAACCTTTGCAACTGGGAAACCGGAAACCTGCTTTTAACCTGAACACTGACTCAGAAATTGAACGTGGCCCACTGAGTCTAAATCCAAATATTTCCTGGATTCCTAGTTATGGGTAAGAGCAACATGCCAGGCTCAGTTGTTTTAAGAGAGGAAGCTATTCCTGTGCATGTTATTTATCCTGCTAATTTTCACTGCTAGTGCCATTGTTGACCATCTATCTGTACCAGACACCGTGCTAAGTGCTTTACAAACGTTAGCTCATTAATCCTCCCACAATCACCCCTTTTTATAGATGAGAAAATCGAGGTTCACATAGCTAGTAAGTGGTGGCACCGAGATCCAAACCCAGACTGAGCAGGCCTCAAAGCATGTGCTCTCAACCAACACGGACACGGGAGCTCGTGCTTTCCTTCACTCAGGGAACCGGGATGCCTATCATATGGCCACGGTCAGTCAAGGGAGCACAAACTGGCTTGCAAGGGATCATCTCCAGACCCAATGGCCAACAATGACTTACGATGATTTGGACCTCTAGATATCATATGTTCTAGAACCTTAACACTCCTCTCCCCAGGCCAGGGTCTAGGGAGACTCAGGCAATGTGCTCAGACGGGCTTGCGCAGGGCCTTGCCAGGGTGTGAGCTTTCATACCTTTCACACTGTACCCCTCAGCTCTCTACCTTGTCCCTCAAGGTCTATAATTCTATGATAGAACCTTCCTCATGCTCTCCATTTCTAAAAATATGTTCATTTTATGAATTACTTTGTATAATGGGCATAGATTCACTGGTCAGACATGTTCGGGACTTTTTATTCTATATCTGCTTCCAGAGTTCACATGATATTAGCATTGGAAAGCCCCCCCAGAAGCACTGAGGTAAGGAATTGTGTTTAACCTGAACCCAAGCCTGGCATTCCCCAAACTTATTTGACCACAGATCTCCATTTCTTTTTCACAGGATATCTATGAATCTGGTGCCACAGTTCACTCACTGGGGAATATTACTCTAGCTTAGGATTTCTCAATCTCAGCCCTACTGACATTCTGGGCTGGATAACTTCTTATTGTGGAGGGCTGTCCTGTGCCTTGTAGTATTTTAGCAGCATTCCTGCCTCTTCCCAGTAGAAGCCAGAAGCAACTCCTCCCACCTCAAAAGAAAACATCTCCAGATATTGCCATATGTGCCCCCGGGGGCAAAGAGCCCAGTTGAGAACTACTGCTCTAACTCATGCATTTTTTTTTTAATTTTATTTATTTTTTCCCCCAAAACCCCAGTAGATAGTTGTATGTCATAGCTGCACTTCCTTCTAGTTGCTGTATGTGGGACACGGCCTCAGCATGGCCGGAGAAGCAGTGCCTTGGTGTGCGCCTGGGATCCGAACCCAGGCCGCCAACAGCAGAGCGCACGCACTTAACCACTAAGCCATGGGGCCGGCCCTAACTCATGCATTCTTAATAGAGGCAATATTGCCCCCAAGAAGCAAAATTTGTTCTTCAGGGTGAAAAATACCTTTTTTAATGTAAAAGCACAGATGTACATATACTACATACACAGATATCCAGTTTATCTGTGGTATTAAAATTTCATGGGGAAGTATTGAGGAAAAATATGTCTGAAAAGACTCCTTAGGAGAGGTGATGATAAAAAAAAGGTTGATGAATACTGCTCTAGCTCAATTTTGTAGTTCCTATTCATGCAACTTCCTCAAGAAAAATGACTTTTGTGGCTTTTTAAAGCTGAACCAAAGAGCTAAGCAACTGTACACACACAGAGGGAAAACATTTGGAAGCTGGCAGAAGCTGAGGATACGATCTACAAAAGACTTAGGACTGATGTCTGCCCCTTGACTATGACTGCTACGCAAACCCAAAGAAACTCAGCCAAGATCACTATCAATGGAAGCTCCACAATTTCTAAGTAAAGGGGCTTGGGGGAAGGGTCTTCCTGCTGCAAAAGGGGCTTGATGCTATGTTGTCATGTCATTTTACACATGATTGAGGACACGTCAATTATTGAATGTGTTTGACTGAAGCCCTCCAAGTCACTGCCAGACACACATTTGGATACGTTTTTCTTTTCTCTACTCTGAATATCCTTTTTCTTGAGCGTATCTGGCCTCTCACTCTGACCTCCTGAGATCCCACTTGTTTGGAGGACATCAAACATCTCGATTACGTGCCACTGCACATCCACGATGGGGAAATAACAAACAGTCCACTGATCCAGAATATAAAGAGGATTTCTACTGCATATAGCCAGCTAAAAGGAATTCTTTTAAATTAAAAATCCAACAAATAAATTTTAAAAAATCAAAAGTTTCTCTTGTTAAAAACTTACTTCATTTTCCTCCTTAATCTAGCAGAGGCAGACCTTCCTAGCTTTCAGTTTTGGGAAATGAGTGACTAAGAGTCACTAAGAGTCACTCATTTTCTGCTTCTTACTTCTATCAAAAAAACCCACATGAACTCAGCATAGATGGGTAAAGGATAGATTTGGTGCTCACAGGAAGCCACGCGCCCTTCAAAGTCACTTGTCTTTCTTAGCGCTGCACTTCTTGAGCAAGCTTGGCACTGTCTCACAGACCTTCTTCAGAGCCGTTTTCAGAAAACCAAGGTAAGTGGGGATGGGTCCATTCTCAGGGCCTCAGGCCACGTGCTGCTTTCTAGCCGGGTGTGTGGACTTTGGAAGCACTGACAGCTGGCCAGCCTCTCACCCAGTCCCCACACTCAGGCATCTTGGTCATTCTAGTGCTCACAGTTGGCTCCTGTCTTGGAGGTCACACATGATCTACCTGTACCCACACTCTCCGAGCCCTCATCTGACTGGCATTCATATATGCAGCACTCTCTCCCTGCACACATCTAACCTAAGTCCACGTGCTCAGAATACACAGATAATTTTCATTAAACACATAAACTTTTCTGCTTCTTGACCCTATCAAGACTCCCAGGTCAAGAAACACCACACAAATCAGGCCTACAGAATAATTCCAAACATTTACCAGCTGTGTTTACTTTTCTTGTTCTGACAATTTCCTAACTCCTCAGCCTCTTTTATTCCTTTAATTTTCACTAGTAAAATGATAGAAAGAGATCAGAATTGTCCTTCATTTAACTAGAATTGACACTCATGTAACAAATTTTTTTGGAGACTCTGCAATGCACCAGGTCTTCAGCATATATTTGCAGGAGTAAACCAAAATCTTTCTCTTGAGAAACAACGTGGTTTGGGGGTTTGGGTGTGTGGTGGTGGGGTAGGGGGAGGGAGGGAGTAGATGTGAATTACCAAACAATGTGAAAAGAGTTTTAATAAGGAATATCAGGGTGCCATTAAAAAAGAAGCAAGAGGAGGTGGCTTTGAGTCAAAAAGCCCTCATCCCTGAATTGCTCTGATTCGCATGTGAATGTGTATGTAACTTTAAGAAGGTTTTAACCTCATGGGCCAGTTTAGATACGAAATGAGGATGTTTGGGGAGGTAGAGATTTTAGTTCTGCCTATGATGCACCTTTTCTAGGTCTGTCATACTAATTTCCACTCTGATAGGATTCAGTGCATAGGATTGATATGTGGTTTTGATGAAAAGACCAAAAATTTCCTTCAATTTACCCAGCTGAGTACTGCAACCTTCCAAAGGGCCTTGAAAACACATTTGCTGCATTGATGTCCAATTGGTAGCTAGCCACCCAGGCCTGGAAGGCCAGGCATGTTCCCACCTAAGATGGTGCTCTAGAGCAACCCTGGGACTTGGCAGTGGTGTGCGGGAGCCTATTTGCACCATCTCTCAAGAGCCAATTTTTACATATTCAAGAATTTTGTGAGGCAGTTGGTAGCTTGACCTTGGTCATGGTGGGAGTATTTACACCATGGAAACCAGCAAAAGCGATAAATCAGAGCCTCCCCAGCCCACCCATCCAGATCTGATTTACCAGCACATCACTGGGGTTTGGGGCCCGAAGAGCAAGTTCTATACATAGCTGTGTGGTCTTCGGAAGTCATTTCACCTCTTTGAATCTTTCATGAGCCATCTACACCGTGGCTCAGTATGCTTGCTTGGCTTAGAGTACCATCTTTTTGTTGGGGGGCAGGGATAGGGACAGGAGGGTGAGAGTGGGATTAAATGCACAATACATATAAACATGCTTTGAAATCTATAAAGTACAAAGCATGCAAGAGGAATTAGAATTTTTATTGAAAGGTAAGTGACCAACCTGGTTTCCTTCTAGCCTAATGAAAACAATTACTGAATTTTTGGAGTTATAATCTGAAGGGGAAAGATGCATAGATTTTTAATCTTTTTTTTTTGGCTTTTATGTCAGAAAGGCCCTGGGTGCAGTACTGTTGGGGATATCAACTTGTCTCGTCATTCCTGCAAGTGATTTCAGTAACCCTAGACTATCTTTCAGAAATACATCCTTAAAAAATGCTTCTTTGAAAAAGAGGTTTTACTATCCACACTTACAAATGGAAGAACTGAAGCTCCCCGTAGAGGGGTAAGAAGAATGGTGGAGCTGGAATTGAATCTGTCTGACTCCAAAGGGCAGGACTGTTTCATTTGGCTGCACTGCCCTGTGAGGAACTGAGCCCTTCAAATTGGGAAGGTTGGGAAGGGTGTATAATGATCCGGGGCAAAATATTAAGCAGCTGTGCTCTGCATTCAGCACCGTTTTGATTTGTTTTTGTTCTTATTGAAATCTTGCTTGCTCTTCCCCTCATTAGCTTCTTCTGGTTGGGTTCAGATCTGCCTTGAGGAGCCTGTAGGTTTGAAAATGAACCCCACGGATATAGTAGACACCACTCTGGATGAAAGCATCTACAGCAATTACTATCTCTATGAAAATATCCCCAAGCCTTGCACCAAAGAAGGCATCAAGGCATTTGGGGAGCTCTTCCTGCCCCCACTCTACTCCTTGGTCTTTCTGTTTGGTCTGCTTGGGAATTCCATGGTGGTTCTGGTCCTGCTCAAGTACAAGCGGCTCAAGTCCATGACTGACGTGTACCTGCTCAACCTTGCCATCTCGGACCTGCTCTTTGTGTTCTCCCTCCCTTTCTGGGGCTACTACGCTGCAGACCAGTGGGTTTTTGGACTAGGCCTCTGCAAGATTATTTCCTGGATGTACTTGGTGGGCTTTTACAGTGGCATATTCTTCATCATGCTCATGAGCATCGATAGATACCTGGCAATTGTACACGCGGTGTTTTCCTTGAGAGCGAGGACCTTGACTTACGGGGTCATCACCAGCTTGGCCACATGGTCAGTGGCTATATTCGCCTCCCTTCCAGGCTTTTTATTCAGCACTTGTTATACTGAGCGCAACCATACCTACTGTAAAACCAAGTACTCCTTCAACTCCACGAGGTGGAAGGTTCTGAGCTCCCTGGAGATCAACATTCTAGGATTGGTGATCCCCTTGGGGATCATGCTGTTTTGCTACTCCATGATCATCAGGACCTTGCAGCACTGTAAAAACGAGAAAAAGAACAAGGCGGTGAAGATGATCTTTGCTGTGGTGGTCCTCTTCCTGGGGTTCTGGACACCTTACAATGTAGTGCTCTTCCTGGAGACCCTGGTGGAGCTAGAGGTGCTTCAGGACTGCACCTTTGAAAGACACCTGGACTATGCCATTCAGGCCACAGAGACCCTGGCTTTTGTTCACTGCTGCCTTAATCCAGTCATCTACTTTTTCCTGGGGGAAAAATTTCGCAAGTACATTATACAGCTCTTCAAAACCTGCACGGGCCCTTTTGTGCTCTGCCAAAACTGTAGGTTCCTCCAAATTTACTCCCCCGACACCCTCAGCTCATCTTACACACAGTCCACAGTGGATCATGATCTCCATGATGCTCTGTAAAAAATGAAAATGCAAAAAACAGAGTTAATAATCTTCCCAAATTAAGAGCTTACTTAAAATTGTATTATAATAAGAGTTCCCTGAGCAAGTGTCAGGAAGAAGACTTACGTCCATTGCAGAAAGTGGGCTTTTCCCCCTGCAGTCAGCTTTCCTCTAGCCATATACGAGTTCAGCGAGGCAGGAGTTCTCCCGGACTTGAGGTGTCCTTCCTCACACCAGGCTTGCCTGCAGGGGGTAATAAACCTGAGAAGAATTCTGAGCAGTGTTTCAGTGAAGTTATAGATAATATTGGAAGGAGAAGACCACTCCCTTCTAATCTGAACTAATGGGGTTCTCCAGAGGCAATCGCGGAGAATTGACTAGTGGAGTAAATTGCTACTTCTTGCTGTGAAAAATAGTCCCTTTAATTAATTTCTCGCTTTTGTGGAACAATATAGAAAACTTTGACATGCTGTCCTAGTGTTTTTCTAATAATATATCTGAAGCATGATGTATTCCATGAAGCCAAGTGTATGCAGACACGAATAGTGAAGTAATGAACTTAGATCTTGATTCTTTTATTGTAAAGGATTATTTGTTAATGGAAGCCAAACTTTTTATGCTGATTACAAGTATAAGGATGTGAAGGCATTAGCATGTTCTGATTTCCAAACATGAAACACAAGGCATTAAAAAATCCAAACATACTTGTGGAAATTCAAACACAGTTTCATATGCTTGTGAACAAATTTTGTTTTAATTATAACAGATGAATATTCAAAATTTAAAAATAATAATAAGACTAGGTACTTTTATTTGGGGTCTGTTACTTGTTTACAAACAGTGCCTTCAAAACTAAAAATAACAAGGACTAATAAAGTATGACTTCCTTAATCATTTTGAAGTGCCTGCCATCATGTGAGGGAAGAATAATCAACTAAAAGTTATTGCTGGTGTGGAACAAAAATGACTGTCAAAACATTATGAAATTGCGAAAAGTATCAACTTCTCTTTTAAAGTTTTGGCCCTGGTTTTTAACTTTCGGAAGACTCAATAGTTCAGTCAGTCATTTCTTACAAGTCATTTTAATCATGTAATTAACCATTTTATATCATTAAGATAAATCTCTGTTCTTACAGCCTTAATTAATCAGAATTAAGTAAAGACTTTAACAAAGTCTGGGGAGACCTATAATCCCTCCAAAACCAAAAACCTTTCTGGCAAACTATTAAGCGAATTAACCAGTTTAAAATGCTTCTGTAAGTGTACACATTATTGCATGCTCTACATTTATAAAGAATGCATTTCCAGAAAATTTATTTTCAGGAAAGTGATTTTAAAAGGGTAAGTTGATGTTGCCTTTATAGAAAAAAATAAAATAGAATGAACTTTTGTATAGTCCCACTGAGTCTTTTCTCCTGATCATGTTGGTGTTTGATCTCCCGAGGGGAATGAGAATACAAGCTGCTGACATTCCTACTGCCTCACTTAATCAAATTTGCTACAACATCTACATGTTGTAGACATAGACGCGCTCAAGGGGAGGAATCAAAGGGTTCACCGATAAGCTCTCCACTTGGGGTGGGGAAAGGAGGTGCCATGGTGTTGTAGTGCACTTGGAGATCAGAGTGGATAAGAAGTGAGGGGTGGGCGAGGTTCCTAGGCAGTGTTTTCCTGAAAAACTTCTGCATGGTGTGTTAGGGTCTGCCAAATCCTCACTTTGCATTCCCTGTGAGCCTGAGTATGTTACTTTTCTCTCTTAGCCTCACTTTCTTTCTCATCTGTAAAGCAGAATATATTTCAGAGTGATTGAAAGAAAGAAATCAAATGATTAATGCAAAGCACCTATGTTCCTAGGTCATCGATAAAGGGTGGTTTTGGATCTGCCCAGCCAGTGGCTGCCTCCACTTTCCTTGAGCTTGTAATTTTATTCATTTAATCACAAGGGGACAGAAATTTTAGGACACCAAAAGACAAAGACTGGCCAAAGGAGTTTTACTGGCCCTTCGTTCCCCGTCACGTACAATGCGAGGCAAGGGTGAGGTGCAGTCCACACAGGTTCCATCCTTCCACCTGGGGGTGGGGGCCATCCATAGCCTCAAGACACTCAGGGCTTCCCTTGTTCCAAAGTTGGCAGGATTTTCCCTCAGGATGGGAATTTAGACGCTCTAGTGACACCCAAACATGACCCTCTCAGTACACTGAAAAGAAAATTTCTTCCCATTCAGTAACAGAAACATAGAAAGAAAGCCAGCATGATTTCTACACAAGGGTGGGTTTAATTACAAATTTTCAGACATCAGACCCATTCGCTCCCTGTCGCAACATACATAGCTTCTGGGGAACACAGACTAGGCATAATTTGTTTACAAACAATAGAAACAGGTTTGCTTTTGGGGTGATGTAAATATTTTGGAACTAGATAAAGATGATGGGTGGACAACATTGTGATTGTACTAAATGCCACTGAATTGTACATTTTTAAATAACTAGTTTTATATTATGTGAATTTTACCTCAACAACAACAAAAAGAGTAATAGGAAATAGCCTTGTCAGTATCTGCCCCACACTAGGCACTCAAATTCTATTGAATAAATAAATTTCATCTGCTTTCCATGAGAAGGGAAAATACAAGGTGATGCCAAAAGGTCTTCAGACCTTCAGGGAGATTTTTCCTAAGAAACTCATAACACTTTGGAACATTTGATGCAATTAATTCCTAATTGTTGAACGTCTATTTTGTGCCAAGCAGAACGCTAGGTTATGGAGAGAATAATAGGGTAAAGGAGTAAGTTCTGCATTCATGGAATTTACAATCTGATAAGGGAAAACACAGAACCAAGATCAACTATAATGCAAGCAGGACAGATGTGATAACAGTTACAAACGAAATGCTTTGGGACCCCAGAGGAAGGAGAAATTGATTAAATTTCAAATTTTTGTAATACAATTAGCTTTTAAGTAGGCTTTTTAAAGGGAGCGTGATTTTGATGAACGGAAGGGTGGAAGGACATTCTAGGTGGATGAAATAGCAAATGAAAAGGCAGGGTGGTGTTAAGAGCCTACTGTGTGTTCAGGGAGTGATGAATAGGTTTTTGTAGTTAAAGTGAATATGTGGTGAATGGGGAAGAGGAGCAATGTAGGGAAAGATAAGACCAAAGAGAACTTATAGACCTACGAGGCAGCAGTTTTGAGCTACTGAGTCATCCTGCATTGGGCCTGAGAAGACCGATAATGGATGCTGTGGTGTGCTGGTCATACATCTCCTGTTCAGGACTGAAGCACTCATTCTACCAGCTTCCAGGAGCATTGACAACTGACAGCTCACAGCTAGTCTCCTTTCAGGGTTGTCCTCTCTCGGGGCAGCTCATATTCAGTGACTGGATAATGAGGGGAAACACTTACTTTCTTATCTTAATTTGGGACAACTCTGAAGAGCCATTCCAACTCTGGAGCTCCACATAAGATTAGCTGAGGCCTCTGTTACAACTACATGGCAGTTCAACTTTTCCTATTGCCTAGTGCTACTTCCTTCCTGCCCTCAAAGGTGTTGTTCCCAAGAGGACTCCCCATTAAATCTTTTCTATGCTAATATCAGAGTCTCAGAGTCTGTCTCCAGGAACCCCCCAATCTAAAACAAGGACTTTCAGATCACATAGGGGACAAGTGAGCACCCAATATAAACGGAAAGTGACCCCAGGTGTGGGAAAATGAGGAGGCATAATCTTTGCTTCAGGGATGTTGTTTATTCATTGCTCTCTGGCCATCAACCCCACTTGACTCCGGGTTCCTGTGCTTCCATTAGTCAGCCTCATCTTTGCTCCCATAATTTGCCTGCCTCAAGCCCTGAAGCATCTTCCCTTACGCCGCTCTCTTTCTGTGACGGTCATTCTCCATCTCTACCCTTGGCCATGCCACAGCTACCTGACATCCTATATCCTGTGCCCGCCAGTGACTTCCTTGGCTCAAATGAACCAGACACAGCTCCACACATTTTTGGGGTCGCAGTACTTTACTCCTTAAAAGTTTACAATGGCTGCAAATTCCCCTTTCAGAAAATCAGAAATCCACCAAGTGCTTTCATATATTGACACTCATTTCAGCCTCTTCTTAAGTAGATAAGGTTGGTTTTAGTACCCCAAGAAATTGACATTCAGGGGAAACAATATTCTAACCATGATTGAGACTAACTCCACCAACAATAACCACCACCTAACTGCCTAGCAAAATGCCTAGCACAAAGCAGTTGTTCAATTATTTTTTACTGAATGAGTGAATTTCCTTATCTCTTAATTAATTACTCTACACTGGCAATTCAAGTTTCATTTTCACTACACAAAGTTCACCAGTCCTCTCTCCAAAATCCCCATTATGTTTCTAATAAAACTTTATATGACAGAGTTCAACGATTGATTGAATTGCCTTCTAGTTCCAGAAATTAGTGGGCGGTCTTTGGGTCAAAATTACTTCATTAAGACTTTTGGTATGAACATAGCTGCAGAAGTCTGCATTTTCACCTTCTCTGGGAAATTGTAAAATAACGGCAAAAAGAATGAATTTTAAAACCCACAAACTCCATTTTTAATCGAACTTGGAGAAAGACTTTTCAGACTCTGAAATAGAGGTCAGGTCTGCTAAAAGCGGCCAATACCAGGCAAAAACTGTATGGGAAAAGGTGAAAAGAAGGATGATGAGAAGTTGCAGCAGTGACAGACCCCAGAGAGCACTGCACATACGCATTTCCTGAAGGGAGGGAGACACCACGAGGTGCAAGAGAGAGATGAATGGGACTTGTGTCAGAAGCCCTCCTAGTCCCGCTTTGGTTCAGAGAAGCAGTGGTGGCAGATTTGCCAGATTTCAAATTTGCGGGAGGGAGTCTGTCCCTGGGGCAGTAGAAAAGAAGAGAGCTGTCGGGTTGAGAAAACAGCTAGCCTGGAAAACTACTGGACCCCCCGTGTCCCCACCACATGCACACACAAATACAAAGGTAAGCATACTTAACATTTCAAAGATAGACACTAAGAGAAACAATATTGACTATAATCAGGATAAGAATACTATAGAAGTATAGGAATATAATATTTTATTACCTTGATCAAATATATTTATTCCAGCTCAAAACTCTTAATGGGGCACTCGAGAGGCATCCCAGCTAAAAATGAAAGAAAGGAATACCTACTATCACCACTTCTATATAACATCACACTGGAGGTACTAGCTTCATGCTATAAGAGGAATAAATTAGAGGTGTAAAAATTGAAATAGAGGTACATTCTACAAAATCCCTGACCGGTATCTGTCAAAACTATGAACATCATCAAAAAACAAGGAAAGTTTGAGAAATTGTTATAGCCAAGAGGAGCCTAAGGAGACAAGACAACTAAATGTAATTAGTTGTGGAAGAGAAAAAGGACATTCGCTAAAAACTAAGGAAATCTGAATAAAGTATGGACATTGGTTGATAATAATGTATCAATATTGGTTCATTAAGTATAACTAACACACCATACTAATATAAGATGTTAATAATAAAGGAAGTTGAATGTGGGGCATATGGGAACTCTGTACTTTCTTCACTTTTCTGTGAAACTAAAACTCTTATAAAATATAAAGTTTATTTAAAAAAATTGAAAAGGAAAAGACAAAGTACCTCTAGTTGCAATGATAGTATTGAACAACTTGAAAACTCAAGAGAATCACCTGAAAAAACTGTTATTAACAATAAGAAAGATAATTAAGCAAGTTAATAGGGGAAAATGTCAATACATCAAATCCAATTACGTTTATATTTACAAATAACAATCTGTTATAAGATATGATGGAAAACAGACCCACATTTTGAAAGAGAATAGAAAAAATCCTAATTAAAACACATAGTATATATATCTGAAATACATAGAAAATAGATATAAAATGTATGGAAAAAAAATCTCACTTTAAATTTCTATTGCTGGACACCAAAATGATCTAGATGAAAAGGCCTAAATATCCTTGTACAAGAAGACTCAATTTTATAAAAACATCAGTTCTTCCTAAGTAAATTATTAAATTCAATGTTATTCTTCAAGACACGTCAAGGGTTCTTTTTAAACTACACACACTGATTTAAAAGTTCATGTAAAAATGAACAAAAAGGGCCCGCCCCGTGGTGTAGTGGTTAAGTGTGTGCACTCCGCTGCCGGCGGCCTGGGTTCGGATCCCAGGCGCGCACCAACACACCGCTTGTCAAGCTATGCTGTGGCGGAGTCCCACATAAAGTTGAGGAAGATCGGCATGGATGTTAGCTCAGGGCCAGTCTTCCTCAGCAAAAAGAGGAGGATGGGCATGGATGTTAGCTCAGGGCTGATCTTCCTCATAAAAAAAAAAAATTAAAAAAAAAGAAAACTTTAAAAATGAACAACAAAAGAATAGCCAGGACCACCCTGAAAAGAAGAGCAATGAAGACATACGTATTATAAATTAATATGTATATTAAATTAATTAGTTAATTAAAGTAGTATGGCAATGGACCAGAAAGTTGAGTGGAACAGAATGAGAAATCTAGTACTAGGTTAAAATATACATGGGGCTTTAGCATATATTAAATGTGGCATCTTAAATCAAAGGAGGGATACAACAAATTATTTATTTAAGGAGTGGGCCAAATGGACTGTCATCTGGGAAAAAAAATTAAGCTTGATTCATACCTCACACCATACATGGTTAAATTGCGAATAGATAAAATATCCAAATGTAATATTGGAACAATAAAACTTCTAATAGGAAACATGGGAGAATTTCTTCATAATTTTGTCATGGGCAAGGCCTTTCTCAAAATTCAGAAGCTGTAAAAGAGAAGATTAATGAATTCAACCATGTGAATATAAAAATATGCATGGACAAAAATATCACCAAAAGAAAAATCAAAAGACAAATGACAAACTGGGGAAAATATTTATGTGCAATTGAACTTTTTTTCTAATAATTAAGTGGCACATCGATGCTTGTTACATTATTCTCAGTAATTTTCTATACCTTTGAAATATTTAATAATAAAAAGTTAATTAATGTCTATCCATACTGTGGAATATGATGCCATTAGAACAAATGACTTCCAGCTGTATACTTACTATACATGCAGAAATGTCCATGATATATTCAGTGCATTTCAAAAACCTGGAAGGGCAAACCTCAAACTTAAACCCTAAACCGTTAGACATTTAAAAAAATTTTTTGTCTAGCTTCATTGAGATATTATAGATGTTGGCCATTTTACAGAGGGAAGAATTATGCTTTATACTTTCTGGGCTTCTTTATTTCTTTGCACAAACATGCATTACTTTCATAATCTGCCAAAACAATAGAGATATTTTCATTTTAGAAAAAAAAGAGGGAGACCTTCGTGATTACAGAGAGCTAACTAATGAATCACAGCGAGATATTCTAAGAACCAGGACTCACAGGTGAGGTAAGCAGCTGGATGTTCATCCTGATATGATAGCTGCCTACAATGACATCTGGTGCTTTGAAGAAGATGCTGACGTCAATACTGGAGATGGGTAGCAGAGTTTATGTTATGAGATGGATACAAGATAGCACGTAGGGACCTGCAGAATATTTGCATTCTTTCAATCACATGTTAGATAAACAGACCGTAATAGGAGCCCAGCCACGCAGGAAAAAGATCTGCATCAAGACTGGACTGTACAACCACCTTTCCGTAGTTGCCTTGGTTGGAGGGATTCCTCCTAATTTTAATGACATCACCATGAAAAAATCACATGCAAATAAAGTGAACAGTGGTTCAGGTGGTGCATTTTGTGGTCAAGCTGGGCTCCTCTTGAGGAATGACTGAGGAGTTTGAGAGGGTTTGTGCAGTGGACAAAGAGTGAGCTTATGAGGGAATGGATATAAGTTGTAAATAAAAGAATTGTCCCTTGAAAACTTCTTGAGGGTCACAGACTTGTTGAATCTACCACTGGGAAGCCTTCCAATCGAGGTGCAGCAAGAAGTTCACAGTTTAGGGGTCTTCCTGTTTTCCAAAACTCATTGAGATGACACATAACATATAAGAAGAGAAATTTAAAAGATGGTTGGGTACAAAAGCCACTTTGGAAAACAGTTTGACAATTTTTCATAAAGTTGAACATATACCTACTCTGTGAGCCAGGAATTCTACACTGAAGCATTTACTCAGGAGAAATGAAGACCTCAGTCCATAAAATGACTTGTTCAAGAATGTTCATAACATCATACTTAATGGTGCAAGACTGAATGCTTTCCCCTTCAGATCAGGAACAAGACAAGGATGTCTACTCTTGCCACTTCTATTCATATTGTACTAGAGACTCTTGTCATGAAAAAAAAGGCAAGAAAAAGAAATAACATGCATCCAGATTGGAAAGGAAGAAGTAAAACTATTTCTATTAGTAGATGACATGATCTTTTATGTAGAAAATTCTAAGGAATCCATTAAAAAACTATTAGCGCTAATAAATGAGTTCAGCAGATTGCAGGATACAAGATCAATATGTAAAAATCAATGACATTTCTATATACTAGCAATGAGTAATCCAAACATTAAATTGAGAAAATGATTCCATTTACAATAATATCAAAAAATAAAATACTTCAGAATAAATTTGACAAAAGGAGTTCAAGACACGTACACTGAAAGCTAGAAAAAATTATGAAAACAAATTAGAGACCTAAATAAATGGAAAGACATTCTGTACTCATTGACTGGGAGATTTGAGATTTTAAAGATATTTTTAAGATGGCAATACTCTCGAAACTGATCTCTAGAATCAATAAAACTCCTATCACAATCCTAGCTAGGTTTCAAAAAAATTTTTTGCAGAAATTGACAAGCTGATCCTGTATGGAAATGGAAGGGACCCAGAAGAGCTAAAACAATCTTGAAAGAGAAAAATAAAGTTGGAGGACTCACACTAACCAATTTCAATACTTACTACAAAGCTACTGGAATTGGGACAATGTGGTATGGCGTAAGGATAGACATATAGATCAAGAGAATAGAATTGATAGTCCAGAAATAAACTCTCAAGTTTATGGTCAATTGATTTTTGACAAGGGTGGCAAGATAATTCAATGGGGAAAAGAATGGTGTTTTCAACAACTGGTATTGGAACAACTGGATATCCACCCGCAGAAGAATGAAACTGGACCACACCCCCCGCCCCCCAAAAATTAAAATGGATCACAGATCTAAATGTAAGAGCTAAAACTATAAAGTTCTTAGAAGAAAACATAGTAATAAATCTTCATGACCTTGGGGTAGGCAAATTTATAGAGACAAAAAGTAGATTAGTGGTTGCCTAGGGCTGGGAGAAAAGGGAGATGGGGAATGACTGCTGATTGGCATGGGGTTTCTTTTTGGGGTGATGAAAAGATTCTAAACTTAGATTGTGATGATGGTTGCACAACTGTGTAATATACTAAAAATCATTAAATCATACATTTTCAATGAGTAAATTTTATGGTATGTTGTCTTGACATGAGTACAGCCATGTTTGGCCGCTCCGTTGACCTACAGCCACCAGCACAAAAAGAAATATAAAAGCTGCTTTCTGTGTGGTGGGAACTGGCCTTTTCCCGGGAACTGGCCTTTCTCTCATGGAGGGAGTTGCAAGTTATAACATTTCAAGGCTCTTGGAGCGTCGTAGCACGGGATGGACTGGCCATCTGTGCCGGGCTGGGACGATAACCAAAGAGAACAATGCACGCACACAACTACTGGGCCGGGATGTTAGCCAGGGGGCTCAGTGCACGTACGCCACTGATAACCATTTTGTACATGGGAACACTAAATGCTTGCTCTGCAAACTCTGTAATTGCTTACTCTGAAAATTACTGATGGTATAAAAACTGCTGGAAACTGAGACCCGGTGAGAGTTCCACCTGTGGAAGGGACACCTTGCCCAGGACGTGTGATCCTTGCCCAGCCGCGTCGATTGACAGGGCTCTCCCGGCAGTGGGGCGTGGATGTTGTGAGTAACTGATTTGATGTGAAGTAATTGATTTGATATGAAGTAATTGATTTGATGTTTTCTCTTTTCGGTCAACCTGGTGTTTCTCTTTCTGGTTGATTTGTGTCATTTCTCTTCAGCCGATGTGGGTGTTTTCCCTTTCCAGTCGGGCTGATGTTTTTTCCCTCTTAATATTTGACCTATTTGGATCTGTTTGCAGACTGTCACCTTTACTATCCTCTATATAATAAAATATACCTTCAGTCCATTTGTTTGGAGTGGAAAGTGTCTTTTACGTCTCCGATCGAATCCCTGAACCTCTCATAACATATGTGAATTATATCTCAATAAAAATGTTTACTAAAAGAATGTTTGTAACAGCTTTATTCATAATAGCCCCAAACTAGAAATAATCCAATTGTCCATTAGCAGGAAAATGGATAAACAAACTTGGTTTATTCATGCAATGGAATACTACTCAGCAATATAAATGAAGGAATTATTCATATATTCAACAACATTGATACACCTCAGAAACATTATGTTGAGCAAAAGAAGCCAGACACAAAAGGGCACATATTGTATGATTCTATTTATATGAAGTTGTAGAACAGACAAAACTAATCTATGGAGAAAAAAATTATAATAGCGGTTGCCTCTGGTGTGCGGTAGAGTGACAACTACAAAGGAGTACAGAGGAATAATCTGGGTGATGGAAATTTCCTTGATCTTATTGGGTGTGGGTGAACTGGCTAGATATATTTGTCAAAATTTATTGTACTATACACTTTAAAAACCTGCATGTTTTATGGCATGCAAATTATACATAAATAAAAAATAATAAGCTTTCAGAAAAATGCCAGGATTAAGCATCTCTGAGAACCAGAAGTGGGAAATGAAAGTAAAGTGGTGAGCAAAGCTGAGCCCTCAAGTCTGCTGACTCCTGGGACCTCAAGCTGGCAGTAACTGCCAAGACTTCAGATCCTGTGGAGTAACCCTGCTGCATACAATAGGTGGGGCTTGAAGTCAGAGGCTACAGCAGGGCAGGGCTACCCCACCTCTGAAAGATGAAAGAACTGCTGGTTGGCAGCTGTAAGCTTCGTTACACCGGAGGATAAACACAAACTCACCACTAAGATTTGAACCAAGCCCCAAGCCCACGGCTCAGTGATCAGATCTGTGATACCCCCAGATCACTACAGGACTTGAGATCCAAACCACCAACAAAAGCCCTGGTTCTAGACTGTGACTCTCAGCTGCTAACTGGAAGGAGCTTTGGTTGTGTTCCCCAGAAGCAGAACCTGAGACAGGGATTCTAGTGCAAGTGATGTATTGGGGGTTGCTCTCTGGAAGCAGTTCTCTCAGAAGGCAGGAGCTAATCTCAGTCAGTTCAGCGTTTCACCCACTCTCCTTTCCCTCAGTAGCATTTGGGGTTACAATTTTGGGAAAGGGACTCCGGTCTTTGCGATCTGTTGATGTCAGCACCTGCTGGGGTTCACCTCATCCTGTCTGGACCTTAACCATCAATCCTTGAAGTGACCTGCTGAGTTGCTCTGCTCTCACATTTAGGACTGCCACAAAGCTACTTCTCAGATCCTTTGGCACTCCTCTTGGGACACAGGAAATGCTCCATTTTCTCCCGCTCTACTCTGGGGCCTCAGAAGTCTTAGTGGGGCTGTCTTGAGCTTTTGCTACTTCATGCTGCTCCAGCTGGCATGGGAAACCCTGCTGCTCTCCACTCCATGTCTGGCTCATGGGAACCTTTGAAGACTGCCTTGGTCCGCATGCAGACAACCATGCTGTGTTGTCTCCACATTTGCACCATGTTGGGGAACTCAGGGATCTTGCTTCCCCCTCAAGCTTGACCTTGGGAAAGGTGGCACAAAAGTCCTAATTGCTCAGATCTCAAATCCTTGGTGGGGAGTCTATTGTGCTTCTCAACCCCAAGGGCTTGGCCATGGGGTGGCAATGCCAGGACTTGTCCCAGGGATGCTCACTAGCATCTGAATTTTTGCTTTCCTTTTAACTCCTCTCTCCCTCCCACTTAGCCCATGGAAGCCTCATGCATCTCAGGTCCCTCCCTAAGGAGTTGGACCTGGAAGAGAAAGACAAGCATGTGTCATTTCAAGAATACAGTTGGGACATGTTTAATTTTAAAATTATAGAAACTCAGAGGTGGGAGTGGACAAAGAAGAGGAGAGAAGTGAAGATAAAAGGATGGCCAAGTAGTATGGCTGATAGTAAAATGTCTTGTAAAAACTAGAATATTTAATGTTTAATACCAATGAGCTTATACTGTTGCAATGTAGACCGCCCCTTGTCCCCAATCTCTTCAAAGCTTCTGTAAAATTCTAAAGATAAAAAGGCCCAATGTGGGTAAGGTTTTTGTGAAACTCAGGGGACTCAGTTCCACATTTGAGTCAAGACACTGCAAAAGAATGTGTGGGACGGTGAGATGGTTCATGAACTGAACTAATTCAGTGGAAGCAGAGACAGAATGTCTAGCCAGAGGAAACCATGAGAAAGTAAGCCCTCAGGGAGGTTCACAGAAATCTTGGGAAGGTCCAGATTTTTAAGGAGAGGGACACTTCAGTTGACAGCTGTGTTAGACGTGCTGGAAACACATGGACCCACTCTCAACCTGTGAGTGTAGTCATGGAAGGATTCTTTCATCCAGGAAGCATTGATTGAGGACCTACTATGGGCTAGATGTGCTGCACTGGGTACCAAGGGTACAAGAATGGAAGTCATATGGTACTTGTCACAAAGGCTCTCTCAATCAGTGGTAAACAAATAACTACAATATTACGAGCTAAGTGCCATAGAGAGGGATGTAACGTGAGAAAGAATCAACAGCCCCTGTACTAATAAACTTGAGGGGAACTAGCTCTTAGAGGACATGTAAGAGTTTACTATCTGTGTCCTATTTATTTCTTCTTCTGCCCCCAAGGCTCACAGAATGTTTTGTCAACAAGGTCCTAATCCACAGGTCTGAATTTCTTACACAGTGTCTTGGATATTTATTTAAGTGTTCTTTGCCTTTTAAAAGATGGAAGTTTCTCTTCTTTTTTGATTATTGTTATTAACTCTTGCTTTGTGAGCACAGGACTACACTGCAGAAGCGCCATGATGACCAATTACGATACAGCAGTTAAGCTGATGGGAGAGTAAAGGTAAAGTATTAAGAACAAATGTCACCAAAACAGGAAATTGCCCATTATCTCAAAAACTTTAGGTGAGATAACTGCCTTAATGTCCATAGTTAGCTCGAAAAACAGCAGGCCCTTTTTGAAGGAGGGCATTTGTCCCAAAGAGACGGATTGTGAGATTCTTAGCACATTTAAGTGCAGATGGAGGGGTTTTACAAGATACGATGGAGGGATTTTACAAGACATGTTGTTTTCTTTAAGTGGGAGTTGAAAAGAACAATTCTCCCCCATCATTTTCCATAATAACAGCAATCAAAAAAAAAAAAAAGAAAGAAAAATTTGCTGTTTCAAGAGTTGAGGTGGGAAATAAGCTCCTGTATTGCAGACTCCCACAACAGAGAAATTCATGGGACTCAGACACATTAGGAATTCTGTTAACAGTCTGGCATAAGGTCCAAGCCTTCTTTCTTCTCTTTCTTTGAATGGATTAATAAACCCAAAGCAAAATACTCTTTGGGACAACTTAGCAGAGAGAGGCAGCTCTGCCCGATGGAGGCCTTCCTTGGCGAGCTGAAATAACTTTATATGTGATGAATCTGAGATGGTCATGAGAGGGAGGGGAGGGGAGGGGATGTTGGGCCTGAGCCCTGATTTTCTCTGTGCTGCTGACTGGCTGTGTGACTTTCAGTCTGTTACTTATTTCTTGTTGTAATTCTATACATTTTTCCTTCATATATTTTGAGACCATGTTATTAGGTATATACAAATATGAAATATTTTTATCTTTCTGGTGAATTAAAAATTATCATTATGAAGAGAGCTTCTGTATCTCTTTTTATCTTAAAAGAGACATTTTCTCTGATACTAATAGTTACACCAGTTTATTGGGGTTTTTTTTGATTTGCATTTTCCATTTTTCAACTTTCAACCCTTTGGTATCCTTATGTTTTCTATTTGGTTTCTTGCAGACAACATATAGTTAGGTTATAAAAGACTCATTCTGGCAATCTTGGTCTTTTAATTGTATTTAGCCCATTTATATTAATGTGATACTGACATATTTGTGTATAAATCTTATTTCATGGATTCTATTTGTACTACCTATTATAGTTTTTTTCTCTCATTTCTTGCCTTTTTTTTTGAGAGTATATTTAAACTTTCAAAGTTCAAAAGAAATCATTTACCTTTGCCTTTATTACAGATATTACCAAAAAAAACCCTCCAACCAAACAATAACAATGACAAAAAACTAGAAGACTTCAATCTATGTATATTTTTCCTGTCTTACAGTTCTTGTTTTTGTGTATTATGATCCAATATTGTGAGGTCCACTAGCCGTTATTATTACTATGTCATGAATTTAACACTTGTTTACATTTATGCATGGATTTACCACTTTTTTTGCTCTTTGATCTTTTTTACATCATAGGCTCTCCTTCTAGAGTCATTTTCTTTCTCTCTGAGGTACGTGCTTTAGTATATCCTTCAGGGAGAGTCTCCGTTTATGCTTGTCAAAAAATGTCCTAATTTTACCAACACTCTTGAGAGAGAATTTCATGGGGTAGAGAATTCTAGGTTGGCAGTTCATTGAAGTATGTTGAAGATATCAGTCTATTGTCTTTGGTCTTTTATTTTTGCTTGTGAGAAGTCCACCTTCAGTCTACTGCCACCCCCTTAAAGGTAATCTTTATTCTCTGACTACTTTTAAGATGCTTCTATTTGTTTCCAGTGTTCTTCAATTTTACTATGATATGTCTAGGTGTGAAATTTTAATTTAAACATTTGGGATTTTTGGAGCCACTTCAATATATAGACTGGCATCTTACATTGATTCTAGAAAATCCATTATTTCTTCAAATACTACCTCTGCTGAATTCTATCTTCTCCTTCCAGAATTCAGATTTAACATACGTTAGATCCTCTCATTCTATCCCACATGTTTCTAAATCTTCTCTTTCATGTTTTTCTTTTTGTTTGTTTTCTATGCTATATTCTGTATTTCTTCTGATCTATATTCTAACCCACTAATTCTCTCTTCTATTGTGTCTAACCAGCTCCCAAACCCATACTTTGAGTCTTAAAATTTGGTTATTTTATTTTGCAGTTCCAAAAGTTCTATTTAATTCTTTTACAAATCTGTGGTGTCGCATCATAGAGTCTCACATCCCCTGCAGATATTTTCAAAGTTGTTTATTTGTCTTTAAATATTGTAGAATACTTATTTTAAAATATGTCTCATAATTTCAATATCAAAAGTCTGTTTGTGTCTGTTTCTGCTGGTTCTTGTTTATATTGCTTTGTTTTCTTGTGTATTTGGTTATATTTGACTGTGACTATTCTTTGACCTTGATAATTATTTGGGAGGATTTCCAAAGATGATTTTGAGTTTGCTTCTGTCAGACGTGAAGGGGTATTATGGGTTCTGTAAAACACTTTAATTCATTGCCTGAAGTTTATTGGACTATCTCAGTGATGCACGTTAAGACTACAAATCCTCACTATGGCTGGCCTGTACTTACAACCTATCAGGGATGGGTTATCAGTTATTCCTGCCTTGCTCAGCATCAAGGCACTTGTCCTTACAATTCTCTGGGAATTCAGAGAAGGGAGGGTGGTTACCATTGGTTCCACTCCTACCCTGAGTATTGTAGCCACCCAGATTAATGTGGGTTGGTCTCCTATTAGACTTCCCAACTTTGATGAGTGCTAGGCATTGACTTCTGTGCCACTGGCCTCATGAACCCATCCAAAACAGTTTTTAGTTTTATTGTCAGTTTACTTTGGATCATCAAATGCAAAAAAGTCTCTGAATGACTTATTTATCTTCCTTTCTTACTGTCCTATCAGCTTTTCAATGCTCTATGATAGACGATTGTTAGCTTCTCCCTGTAGTTCTATCATTTTTTTTCTTTATATATTTTATTTTATGCATACATGTTTTGAACTGATATATCTTCTTGATGAATAGTAATTTCATCATTGTTGTGGTGACTCTCTATTTCCAACGATGCTTTTAAAATTAGTCTTTTTTTTTTTTGGTATCACTTCCAGGTGGAAGTCAGTGTGTGGTTTTCCATATTCCGTTTTGTCTGCTATGGCAACTGTGGGAGGAATGCTCCAGGTGGTGACTGCTCTGTCATTCGGTGCCCTAGTGTGAAAACAACAGGGAACTGAAACCCCCAACTGGTTGACAAAGACATGTAGCAAGAATGAGAAATAAATCTTGTTATTTTATACTATTAAGGTTTGAGTGCTGTTTGTACATAACATAACTCAGTCTTTACTGACTGATACAGAAATATTGGGCTAATACACCAAAAAGATTATCCTTGTTATGCAATCATACAAGACACTTCACATCTAGCTCCCTGATATCACTCTAGTCCCATATGTCCTCAACAATGTCCAGCCCCATCACATACATTTCCATGCATGGCCTTGCTCTGTCTTATCTCTGGCCATCTGCATATACTGTTAACTTTACCTAGAATGCTTTTCCCCCACCCTTCATGTGGCTAACTTTTACTCATCCTTCAGGTCTCAGTTTAGATATCTGTAGCAGATGCTGATAATGCCTGCCCAAATCTCCTTTAGGGACTGGTGTACCAAGTCTTCAGCTTCTGTGAGCATTGGCTGCTAACAGCTCACAGATGCCCTCTTCTCTTGTTTTTGGCACCTCCCCACCATTGCACCATAGCACAACTAGTTCCTCCTCCCCTTCAGTGGCAGCCTGCAGCCAACGGCTGGCTGACGTGGGGGCAGTATAAGAGACTGGCCCCCTTGACTCAAGGTGAGACCAACTTTGTGGTGCAGTTAATATGTGTGAGTTTCTCTGGAAAGCCCAAGCTGACCTACTGACTGACCTCATACACATGAATGAGCCAAGCCAACATCAGCAGAGCCTGGTCCAGACCAGAAGAACTGCCCAGCAGAATTGTAAATTAAATAAACAGTGGTTAAGTGTGCGTGCTCTGCTGCTGGCGGCCCAGGCTCGGGTCCCGGGCGCGCACCGACGCACCGCTTCTCCGGCCATGCTGAGGCCGCGTCCCACATACAGCAACTAGAGGGATGTGCAGCTATGACATACAACTATCTACTGTGGCTTTGGGGGGAAAAAATAAATAAATAAAATCTTTAAAAATAAATAAATAAATAAATAAATAAATAAATAAACAGTTGTTTTAAGTTGAACATGGTCTCCTTGTTTATCTTTATTCCCGTGCCCCATCTTCTTCCCTCATTCCCTTTTTCCTTAGCGTAGCTCCTCTATAAACCACATGCACCCAAATCCTTGTCTTAGGTTCTGCTATAAGACAGACTGCCTGGGCCTGGACTGTAAACCCATCCTGTGTTGCTCTACCACTTGTACTATCCTGGCCTGGGTGCCCATGAGACTCCATTGAAACTGTATACTTACCTGTCCTACTAACTATAAACCTCTTGAAGCCATGGGCCATGTTTTTATTATTGTTATTGGTAGTAGTAGCTCTATAATTTTAAAAAAAGAGATTGAGAGAGGCGGTTGTAAAGTGTTTATCATTTTATCCTCAATGCCTGGTATGTATTAGGTACTCCCTAGTAGTTGAAATGAATGAATGATTGAAGGTTGTCCTGGATTTAACAAAGAGATACAAGCTATAAGCACTTTTGTAGATTAATACCATTTCCATGAAGAATGGATCTTGGAGAATTTTCCAGTGCAAAGACCAAGGACTTAAGTGATAAGATCTCTGAAATGAAGAAGGGGAAATTCCCATGTATAAAAACATGGGAGCAGAAAATGGCAGAATTTTATTACCAAGAGAAAGAGGAGCAGTTGAGATCAAGATGATGTTGAAGGGTCCTGCTCAGTGAGGAGGCGCTGAAAGTTTGGTTCACTCCTGCTGTATGGTATTCACATTCTACATATGTTACCACCTAGGTAACGTGGGCACTGCTTTTTTATACCAGAGTGAAGAAGAGTTGGTTATTCTCAAAAGCATCGCTCTATTTGAATACCTGAGATGGCTGGTATTAGCTCCCCAGCTATTAAAAGGCAAAATTTTGGTGTTCAGATGGAACACTGGAAAAAAATCAGATGATTATCTCAGTTTCCTTTCTTCCTATCTTCCAGCTCTATCCTCCTGAATAATCAGAATTCCATCTTTAATCAGGTTGGCTTCAGTAGAGCTTGTAATGAGACTCATATGAATCTGTAATGACCTCAGGACAGGGCCTGGAAGATGTATCCAATAAATACCTGCCTATTATCAGCTTATCAGGCAATCACAGAATTTTTTAACAGAAAGATAGACAAAACTAGTCCTCTACCCAACTGTCTTCCATCTAGCTCTCTTTCTTGTAGATATTTAGTACTGCAAAAATCCCATCTAATGGAGAGACTTGGCATTTAGATTCTAGGGAATCTCAATTTTAGAGTACCAAACTAGGAAAAACTCTTCAAGGTCACTGGGGGGCTCTGGGAGCAGCCCAAAGACCTCTGATCCACTGCAAATTAACTTTTCAATGTGGTTTCTCGAGTACATTACCATATTTGTTCTTTGCATATGTATGTTGGTGTCTACCAACCATGGCAGAGAGTGGACACATGGGCCCAGTCACCCACAAGGAAATGTGAAGTTCTTATCATCCCAAGAACTTGAGTTGATGTCAATCTGCAGTGTTCCTCCACCCACTCCCCATCTCCTCAGCCCCTGTCACCTCAAGGAAGAGCTCCCTCCAGAGAAAATCTATGAGTTGCCATTTGACTGCTCAACTACAATTCCATGTAATGTCTCTCTGCCCACTTCTTTCAAAGAAATCCACTGCTCACACAACTTCTCAGCTAAGATCCTGGGGAATTAGCTGAATGTCAAAGAACAAGTCAAAGCAGAAGAGAGGCTGGGTTCTACAACAGTGGGTTTTGTCGGGGAGGAAGGCCCGGTCTTGGGAGCAAGCTATATTCCAGTGTGGAGGATTCCTTGCTTCCTGACCTGTGTCCACAGGAGTTCCACATAATACATGCCATTCTGCTCACCATATACACACACAAGAATCATTCACCAAAACCCGGGGCCACAGCTCTCACACCTGGCCTAACGGCAAGCCAGGCAGTGTGGCTGAAATATTATTCCTCTGTGTTTTGAGTTTTCTCAAATGGATACAAAATTCTCTCCTTGCAGCCCAATCAATCAAGGCAATCTGCCTATGGGAAAAGAGTGTGGGATTTGGAGGCAAGAGACTTGAGTCTCATCTTGGCCCTCCCAAATTTTGAGTAAATCACAATCTTTCCATCCTCTCAATTTTCCTAAACTGCAAATTCAGCTGCACATCGCCTGCACCATTTCTACAAAAGAGATACTATATACAAAATAAAACATTAAAAGTACTTTATAAATATTATTATTAACTACTATCAAAGTTTAAGACATAAACCAAGAAAAGTCAGAAGATAAAAGATGTGTGAAAATAATAAATTGTTCAGGACACTATAATCTCATTGGAGAGAGCTCTGATCCCTGCATCTCTCTTCAGCCTCCTCTCTCTTCACTCCAAACTCCAGTCAGATTAAGCTACTTGTCATCAGTTTCTGGAATTCTCTATTGTCTTTCTAGACCCTGGATCTTTGCAGATGCTGCTTCCCTCCCTGAAGTGTCTTCTGCTCTCTTCATTTCTACTTTTTCTCCTTATTCTCCCTCTGGCTCAACTCCAGGAAGCTTACTTTGACCAATCTCCAAGATTAGATCCAGCATACTCACAGTACTCTGGTCTTGTCCCTGGCATTGTCTTCCCTACACAATATCACATCGTCTACACATCTGTGTGCTCCCTGAAGGGTCAGAAATGTGTCCTGCTCAGTAGTGTGGGGTTCAGAGTAAGTATTGAATAAAAATTTATCGAGTAAATGAAAAAAACCCACTCTAGTAATTAAAAGGTGAAGAACACACATCACTCTAAAAACGATAAGACCTGAAACCCGGGGGTTTCCTCACTGGCACTTCTTGGGACACTTCATGACTTCAAAGGCCGTGGAAAAGAGGACAGGTGAGCCACAACAGCCAAAGCGCTCTGGGAAAAAGATCCCATCCAGGGTAAAAATTAGTAAAGATTAAAAGCAAAAATTTGTGCAAATTAAAGCAAAGTTGAAGTAAATTGGACAGACTGCACCTCTTGCTCAGCAATATAAATCCAAAGACTTTACCAAAGATAATAAAGAAGGAAACCAGACAGAACGTTAAGTGCAGTGCCCACTACCTCACATGGCCATATACTCTGGCTGGTTGGTGGTTCACATAGTAGATTTCTAGTCTGCGTTCAGAGTCGCAATTCCCCTTTAGTTAATACCTGGCTGGACCACCAGGGGCCAGCTAATCTGCAAAAGAGACAAAGGAATCCAATTCATTAAACACAAGCTAAATGTACCTGTTGTGGACCAAGCACAGGGCTTTGTCAGTGGGGCCTTTGAGCAAGGATGATTAGGACCCAATTCACACTAACTGGGTTCTTAAGTGGAACGGACAGAAATATACTAAACCTACTGTTCTACAACACAGCACTGTGTGTACCGTGAAGGTTTTCAAAAATGGCCATAAATTCTTTGTCTTTCCTCCCATCAAGGGCTGGGGTCTATATTCCCTCCCCTTGAATCTGGGTGTACTGTGACTGCTTTGACCAGTAGAGTATAGTGGAAGTGACAATATGTGACTTCTGAGTCTAGGTCTTAAAGCGCCGTGGAGCTTCCGTCTTATTCTGTTGGAATGCTTACTCTCCAGAGCTCACTTCTGGAACATGCCCTCAGAATCCGGCTACCACATGGAAGAAGCCAGAACCACGTGGAAAGGCCATGTGTAGATGCCTTGGTTGACAGTCCCAGCTGAGCTCAGACTTCAAGTCATCCCAGCCCAAAGCCAGACATGTGAGAGAAGGAAGCTCAGATGTTTTCCAGTACCTAGCAAAGGCCCCAGGTGTCACGGAACAAAGACAGGCTGTCCTGTTGTGTCTGTCTAAATTCCTGATCCGTAGAATCATGTGCATTACAAAACAGTTGTTTTTGCCGCTTAAGAAAACTTATTGAAGTAGTTTGATATACAACAACAGACAACAACCAAAAGAGTATACAATGATGAGAAATGCTCTTTGGGCTAGGAATTCACTATGTGGGTCCTGGAAAGTTGCTTAAATTTTTTTTTCTGTAAAGGTTTTAATGTGCACACAATGGGAGGGAGCTCAGCCCTTCTTGGAAGCCTTGGCAGCTTTCCTCATGGTGGCAGGGATGTTGCTTAGCTCCTCTTGCTTCCTCTAAAGGCTCTTGCTTCCTCTGTGGATCTGTGGCCTCACACTTTTCTTCCTGAACTTGAGGACCTGCTTGTCCATGGAGACCTTGAGCAGCTCCATGGAACATCGTTCATACGGGGCAAAGTCACACACCTCTGGGATCAAGTCCCGCACGGACTTGGTGTGCTTGGTGAGGGGCCTGCCTGATGGCTGTGCCTTGGCTTGCTCATGTTCTTGATCACCACGTGGCCCTTGTTAAGACCCACAGTCATGGGGTAGCACAGAGCCATGGCTGCTGCTCTCCTATGGTGGTAGGGCCATACTTAACTTTTGAGAATCCCCCACAATGTCAGGTTAATTCTGGAGGGTCTTGACAGAGATGCACCTTCACCCTTTCCGTGGAACTCCCCGGCCAGGTCTGCTTCCATGTTTTATACTAGACTGTCTCCTTCACCTTTGCATCCTTCAGCCAAGCATGGTGGCTGCTCAGGAGAACCAAGTTGTAGAACTGAACACAAAGGGATGCAGGGAAAGGATGGCGTATTCTGGGTGGCATTTCTTCCTCCCTTGTCCCTCATGTTTCCAGATGATCGCTTACCAGCTTCTGTGGAAGAATGTCACAGGAAAGAACCAAACTAGCATTCAGTAAGCACTTACTACATGGTGCTTTTATGATTACTGCATTTGAGTTTAAAACCCCATGAGGTGGGGACTACACTCAGGAGATGAGGAAATTGAGGCTTATAAGTCAATCATGCTTGAGATCATGCTTTGTTTGTTTGTTTGTTTGTTTGTTTTTGTGAGGAAGATCAGCCCTGAGCTAACATCCATGCTAATCCTCCTCTTTTTTTGCTGAGGAAGACCGGCTCTGAGCTATCATCTATTGCCAATCCTCCTCCTTTTTTTTCCCCAAAGCCCCAGTAGATAGTTGTATGTCATAGTTGCACATCCTTCTAGTTGGTGTATGTGGGATGCTGCGTCAGCATGGCTGGAGATGTGGTGTGTCGGTGCGTGCCCGGGATCCGAACCTGGGCTGCCACTAGCAGAGCGGGGGCACTTAACCGCTAAGCCACAGGGCCGGCCGGAGATAATGCTGAGGGTAAGTGAGGGAGCAGGAGCATGAACTGTGTTTCTGTCCTAGAGCCTGCCCTTTTTCTTTTCTTTTTTTTTAATTAATTAATTTATTTATTTTTCCCCCAAAGCCCCAGTAGATAGTTGTATGTCATAGCTGCACATCCTTCCAGTTGCTGTATGTGGGACGCGGCCTCAGCATGGCCGGAGAAGCAGTGCGTCCCTGCGCGCCCGGATCCGAACCCGGGCCGCCAGCAGCGGAGCGCGCGCACTTAACTGCTAAGCCACAGGCCGGCCCGAGCCTGCCCTTTTTCACCCGCGGTGACAATGCTGCTGGCTTGGGAGTTCAGAGGCCCGAAGCTTGTGGGAGGTTTCCTCACATGTGGGAAAGCCCCATGGTGTGCAAGTGGAGCAACTGTCTGGCGGGGAATCAGTTCAGAATCTTCACTGGGCATTTACAGACAACCAGATGGCTGCTGAGAGCCCACTTAACAAACCTCAGGGCCAGAAGGCTGGAGGGCAAGGCACAACCTGGAAAGTAACACTCAGTCAGACCAAGAGCAGGGGCCGGGCTTAAACCCAGAACCACCTCACTCCAATTTTCTGGACATTGACTGGACTTTCCTCACAGCCCATGGGCTACTGGTCCACACTAGCTGTCTGTTCTACCACAGACCAGACAAAATCCCTCACACTGACTAAAAAAGTGATTTCAGAAAATGACTTTTTTTTTCTCATAAGGCAAGAAACAAAGACCACACAAGATCATTTCCTATTTGTGTCATCTGACAGAAGACACATTGCTTGTTGGGGAAACAATGAAAAAACCCAAACTCAGATGAGCACCCAACAATTTCATTCTGAATAAACTCAATTTGCTGAGAAACAAAGACTGACAGACTGACAGAGACATAAAGAGAGACACACTAAAAGAGGCAGGGCAGGGAAAGAGAGAGAGGGCAGAAGGGGCGCTAACTCCGGAATGGAGAGGGCTCTGCTGAGTGTAACTCTGCCTCTTCTTCATCCCTCGCTAGCCTCAAGAAAGATGTTCTGAAATTGTTTGGCAGTTTCTTAAAAAGTTAAACATACATTTACCATATGACTAACAATTCCACTCCTAGGTAATCGTACATGGATGTTCAGATCAGCATTACTCATAACAGCCCCAAACTGGAAACAATTCAAATGCTCATCAACTGACAAATGGATAGACAAAATGTAGTATGTCCACACAATGGAATACTCCTCAGCAATAAAAAGGAGCAAATTCCTGAACACGCGACAACATGGAAGATCCTCAACCACATTATGCTAAATGAGAGAAGTCAGATGCAGAAGAGTAAATATTGTGATCCCAGTTACATGAAATTCCTATAAAAAGTAAAACTATAGAGACAGAAAACAGATTTGTGGTTGCCTTGTGTGGAGTAGGAATAAAGACTTCTTGCAAATAGGCATGAAAGAAATTTCTGGGGTGAAGGAAATGTTCTAAAACTGGATTGTGGTGATGGCTGCACAACTGTATAAATTTAGTAAAATTCGTCAAACTGTACCTTAATATGGGTGAATTTTATGGTATGTAAATTACACTATAACAAAGCTGTTTAAAACATGTTCTTCATGTCCTATAAATCTGGGGTACACCTAAATCAAGGGTACAAAGCAAAGGCCAGGATGTTCATCAGAAGGATCTCTGAGAATACAGTAATATTCCAAGACCGTCAGTGTTATGGTTGGGTTAGCACAGGCCTGTTCAGAAAGTCCTGGAATATTAAAAATCAGCTTAAAGATAAATTTAATATAAAAGGTTTACATAGCAGGCAATAAAGGTATTGCCCTTATTATTTTCAGAGTTAGCATCCATACACAGAGTTAAGAATTCAGGAGTGACTGAAGGCACATTGTATTTTAAGAATGACACAGTAGAAGGTAAAATGTACGCCCCTCACAGAGGGGCGTATAGAGTTGGATGGGTTGTGAGTGGAGTCCAGGGTGGTACTATTTATGTATTAAGAGCCTGTCTTCCAGAACATGACATCCTGGAAAAGGAATGTCATAGTGCTGTAGAAGGAGGAGAACCCCAAAGGATTCCCCAAATGATTCCCTCAAACTAACGAGACAAAACACTCTGGCTTTAGATGGAGAGAGACCAGGTCAGAATCCAACTTTGCCTCTCACTAAAGCTTTAAATGTTGTCATCTCTAAAAGGGGCTTACCGCTGCCTACCTTAGAGTGTGGTTCTGAAGATCTTATGAGAGAATGGAAGGGAAGTGTACACTCCAGCGAGGTGATCCCACTTCACTGCCTGACCCTTCTGCAGGCTCCATGCTGGTCTCCGAGACACGGGGGATGCTGTTCCCCAACACACATAATGCTTTAAAAGGAATTATCTCACACTGCTTTCCAAAGCTTATCACTAGGCACAGTTCTTAAGTGTCACTTTATGTTTTTAGAAACTTAGTAGTAGAAGAAAGAATAATGAAATGAGGCTGTGGGTCCACAGAGAACCTCCTTCACCCTGTGGTATGCCCAAACATCAAATGATGCAGAACATCTAGAAAAAGATGTTATGGAAAACAGTCTTAAATAAAGTTCTAGTCTCAGTTTGTCTCAATTCATATATGCCTCTTGCAGCTGGCTCAACCAGAGTTTAAAAACTCCCTGTCAAATCCCAGATATTCATTATTGATGTCTATGAGACAGGGAAAAATACACTACCATGAAAATATGTTGTAGATTAGCATCAAAAATCCTCTTTCTCCTTTAAAAAAATTTACATCTTCTCTGTAAAGCACTTAAAATACGAGTAAGCAAAAAAGCAAAAGTAATTCTCAAACACTTACCACCCAGATATGATCGTATTAACATTTTTGTTTATTTTGTTCCAATCCTTTTCTATGCAAACGTAAGCATGTATTGATATACTATGTATGCGATGTGTGCCTGGACGCTGAAGCCAGACTACCTGGGTTCAAACCCTGTCTCTACCATTTACAGCTGTGTGATCTGGAAAATTGGAGAACACGATAGTACATTCCTCAGGGTTCTTGTGAGGGATGAGTGAATTAAATATATAATATCCTTAGAACTGGGCATGGTATAGGACAAGTCTTCAACAAATAAGAGCTACTTCCCCAGCCAGGACATGCATACTATGCAATGCCATGTCCCTGTATATCCGTGTACAAACACAGCACGTGCGCTCATGTGTATGTGTGTCTACCGACATGTGTACAGGTCTGTGTTGAGTGTGTAGCTATGTGCAGTTTTTATGTCTAAACACACAAAATGGGATCAAACTTAAGGTACTCTGCTTTTTCAATACAACATACCATGAAAGTGTTTTCATATAAATAAATAGATCTACACCACCATTTTAGTGGCTACATAGTATCCTACTGTACAGATGTACCTCACTATGTACACTCTCCAACTGTTGATCATTCAGGTTGTCTGCATAATCATTTTGAGTCCTACTTATGGGCTATATAGCAAATATCATAGAAATTCAAAAGGAAGTCAAATAAGAATCAGAAAAGCAGTAGTCCACTAGATCAAACCACGGCTATTTTCCATTCCTTTGAACTTCAAGTTAGTGAAGTGGCTTATTCAGCCCACTCAAGTCTAGTTATGATTTAAATCAGAACCTATAATTTAATACCTGTTCCACATTAAAAACAGTAACATCATTTGAATACAAATTTTATTTAATAAAGAGACAGCATGATTCTTCCAATGTAAAAATCAGAAACACCTTGAAAGCTTCCACTCCAACTCTGCAGACACGTCAGTGCATTACTGTGCTACCACCCACCACACATCGACGGTGGCTCCTGACGGTGGCAGGTCGGGCACTGCGAGGCTGCAGGGAAACTCAGGTGAAAACACATGTGCTAAATTTATTTTCCAATTGAACTCTTCAGTGAATGTTGGCATTACAAGGGGGATATGCGAGGTCTGTGCAAGGCTAAAACCCCAAAGGGTTACAGCCTTTAGTTATCTGACATAGTCCAGTCATGAGTCTTGATTCACAGAGACGTGTGGAGGGAGTCGACTGTAGGTCTGAGATGCACCGATAACCGGCCTGTCCATGAACTGCACGGTGCACAGTTCTAGGCCATTGTCACCACAGGGCGCATGCTCCAGTTCCAGTACTGTGACGGTGTTCGGGGCCGATGTCATCAGGATGTGCTGTGGCACAAACAAGGTCATCTGGGGGCCCTGTGCTGGCCAATAGCGACCGAGGTTAAAGCCATTAATCCACACCTGACCCTGGAGAGAGAGAGAATGAGAAAACCATCAACCACAGCTGCAGTGACAACCCTGAGGAGTGCGAGAGCCTTGATGCACAGGGGCCAGCAGAGGCGGAGGCAGGAAACGCCCCCATCAGGGCGCTCTCCGGCCACAGACAACGCCTGAGAAGCAGGCCCACGTCGGTCTTGCTTCCAGCATCCCGCTGAGATGACTGGCCAAGCTGGGCAGGGGCTGGGTGGAGAAATAACAAAAAGTTGCTCTAAATACCCATTCCTCCTTCAGGAAAATACACGTTTAGTCCCTCTGCCTGGCGTCAGCAGCCACACACGTCAGTACTGGAGAACACTAGGGCAGTTTCCCCAAGTTTCTGAATTTCGTCTTGGGTCCCGGAGGACCGCTTGTCTCCATGTACGAGCCCCTCCCTGACTCCTCTGTACACAGGGGAGAATTGCCAAGCTGCCTCCTCAGGAAGAGGAGCTTTCCTTCTTTGCTCTCCCCTCCGAGAGGGTCTTGGCCATGCTGTCTGCGTGCATAGGATGAGCCCAGGCCTGCAGCCTGGGTGCACACAGGTCCTGGGAGCCCTCCCCAAACAATCCCTCAAGAAGGATGTGGGGGTTGGGGGAGGGAAAGACAGGGGCCCACCCAGTTGCGTGTCTATGTTACTGCTGTGTTTTTAACAGTTTTCACACCAGCATCAGAGTGAGGGTGGGGACTCCATGCTTGCTTCAAGGAGCACAGGTGATCCCACAAGCTGCAAAGACACTTTCTGTCAGTAGGAGAAGTTGCTTCCCTACAAAAGTCAGAGTGGAGGACAAACCCCTACAGAACAGGGCCCACGACCGGGCGTGTCTGCGCAGCCTTTCTGCATGTGCTAGGATTTGCTCATAGGATAAGACTTAACAGTTGGCTGAATAGATGGAACATTCTATTACCAAGAAAGGGGGGAAGGAGGGCAATCACACACACACACAGACACGAGAGAGAACGTGGAGAGCAAGAGAGAGAAAGAGAAAATACAGGAGAGGAAAGAAGGAAGGAATAAAGGGAGAAGGCGGGGGAGGAAGAAGGAAAGAAATTGCTACCCACAGTGGCTCAAATATACTGGGGCACACCTGGAGGAGGCCCACCATGGCCATGAGTGCGGAGCCCTGATTGCCAGCACGCTCCACGACACAGCTGCTGTCGCTCATCCTACACCTACTTAGTTGCTTACCTCTGGGTATTTCTCAGCCTCCAGGAGTCCCCTTTATTCCGGCTCCCTCTGAATTTCCTACCTGAGTTCAATTCTCAGTCCTGCCACTTACTGGCTGTCTGATCTTGGGTAGGTCCCAACTCCCACCAGTAACTGGGGACAGGGATGACAGAAGGGAGCAGTGCATGCATGTCTAGGGGTCAGCACAGTGCCTGGCCATGGAGAAGTGCTCTGTGAATGGTAGTAATCCTCACACTCCTCAAATAAAAAGACCTTGGCATTCACAGGTCTGCAAAAGGAGGCCAGTGATTAAAAAACACCTGTCTGTTGGATTAAGTCATTTAGAAAAAGGATGACAGTTTCACAGTTCTCAGAACTATTTTACTCTTGTTTTTACCACGGGATATGCTATCTCGATCCATCCTAAAAGGTATATACGATGATAGCTTTACCAGGTTTTTATCAGTTTAAAATCTGCCGGTGCCTTGTTTTCGCAGTATTAGAGAACGGCAGCACTTGACTCCTGCGGTCGAGGGGGAAGATGGTGCCAAGGTGGGTGAGTGAGAGGGCTCTGTGAGCAGCACACACACAATGCCTGTGCGACATGGGCTGCACACTGTGTCCCAACCAAGGCCAAGCCAACTCCTGACCAGTGGCAAAGTGTGTAACACTGAGGTTTGGTCCCTTCTCACACCTAAAATTCCATTCGTAAGTATCCAAGAGACTGTGCCTCATATCCCTTGTGCTGAATCAGGCATGTCCACCTGGAAAGCTGGGAACCGTTTCCCTGAATCCCCTTCACCAGAGGGTTCTGGGTTAGAGTTGGCCAAAAGAGAACCTTGTTTGTGATTGGGAAGGTGGAAGGGAAGAAGCGGCCATTGTTCTTGGGGGATTATTTTGGTTGAACACAGGACTGATAGAACCAGGGGTGCCTGTGGGTTCAGCTCGCCCTTGGTCTCCTCCGTTCCAGGTCCAGCTGTCTTCCTAAATGCTGCCCTGCTGACCAACAGTGCTGTAGCCTCACCAGGTGACAGTCCCAAAGATCTCCCTGTGAGCTCCTCAAAGCACAACGTGGGTAGAGGGACTTGCTTCTGAGATTCCCCTGGGGTTCCGACTTGACCAGCTGGGGAGGGCTGAGTAGTGTTCCTGCCTTTGATCTCTGACCCCTCTTCCACATTCTGCTTTCCCAGCTCCTCCCACAATTGTGCAAGGTCTAACTCCTGCCAATGCATACTCACAATGGCTCCACTTCCCAGACTACACTGTGACTGATGGATACAACCACAAATTGTCGCTCCTAGTTGCTGACCAAAGTTGATGTTATTTTTCTCCTAATCACTTCCTTAATTCTGGACACTGCATGATCTGTTCTAGGTATTCTTTTCTCCCCCAAATTATCACCTGTGGCCCATTTTGAGCCTTTAGCTCCCATATGAACTCTGCCTCCTGGCTCACCCAAATGACTCTCCAATATGTAATTGTGCCTTGCACATTCTCTCTAACTTTCCCCAAACACAGGATTACATCTTCTTCGGCCTTGGTTAATTCTCCAAACCTATGAATTTCTTCAGGACAAAATTTTCCTCCACTCTCAGCTCCTAACAGAATGGGCATTAAATGAAGTTTACGGTGGTTTGGTTGCCCTTCAAGAGAGAGGAATGAAGAATTTGGAAAGAACAGGTCATATAGGCACATAGCTCTGAGGCAACGCTGTCCAACAGAACTTTCTGCAACGATGGAACGTTCTGCGCTGTATAATAGCCGCTAGCCACATGTGGCTATTGAACACCGGAAATGTGGCTAATGCAAAGGAGGAATCGAATTTTCACTTTTAATTAATTTAAATGTGAATGTAAATAGCCACATGTGGCTAGTGGCTGCTATACTGGACAACACAGTTGACGTTGGTGAAATGTAATTCCGTTATCAGACCACAATCTCTCTGCTTCTCTCCACTCTCACAGCCAGTCTTCTAGATTAAGTTATAATCAATGCTGTCTTAGATTACTGCAGCCTCCTCACAGGTCTCTCGACTTCCTGTTAACTCTAGAACCCAGACTCCACACAGCAGCAAAATGAAAATCAGATGATTTTTATGCGTTTCTGCTTCTAACCTCCCTCCCATGGCCCACAGATCCATATCTTCTTCCTCTCTGCCCTGTCTCCACCACTCTCCCCCTTGCTCACTCGACTCCCCGCCGGACCTTTCCCCATTACTTTAACACACCAAGCTCATCTCACCTGCACATTAACTATTCCCCAGGCCTGAAAGACTGTTCTCCCAGACCTGAAGCTTTCTGATCACTCAGGTCTCAACTCCATCATCAGAGAGAAGGGTCATGATCATGCTCTAATACTGGGCCTTCCATTCCAAGTCACTCACTATTCCTTTAATCTCTTCTGTTTCTTCTAGTTATTATCATTGTTTGAAATTCGTATCAATTGTTTGATTACTGGTTTATCAGCTATTTCCAGCATAGACTCTATGAAGGGAAAGGCTTTGTCCATCCTGTTCAAGACGAGATTCTCAGCATTCAGCAGAGTGATAGTCAGTAGATACTAGCAGCCCTCATCAGATAATACTGGTTGATAACTCTGCCTGAGAAAAGATTCACTGAAGAGGTGACACGAAGCCCTACTGAAAGAAGGCTTCGTGTTCCTCTACCCCCGGCTTAAGAGTTTTAGAGAATACTGTTCACAGGAAGAAAAATGAAATATTTGCATTCCCTTCTTTAATCAAGAATAAAGTGCTAAAAAAAAAAAGGTGATTTTTTAAAGTGCTAAAAAAAAATCACTTTAAAAGAGTAGAACTTTTAAAAATTCTATTTCTAAAAAATATATACATTCTGATTTTACTCTTCAAAAAGTTACGCTGAAATTATTAGTGGAAGGGGGGCGGCACATGTTGTAAATGTGATCTAAACGTAGACATACTCTTAATTAATGCAGTGAGCCCCAGTGGGGCCAAGCATTTGTAGAGTGAACCCCAGTGGCTTCTGGGGCTTCCCAGCTGAAATAGTTGCATGACAAAATCTGACTTTCTCTGACCATGGCTTGATCCCTGGTAGACTCCCCACTCTGCTATTATCACCAAAGTGATAATAGTTCCAATAAATGTTAGGTTCCTGGAAATGCCTGACCTACTTCTTCGTTGATGATACAGATGTGTGTGTCTTGTTTTAAATTGTCTAGATAAATACAATCCTCGCATAAGAAGTTAAAGCAAAAGTTTCAATGCTGTATTAAGTCATAGTTTTAAATTTTTCAAATTTGGTTGGGAGTTCCTTTAAAAACAACAAACTCAGGTGGAATGTTGCCTTTGTCATACTCTGACAGAGGACATTTAGACATCTGGAGGACTTAAAATGGAAAAGACAAAGGTCCATTTCTAGAAGTTAAAAGGCTCTCACCACAAACAATTCACGAGTATTTGTAATGCTAACTTGGGAGAAAGAAAAGAAAAAGAGGATAACAATAATAATAACAATAAAGGTAAAATAGTGAGGGATTTGCTTAGAGATAAGATGTTAAATAGATGTCACTAAAGTGCACAAGAGAAATTCTCCCCTTCCCTCAGAGCCAAAGGGGTCTACAGCTGATGCAAATCACACTCCTTTGCTTCCTCTTTGGTCTTAGAGTAATAAAGTTAAATAACTTGATGGTTTCTCTGTTTTTTAGGACAGGAAAAATAGAATTGAAGCCACAAAAACGTAAAATATTAGTATAAAAGATGAATCACTTCCTCCTCTCATTCAATTACTCCTGTTTACACACAATTTTCATAAGTGATAAATAAGTGAAAAACAATAGGATATATTGCCGTATATGAGGAAGCCATTTGGTTTATTTATTTATTTTTTTTTTTAATTTTTATTTATTTATTTTTCCCCCAAAGCCCCAGTAGACAGTTGTGTGTCACAGCTGCACATCTTTCCAGTTGCTGTATGTGGGACGCGGCCATGAGGCCCGAGAAGCAGTGCGTCAGTGCGCGCCCGGGATCCGAACCCGGGCCGCCAGTAGCGGAGCGCACACGCTCAACCGCTAAGCCACGGGGCCGGCCCAGCCATTTGGTTTAGAACTAACTCGGCCTGACCTTGTTTTTCCAAAACGGCCTGATGTGGCCTGTTGAACATGCATTGCACATTTGCTTTAAACATTTATGATGTCCCAAAGACAAGAATGATGCCCTTAAAGATAAGGATGTATCTTCCCCCATATTGGAATTCTTTAAGGATAAACATCTCTTCCTAAAAACTAAGGATTAATTACTGACTTGCTGTGCTCACCGTGTGACCACTGACCTGCTGACCACCAAACTGCTGTGCCAGGTAAGCATCTCGTGACGGTAGTAAAAGAGATATTCCTGTCATATGTGATGTATGCTCTTTGTTCCAAGATGGTGTATAACCACTCTGTACACCCTACTTTGGTGCCCTTCCTTCCTTGGGGAAGGAGGGCCCTGAGCTATAGTCCTCAAACCTGGCTCTTAATAAACTCACCCCAATTTTGAGTTATAGATTGATTGTGGATTATTTGCATCGACACAAGTTTTATTACTAAATTAATATATATTTGTAGAAAGAAAGAAGTCTGATTATCTCGTTTCCAAGTTCACAGAACCTGTGACTAGAAACAATGAACTAGACGGAAACAGTAGATTTGTAGGGGATAAGAATAACTATAAACCAGGGCAAAAAAGTTTAAAAAAGCATATGAAATTCAGAATGAGCCAAAGCAATACTGAGGAAAAAGAACAAAGCTGGAGGCACCATACTCCCTGACTTCAAAATATACTACAAAGTTATAGTAATCAAAACAACATGATAGTGGCAGAAAAACAGACACACACAGCAATGGAACAGAACTGAGAGCCCAGAGAAAAACCCACACATTTATGGACAGCAATTTTTGACAAAGGAGCCAAGAACATATAATAAAGGAAGGAAAATCTCTTCAATAAATAGTATTGGGAAAACTGGACAGCCACATGCAAAAAAAATGAAGGTAGACCACTATCTTACACCATACCCAAAAATTAACTCAAAATGGATTAAAGACTTGAATGTAAGTCCTGAAACCATAAAACTCTTAGAAGAAAAGATAGGCAGTACACTCTTTGACATGAGTCTTACCAGTATCTTTTTGAATATCACCTCTCCTCAGGCAAGGGAAACAAAAGAAAAAATAAACAAATGGTATTATATCAAACTTAAAAGCTTCTACATGGCAAAAGAAACCATCAATAAAACAAAAAGACAACCTACCAACTGGGAGAAGATATTTGCAAATCATATATCTAATAAGGGGTTATTATCCAAAATATATAGAGAACTCATACAAGTCAACAACAAAAAAACAAACAACCCGATCAAAAAATGGGCAGAGGATCTGAACAGACATTTTTCCAAAGAAGATACACAGATGGCCAACAGGCACATGAAAGGATGTTCAACATCACTAATTATAAGGGAAATGCAAACCAAAACCACAATGAGATATCACCTCACGCTCGTCAGAATGGCTATTACTAAAAAGACAAGAAATAACGAGTGTTGGAGAGGATGTGGAGAAAAGAGAACCTTTGTACACTGCTGGTGGGAATGTAAACTGGTGCAGCCACTATGGAAAACAGTATGGAGATACCTCAAAAAATTAAAAATAGAGGGCTGGCCTGGTGGTGTAGCAGTTAAGTTTGTGTGCTCCACTTCGGCGGCCCGGAGTTCACAAGTTTGGATCCCGGGCACGGACTGACGCACCACCTGTCAAGCCATGCTATGGTGGCGTCTCATCTAAAGTAGAGGAGGATGGGCACGGATGTTAGCCCAGGGCCAATCTTCCTCAGCAAAAAAATAAAAAAGAGGGGGATTGGCAATGGATGTTAGTTCAGGGGTAGTCTTCCACACACACACACACACACACACACACACACACACACACACACACACAAATTAAAAATAGAAATACCATATGATCCAACTATCCCATTTCTGGCTATTTTTCCAAAGAAGATGAAAACACTAATTCAAAAAGATACCTGTACCCCTATGTTCATTGCAGCATTATTCAGAATAGCCAAGACTTGGAAATAACCTAATTGTCCACCAAGGGACAAATGGATAAAGAAGATGTGGTATATATATACACAATGGAATACTACTCAGCCATAAAAAAAGATGAAATCTTGCCATTTGCAACAATGTGCATGGACCTTGAGGGTATTATGCTAAGCAAAATAAGTCAGATGGAGAAAGCCAAACACTGTATGATTTCACTCATATGGGGAAGATAAAACAACAACAACAAACAAACACATAGACATAGAGAACAGAGTGGTGGCTACCAGAGGGCAAGGGGGGTTGGGGGAGGGTGAAAGGGGTAAAGGGGCACATTTGCACGGTGACAGATGGCAACTAGACTTTTGGTGGTGAATGCGATGCAGTCTATATAGAAGTTGAAATATAATGATGTGCACCTGAAATTTATATAATGTTATAAATCAATGTTACCTCAATAAGAAAAATAAATTAAAAAAAATTTCAGAATGAAAGTATGGTCAGGGCTAAGACCTGTGGCAGATTGCAGACATGGCCACAATTTTTTGCAGCTTCCCCTATCAAGAAGCAGAATCTGTTTCTCTATCCATTGGATCTGACTGGTCTAGTGACTTGTTTTGGCCAAACAACATGGAAAAAGCGACATGTGAATTCTGACATGGGCCTTAAGAAGCCTCGCATATTTGCACTCTTTCTTTGAACTCTGCCAGTCATCATGTGAACAAGCCTGGGCTAGCTTGCTGGATGATGAGAGAGACATGGTCCAGTGTCCTCTGTCACCTCAGCGGACAGTCAGCCAACACCCAGAGCAGAACGGCATGCCCAGCTGAGACCAGCAGAAGAACCACCCAGTCTGCCAGTACTCAAAAGGACAAGCTGAATAAAGGTGGTTGTTTTAAACCACTAAGTTTTGGATGGTTTGTTATATAGCAAAAGCTAAGTGATACACATCAAGCTGCATTAGCACATGAGTTTTCAGCAAAGTAAATGATGTTTATAAGCCCAATTTAAAAACAGTAGAGTCCTCCTCTACTAGTCAATTCTTTTACTCATCAGTCACCAAATCCTGTCAGGGCTCCCTCAGCTGTGTTTGTGCCTCTCTCAAGGCTGCTGTAAATGACTAAGTGAGAGGACACGGGAGCACTCAGCACAGTGATAGGCATGCAGTAAGCCTCAATAAATGTGGCTGCTAGTATTATTATTTCCCACAGCTGGACCCTTCCCTCCATCCCCACTGCTACATGAGAGTCCCAGCTTCATTTTTTCTCCCCGGACCACTTCTCCTGCAGAAGAGCAGATTTCAGGGGTAATGAGGAGGAAGAGTTCTGTTTGATAAGTATCAAGCCAGAGGGACCTACAAAACCCCCAATGGCAGGCCCACATGGGCGGTTGGATGTGGTGCTCTGGATCCTCAAAATGCTGAGTTGGAACTGGAAATTTGGGTGTTACCAGCACATCTGTGACGATTACATCCCCTGAAAGTGTAAGAGGAGGGCCTGGGAGCAAGTCCTGAGGATGGCAACATAGAAACTGAAAGAGAAGCCTGAGAAAGAACAAAGAGGGGGAAGGAAAACCAGGCGAAATTTGGTCACAGAAGTCAGGAGAAGAGTTTCAAGAGAGGGAGTGGTTACTGTGTCAGACGTTACCTGCCTAGAGGTCAGGTAAGACAAGGCCTGAGAAACACCTGGGGAACATATCACCATGTATGTGCTGGTGGCCTTGGCCAGAACGGCTTCAGAGGAATGTGGGAGCAGAAGAGCAGTCCTACCCATCGCCTTCCACTCTGGTATTGGTTCTACTGGTTGGATCCTTTCCCTAACAGCTCCAAACCTGGGACAGGAACCTCACCTCTGCATTCCCTTAACAAGCACTGAATATATACCTTTAATTTACAGGGTAACCCACCTCCCGATTTGTACAGACTCATATGGATAGATTCAAGACTGACAGGCCTTCTACAGGATGGCCCTAAAGTCTGGAACATACCAAAAAAATAAAGCTGCATTCAATACAATGAAATAATGTTATCTATGTTGCCAGACCTTACGGCCACCTCTGTGATGGACAAGAGTAGATGGCTTCTCCCAGATGATTAGTAAGTACTTGAGACTGAACATGTCCAAAACAGAGCTTCTGATCCCCCTACCTGCTCTCCTCGTCTTCCCTACCTCAGAAACTGACAACTCTATCCCTCCAGTTGCAGAGGCCCCAAACTCTCGAGGCCTCCTTGGCTCTTCTTCTTCTCAAACACCACACCCAATCCTTCAGCAAATCTTGTCTTTTCTTTTCTATACAAAACTTGCACTTCTCTCCTTCCACCACCCAAGTCCACAATTTCTTAGAGGATTACTGTAATAGCTTCTCATCAGGAATCCCTGCTTCTAGTGTCACCTGCTATATAATTCATTCCCCACTGAGAAGTGACTTTGTTTTTTTTTGGTGAGGAAGATTGTCCCTGAGCTAACATCTGTGCCAATCTTCCTCTATTTTGTATGTGGGTTGCTGCCACAGCATGGCTGCCCACAAGTGGTATAGGTCTGCGCCCAGGAACTGAACCTGGGGCACTGAAGCAGAGTGAGCTGAACTTAACCACTAGGTCACAGCTGGCCTCGAGAAGTGATCTTTTAAATGTAAATCAGTTATTTTACTCTCTGCTTAACACCCCCCACTGGAGCAAAGAGAAGCCAAATTCTTCATTACCACCATCGGACTTGACCCTCCCACCACCCACCAGCTCCTCATCTCCCACACTCTTCCCCTTGCTCATGGGATCTTTCTTGCTCTGGGGCTTTGCATTCACTGTTCCCTAGTTCTGGAATGTTCTTCCTCTGGCTCTTTACATGGATGACTCAGTCTCATCCTTCAGGTCTCACTCAACGGTAACCTCCTCCTAGAGGCATCCTTGACCACTCCGTATTTGATAGTTTTAAAATATTATAAATTCTCCACAATTTCTGGCTTCAAAGGGTAGAAACTAATTCCCATCTCAAGAACAGGGACTGGACTTAATGAGTCTCTTTTAAACAACAGAATGTGACAAAAATGATGCTATGTGACTTCCAAGGCTAGGTTATAACATAGGATAGTTTCTGCCTGGCTCTTTCTTTCCTCACTCAAGGGAAAGCTGGCCGTCATGTCATGAGGACACTCAAGTAGCCCGTGGAGAGAATTGTGTGGGGAAGAACTGAGGCCTCCTTGTCAACAGCCAGCACCAATTTGCCAACCATGTGAGTGAGCCACCTCAAAAGTGGAACCTCCAGCCCCAGTCAAGCCTTTAGATGATGCAGCCCTGGCTGACAGCTTGACTGTAACCTCATGGGAGACCCTGACCCAGAACTGCCCATCCCCACCGGTCCCAAATTCCTGACCCAGAGAAATTGTGAGGACAATAAATGTTTATTGCTGCTTTAAGCCACTAAATTTTAGAGTAATTTGTTACATAGTAATAGATAACTAATACACCATATAAGATAGCAACATCTTCACCCCCACATCTTACTTTATGTTGCAACATCACATTTATTTTTTTCCTAATTGTTATCACTATCTGAAATGACAATGTTTAATTATGATGTTTCCCCACCAGCAGTGTCCTTGTCTAGCACGTTCACATGCTCAACAGTCAGTCATCATCTGGTACATTCTACATACTGTTGCCATATCCACTCACATCACTTTGAAGCTTAAAACCTCCCCTAGTTCTACAAAGTTCTCAAGGTAATGTCCAAACTCCTTGGTACATGAGGCCACGAGACCACCTTTCCAACTGCATTTTCTAACACTTCCCTCCTCATTCTTTCTGGGATATTTTCTTTGACACGAACCAATTTTCCAATTCTCTGGACACCAACGGGGTGTCCAATAATTCTGTTAGATTCTGACACCACCTACCTAGAGCTAGTGTCAGATCCCACAAATTAAAGGGCTCAGTCCTACAAGATTGCCTCCACTTCATATACCAGTTGCAAGTTCTGGGCCACCTGTATTTCTGAGTGACCCCCTTTTCAGGTTCAATAATTTGCTAGAATGCCTCACAGAACTCAGGAAAACATTTTACTTATATTTATGGGTTTATTATAAAGGATACAACTCAGGAACGGCCAGATGGAAGAGATGCACAGGGCAAGGTCTGGGAGGTGAGATGCGGAGCTTCTAGCCCTCTCCAGGTGCACCTCCTAGCACCTGGATGTGTTCACCAACCCAGCAGTCCTCTGAATCTCGTTGTTCAAGACTTTTTATAGAGTTCAATCTCCAGCCCCTATCTCCACTCCGGAAGTTGGTGGGTGGGACTGAATGTTCCAACCCTCTAATCACTTGGTCTCTCTGGTGACCAGGCCTCGGGATAGGACTGGTCACCAGAGAGACCAAGTGATTAGAAGGTTGGAAATTTCAAAAGCAAGACGTAAAAATAATTTTAAAATAAAAGGGATTTTTGTCAGCCCTTTGTTATAAATTCTTTTATTTTGTGATTTTTTTTTTTTTTACACCTTGAAAGAAGGAACATTTGCCTTTAAAAAATAAAATTGCTTTTAGTCAGTATTCTATTTTGATTCTTAGCTTTTCAAAGCATAATTTAGGTTGAGGAAAAATAGGACATTATCCCACCCTTCTCACCACAAGGCTCTGTTATGCACCCAAACCTACTGCAAGATACTAAAAAATCCAGGAAGGCTGCAGAGGATATTCATATGAGACTTACCCACACCCATCTGAAGGAGAGATAACAGCACAACTGTCACTGCATTGACAGAACACGACATTTTAGGTATGGCACATATGACACAGCCGAAGCACTGAAGAACACTGCCTATCTTAGGGAGTTTGTGGTCAGACAAGAGTTCTGTGCAGACAAAACACTGGGGTGTGTCTCTTGGACAAAGCAAAAAATGCCTGATCGCTTCCCACTGAAATCCCGCTTGACTTTCTGGCATTTAACCAGAAAGCCACATCCGACTCAAGTCCAGACTAATCAGAAGTGATTTTTTTTAATCTTATGAATCACCCTTATCAGTGACTTCATTCACTAAATCAAGGTAGTTTCTTTATAGCAAGTGAATAACATAGCCAAGAGGCTGGGGACAAAGGCCTCGACAGGGCCTCCCTGATGGAGGAGGATGAAGGAGACAGAGTCTTAGAAATGGCTGGGGCTTCAGGCGTCATTGAGTGCATCCCCACTCCCACATGTGACAAAGTGCTCATTCTCCCAAAAGTCATAACTCAGCACCCTGTGAGGTAGTGGGATCTGTCTGTTCTGAGTCTGCTGATCATTCAGAACGTCAGGAGCTGGCCTGGGACTATCCTCAGCAGCAGGGACCACTGCTCGCCAGAAAGTAACGGAAAGCATGTATGCTCTATTTTACGTATGATCTATGTCCTCTGACCTTTAGACCTATGCAACCCAGGTCCACAGATCCTGTGGATGGGCCTGTGTGTGTGTGTGTGTGTGTCTGTAAAGCTTTACTGAGATATAGTTCACATACCATACAATTCACTCATTTAAAGTGTACAATTCAGTGGTTTTTAGTATACTACAGAGCTGTGCACTATCACCACAGTCAATTTTAGGACATTTTCATCACTCCGAAAAGGAACCCTGCACCCTTTAGCATTCACTCCCCATTCCCTCCCAACACCCCCCTTTCCCTGCTCTAGACAACCACTAATCTTCCTGTCTCTATAGATTTCCCGATTCTGGGCATTTCATATAAATGGAATCATACAGTATGCGTAGTTTCTGACTGGCTTCTTTCATTTAGCATGTTTTCAAGGTTCACCCACATAGTCACATGTATCAGCACTTCATTCCTTTTTATTGCCCAATAATATTCTGTTATATGGATACACCACATTTTGTTTATTCATTCATCAGTTGATGGACATTGGGTTTTTCCACTTTTCGGCAATTTGGGATAACGCTGCTGTGAATATTTGTGTACTAGTTTTTGAGTGGACATACTCAGATCAGATGGGCTTTGGGGGGGTCCGATCCCTCTGACACATTGAGATACTGTGTCTATATGTACTTTTCAAGCATGAAGGTGCAGAATATTCATCAGACTGATGGAATAAGAGCCCCTGCCTAGATAATTAGCCCAAGCTCCTCCTTGGTCTCGAGGCCCTGTACAATGATGCCTGCCTTTTCACCTGAGCCTTCAAGTCAGACAGACCTGGGGCTCAGGGAGCTGTTCCACCACCTACTTCTGTACTCATACAAGTTACTGAGCTGTCTGAGCCTCTATCTGCTCATCAGCAAACTGGAGATAATGATGCAACATCCTACCACATAATGCCTCTTTCGATGATGATAGAGATAGTGTCTCTAAGTGTGGAGCAGAATGCCTGGGTCAGTAGCTCTTGGGCATGACATCTTTATGACCTGGCCAAGGTGAATCCCCTCTGACCTCCAAAAACATCCCATGCTTTTCCATTTCTGCACCTTTGTTTTTATTATTCTCCCATCTGAAACTCCCTCTCTGGCAAAACTCCGTCTGATTTTGATGAAGGGCCATCCATCCTTCAGGTCTGTTTCAAGCCCCATGTGAGCCACAGCTCTTCTCATAATTCCCGTAACAGATCTGTTCTCTTTCTGCTTTGCATCTCCTGAAAGTTCTTTCTCTTTTTTTTAAATATTTTTTTTTAATTTATTTTATTTTATTTTATTTTTTGTGAGGAAGATCAGCCCTGAGCTAACATCCATACTAATCCTCTTCTTTTTGCTGAGGAAGACCGGCTCTGAGCTAACATCTATTGCCAATCTTCCTCCTTTTTTTTTTTCCCCCAAAGCCCCAGTGGATAGTTGTATGTCATAGTTGCACATCCTTCTAGTTGCTGTATGTGGGACGCGGTCTCAGCATGGCTGGAGAAGCGGTGCGTCAGTGCGTGCCCGGGATCCAAACCTGAGCCACCAGTAGCGGAGTGCACGCACTTAACCGCTAAGCCAGGGGGCTGGCCCGAAAGTTCTTTCTCTTAAGGCACTAAACTGACACCACTTGGTGAGCAATGATTAGTGTCTGGGTCTTCTCATCTGTCCTGGCCCCGTATCCATAGCACCCAGCAAAGCCCCTCATCACCAGCAGCATTGCCTGAGGGCCCACATGCCTCCCATTCGCTTTCCTCCCAGGGACTCAGCAACATAGCCACTTGTGCACCTGTTCACCCGAAAGCATTTACAGAGCAACCAGGCCCAGGGAGGAGGGCAGGATGGTGAATAAGCTGGGCATTTTTAAAAAATGCCCCTCATGAAGCTTATGACCCAGTGGGTGAAACCAAGGTGCCAACCTAAGTGCAATGAAGCATCACGGTGCTGAGTCCAGGTGGGGCATACAGGGGGCTCAAAAGAGGACGGAGCCAGTTGTTTCCCGGACTAAGGGTCTGGGAAGGTTTCACAGGGGAATTAATGCCAGTCTTGACAGATGAATACACGATGGCCAGGTGGGCAGCGTGAGGGAATGAAAGATCATGAACAAAGGCAATATATGACACAGCAGGACGCCAAAGGGAGAAGGGGGAAGAGAGGAGGGGAGGAAAAGAAGGAGCAAGGGAACAGAACAAGCTTGGTCCAGGGAGGGCTTCACTTTGTTTTTAGGTTCTAGAGCCCCCAGATATCACTTGGCTGCAAAACAGGAGCTGGCAGAGAAGACAGAAAGGCTGACAAAATGCAGGAGGAGAAAGCACGAGAACAGGATCTTGGCCTGGAGGAAGAAGGTGGGGAGGGGATTCAGAACTTAGACTTCCTCCTAGAAGCCACTGGGCAGGAAGCGAGGGTGGAGGTAGAGAGATAAGTCTGACAGGAAGCAGAGGAACAAAGGAGCTACACCTGATAGCAGCCAAGGAGGGCGAGTCCTCAGCGGATGGTGTGGGGGGAAGAGTAAGGTGGCTTGAGGAGAGTGATGGAAGTTAGAAAGGCCAGCTAGGAAAAGGCGGATGAGAGAGACTGAGGACTGCTGGGCAAGTTGGGGGACTCTGGAGGCTGCAGGCAGTGAGGAGATCATGGCCCTGATGAATGTGCTAGAGAGGCCCCCCAGCAGCGATCAGTTACTGGCAAACCAGCAAAGGCCAATGGTGGACCAACTCAAAATGCAGGATGAAAGAGACAGAGTGGAGAAGCAAGGGGGCCAGGGGACTGATGGCTCTTAAAAAAGGGTAGTGGTGATGTCTAGGCTGGAGAGGGAAGAACTGTGGCCTTAATGGCGGAGAGTTTCAGGTCACCAATAAGACTGAGGAGCAAGCTTGGGACGCAGGAGAGTTTGGGGGATAGAAACATGTGGCCAGAGAGAGGAGAGTAGAGCTTAAAATTCCAGAAGTATGGGGGCCGGCCCAGTGGCATAGTGGTTAAGCTCGTGGGTTCTGCTTCAGCAGCCCAGGGTTCACAGGTTCAGATCTCGGGCACAGACCTACGCACCGCTCATCAAGCCATGCTGTGTCGGCATCCCATATACAAAATAGAGGAAGATTGGCACAGATGTTAGCTCAGGGCCAATCTTCCTCAGCCAGAAGAGGAATATTGGCAACAGATGTTAGCTCGTAGCCAATTTCCCTCAGGAAGAAAAAAAAAAATTTCAGAGGTATGTTCACCAAGAAATACCATATGCTGGGCCATAAAACAAATCTCAATAAATTTAAGATCATATAATAATCACCACAATTTAATTCTGGAACATTTCCATCACACCCAAAAGAAAGCCCATATCCATATGCAGTCACACTCCATTCCCACCCTCAGTCCTAGGCAACCATTAATCTACCTTCTGTCTCTATAGATTTGCCTTTTCTGAACATTTCACATAAATGGGATCATACAATATGACTGGCTTCTTTTACTTAGCATAATGTTTTTCAGATTCATCTATGTAGTAGCATGTATCAGTAGTCCATTCCTTTTTACCATGGAATACTATTCCATTGTATGGCTATACCATATTTTATTTATCCATTCATCCATTGATGGACATTTTGAATTATTTCCAGTTTTTGGTTATTAGGAATAATGCTGATTGAACATTTGTGTATAAGTCCTTATGTGAACATATGTTTTCATTTCTCTTGTTATATACCTAGCAGTAGAATTGATGAGTCCCATGGTAATTCTATGTTTAACCCTTGAAGAAACTGCCCAACTGTGTTCCAAAGTATTCATACCATTTTACATTCCCACCAGCAATGCAGGAGGGTTCCTGTTTCTCTCTACACCCTTGCCAATATTTGTTATTGTCTATCTTTTATTATTATAGCCATTCTAGTGGGTGTGAAGTGGTATTTCATTGTGTTTTGATTTGCACTTCCCTAATAATTAATGATGTTTGGCATTAAGCATCTTTTCATGTACTTATCAGCCATTTATATATCTTCTTTGGTGAAATGTCTATGGAAATCCTTTGCTCATTTTTTGATTGGGTTGTTTGTTTTCCTATTATTAGGTTGTAAGAATTCTTTATATATTCTAGATACAAGTCTTTTGTTAGATATATGATTTGAAAATATTTTATCCCAGTCTGTGGCTTGGATTTTCATTTTCTTAATAATGTCTTCTGAAGAGAAAACATTTTTAATTTTGATGAAGTCCAATTTATCAATTTTTTTACTTTAAGGATCATGCTTTAGGTGTCAAATCTAAGAAGTCTTTGCCTAACCCAAGGTCATGAAGATTTTTCTCCTTTTTCTAGAAGTTTTATAGAAGAATTAAATTAGAAATCAATGAAAATAAGATATGCTAAAAAAAACCCCCACAAATATATGGAAATTAAACAACTTATTTTAAAATAATCTATGGGTCAAAGAAGAAAGGATAAGGGAAATTAGAAAATACCTCAAACAGAGAATGAAAATATATTTGCATAAACATTTAAAAAGCAAAAAATAAAAAGGGCGTTTATTACACACACGTCATGTGCATCTTTTGCCCTCTTCTCTTACAGCTATTAATATATTTTTTCCTCTTCTCCTTCAGAGTCAAACTTCTCAAAAAGAATGTTTATATTCTTTTTTTTTTAAACTTTTTCTATTTTTATCCCCCAAAGCCCCAGTAGACAGTTGTATGTCATAGGTGCACATCCTTCTAGTTGCTGTATGTGGGAAGCGGCTCCAGCATGGCCGGAGAAGCGGTGTGTCGGTGCGCGCCCGGGATCCGAACCCGGGCCGCCAGTAGCGGAGAGCGCGCACTTAACCGCTAAGCCACGGGGCCGGCCCAAGAATGTTTATATTCAAGTATCCATATTTACGTTCATGCGTTCACCCTCCTCTCCTCAGTAGAATGCATTTGGCTTGCAGACGCTTCACTCCACTGGCATAGCACTTACTGAGGGTCCCAGTGACCTCCTTGTTGATAAAGCTGGTAGAAGTGCTTCTGCCTTTATCTTGTCTTCTTGGCAGCGTAAATGCTGGTTTTCCTCATACTTCCTTGGTCTCTCCTCCTCACTCTTTCATGTTTGCCCCTCTCAAATATCAGCCTTAGGTTCTCTTTTCTTCCTTCCATATCCTCTCTCCTTAGAGGACCTCATCCAACCCACATTTTCAATGACCATCCATACATAAATTATCTCATATGTATATTCCCAGTCCAGATCCTTCCTCTGAATTCCCCACTCATAGATCCAACAGCCCTCCTCCAGTATCTTCTCTAGTACCTTCTTTCAGCTTTTCTCCAAGACCTCTCAGACTCAGTTTGTCCACAGTCAAACTCACGATCTTGCTCTGCCAGCACAAGTCATCTCCTGAAACTTCTTCTTCCAGTAAACGGTTCCATCTGCCCAGTTGCAAGCCCTAGAACCTAAGAGTCATCCAGGATATGTCCTTCTTTTTAAAACCACATATCCAATCCATCATTACACCTTATTGATTTAACTTCAAACATCTCTCAAATAGTTAATGTCATCTCCATCTTGGCTACCACTATTCTAGTCTCTCAATGACACTATGGTCTAGCCTCCTAGATAGTTTCCCTGAATCCACATGTACCCTCACCCAACTCATTCTGCACACTGGTGTCGGAGAGGCTTGTCACATCACAATCACATCAAATCACTCTCCTACTTCAATGGCTCTCAACACAAAGACAAAACTTTAATGTAGTCCATAAGGCCTATCTCAGTCTGGTCTCTACCCACTTTCTAGCCTCTTGTCTAAGCCACATTCCCTTTTCTCTGTGTTCCATACATTTGGGTCCTTTATCAGTTCTTCACACTTGCCATTTTCCCTTAACCACATGACCTTTGCACACGCTATCTCCTCTGCCTGGAACATGTTTTCCTCCCCATTTTGCTGTTTATTCCTTCTCATCCTTCACATCTCTGTCAAGCATCACCTCCACAGGGAAGGCTTCCCTGACCTCCCTGACAAGGTCAAATGCCCCAATTATCAACCCTCATATCTCTTTTTAGCACCCATTGCAGCTGCAGTTTTATCATTTAATTTGGGTGATTCTATGATTTAGGTCTGCCTCTCCAACTAGACTTTAAGTTCCATGAGGGCAAGGACCATATCTGGTTTTATTTGTTATTGTAGCCTTAGTGCCTGGCACCAAGCTTGGGCACGTAGTAGCCACTGAAAAATATTTGTTGAATTAATAACTGAATCATGGTAAGGTCATCTAGGATGAAAATAGGACTCGAAGTGGAGAAGATAACGGTGAAGGAAGACATGCTAATGTCTTCAAAAAATAAAGAGGAATGACTAGGAAGAGCTGAGGATCATACAGACAATGGTGGATGCCCCAGGGCACAGGGCTGTGTGAAAGTGGGGGTGTTATAGGAGTACAGGGTTAGGCATGGACAAAAGAAAAGCAGGCTCTCCCAGAGATGCACCCCTTTGCCTGGACCAGATTTTCTTCAGGATAAAGAGGAAGTGCCCCTCATAATCAGTCTTCAAAGGGGCCACGATTTTTCTTAGAGGAAGCAGGAAAGCCATCATTCAGTAAAGGAAGTTATCAGTCAATGAAAATGGGGCAGATGGTACACCTTCCAGCTGGTCATTGAATCCCCAAAGATCTGCCATGGTCCCACTCCTGAGGAATGGGTAAACTAACACAGAAAACCCTTCACTCCCAAACTGTCACAAAACATCTAGTTAGCAATTCTTTTTGATTCTTGATCAGACACTGAAAACCAGGTGTTCGAGACCTGAATTCAAACACTTTCCATGAAAACACATACCTTGGTCCATCCAGGAAAATGGATAAAGGTGTCCTGGGGCAAGTCTGGGATCCCACTAGGAATGGAGAAGTTCCCGACATAAAAGGCTGGGAGTGAGTAGTTAGATGAGCTGCGGGCACAGGCTTTATCACGGCAGCCACTGTCATGGCCATCCCAGTCCCCCAGGTGGCTGCGCACTGCATCCTCCATGTCCAGTGGGAAGATCATCCAGTTTGTGAGGATTTTGGAACCAAGGGTCAGGTTAGAAATAAGACCCTGCAAAGGAGAAACAAAGCAATGAGCTGGGGTTGGGGGCAGGGGAGGAAAGGCTTCAGGCGTCTTTGCATTCCAGCCCTGAATTCCTGGGAAAAGCAAATTGGGATAAGAAACACCAACAGTAGGGCCGGCCCCGTGGCTTAGCGGTTAAGTGCTCGTGCTTCGATACTGGTGGCCCGGGTTCGGATCCCAGGCGCGCACTGACACATTGCTTGTCGGGCCATGCTGAGGTGGTGTCCCACATACAGCAACTAGAAGGATGTGCGACTATGACATACAACTATCTACTGGGGCTTTGGGAAGAAAAAGTGGGAAAAAAAGGAAGAGGATTGGCAACAGATGTTACCTCAGGGCCGGTCTTCCTCAGCAAAAAGAGGAGGATTGGCATGGATGCTAGCTCAGGGCTGATCTTGCTCACACACACAAAAAAAAAACAAAACAAAAGAATCAGGAAATAGCCCCAGACACCTGTCCTGTCCTAGACGGGGTGGTGCCATAATTTCTTTGGTACAGGCCTTCTCTCCTCCAGTAGATGGTGAGCTACTCGTGGGGCAGCCTGTATCTCAACATCTTTGCACCCCCAAAAGTTCCTCATGGAGCATCTCGCACAGAGTATGAGCTTAACAAATGTTTGTTGAATAATGCTCTACACAAATGTGTTAGGAAAACATATTTGGAATTAGACATCTGGGCACAGAGTAACCAATAGAGGTGAGACCCAGTGCACCAAGGGAACAGGCTTTCTACAATCCAACAGGCTTTCTACAATCCAAGAGTTTGTCACGGATCGTCCACACCCAGAAAAGGGAGCAGACGAAGCGATAAGCTAGCTTTGTGGGCAAGGGAGTGCCTTTCGTGAGGTAGGTGGGCTTTTTAAACAAAGGAAAAGCCCAGCAGTGTGACTTCTTCTTTCTGTTTCTTTCTACAGGATAACTGAACTCAACACAAGGGAAGTGTTCTGTCTCGACTTTCTCATCACCTGCAGAGGAATGCAAGTCTTCAAAATAACCCAAGTTCTAGGTTGCAAAACAAATCAGGGTAGGTTCACTCATGAAATTTGGCAAAGTTTTCGTGCTTTTAAGAATTGCTTCTATGTTAACAGGGCTGAAGGGAAAGAATGTATGTGTGAGAGTTTTAAAATGGATTACAAAGACTTCCTTGGATAGCTTAGGTACAGTACTGTCAATCTTTGAATCTCAGTCCTGACAGTGTGGCTGGTCCTACCTTAAAATCATTGATATATCTGCCATAGTTTATGCGCCCCATGTTCTCCACCAGCAGGTCCAGAGTGGCTCCAGCTTTCCCTGTTATGTTCAGAGTGATCACAGTATTTCGCTCAAGGATTCCCTGGGGGACCTGTGGGTTCAATGCCAAACAAGAATTAACCAGGGTGAGAAGATCAGCAGAGAGGCAGCTCGCTAGCTAATTCCGCACTTGTTTTCCTGCCGTAAAGTGTCACCAAACTTGGGAGAGAATGCTTTGATGGCCCCTTTGCCCAAGTCACCAGTCAGGTGGTGAAGTTCCTCCAATCAATGCTTTCTAAACAGGAAAATCGCCAGACACAGCTCAGAGCAAGGAAAGGTCTAGGCTGGTTTCCTTTACTCTGGAATGTTTTGCTGTGCATCTATTTTTAATAGGAAAGGAATGGAGGCAAAAAATTCCAGGGGAGGATTCCCATTACAGGAACCGCTACGTGTTCTCCCAGCACAAAAGGCAGTCATAAAAAGTAGTTTAAAAACAACATGGAGAGACAAGACAAAATCAGATAAAGGAGATAAAATCAGAGAGTTAGGTGGAGTAATCTCACCTCAAAATACCTGATATGCTACATTAACCACAAAAATTATATAAGAGAATGAGGGAAAACAACAGGTATTTTAGCAGCAATATATTCCTAATTTTTTAAAAGGTGAGATTTTAAAAAAAATTGATGCTATGCTGACCACAATTCACTAAGACAACCCCTAAATTGGAATCCAAGAAACAACTGCCATCAGCACATACAGAATGTCTTAGAAACTTGTTCCACTGAATTAAAGCCGCTGATGACAATGGAATGGAAATTTTTAAATTTTAAATTTTCTGAACAAATTTTCTTGGTTAGGAAAATCTCTTCATGTGTTCTTTCACATGATTGTTTCAGTGAGAGGAATGGAAATCCTAAAATGTATATTTACTTTGTTATGAAACAAAGTTCTTTGCGTATTTTAGCTATAATTATCACGAACAATCCTTCTGAATATAATTTGTCACGCAGAATGAAGGCACAAAGTTAAATGAACCACCGCTCTGGCACGCACAAAATGGACCCTGTCCTCAAGGAGCAAAGAGGACAAGGGTGACATGCTATGGTCAGTCAGAGAGGATGGCCTTGGACTGGGGAGACCCGGAAGGTTTCCGAGAAGGTAGGGCCTTGAGCGCAGCCCTCCAGGTTAAGATGGGAGACGGGGTGTGTTCCAGGCAGATGGAGCATGAATGAGGCCACATCAGGAAGCGAGGGGCACAGCTAAGGGATATTAAGAGGAGGGGCGGAGCCTGAGGTTGGAAAGATGGGCAAAGGCCTCGAATGCCATGTTACCAAGTATAGACCACACATCTCCCTGTTAGGGCAGACATACACAGTTCAGAGCCAATTCTTACCCCATCCACAGCAACATAGGCCCGATCGTGGACTCCATCGAAGGGTGAAGAGAGGGGTGTCGGGTTGCTGCAGTCTTGAGGAAGTGTTGTTCGGTACAGCACAAACCCAAAATACTGATTAGAAAAGAATGTAAGAAAAATACGTCACTCTTGCCATTCATTTTAAGAGAACTTGGTCACCTTTGATTATGTGAAGCGACGTTTCTAAAACGATAAGGAATGAAATGCTTCCTGAGCCTCTAGCAAAAATTCAATCTGAAAGAAGGGAACGGGCTTAAATTTTTAGATCATAGAATAACTATCACAGCAGGAAACTGCAAGGAACCCTGAAGAGCATGTTAGCAAAGATCCCTTTCCCACACGAGGAAACTGGACTCTGGAATGTGTTAAGTGATTTGCCCAAAATAATTCAGGGGATCCTATCACATATATCAAAAGGTGATTTATATTACCTCAAAAAAACAAAACCATCAACAACAAAGCCAAGAATGTTTGGTTAAACATTCTCCAGGTTCTTGGGCTAAATCTGCTCTCACATACAAAACAAGAGTCAATCAGAAACTGTTTAAAGTGGAGGAGCGGGGGGAAACACAGATAGTGAGAGATGGGGGTGTAACCGGTTGCTATGTCAGAAAATAGATGCTGCTATCCTTGGTCTGAAAGGAAGGCCCCAATCAGCCTCAGCAGCAACAGCACCCACAGCCTCACTTAGTGACTTTCCTGCTGTGGACATTAGCCAGGGTGAGCTGGACCTAATCCTGAGTCACAGAAGAGAATCCAAATAGAATTCCAGTGTGGGACAGAGAAAAAGTTTCCCACTTCAGGGCGCAGAAAGCAAGGAAGTGCACCTCAGGCAAGTGGAAGGTGATCTAGAGGAGCTGAGAAAAACATTAACCCAGTTCCTGTGTTGCAGGAAATGGCTGAACTCAACAAACGCCACTAGTACTGCCATTCGAACCTTCAAACACAAGGATGCCTCTCTCCTAGACACCAAATCTCCCTCTCTCTTGTTTTTTTCTGTTGAAAGTCACCAAGGTGGTAAGAAAACTTAGTGAAGAGCCTCCAGGAGGGAAGCAGAAGCTGTGTTGCTCCCTGCAAAGGTGTGGCTGAGGCGTCCGAGGTCGGGCCGGGGGTGGGGGCAGCTTCAGAGGTACCGAGGCTGCACCCCACTCCCTGCAGCTGTGCCCACCATGGGTTTCCCTGGGAATAAATATTCCATGGGCTTGTCCCAGACCCGAAACAGCCAAGGCCCAGGGAGCCCCACCCAATCCAAGAGCACTGCCTTGGCCAAGATCAGAAAGCAGAAGGGGTTTGAGAAAGAGCTACAACTGCAAGGGTCTATACATTAACCTGAAATTCACTTCCCAGGTTCTAACTGCTCTAGTGTCCATGTCTTGTCTGATGTGCTCAATGGCCCTGCCAGGTGAAGAAGGCAAGTTCCATTTTACAGATGAAGACATGGACATACAGCCAGTGTGGGCTAGAACTAAAGACCTCTACCCAGTGGTAATGAAGAAGTAGAGAGGGGAGCTTACTTATTCATTTTATTTTTCACAAACCAGAGTTGTTGGAATAAATCACAAGTGTAAAAATAGTAACTGGAGGCAAAATACGCTAAACTAAGATTACATATGTTATTATTATGTCACCTTATCGTTCAGACAGCTTCCAGAAGGTGATCTCCACAGAAAGTCAGAAAGGAGGACCCAGATAAGTTTCCATTTCAAAAAATGGGGCTGAGATCCAAAGTGATCAAACTTAACATCGCCACAAAGGGACAAACCGACCTCATGGGCATCCTGACGTGGTGCCCTGAGAAGGACACATCACCTTTGTCACGTTCGCACCAAAAATGTTTTACTGAACCTAATCAGTGACAGGCAGTCTATAAAACAACTGGCCTGAACTGTTCAGAAATGTCCATGTCATGAGAGAGAGAGAGAGAAAAGAAAACAAAAAAAACTTAGGACAGTGTCAGATGGAAGAAGACTAAAGAGACATTATCACTAAATGCAATGCATGATCTTAGAATGCCCAGGGACACTTGACTACAGAACGTATATTAGATAACAGGATTAAATCAATGCTAAATTTCTTAAGTGTGATCATTATGTTGTGGTCATGCTGGATAATGTCCTTCTTAAAAGATATATGCTACAATATATGGGGTGAAGTGTCATGATGTTGACAACTAACTCAAGTGTTAAAAAGAAAACAGCAGTTTTTTTTTTTTTTACACACACATACAGGGAACGATAAACCAAGGGAAGCAACTCTTAACACTTGGTTAGGCTAGTGTTAACTAGCTGAAAGCTATATGGATGTTTGCTGTACTATTCTTGCAGCTTTTTTAGATTTGAAATTTTCCGAAATAAAAAGGTAAAAAAGAAATATAATGATGTACGCCTGAAATTTATATAATGTTATAAACTAATGTTGCCTCAATTAAAAAAAAAAGGTTGGGAAAAACTTTTAAAATAAAGATGCGGCAGTGCCTGGAGATTAAACACACACACACACACACACACACACACACACACACACACACACACACGACGTGTTCTGTTCTCTGTTCTCTTCAAAAGCCGGAAAATGAATCTCTAAGAACCTAATCTATTAAGAACATTGTCCCTACACCTTTGAACTAACTAAGGACAAATAATTAAACTGTCTTTTTTTGAATACGAAAGCAGTGGTTTTCCTCTGGTACCTAGTAATAAAGATTAATTAGATCAGAAATGTACTCAATTTACAGCTTGTAGAGAGCTATGTTGAAACCTGTTTGAGTGATAATACAAAATGGGGGGAAAATATAGGAAAGACCAGCCCACTGTGCAGTACTTAAAGCTAAAGAGAACCTGGAAATCCACAGTTAATTTACTTCGGGTCTGATTTATCTGCTTCTCGTTTTGGTCCCTCCACTTAGAACAGGCACTGCAAGGCAGAGCAGAAAGCACACTTTTGCAAGTATAAAAAAGGTGAAGCATTACCTTTGAAGGCCTACCTGTTTCACTTGGATAAATGTCAAGGGATAAAGGCTTTTTATGGGTCCAGAGGGGCACAGAATGCCCAGAGCTTCCTCCACTGTCTTTAACTGAAAAGAAACACAAGCAGCATTCACTCACTGTCACCCCTCGCTGGTAATCAGAGCAGAGGATAACGTTGTTTGCAAACTATCAAAGACATCAGTGGATTTGACCAAACTCCTAAATAAACCTAAATGGTTCAAATTGCACTCAACGTTGTCCCCCAGTCATCTTCAATCATCTCCATCCATTCCCTAACTCTTGATGAAAAATAACTGACGGCAATCTTAAAGAGTTTCAAACATACTTATTCGCAAATACAACCTCCTGTAATTAAAGGCCCTTAAAAACCAAGGCTCAGAGGCTGCCTCCTGGGTAAAGCCTTCCCCCACACGCCAAGTGAGGTCACTATGACCGTGCCCTCCTCTGAACTTGTCCGTAGCATATTTTCCATGCCTGTATCATTTATCAGTTGATTACCTTTGTTGTCCTTGCCATACTGTCAGCTCCTTAAGGACAGGGTCTGTACTGTGCTCACTCCCAATGCCCAGAACATAGTAGACACTCAATAAATACTTATATGTAATCCAAACGATTGTGGATTCTTGCAACCCAGAATGCTTATTCTGATGCAACAACAATGATAACAGCTACCAATCACTCAGTGCCTATCAAACTCCAGGTGAGATGGCACACTCAGTGAATCCTCACAGCCACCCAGTGAGGCAGGCATTGTTGTCCCCACGTTAGGAATGAGGGAACAGGTACTCAAGGAAGCTCACTTGAGCAATGGCATAGCCAGAATTTGCAGTTAGGTTTGGTTCCAAACCCAGGACTTTCCAGGACAAAAAATCTGAAGTACAATTCCATCAATTCAGCTACTCACGTGGATGTTTTTCCACTTGGACAACTAAAGGAATTCAACTCACAGTAAAAGGTTTTATCCTATATAATTATGTTCTATATAAATTTAATTCCGTTATATGCCAAGTTGCTATCTTAAATTGTATATATTTAGTTAAAATGAAAAGCCACTTCTGCTCACAATTTTCCTTCATAGTAAACAGCATGTGCTTTTGGTACTAGGCTAGCTTTGTTTTAGCAACGCTGTTGTATTAAATATTTGCAGTTATTTTCTGTTGCATAAAAATAAATATTTCACAGCTCTAAAACAGACCAACCAACCATTTCCTTAAGTAGCATTAGCAATGAACAAGTAGAAGGTGCTCCCTTTACAAATGTGATTAAAGTCTGCCTAATCTAAAGCAAGATTCTTATCAGGCAGAGAGACCACAGTCTTTGTAGAATGTAACACACGTATCTGACACTAGGTGGAAAATGTCACCAGAGCGCAACCAACCATAATATCAAAGGGCTTCATGAATGGAAAAATTGTACAATCATGTTTGGCATTTTGCATAAAGATAAAAACTTACGATGCTATTTTAGAACGTCAAGATTCTTAAGAAATATGTAAGTGTTCTTTTTTTTTTTTCTTGTGAGTTAAGACATGTAGGAGTTAGGGATTATAAGAGGGGAAAACCTGAAGACACAGATGGTCAAAACAAATTGACTTTGGCTTACGTCACTCCTGACTATTAAATGAAATCTCTCTCTTTTTCTCTTTTCCTAGAATAAAATGTCCTTAACTCCTATTTGTGATTAATTTCTAGCTTTTACCCCCAATGTCTCATTTACCATATAAACCACAGACCACAAAAATTAGGACATGATTTTGAGACGGAGGGGAGTGTATAATTTAGGGCAAAGACCTATCAAAATGCCTGTGGCTTTTGAGAACCCCCTAAAAAAAGGTGAATTATGGGAAAGAACCTCACCAGCGATAACAACCAGGCAGCATGTTATTCCCATAAAGGCTCCTGGGACTGCTTTTGACAACTGATAAAAGAACCAAAATGACCTGAATGATCTAAGAACGCCTACCTACTCCTGTTCAATTTGTTCACCCTGTCAGCACACATATCCTCTTGCCTCCCATGTCCCCATTTTCCCAGAAACATCGTCTACCCCATCAGTCTCACAGAAAACAAATTCACAGAAAAATAACAAACCGATTCCCCAGCATAACACTTTCACTCACGACTGCAAAATTCCACTTCCTCACTTGCAACGTTTCTGTTATTTTTTTCTTACCTTTTTCAGAGCAACTTTTCCATATGCAAACTTTGGTGTGGACGGAGGGATAGGACCTTCTGGTACTTTTACAAACTATAAACCACAGTGGAAAAAGAGAGAAAAGAAAACTGTTAAACTCTCAGAAACATCTGTACAATTTATTTTTCAAAAGGAGGGTCAAAGAATCAAACGACAGTGCCAGTGATTTTTGGAAAGACAAAGGAACAAAAGACTTTCTCCAAAACAGGATCCGGTTAAGTTTTTACTTCTAAGTATGGGTATGTCTGTGTTTTAAGCTCCAGGAATCATTCAAATAATTACAGAAAAAAGACTTCAAAACAGAGAGCATAAACAAGTAGAGAGAATGAGGGTGACAGCAGAAGACTGGAGTGGGGGAAGAACAGGAAAAAAGCACACAGCAAAAGAGAATCTGAAGGGAGGTAGCCTATTTTTAGCGACAAACATGATTTGTAGATTAAATCTTATAGGTAGATTAAAGTTTTGTATCAATGTTAAACTTGCTGTGGTTATGTAAGAGCATGTCCCTACCTATCCTTATGCAACATACACTGAAGTGTTTAGGGGTGAAGGGTCATGAGGCATGCAACCCTCCAACGGTTTAGAAAACAAGAGGGCAGCGAGGGGCAAATGATGAAGCAGACAGAGTGAAATACTGACATGGGTGAATCTGGGTGTGGAATATACAAGTGTTCTTTGTACTATTTTTATTCTTGAATATTTTCTGTAAGTTTGAAATTATTTTTAAATAAAAAGTCAAAAAATAAAAATAAAACCTTATTAAATACGCATATACACACACACATATTTATATTAGCATCAGAAGATACAGATGTAAATCCCAGGTCTTAGAAAAGTCTCTATCCATCTAGCATCTCCAAGTACGTTGCGTTAGGATCTCTCAGGATCCTTACATTTCTTTCTGTCTTTCTTTTTTTTGGTTTCCTTTTTTAAAAGTAATAAAAAAGAAGAGGATAAAAGTCTGTTATAATGAAAAGCAACAGTCCCCTGACTCACTATTCTCTTAGTTCTGTTCTTCAGAGGAAACCATTTTAAAATCATTTAATTGGTCCTATTTTAGCTTCTTTTGGCCTCTAAATACTATACTTGCTATTTCTTATTTGATCCATTTAAAACACTGTCATTGGTTTCTTTAATACATGAGAATTTAGCTCAGATGTATTATTCTGGATATCTTCCTTTCTTGCCAAAATGGTTACATCACCATTTTCGGTTTCTCTACTGGTTACCTTTGTAGCTTTAAATAATACCCTATACCTTTATTTCTTAGTTCCATCAATTAAGACATTATCTTTTGTGTCCACACTTTTTAAGATAATGCTATTTGCATCCTTCCCTGAGCTCTCTTCCTACTCCCACCTCCCAACTATCAGCGATACTTGTACACCGTCAAGGTTAAAGCAGTCTGTCTTGCAGTCATAAGTTCTCCTTTCATCTGTATATTGGCTCTAAGTTCAAAATCAATCAATAGTGCTCACATTATTATAATTATGTACATATTGTTCTCTGGACAGCTAAGTGGTGTATACTATGATGGCTTGTTCTGTCTTGTTCAGCTTTTTGTGTTCTTTTCCCTCCCCTGGGGTTTCTAATTCCCTTTCTTTTTCCCTGCCTCCCTTGACGTTAACACCTCTTTAGGCTGTTCCAAATTTCTAAGGATGGTATCAAATTTCTCTGAACATCTCTTTTGACCTCAGAAGACTCCCTAATGGAACACTCAGTCCTCTTGCTCCAAGGGCCTGACTTTCCTCTAGGCTTAATGTTCTGGGACTTCTCATTATTGTCCTGGCTTCTGGGGTCTCACAACTATCTCATTCCACTGGAGCAATCTCAAGTAACTTCCTAGGAACTGGTTTGTGGAAGGTCAATTCCCTGAACCTCTGAAGGTCCGAAAATGTCACACTGAGTTGGTAATTTGGATGGGTATAGGATTCTACATTGAAAACCATCTTCTCTCAGAATGCCGAAGGCACTCTTCTCTGTCTTCTATCACCCGGTGTGGCTCATATGCCAAGCCTCTTCTTGTTCTTTTAAAGGCGAGCAGCTTTATCTCTCTAGAAACTTGCAGAGGCTTCATTTTCTATGTTCTAAAATTATCCCAGGATGTGTTTGGATATGTATGCTTTTTATATTCTTTACGCTGGGCCGCTCAGAGATCCTTTTCTGTCTTGGAAAAAATTCTGTATTGTTTCTTTGATATTTTCTTTTTCTCCATTTTTTTTTCTTCTCATAAGTAAGTTAAACATCCTAGATTGTTCCTCTCTCTCTCTCCTCTTTTCTCTCCTATTTCCATCTCTGTCTTCTGGTTCTCATTTCTAGGAGATTATTTTTAATTTCCAAGAACTTTCTTGTTCTCGAATGGCTCCTTTTTCAAAGTATTCCGTTCTTATTTTATGGATACAATATCTTCTCAAATCTCTCTGAAGGATATAAATTTGAGCAAGTTTGCTTTGTTTTGCTTAGATCTCTCCCGTCCTCTGAATTCTCTGTTGCCTTTGGGTTATTTATCTCTTTATTTCATCTTGGTCTTTCTCTTTCCCAATGCAGGTTTTATGTATGTCCTCAAACGACTGGCCATCCTTGGCTGTCCATTCATATTTAATGGTAATGCAAATGAATGCATCAGTATTTGCATAATCATCCACTCTACGCCAGTCCTGCTCTGTGTACAGGAGCAAGGCTTGTCCAGTGCGGAGCTTTGTTTTAATGTGATTTGGGAGGGAGTCAGACATAATATGTAGGGTCTTTGCTCTGGGGTTGTGCACTCTTTATTTTTTTAAAGAAAAACAATTCTGATTTTCTGACTGGTAGAAAGACGCTTTCCTGATGGACAGTTTATTTGAATGTAGGGTGAAAGAGTAGAGGACCTGACAGGAAATAGAGTTTAATTAGTCTTCCCATTTTCAGCTCCATTTCATTTCCATCCTTGGTCACACCTGCATTTCCAGGACCCTGGCTCTCCAGAGTTTTTTGTTTTGTTTTGTTTTGCTGGGAAAGATTGCCCTGAGCTAACATCTGTTGCCAACCTTCCTCTCTCTTTCTTTTTCCTCCCCAAAGCCCCAGTACATAGTTGTATATTCTAGTTGTAACTCCTTCTAGTTCTTCTATGTGAGCTGCTGCCACAGCATAGCTACTGACAGATGAGTGGTGTGGTTCCACACCTGGAAACTGGTCCGGCCGCCGAAGTGGAGCGCGCGGCACTTTAACCACTAGGCCATCAGGGCTGGCTCTCTCCAGGGTCCTGGGGGACCAACCTACTCCCTGTTCCCTGTTCCTAAAACTCCCTTCCACACACACTGCGGACCTAGATTCCCTCATCCTACCTCCTCAATCACCACTCCTCCACCTATTTTTGTTTCCTAGAAATCTTTTGCAATCTTTTGTGTATGGACAGCTCCTCTCTTGTTGGCTTCATTTTTTTAAAAAATTCCTTTTTTATCATTTAGTAACATTTTGGAAGGGAGAAGAGATAAATATGTGGTCAGTCAGCCATCCTGATCTGGAAGTTCTTTGTATTTCTAATATTCTATAAATTTATATTTCTGTGAATTTTCAGAGGATCATATTAAAATGATCTTCATGAGTCACATTAAAATGAATGCGAGGCCAAAGAGTTACCATTGATCTTAGAGCAAGATGTAAGATCTCTCTTCCAGCTTTCCCTGAAGTCTAGAACACATTCCTTCTCCTTTGGCCGTTTAACTCTCATCCTCATCCACGCAACATTCTGGCCAATAAAAGCAAAAAAACCAAATCCATACAGGGGGTCTAAAAGCAGTATGATTCATTTTCTGAGGTCCTCTATTCCCCTGTACACAGTAGCGACCACGTCACATCTAACCCCTAAAGTCACAGTGGATTCCAATGTAACTAGGACTGCAATCTCTTCTACCGCATTGGAAGAAAAAGTCATTGCACGGACATCTTTACTCAAACTACATTCAGCTAACTTGGAGGGAGTGCTTATGTGCCAGTTTTGTCCTCTCATTTACTACTCACAACAGCCCTCAAAGCTAGTGATTATATTTCTTTTTTAGAGATGAGTCTGAGGAACCTGCTCGAGATTATAAAGAGGACAAGGGAAGGAGCTGGGATTTTGACTCCAAGTCTAGTCTTGTTCCTACCGCTCCATCTTGCCTCGTTTACTGTTGCAACAGTAACAGAATAGAAAGCGTCTTCACCCATAATTCCAAAAACAAAAACATCCCACAAAACCTTCTCTCTTCCGGTTTTCCTCCTAGACCCTCCCCTTGGGCACACGTATAATATAAAGATAAGAGATAATTGTGTAATTTGCTACTGCCACTTACCAAAGCACTTTTGGCATGACCAAATATTTACAATAATTTTATTTATTGCATATTATATTCAAATGGATAAGATAGAATTTACATAACCATCCTTTCAATATTCGGAGTTGAATTATTTCCAATCTTTGATATTACATAATGTTGCAATGAACAACTTCATGTCTATAGCATTATGCTTGTTTAAAAAAATTTTTTTTCATAAAGCCCCAAGTGAGGGGTTACTAGATCAAATGATATGAGCATTTTATATGATTCTTAACATAGTGTCTACCCAAGTTTTCACGAAATGTCTATAGTTTTTTTATATCTTTCCCAATTATCTACTTGGATCTTGATTTTTTTTTTTTTTTCCTGAGGAAGACTCGTCCTGAGCTAACAACTGTTGTCAATCTTCCTCTTTTTGCTTGAGGAAGATTTGCCCTGAGCTAACATCTGTGCCAATCTTCCTCTATTTTCTATGTGGGTTGCCGCCACAGCATGGCTGCCGATGAGTGGTGTAGGTCCGCGCCCAGAATCTGAACCCAGGCCGCCAAAATGGAGCGTGCCAAGCTTAACCAGTAGGCCACAGGGCCTGCCTCTGGATCTTGATTTTTTAATCAGTGGTATGAGTTCATTATAATATCGATATTAAGCCTCCATCTGTCTATCCCACTTGCCACAATCTTCTGTCTTTTCTTTTTAAGAATTTTAGTGATTTTTTCATTGATTATCATATAGCAAAATCCTATTCTTCTATCCAACTAATTAATGTTTCAGAAAAGAAATAGCTGAATATACCAAAACACTATATTTCTGAACCTTTATTTCTTCATAATAATTTGTACTTTAATCAGTGCTCAGACCAATCACAAATATTGCTTCTTATCCTACTTATTTAGCTGGATAAATTCAAAGAAGCTGCTCTTTTCCCAATGGAATCCAATAGATTCAATAGTGACCAACCTTTCTTTCCCCAAGATCCCTAATGTTTTTGTTCATTCATCTAACAAACTCTTTTAAGAAAGTACTTTGTGCCAGGTCCTATGTTTGGTACTGGGGACATAAAGAGCTCCTAGTCCAGAGAGTGAGATATGTGTGAAAACAAGTTATATTAACACACTATGAGAAGTGTATTTCTGTGGTGACAGAAAACAAAGTGTGACTAACTCTGCAGAGAGATGGATCAAAGATGACTCCCTAGAGAAGGTAACTGAGGTGTGTCCTTATTTCCTGATGGATAAAGGCAGAGGGAACAGAACAAGCAGAGGAGGTATAAACAGCACTGTCCCATTCACGGAATTTTATGTACCTTCATTTTAAGGCCAGCGAGTCACATACAAGAAGGGGAGAATTGAAAGATGAGGCTTGAGGAAAACAGGGGGCCAAGTCATGGAAGGCATCCTGATCAGATCAGTGTTTTAGAGAAATCACTCTGGAAAATAGACTAGAAAAGCCAAGTATTTAGGAAACGAAAAGACTAGTGCCACAAGAGTGCAGACGATGCTTTAAAAGACTATCTAACATTTGTTATCTAATATTCACTCTGTCATCTTTAGTTATCAGACATAAAACACTGTGTTTCCACCAGCACCATGGATCAGCAAGAGACAGCTTGTGTCACCCACTGAGCTAACGTCATTCCAGCCAGCAATCAAGAAGGACAATCAATCAGCCAGTGTAGACTGGTTCTGGGTCAAGTTTCTAACTTCATTAAGTTTTTGAAGTACTGAAAATCACTGTGGCCATTCTCACATCTCCAGTACCTTGCCCAGCCCCAATGACCACCTCAGGGGATCCCAAGATCCACTCCAATTATCAAGGTCCTCAACTATAACTTAATTAATTTCTGCAGAATGACCCATCTCTGAAAGCCAGATGGCGCCTTATCTTTGATGGAATCCCTATGAAGAACTGGAACAAAACTCTTAAAAAATGGATCTTAAATCCATTCAAAAGCATACAAAAACAAACTTACCACTGCCCCTCTCAGGAATCAGTAGGGAGGAGGAGGGCGCTGCCCTACAGTCTTACAGTTCATCCTCGAGGTCAAAGTGTTAACCATGTCTGGTTGAGTTTTACCCACACCAAAGAGAATACCTTAGAAAATGCAAATGTCATGAGCTTTGTCATGCCATGAAGAGTCACATGCAAAGGGCTGCCTGGAGCCTTCACCACTGAGCACAGGCTTATGTAGCCTGATGGGAAATTATCATCCCTGGAAGTCCATGTCAGTAAAAGATATTGTCCCGCACCACCCAATTTACTCTTGAAATGGATTAGAGAAGAGACCCATTCCACTTTTTAAGCCTTTGGTGAAGAAAAGAGGCAGAAAGAACTACACATGGGGGTATTTATGATCCCATCTCTTTTCTTCAGTGCAAGAAAATATTTTGAATATCATTTAACAAACCAACTAACTGAACATCTACAAAGTCTCATAAGAAAGAGTCCACTTTTAAAGTAGTCCATTTCTCTCTTCCAAATGTAAAATATCAAAAAAGTGAAGGGGGAAAAGATGACCACATGTTAAACTGCAATCGATCATAAGCTATTGAATTACATTAATTCCTGAAGACTTTGTCTCCTTCGTTCTCCCTCTCTGTCCTTACTGTGCCTACTGGTTAAATGCTTGGGATCCCCTGGGTTTGTCTTTTGCTTGGCCCACTGCTCTCCTCATTCAGCTTTGCATGTGCAATCTCAACTTCCCCTGGACTTCAGCCTCCACTTCCACTGATGACCCCAGAATCTGTGTGCCTGTCCTAATGACTTCTTCCTGGAGCTTCTCACTCTTTAAAGTAAGGTGCTTGCTGGACAGACACCTCCACCTGGATGTCCCCAGAGGCATCTTGAGCTGAAAAAGCCCAGAAGTGAACTTGCTTCCCCCTCCCTCTTCCCAGGCTGTGCCTTCTCTGCAATCCTCTATCTTAGCTGCTGACCACCATACCCACCCAGTTATCCAACCAAGGTTATAACCTGGACAAACCAATGACTCTTCATTCTTCGCCACACGTGCATTCAGTCAATCGCCAAATCCTACCAGTTTTACCTCCTAAATATTCTTCAAATCTATTGTTTCCTCTCCACTCCCTGCTGCCCCTGCCATCATCTCATTCCTAGGTTACTGCTGCAGGCTTGTAACTCATCTTCTGCATCCAGAAATGTCCCAAGGGATGGTCCTAGCAGTGTGTTCATATGGTCATAGGTTATTGTAAAATTTGCCAAGTAATATAATTTAACCACGACAGGCTAAGACTCTTGTCTCTTTCTTCTCCAGCCTCCCTGTGTCACACATCCTCTTACATCAGGAGGCTTTAGAGTGGCTATAGGCATCTTTGGGATTCAACGAAAGGAGAGTTCAGGTGGAGATTTACTTAATTTGGGTGTAGAATATATTTACATGGTTCACTGTCACTTCCATGAGCAGGTAAATTATTGCTAATAGATTATTCCTAACACCGAAAATGCTGACTCACTTGCAACATGATCATGCCCAGCCCCAGAAGTATGTGGGTTGTGGAGGAGAAACAAGGTTTGAAATGTATAGGGCCAGAACCTGTGTGTAGAAATTTCTTCCAAATATTACAGCTCATATATGAAAGAACTTGAGAGAGATTTCCCCAATTTTAATAACAACACTAAATATTTATATAATATTATCAGTCACAAAATGTGAAGCTTTTCTGTTTTTCTAAACTACCAATATTAAAAAACAAATTTCAATCAGCCATGCTAAAGAGAAGATTTCCATTCTCTCTAGAGAAAAAGGTTATATTTTTGTCACCTGAAGAGGCAATAAAACAGTGTGGCCAAAAGAAAGTAAGGAAAGAAGGATAGCAGAGGTGTTTTAAACAGTTAATAAATCCAAAATATGTTTTTAAGTTTTGTGATGTTTGTGGTTATTTTAATCTTTTAAATTTTTGTAATTTGTAATGATTTTTGTTACTCATTTAAATACACTTTCATTTTTGTTGCCTCACCCAATACCTTGTCTGAAATGCATATCTGACTCTATCACTTTTTTCAAGCTCCTTAACACAGCATATTCAATAGCACTAATGTTCTCAGGGAAGTAGGAGATAACGTCACTGTATATTAAGGAGAAAGTATAGTGGTGATGGTTTACACTAGACAGTGAGAAGAGATCAGGTTGCATAAAGAGAAATGGAGATAGTCCAAGGTCCAATTGAGATTGGAAGTACAAATCCCTGTTCCAGTCAGTCTACACTGCAGTTTACGATTCCCCTGCCTGGTTCCGGTGCCAGAGTGTGCCAGTCAGAATGGCCCGGGCCAGGTGGTGTGTGGAGCAGGGACCCTTGAACAACAGCACAGAGGGAAATGGAGGGTAATGGTGAAAGACAAGAGCCAGGGAAGGTCAAGAAAAGTGTGAAGTATTACAGGGGAGGTAGCGGGGGCAGAAAGAAGTAGCTAGAACTATAGGAGAAGAAAAACGTGAGGTTACGATGAGGCCAAATATAAGATGATGCTGTATGCAAAAAAAGTACATGTAAATATCTGTTTTAAAATCTGATTTGGATTTTTTTAATATATACAAGGCATAGAAAAGCTCACTATTTCAGAAAGAAAACTGTCCTAAAAGTAAACCTGCGAGCAACACCACTGCTAGGTATATACCCAAAGGAATTGAAAGCAGGGACTTGAACAGATACTTGTGCCCCAGTGTTCAATGCAGCATTATTCAAAATAGCCAAAAGATGGAAATAACTTAAGTGTCCATCAAGAGACGACCGAGATGAATAGATAAACAAAATGTGGTATATACATACAATGGAGTATTATTCCACCATAAAAAGAAATGAAATTCTGATACATGTTATAACATGGATGAACATTGAACACATTAATGCTAAGTGAAATAAGTCAGATACAAAAGGAAAATATTGCCTGGTTCCACTTATGTGAAATAGTTAGAATAGGCAAATTCATAGAGAGAGAAAGTAAACTAGAGGTTACCAAAGGCTGAGAGGAGGGGGGGAATGCAGAGTTATTGCTTAATAGTTACAAAGTTTCTGTCTGGGGTGATGAAAAGATTTTGGAAATAGATAGTGGTGATGGTTACACAACATTATGAATGTAATTAACGCCACTGAATTGTACACTTAAAAATGGTTAAAATGGCAAATTTTATGTTATATATATTTTATCACGATTTAAAAAATTAATAATGTAATATACAAAAAAACACTGAATTGTGTACTTTAAATAGGTGAATTGTATGGTATGTGAATTATATATAAATAAATCTGTTTAAAAATAAATATATAAATCTGAAGTGGTTTGTGCAAGGAAGCAAGAGATTATCAAAGAAATAAGTCCATAGGCATTATAATCAAACCAAACAAATCAGTCAGTAATTTAAAAGGATAAGTACAATGTAATATTCACGTACAATTCAAAAGAGACAAAAATAATTAAATATATTGTATGTGGATGCATGCATTTGTGGTAAAAGCACAAAAATGTATGTGAATGACAAACTCCACTCCAGGAGAGGAATTAACTGAGGAGGGAGGGGGAGAAACAGGGAATGAAGCTCTAGCTTTATCTGTAATGCATTATTTTCTTAAAAAATCAGAAAAAAAAAGATTTCATAATAACCTGTGTTAAATCTAGGTACTGGGTGTCTGCAACATTATTTTATATATTTAAAACTTTTTAAGTATTTCATATTTTAGAGAGAAATATATCTCATAAAAACTCAAGAAATAAAATATTCTTTTTACAAAGATATTAAAAAACATAGGATATTTGGGAATAAACATATTACGAAATGGACAGGGACTATTTTAAGAAAACTTTAAAACAAGAGGGACATCAGAGAAGACTTCAATACATGGAAAAGCATTTTCTTGGCTAAGACTCAATACTGTAAATATCACTCCTACTTTGATGTATAAAGTTAATACAAAACTAATCAAAATATCAACAGGTATCTTGGGTTTTTGTTTAGTTTTGAAGTTGATAAAATAATACCAAAGTTTATGTGGAAAAGTAAACTTGCAGGAATAGCCAGGGAAATTCTGAAAGACTAAAGATGAAAGACTAGTCCTACCAGATAGTAAAACATAGTAAAGGTAACAATTAAAACAGTTTGGCATTGGTAAAGGAGAAAAAAAATAACACAAAAGGAAGAGTTCAAAAATAGACCCAAATACTTATGGAAATTAAGTAGGTGATACAATGGGCACATCAAATCAGTGACAAAATAATGGCTTAGTCAATGAAAGGTGTTGGGATAACTGGCTAGTCATGTAAGACACAAATCACCACCACCACCACCAGCAGCAAAAGTTCCATCTACATCAACATTTAAATGTAAAATATGAAATCAAAAATATTTAAGCACTCTAAGGGAATTTATTTATACTACTGGAGAGGGGAAGCAGTCATAAAGGATAGAACTCTTGCAAATTATAAAAAAGACAAATAGCCCAAAAGAAAAACTGTGAAAAAACCTGAACAAGTAGTTCATAGGAAAAAAAAACAGAACGGACAATTCGTACATGAAAGGATGTACAACTCTAGTACTCATCACTAAAGAAATGCAGTGTTTTCTTTTAAAACTATCCTTTTTACATATCAAATGGAAAGGTCAAAAAGTCTGATAATTCATAGTATTAGTAAAAGTGAGGGGAAATAATACTCAAGTTATGTAATTTCATGGAAGGGTAATATCTACCAAAATGTCAGATGCAAACAACCTTGACCCACCAATTCCATTTCAAGAAAATTTCCTGTAGCTATCCTTGAACTGGTGCAGGAGACGTCATTTAAAAGTTGAAAATAATCTAAATGCCCATCAATTAGAAACTGATCAAGTAAATGACAGTAAATCTAAATAGTATAATAGCAGGTAGCCATTAAAGGGAATGAGATCATCTAGATTAAGAAGGCACACTAAGTGGTGATGGGTTGTAATTAGTATTTTGGTGGTGAACATGATATAATCTATGCAGAAATAGAAGTACAATGATGTACACCTGAAATTTTTACAATGTTATAAACCAATGTTACTGTAATAAACAGAAAATTAAAAAAAAAATCATGACATCAAAAAAAAATAAATTCTCATGATTGTGTGTACTGAAAAAAAAAAAAAAAAAAGAAGGCACACTAAACATACACATCTAATTTCATTCTTTCCCCATATACCAATAAAATCCCAGTAAATAGATTTTTGTTTAAGACATAAACACACAGAACTGAAGAAGAGGAAAGGAGACAATAATAATGAAATTTGGGAAAATGGACAAATGAATAGCAAATGAGTAAGTAGTAAGAAGGCCAAATCCTAATCCAGAATGGGAGAAAACTAAGAACCAATTCAATTTGACTGCAGAATTACCAAAAGGCTCAAAATTGGCAGCACCAGATACTTTTGGAACTGGAAGGTACAAGTGCTGAAATAAGAAGGATTGGGTGAAAGCTATTTGTAAAGCAGCTTGATCCTCAGATTTCTTCCCCTACTCCAAGCCAAGAGTTCCCAAACTGTAGTGCATACGAGAATTATCCAGGGGTCCGTAAAATCTCAGACTGCTGGCCCTACCCACAGAGCTTTTGATTTAGTAGAATCTGCATTTCCATCAAGTTCCGAGGTGATTCTGATGCTCTGGTGTTTGAGAAACACTGTTCTATGTAATGTCCTTTCCCACCTGTGCAAAAGATTAGAGATTTATTCTCTGGAGAGGGGAAAACAGTCTTTGGGTCCAGTGTTAACCTGCACAGTTGAGGACATGTATACCATATCAAAAAGGGGGAATGTGATCACGTAGATAGTGAACGGTAACTACCACCCCCGCCCCCTACTCTGCCTCAGAGCCCAGAACGCTGGCAGCCAGTCCCCTACTCCAGGCAAGAGATTGGAAGACCTCTGTCTTGGAAATCGTTAACAGCCACAGAGCAAACATCTAAAGATACTGATACTTTGTAATTTTATATAATTAAACAAAATTAAATCAAAAAGGAAAAAAAGCAGTCTCTAAAAATCAAAAACCAAAAAAGGAAATAAATGAACCTACCTATGATTTCAATTAACGTTTGGTTAGCAGCATAACCAAGCCCTACCTATGATTACAATTAGTGTTGCCTGTCACAAAGTTGGCCCTGAGTGTAGGGGGATGTGGTGGTTTTAACGATACGCCTGCAAATTCTCTGAAACTCTTCCCCTCAATCAGTGGAACCTAATTCCTGTTAGTAGGGCCTGGACTTAGTAACTTGTTTTCAGTGAAAAGAATATACCAAAAGTGATGGGATGTCATTTCTGAGTTTAGGTAATAAAAAGATTGCAGCTTCCGAGGCCAGCCTGGTGGCATAGTAGTTAAATTCACGCACTCCGCTTAGGTGGCCGGGGGTTCGCACGTTTGGATCCTGGGCACGGACCTACGCACTGCTTATCAAGCCATGCTGTGGCGGCATCCCATATAAAGTAGAGGAAGATGGGCACAGATGTTAACCCAAGGCGAATCTTCCTCAGCAAAAAAGAGGAGGATTGGCAATAGATGTTAGCTCAGGGCTAATCTTCCTCAAAAAAAAAAAAAGATTGCAGTTTCCACCTTGCAGGTACTCTCTGTCTCATGGATCCTTCACTACGGGGAAAGCCATCTTGTGAGCAGCCTTATGGAGAGTCCCATATGTCAAGGAACCAAAGCAACCTGCCAACAGCCTTGTGAGGGCTTTTAGAAATGAATCCTTCAGCCCCAGTCAAGTCTTCAAGAGTCTGCAGCTTGGCCAACCACTTGACTACAACATCAGGAGAGTTCATGAGCTAGAACATCCAGCTAAGCCATCTCTAAATTCTTTACTCTTCTGTTAGATAATAAACATTTGTTGTTTTAAGCTACTAAGTTTTTGAGTAATTTGTTACCACAGCAATAGACAGGGGAGAAAACAAATCTCCCTTGAAAATTCATATCCATGACTAGCCCTCACATATATTTGCAACCAGAATTCACACTACTTTGTAGTACAAACAAAACCTCAACCTAAGAATTTAATTTAAATTGTAGTGGCCTCTGGTACTTTCCAGAAGCAAATAAATGTTAAATCTCTCTAGAAGAACTCACTTTTCACCCCAAACCTCAAAGAATCCCTAAAGCTAAAGATCCAAGAATTGATCTCACAGTCAAAATCATAACACACACAAAGAAACAAGGCATTGTGAACAAGAGCTCACAGAAACAACGAAGAGCAGAATCAGACAGTCTTTGGGTCCTGGAATTATCAAATACAGACATAGACTAGAAGAATATTTAATGTGTTTAAAGAAATAAGAGAGTGTAGATATAAGGAGAGAGCAAGAGACTTTAAAAATGACCAAGTAGCATTAGAAGTGCCAATGGAAATTTCTAGAATGAAAAATATGATTTAATAATTCAGTAAACAGGTTTAACCTCAGAATTTATAGCTGCTAAAGAGAAAATAGAATTGAAGAACAATAAATCCGAAGATATTCAGAACGCCAGACAAAGAGAAAAAAAGGTTAAGAGATAAGAGGCTAGAATCAGAAGGTCGAACAAATATGTAACTGGAGTTCCAGAAAAAAGAGAGAGAATAGGGTAGAAGTAAATATTTGAAGAGATAATGGCTTAAACTTTTCAAGACTAGTGAAAAAGATACCAAGCCACAAATTTTAAGATGTTCCAAAAATACCAAGCAGGATAAACAAAAAGAAATTCACACTTAAGAGTCATCACAGAGAAACTACAGAACATCAAATAGACAACGAAAATCTTAGAAGCAGCCAGAGAGGAAAGACAGATTACCTTCAAAAGAGTGACAGAGTGAGAATTATCTGGCTTCTCCACTGCAACAATGGGAACCACAAGTCAGTATGCTGAGGGAAAATAACTGTTGGTCTAGAAAAACCATATTTTGAAAATGAGGGCGATGAAAAGACACTTTCAGGGGCTGGCCTGGTGGCGCAAGTGGTTAAGTGCGCGCACTCTGCTGCGGCAGCCGGGGGTTCGCCGGTTCAGGTCCCGGGCGCGCACCAGCGCACTGCTTGGCAAGCCATGCTGTGGCGGCATCCCATATGAGGTGGAGGAAGATGGGCACGGATGTTAACCCAGGGCCAGTCTTCCTCAGCAAAAAAGAGGAGGATTGGCAGATGCTAGCTGAGGGCCGATCTTCCTCACCAAAAAAAAAAAAGACATTTTCAGACAAATAAGAATTAAGATAGTTTACTCACTAAATGAAATTCTAAAGAACATACTTCAGGCAAAAGGAAAGTGATCTCAGATGGAAAGATTGAGATGCAAGAAGGAATAAAGAATAAAGAAAGTATGGTACTAGGACAAAGGTACAGTCATGCACTGCATAATAACATTTTGGTCAATGATGAACCGCATATATGACGGTGGTCCCATAAGATTAGTACCATACGGCTAGGTGTGTACCACGTAGGTTTGTGTAAGTACACGTCATGATGTTTACAAAATGATGAAATCACCTCATGACACATTTCTCAGAATGTATCCCCATTGTTAAGCGACACATGACTGTACTAGTCTTTTGTCCCAAACTCTGTATTCATTTACCTGTCTGCTCCACATCTCCACTAGGATGTATATTAGACAAGCCACTCTCAGTGTATCCAAAACTGAATTTCTGATCTTCCCGCCCAAAAATGGCAACTCCATCCTTCAAGTTGCTCAGGTCAAACACCCCAGAGATACTTTGACTTTACTCTTTCTTTCACACACCACATCAGGAAATTCTACTAGCTCTACTTGCAGAAGATAGTCTGAATACAACCAGTTCCCAGTACTTTCGCAAGCCACAATCCCCTCTCACCTAAATGACTGCAAAAGCCTTTTAACTGGTTTTCCTGTTCTACTCTTGCCCTGCCTCCCAGACTCCAGTCTCAACATAGCAGACTGAGTAAAACTTTAACTGCTCTGCTCAACTCTACAATGGATCTCCATTTCCTTCAGAGGCAGCCAAAGTCTTACAACAGCCTGTAAGGCCCTGTGAGGTCAGTTCCCCATTATCTCTCTGACCTCATCTTCTTCTACTCTCCCCTTCACTTCCTGGGCTCCAGCCACAATGGCCTCCTTGCTAGACCTTAAAAATGCCATGCACTTTCCCATCTCTTCACTGGCTGCATTCTGCGTGCAATGCTCCTGCCCTGGATATCCCACATGGCTCTCTCACCACCTTAAAGTCTTTATTCTGGCCTTACCTTCCTTACTTTCTCAAGGAGGCCTATATATACCAAGCAGCTAAAACCACACCTGGCATATAGAGGGAACTTATAAATATTTGTGGAATTATTTGTGAATAAATGAACAACGTGGGTAAAGTCAAACATTGTCTGAAACAATTATGACAATGCCGTATCAGGTTTCTTTTTTAAAGAGAGAACTAGAATACATGAAATCTAAACACAAGAGATCCAAAATACATGACATTAATAGCATATAAGTCAAGAGGGATATAATTGGAGTTAACGTGAGATAAAGTTCTGGTTGTATGGAGAAAGTAAAGATATTGATTAATTTTAAATTATTATAAGTTAAAACTGAATGTTAAAGTTTTTTGAGAGTCAGACATAAAGGAGTGTACACTGTATGAACCCATTTACACAAAATCAAAAAACAAGCAAAACTAACCTACGGTGGCAGAGGTCAGGATAGTGGTTAACTCTGGGGGTGGGAGGTTCATGACTAGACAGGAGCATGAGGGGGGCTTCTGGGGTGCTGTGTGCATGTTACAGGGGTGTGTTCACTTCATATAAATTCACTGAGCTGTACGCTTTTGAATTGTGCTTTTTGGAAGGTATATATTTTACACTTCAATAAGTAATCACTAAAAGAATAAAAATTAGTGAACAACATCCAAACTACCAGCAGGGCGGAGGATGAAATAAGGAAAAAAAATAACTCAAACAATTCAAAAGAAAGTAATAAAGAGAAGACAAAACAGAAAAGGTGGGAAAATATTATCATCAAATAAGATAGCTGAAATTAATCAATGCCTATCAAGAATTATAATGAATGAGAAAGAAAACAAGCACCAGTTAAAAGACAAAAAAGTTCAAACTAGATTTTTTAAAAAATCCAGCTATATCCTCTTTATAAGGGACACGTTAAAAAAAAAAAAAAGGATACAAAAAGGTTGAAATTAAAGCATTGTGAAAGATATACCAGGTAAATACTAAGCAAAAGAATGAAGGTAAGTTATATTAGTATCACACAAAAAAGACTTTAAGGCAAAAAGCATTATTAGAGATAGAGGGTTACCACATAACGATACTATAGGATTTAATTCTCAACTTGCACACCTAATAACATGGCCTCAAAAATTGACAGAACTATGAGGAGAAATACAGAAACATAACTCTCAATAAATAGAATAAATTGACAAAAAAATTAGAAAGGATATCCAAGATATCAACACCATTAATGAGGTTAATCCAGTGAACACTTTACATAGATTATATCCAACAGTTATAAAACAGTCTTTTCAAGAATACATGGAATATTTGTTCATATTGGTATATGCCAGGATCTAAGACTAGGTTTAACAAATTTCAAGGAATTGGTATCATAGAGACCACGAAATATATTAGAAACCGGCAAACTAGAAAAATACTTATGCTTAATAATTGGAAAACCCACTTCCGAACATTTCAAGGGTCAAAGAGAAATCAAAATAGGCATGTTTAGAAGCAAACTATAATAAATATATTACATACCAAAACTTATGAGATGGAGTGTAGTAGTACTTGAAGGAAATGTATAACCTTGAATATTTATATCAGAAAAGAAGAAAGGTTGATTAAAAAGCTAAGCTTCAAATAAAGGAAGGAAATAATAAAGATAGGAACAGAGAGCTTTGAAACAGAGAACAATCGTACAAGAGAAAGCTTGGGAGTCCTCATCATAAATTCTGCAGAGATTAAACCCATAATAAAAAAACATGAGCAACAGTTTAACCGTACATCTGAAAATTTAGATGAAATGGATGAATTCTAAGAGTAGTTAAGTATAGATAATATTTTTCAATATGTTTAAAGTATTTCAAAACACAAATTTTAACACTTTGGCTTAAATTGAGACTACAGCATACTTAAAACAAAAAATGATCATACCATTTATAGGCAGAAAACCTTTGTTTTTTAACTTCAAAACTCAGGTGACTGAGCAGAAAAACTGTGGGTTTCTTTTTTAAACCCACAGCAGAGACAGGAAACCCCACCTGGGTGTTTTAGATGCCTCAAAAGGTCACAACGTTAGCAGGACTAGGCAGTTCAGGTGGCAGGCCAGAAGGAAACAGCAATCACTTGCCCCAAATAGAAAAATGAGCATCGCTGACAGCTCACATTTGCACCATGCTTCGCATGCCCACGGATTTTCTCTCCTACAAACTTCAGCTATTTATGTGGACACATATTTTCTTACCTTCATTATGAATAATAGTAATGGCTACCACTTAATGGACAACATATGGATCAGGACTGTACTGGATGCTCTACATACATTCTTTTTAATCCTTACGACCCAACTAGGTGCTGTCAACCCAGTTCTACAAATGAATAGACCAGTGGAGTAACTTGCTCACAGGCTCACTCTTAATCAGGTAGAAGCCAAGACTCAAGGCCAAGTCTATCTGATGTCTTCCTTCATCAGTTCTTTTAAACACAAAGGCTCCAGGAAGTCGTCTACAGAGCACAATGAGCCCAAGGCAGGCTCTGTCCAAGACCAGCTCACTGTAGCCCATACAAAGCACCTACCTTCTTAATAACGTCTCGCAGAGCAAAATACTTCTCAGTGAGGTCCCCTGCCTCACTCAGTGGGGCATCGTAGTCATAGCTGGTGGGCTGTGCTTGGTAGGGCATGTTGGCCCCTAGAAGACAAAAACATGTCACTAGTTACTCCTGAAGGCCCTCCCATGGGACAAGTTCTTGGGGATTCATGGCTTGGCAATGCAGAGGGAGAAAATAAAGGACACATTACAACCAATTGTTAAGCGAAACAGAGGTGGCCCTCAGGATGCAAGTTTTAGAGAAGCGAATTTCTTCCTACAGATGGCCCTCGCCAAGCACCTTAGAGTCTACAAAGCACTTTCCCCATCCACTTTCTCCGTGGAAGCTCACAGCTGTGACCCCAGCAGATATCACCGCCGCTGGTCAAGCAGGGGATCTGAAGCTCCCCACAAAATCTGCTCAACATCTCACAACCAGTAATGGCAGAACTTATGGTATGACCCCCATCTCTGACTGTTAACCCTGCAATCTGTGATCTTTTTTCATGACTTCGAACTGTGTGGTTGAGACAAGGTTGGTAGTGGAGACACAGGTAACTGGGCCAAGGATCAGCAGAACACAAGTGAGGGGTTATCAGACCAAACAAAGTGGGAGATGACTGCAGACACACATTCGCCCACAGAGATTCAAATGTAACCTTAAGGCCTTTGTAATGTCTGCAAAGAGTTGGCAAGTGCTGTGGTGTGCCTCTCGCATTCCCCTTCAGGACCAAGACACTCGCTCATTCCCCTAGCTGTTGGGAGTGAAGGCTGCTGATGGCTCTCAGATGTGTTCTTCTGGTCACTGGCCTCTGCTGAGCTGCTTTGCCCAAGGATACGACCTTCTTGGCATAGCCCATATCCAACAATTGAGCAATGTGGGGATGTAAAAACCTGGTCCCCTTGCCTCAAATGGCCATCAATCCCAGCTCCAGAGCTCCCTCTAGGATCAGCTGAGCCACTTTTGAAACTACATCACAGTCCAACTTCTCCCTTTGCTCAAACCTGCCTCCCACACTCTGACAGGTGTTGCTCCCGAGAGCACACCGCAATACACTTCCTGCTGGGTAAGCTCAGGGTCTGTTTTCAAGGGAACGTGACCTGCAACCGAGACCAATAAATAACGCCAATACTGTGTATACAAAAAGACTAGAAAAGCAAATAGCCTTGCAGTTATTGTCCAAGAGACATAGTCTAGACCAGAGGCCCCAACTTTGCCACAGATGATATTCACGGGTAGGAGACCATGTGCAATATTGGGCGGTGACCCTATGTCAGTACCTAGAAACCTTACTCATGCATGAGAGTCACATGCAGAGCTGTTAAAACAGATTCCTAAGCCCCACCTGAGATTCTGATTCAGCAGGTCTGGGGTGGGACCTGAGACTCTGCATTTCTAACAAGCTCCCAGGTGATGCTGATGCTGTTATCCGCTGACCAGCAAGGCTCTGTGCCACCTCTTTCTCTTGTACTCCAGACAGCATTTTGCAATGTAAGTGAGAATAAGCTATTTTAGGATAATCTTACATCCAACCTAATTTTTAAGTAAATGAGGCCCAAAATCTGATAGTTCACCTATGATTTAGTAACAAATTCCTTTGATTGATCCCACAGCTCACGAATGATAGAGCCACCCTGGGTGATCCTACTGGTGGTGGAGTGAACAGATGAGCTAGGCCGAGGATCAGGTCATCCCCCCAAAGACTGCTTTATTAGTTCCCTGTACAGAATCTCAATTTGAAAGACCTGGAGCACTCAACCAATTGACCTGATCCAGTCCTATTTCTATTCCCCCATTTCTTATTAATCAGAGACAGCAGCCCGCCAACAGGTCCGTCTCCCTCCATGGATACCTATGTTAAAACAAATCATTTGTTGTGAGATACAAAGAAAAATAAAACCACATCCCTTGCTGCAAGGAGCTCACCTCCTTTGTGAGCCCTCCTCTAGCTTTAATGTGGCAGAGACCTGGCCGCCATGTTTCTTATTTATATGTCTCGCTCCACATAAGACTGCGTGCACCTTAGAGGTAGGTGTGGCCTTGTTTACCCAAGCACCACTGCCCCCTCCAGAGCCAGGCATGAAGGAGGAGCTCAATAAGTAGTTGCCAAGTTGAGGTGAACACTGTGACTTCCAGAAACAAACTTTACAGGCCAAGGGAACCCAGGCTGGCAAGCTGGCCAGTGGGTCAAAGGATGGCCTGGAAAACTAAGTCTTTGCTCTAGTTTTGGCAGCAGAATCTTTCTCTGGATGTTTCCAGACCACCATAGGGCTTTGTCACAGAGCAACAGGGCTAACTCAAGCCTCCTCTTAGGAGGAAGTTAGGGAGTCAGGGAGTGTGAGGTAGGAAGGCAAAAGAAATGGTAAGACTTACCACTCCTCAACTCTCTACATTGTGTGAGAAGTATCAGGCAGCCTGGATCCCATAGGAGGCCCTCACACAGATGGGGACACACAGGCACAGAGTATGGTACACACACCTGCACAAGCATGTGCACCTGCCTTTTATCTCACTGCTCTCCTCTGGGAAGCTGGCCTGAAGAACAGCTGCTAAGAAGCACAGACTGGCCCTCCCTCACTTCCCCAAAGACACTAGGCAATAGGGCAAGTTGGAGAGGCCCACAAACACAGAGGGGCTGGCGCAGGGGCTTGGGGCTGCAACGGGTTATCCAAAGGGCAGTGACTAGCTTTCTAAGGACTGAGTTTGAGTCCAGGCTCCACTCCCTGCCAACTGCCAGTTTTTTAAATAGAAGAATGTATTGTTTTAAGTAAGATAATATGATATAAAAAATATGTATCACGAACTGTAAAGTTTCAAAAAATTATCAATCTTTATTCCTGGATTGGATGATTGGTCTCAATTCCATGAATGAAAGCTAGGTGGAATCCTTATCTACCAAATGAAAAAGCATCACAAAGTCTTAATTATTTCTAATGAGAAGACAGACACACAGAGATGATCTAAAACTTCAATTGCCAACCTTGGCACACTATTATCTTTTAAAAAGTGACATGTGAGTTTTGCAATATCTCCATTTCTTGGCTCTAATAATAGTAATAATATTAACAAAACTTGTAAGCAAAGTCTTCTCCTAGCCCATCCCCCCCTGCACAAAAGATAGCAGCTCAAAGGAAAAACTTCATTAAGAGTTCATAGTATCCAATTACAGATCCTAGGGGATATAGGCCCAAATTAAGCCTCCAAAACTCAACAATAGGACATTGTCAATGATTCAGAGAGAAAAATGCAGATGTGGAGAGAGGTGGGAAATGAGGCTTACAGAAAAGCTAAGACAGCATGAGTTGTCTTTGCAAACATCAATGGCAATGAAGAGAATTTTGTCATAATTGTTCCTCCAAAAAACGACCATATAGGAATGTAAAATGGTGCAGCCACTTTGGAAAACACTACGGCAGTTCCTCAAACTCTAAACATAAGAGTTACCATATGACCTAGCAATTCCACTCTTAGGTATAAACTCAAAAGAATGGAAATAAGGATTCAAACAAATACTTACATGTCAACATTCATAGCAACATTATTCATAATGGCCAAAAGGTAGAAACAACCCAAATGTCCATCAACTGATGAATGAATAAACAACATGTCATATATCCATATGATAGAATATTATTCAGCAATAAAAATGGAATACACAATGGAATACTACTCAGCCATAAGAAATGATGAAATCCAGCCATTTGTGACAACATGGATGGACACTGAGGGTATTATGCAAAGTGAAATAAGTCAGAGGGAGAAGGTCAAATACCGTATGATTTCCTTCATTAAGTAGTAGATAATAACAACAATAAACAAACACATAGAGACAGAGATTGGATTGGTGGTTACCAGAGGGGAAGGGGGGAGGGAGGAGGATGAAAGGGATAATTCGGCATATGTGCGTGGTGATGGGTTGTAATTAGTATTTGGGTGGTGAACATGATGTAATCTATGCAGAAATAGAAGTATAATGATGTACACCTGAAATTTATACAATGTTATAAACCAATGTTACTGCAATAAACAAAAAAAAAAATTAAAAAAAAAAAAGAATGAAGTACTGATACATGCTACAATATGGATGAACCTTGAAAAGACTCTGCCAAATGAAAGAAGTCAAACACAAAAGACTATATATCGCATGGTTCTATTTATATGATGTGTCCAGAACAGGCAAATCCGAGTAGACTGGTAGGTTGCCGGGGCTGGGAAGAGGGACAGTGGGGAGTTTCTTGGGTATGGGATTTCTTTTTGGAATAATGAAAACGTTCTGGGATTAGATGGTGGTAAGGGTTGCACAACTTTGTGATATACTAAATACCACTGAATTGTACATTTTAAAATCATGAATTTTACGGTATGTGGATTATATCTTAGCAAAACAAAATGTTAAAAAAGACCACAGCAGAATATATGACCAAGTAAGCTATAGCCAGAGACTATGACTGAGGCCCACCCAGCTAGCTTAGTCTAAAACGAGGTTTCTAAATGCACAAGTTATGTCCCTTAAAAAAATTTTTTTCTAAAGAAAAGTGACTTTTATATTAGGTAGGCAATTCTTATAGGAGAAGACAAACAAAAATAGAAAATAAAAATTGTCTGTAGGCACACTCCCTCAAAATCAAGCACCAGCAATATTCTAGCATAAGCTTCAACAAACAGATGTTCAATTGCTCTTACCATTCCAATACGCAAAATTGGTCCCACCTATAAACATGTACCTACAAGGAAACAAGAGAACAGACAGTACTTGACTGTGAGCCCACAGCTATGGAGGGCACCCTCCCCTCCAGAAATTAACACTCACATGTTCACATTCGCCCCACGAGAAAGTATATCATAGAGGGTAGAAGCCACCACTTCAGTCTTGGCTTTTGAGTGAGGTTGGCCCCAATGGTCTAACCAGCCAGTATAGAATTCAGAATTGATCTAAAAAGAGAAAAGGACATGGAGCTTAGGGTAGACCTCTGACCTCCCAATGCTGGGGCTTCCCTGTAACTACTGCCCTAGCTACTCTCCCAGGGAGTGGGTGGAAAGGGGAGCTGAGACGCACTGCTTAATCCCGAGCTGGGGGGCCAATGATGAGCTCTGATAACAGGATTGCCGAAACTCAGTTTTCAGGCACCAACAATACAGGCATTCCTGAAAAGTTGTACCTGCATCAAAATTTTGTTAACCAATCCCCAGTTTAAATACAGTAGGAAAGTTTGTTGGGCAAAAGAACTGGAGGGCAAAATATTTTTATAAAATAATCAGCTCCAAATTCATCCTTTGTATGAATCCAGATTTTCAGATCTCAGGTTGACTTAAAACAAGATAGACTTGTTTGTCCAAGTATTCTGCAAAGCAGGCCCCAAGCACTTCATGTTTCTGTTGGGCATTTCCCTGCTAAGCCCTTGCTGTAGAGAATGAAAAAGACATCTGGACATGTCATGGGGCCTTCCTGTCTCAGGCTCCAGGAAACAGCTCCACCCGAAGTCTGTGAATGCAGGTTCTGCACTGCTCACTACGCAGAGACCAGATTCAGAAAAGGCTGTTTTGTACAAAGGTTCGTACACAGGCGAGGCAGCCTGACCTGCCGCAGAGAAGGCACAGGACATAACCTCTTAAACTGGGCTGAGTGATAACAACAACAACTACTACTGTGGAGAAGGGAAGAGCGGAGAGTGATGGATTGACAGGCTATATACACCAACCTGGACCTTGCCACCATCTCCTCCCAGCCACATACACAGCATGCCATAAAGCCCTACAACTCAAAGTGCGGTCAGCAAATCTACATCCTTCATTTCACCTGGTTGCTTGTCAGAAATGCAGAATCTCAGTCCCCACCCCAGACCCCACAGATCAAAGTTTGCATTTTAACAAGATTCCCAAGTGATTTGTGAGCACATTAAAGGTGGAGAAGCTCTGTCACAAAGAGCTCTCAAGAAACACAGACATGAACTCAGATCCTGGCCCTGCCACTCACTGGCTGTACCACCCTGGGCAAGTGCGTATGTTCTCTGAGCCTCACTGAAAATGAAGACAATTATACTACTTATGAGAGCTGCCATGAGAACCAAATGAGACGAAGTATGCCAGACCACAGAGCCTGAAGCAGGGCAGGACACCCATGTTAGTCTCCATTCTGTTCCACACCAGTGCAGGGCCTCAGTTTCAAACAGGAGCACTGCTTCTGCTGTCACCCATGTGTCCAGAGGGCTAGTCCCCACAATCCCATCAGCTGCCGGCCCCATAGCCAGAAAAACCAAAGATCTACTCCCACCCTTCTACAGCATGTAATCTCTCCCAACAGCTGTAATGAAGTTGGTACAAGCAAACAGTCTCTCCACACCTCACCCCCACTTCTTACCAAGGGTCCTTTGGGCTCACTCTTCCTCTGGATTTGGAAAGCAGCTGTGACGTTGATACCTGAAAATTATGAGAGACAGAAAAAACGTTTGTCATGGGAATGACAAAAAGTTAAATAAAAAGAGCCCTTGGCCGGCCTGGTGGCATAGTGGTTAAGTTTGCACACTCCGTTTCAGTGGCCTGGGGTTCACAGGTTTGGATCCCAGGTGTGGACAAATGCACCGCTTATCAAGCCATGCTGTGGCGGTGTCCCATATAAAGTAGAGGAAAATGAGCACGATGTTAGCCCATGGCCAATCTTCCTCAGAAAAAAGACGAGGATTGGCAACAGATGCTAGATCAGGGCTAATCTTCCTCACCAAAAAAAAAAAAAAAAAAAAAGAGCCCTTGGTAGGATTTGAGCCTGGGGCCCCTGCCCTTCCCCACAACCCATGGGTCTAGAACACCTCCAAGCTAACTTTAGGCTGGACTCAGACCATCCTTTTGATGGATGTGTGGCGACCAAAAAACATTGCTTCCTCTCTGAACAGGCCCCCACGGCCTTTCCTGACTGCATTGCCTTGGGAGTTCACTTCACAGGCTTGTCTTCATCTGTGTTTCCCCACAGCCTGGACACATGTCTGGTGTTGTTCTTTCTTCACATGGACACCTGGGTGACCTAGATGCTTCCTTCAAGATGGGCCTGCTTTGAAGATATGTCCTTGTAGCCTCCACAGCACCACACACATACTAGTGCCACAAATATTTGCCAATTAATTAACAAATCAAAGGGATGAATGTGGTCTAATTGTGTTTTTCCCTGAATAATGGAGCATCACCCTGAATTTTAATTTATACACCATCAGCCATTCCAGACCACTTGCTCTCAATTTTTCCTTCTGAAATATCCCACAAGGCTGTCTGTGTCTTGTCTTGCTTCCCATGTCTTCTATTCTCCCTTCCTCTGCTAAAAAGAGAAAAAATTTCTTCACAGCGGGGTAATGGGCTGCCTTACATCAGTGAAAGAGTGAGTGTGAATAGTGTCTCTCCAACCAAAGAGGATACCCTGGCTCAAAACATCACGATCCAGTTCCCACAGCAAGTATCCCAGAGTGGAACTGATACCAGAACAGCCCTCCTCATAACCCATTTCTCTGGGATTGGCCTTTGGCTTGTCTAGAAGGCCAGCTTTCAGGGGAGAATGCGGTGATCAAGAAAGAGTGGAATCTCAATGACTTTATGGCTGTAAATTTCTCATTATTAAATGTTAGGTGGCATTCAGATCTTTAAACACTGTTCTCATGAGCCTCTCCTACAATCTGACCCGAGGCAATGCCCCTCTCCCACACAAAGGAATGAGGCTGCCACAAGCCCCACCTGGCCCAGGTGCATGGCCTTGCAGTGGTGTGTCCTTCACCCACAGCAGTAGCAATCGTGCTGTCATTCCCCCAGACAAATAATGCTCACAATAAACTCGTAATAATCTTCCATTTGTTCCTCCCAACAGAAAAATACTGTGCTTTTTCATCACCGTGATAGGAAGTGTGTCAGAGCAGGAGGAAGCCAGCATACCACTTCCTGTGCAGCTCTTTGTGGATGAGTTATTTCATCACCAAATGCTCTGAGCAACGTACCATGTTTCTAGAAACACTCAATTCACTTAAAGCCAATTCTTTTCTTTTTTGGTAATGTACGAGAATCTCTTTAAAAATGCAACTTCAGTCTTGTACATCCTTCTCAAGAGAAAGCAAGTATTGGATGTGCAATGTGCATGGAGCGTCTTATACCCCAGATGGGAGAAGAGCTGGTCTTTTTGTGGGGAGGGGTAACTTTTTATTTTGAAATAATTTCAAACTTATAGAAAAGTTGTGAGGATAGTACAAAGAACTCATATTCCTTTCACTCAGATTCCCCAATTGTTAACATTTTATCACATTTACTTTATCAGTTTGTCTCTCCCTGTGTAAAATACGTATTTTCTCCTGAGCCATTTGAGAATAAGTTGCAGGCATGATGGCCCTTTACCCCTGAATACTTCAGTGTGCATTCCCAAAGAGCAAGGGCATTCTTTAAAAAAACACAATACAATTATTAAAAACCAGGAAATTAATATGGATACAATACTATTATCTAATCTACAGACTTTATGCAAAGATTTCGATTGTCCCAATAATGTCCTTCATAGCAAAAAAAAAAAGTCCAGACCAGGATCCTTTTCAGGATCACATGCAGCATTTAGCTGTCATGTCCTTGATGAAAGCTGCTCTCAACCTGAATGAAGACTCTCTTAACATTTACTATAGCCAGAAGCATCCTAGTGATGCTGCCCGCCCACCCAGAACTTTCATTTGTGGAACCTCTGCAGCTTACTCAGCACTTACAAGTCAGGCAAGATGATTTTTGCAGCATCTACCAAACCACCTCCGGCCCATCACGGTTCATAGTGTTATGAGTTATGCAGACGGATGGAAGTGTGAGGTCCCTGCACTCCAGGGCTGACGGGACAACACCAGCCAGCCAGCGGCTGACTACAGAGTTCACTACAGCCATGACACAGCCCCAAGCATCCAGCCACGATTAGGGGGACAGGGAGAACAGAGAAGAGCAGCATCCCAGACAGAGCCCGAAAGGTGACTGCCTCAGGGTAGAGCTTCCCACAGCCGGAACTGCTCCTGTGCGTGCCAGCCCCTAAGAACAGGACTCCGGGGTCCAGGCTAGCTCCGCCAGTGCTGCAAGTGCAGCTCTTGTCCTAAAGGCCCAATCTGCTTAAATCAAATAACCTCTGCAATGGAGGGGTGCTTTATCAATTACTCTATTTGACATGTTACTTGATCAAGGAAAATCTGAGAAATCTCATTCCATATGCCCATGACACTTAAAACAACAGCTGCCCAGAGCAATTGACTGAGTGAAAAGCCCAAGCCTGCACGGCCTTAGCCGGGTTTCTGTTACTACAAACACCAACCTGATCCGAAGTCCACTGTGGCATAGAGCCCCTGCAGCGCCCCACACTGCATGAACTTCTCGAACATCCCATCGGTGGTGAACAGAAGCACGTCGTCACCCAGGTAGTGGCGGAAGAGCTTCTGCAGGAAACGCAGGTAGTCATAATCACAGGTAAAGTAGCTGCCATATTCATTTTCGACCTGCAAATCAAAAAAGAAGAGGGGAAAGAAAATAAGCAGATGCCAATGCAGAATCCCATTCTAACACAAGCTGTTGTTTGGAGAAAATACCTGAGCATCCGCTGAGACAACAGGGTTTAATGACCGCCAAAAATATCTCCTACACTCAGTTCTCAAAACTCATTTTCCAAGAAGCAACTCAGCATAAAAACTTACCTTCCACTACCCCCCCAGAAATAAGAGAAAGAAAACAAAAACTACCATGTTAGTTTTTGGACTACAGTGATATTCGCCCCTATAATAGATAACAGATACTTTAAACATTACATAAATAATACGGTATAAATATTAGAAAATGGAGAAAAATGAAAAGAAAATGGAAAAAAATCATCTGTTAATTCTATTACTTAGAGATAACCACTGCAAGCATTTTGGCCGTCTTACAGATTTATACACACACACACACACACACACACACACACACACATATATATTCTAAATATACACAAATAATATAAAGTAATTGTTTTCTGTCCTCAAAACTGGTATTATATTACATGCACTAGTTATAACATTACTTTTTCCCCTTAATACATCATGCAAAATGTCCACGGCAGTGATGAGGGCGAATGCTGGACACGAATGCACCATCATTTACTTGATCGCCTATGTCAAACATTCAGGTGTTTCTCGTTTTGTGCTCAATAACCAGCCTCAGTTTGTGCTCAACGGTGTCAGTGGTTTTCAACCAGGAGCTATTTTGCCCCCCAGGAGACATCTGGCAATGTCTGGAGATTTTTTGGGTTATCACAACTGGGGGGGGGTGCTACTGGCATCTAGTGGGTAGAGACCAAGGGATGGTGCTAAACATCTTACATTGTCAGCCTGCACCACAAAGAATTATCAGGTGCAAAATGGCCACAGTGTCGAGGTGGGAACCCCTGCTCTGAGGCGTGCATTCTCAATGGGGGTGGAGAGCATCCTCAAGGAGGTAAAAATTGATTCTTATAGGATAAAAAAAATAATCTTATTCTTTGTATATATAAAGCACAGATATACATACAGTTACACAGTAGCTCTCAGGTATTAAAATTTCATGGGGAGGCAAATAGAAAAAAAGTCTCAATGAGGCTTTTTAGGGGGCAATAATGAAAAAAAGGTTAAGAAACATTGCTCTAAAGCAATAAAATGAATGACCTTCAGCTCCATCCAATACACCAAAGAATCTTAGAGACATAACACTGAGTGAAAGGAGCTAGACACTGAGAAATAGACAGTACAAGTCCCTGTATAGAAAATTCAAAACAGTCAGAACCAAACTATAAAGTCTGGGTAACACACATAGGTGGTAAAATTTTCTTTATACTTTTACCAAGAAAGTCATGGCCATGAAAGTCAGGACAGTAGGAAGAAGTGGGGTGTGATCAAGGACACCTGGGAAGCTTCTAGGGTCCTGGCCGTGTACAATTTCCCATCTTGGATGGTGATGATGTAGGTGTTTTCATCATAATGCTTCATTATACTGCACATTTATGTATGTGTGTTGTAGTTCACAATTTTACAAAAATTAAAAAGATACCCAACCATAAAATTTCAACCTGCACATAATACGAAACAAATTTTTGTGATCTTGGGGATACACGGTCATTAAACATAAGCACAAGAAACTGTGAGTCACCAGAAAAGAGGCGCCCAGCCTGAGGGTGGCTGGGAGATATGGTTAAGGAAGCTTCCCCAGAGGGGCTGCCCCAGGTAACTTTAGAAGAAAAGGCATTAGTCAGGGAAGAGGTCCCAGTGGAGAGTATTCCTGCAAGGGGTAGCCTGTTTGCAAAATTGCCAGCAGCTCCATATGGCCTGTGGACTGAGGCAGGGAGTACGAAAGGAATGGTGAATGACGCAGATGAACTAAATACCACCATCCTTATCTGCACAGCCCTGCTTCCCAAACGGTTTAATGAATGATTGTCTTTTCAGAGAGGATCACTCTGACCATACTTTCACGTTACGAGTTCAAGAAGCAACACAGATTATAGTGAGCATGCCCAGTGCCAAGGGCTTCGCGGTCACGAAGCCATCCTGAAAAAGGAGGTGTCTGCCACTCACAGAGAGTAGAAAAGTTCCCTTGGGCGACTGATCCTGGTACTTTGATTAATCCCACAGAAGTCCCTTTGGAAGTAATTGAGATAAATGCTAAGAAAAGTTTTGCAAATACTCGCAAAGTACTTTTCCCCTCATTTGTTTTTTTCTCCTCTTTTAATAAGAACTCTTTATATGGCTGTGTCTTCCTTCATTGTTCGGCTGTCAAGAAGATCAGAGCTAAATTTAAGGGTCAGCTCCAGCAACTAAGTGGGCCCAGAGCCTTTGCACCTCGTGTTCTCCTCTGCCCAACCCCAGGTCCCAACCCAACCTCGGTTATCTTCTCTTACTTTTTCAAGTCTTATTTATCCATTATCATCATTGTGTGATGTACCTTAAAATAAATAGGTTTGTAATAAATGCACACACATAATGTGGTTAGGTTTTTAGAGAGAGAGAGAGAGAGAGAAAAGCTCAACATTTGCAAGGCAGCTTAGAGCTGTGGTCACGGGCACAGATGTCACAGCCCCAATTGTTCACACGCAAATCTCAGCTCTGCCACTGCTTATCCACGGGGCCCCACCCGTAAAATGTCTTCTCATCCGTAAGAGGTAAATGTACCAACCCCACTGGGTTGTCATGAGGATTAACTGAGTCAATACATCAATAGGGCTTTGCACAATACCTGGCACCTAGTAAGTGCTCAGAAAGCTAGCAACCATGAGTATACTCAGATTCTATATCATTGCCAACTAGAGCAAAACAAGAGGCGTGTGTGTGGGCTGGGGAGGTGAGAGGAGAGACACACATGGAAAAGGGCTTGAAAGACTCATAGAAAAAGGAACACTGATTTTTCTAGAACAGAGGTCAGCAAACTTTTTCAATAAAGGGCAAGAGGGTAAATATTTTAGGCTTTTTGGCCTTACGTTTCTGTCTCAACTACTCAATTCTGCCACTGTAGTGCAAAAGCAGCCACAGAGAATATGTAAACGAGTGGTGTGACTGTGTTCCAATGTACCCTTAATTACAAAAACAGACAGAGGGCCGGATTTGGCCCACAGGCCATAGTTTGCAGGTCCTAGTTCTAGAATAACTATCTCATGCTGTAAACTCCTTAATGAAGCGACAAAGCACTACAGGCTTTTAAAGTTATTGATCTTCCACAACAATAGGTATAAACAGGGCTGTTACCTCATGCTGAACACCCCATAAATTGGATGAAGCCAAGTTGTGGGTGGAAGGGCCTCACTCCTAATTATTTTCACGTTGGATATTATTAATAGGTATTTGTGGCTTTACTTATGTTAGGTGTGGTCTTGGCACAAACTCATATAAACATCCACAAACCAGCTGAGGTAGACCTGGCTTAGCTAATCCTGCCAGAAGAAAATACTGGCATGTATAGCTGAATCATAAGGATGAATAAAGGTCCAGGCTGGACTTCCTGTAGCCATAAGACAATAGTGTTGAAAGCCCTAAACACTCTCAGGCAGGGACTTGAGCCTCCTTGTCTGAATCATTTTTGCCCTGCCTGCATACATAGGGCTCCTCTGTGGCCTCTTCAAACTCTCCGGTCACCCAGAGAGAGCACCAACATTGTGAACTGAGTAAAACCACCATCATGCCTCTTGGCCTGAATTAAGACAGAGAGAGAAAGCAGCTTTTACAGAAACCTTTACACACTGAGACACTGTCTACCAATGCCAGCTTCTTTCTTATCTAACCTACCGGTCTCTATTCGATTCCAGAACCACTTGGTAGGTATGTGACGGGTACACACGTGTGATGGGACCTCACAGCTGCCATGCAGATGTGCGGGGAGCAGAAGAGACTAGAGATACACCTGGGTCAGGGATGGCAGTAGAAAAACGGCCGCAAGTGCTTCACAAAGAGAGGCATTAACTGAGGGTTCTGAGAGTCAAGCGGACATCAATTAAGTTGATAGCGAAGGCTTCCGGACAGAGGGAGCAGCTGTGAACTGCGCCTCAAACGACAAGAGGGCAACCATGAACTTGGTGTACAAAGAATTTTTAATGATATGAGAAAATGCTTATGACATAAGAATAAAGTAAAGAAAGTCAGATAGGAAACTGGTCACACAGTACGAACTAAGTCTGTAAAGAGAAATTTTTTAAAGGCATGGAAAAAAGTTCAAGGAAATCTCCCCAAAGTGTAAACAGCTTTGCTTCTGGCTCCTGATACTTAAGTGACAATTATGGTTTTTCTGCTTTCTTATATTTTATTTGTTTATTTAGTAATCAACAGGCAAAAAGGATTAGGTGGGATTCAAGCAGGTGGAGATGTGAGAGCGGGGAGGAGAAGGAGGCTGAGTCCCCTGGCAGGGCCCACGGTCAAGTTAAAGTCGTCTAAGGTTGGGAGGGACGGACACAAGAAGAAACGCCCCCCCAAGACAATCAACTTTGCTCTCCTCTGCAGAGTTCATATCTGATTACATTTTTTGTAGCATTTCAACCAAAAGGTACAGAAAAGTTGTGTGCAAAAACTGAAAGTGAGTTAGGGAGAAGCAGAGACTGAAAAACAAAGGAAACTAAAGAAAACCTAAGATCAAGAGAAAGGAAGAAGATCCAGCTGTGCAAAGACACATCCAAGGTTCAGCCTTGAAATCTTCATACAGGAACATAGGCTCCTATAAGCTTAACAAGTACAGACTCAAGACAAGTGAAGGGCCATTGAGTGCTACTTGTACATCCCTCTGGGAGCAGCAACCTGGCCTCTCTCCACTGTGCAGTGTCACAATGGACACCCTGGCGTCCAGCCCTCTCATTGCCTCGTTTGACTTATACCCGAAGGGCAAGGGAGTAGCCATGCTCCCTCCCCACAATGACTCATCCCTACAAACAGTCTACAGTACCGTTCATAAGAAGGAAATCTGGCCCACGCTCCTCTAGGGAGCGCCACACTGCACCCCTCGATGTTCCAGGATGCAGCCAATTTTACATACTTTATTCTTTGCAATAAAAGCATCTTTGGTAAATGTCCAATGAACGTAGTTTTATGTTTTACCCAAGTAATTTTATAAACATCAAAAATCATTGCAGGTCAAGTGTCCCGATTTTTCACATGGAAAGTACTTGCCACGCGACATGCCCCACAATGTATCAGTCTTCGCAGAGAGAAAAACACACGGAAGAAGGAGAGTGGGAACAGGAAGCAGGAGAGAAAACATAATGGCCCCAATTCACTGCATCCTCTTTCCAAACCAGTCTGAACTGACTGCCTAAGGAGTGCAGACACCTAAGCAGTTCAGCCTATGCTGCGTCTTTGCAGCCAGAAGGCAACATGGCATGAGAGACAGGCCACAGGATCAGCAGACTAGGGTACAATCCTGATTCTGCCACCTGCCAGCTGGGTGACCTTGGCCAAGTCACTTAAGTTCTTCATTTGAAGTTTGAAGTTCTTCATTTAAAAGAGATGGTGGTTGGAAGAACTGAACAGCATTTAGAGTGCATCTAGCACAGAGTACACGGCAGGCATTCAAAAATGATAATGCCTCCTCAAAATGCAATCTAAATAAAAGCATCATCTGTGGCATTGCCTCTCAAAGAAACAGACTTATGAAGCTCATATCTGCATCACTCCTATATATAATGTGGATGGATGGAAATCTTCCCCCACCACCTGCCCAGGCTCATCTCCATGGTTACCTGCACTGTTATAATTGGCCCTCCATTCTTATAGAGGAGAGGCTTCATCTTGGGCAGAAGGACTCCCAACCACTTGTCCACGGCTGCAAGGTAATCTGGAAAACAAGACAGGATTAACACCATTACGCACCTTTTAGTACAAACAGACACAAGGCAGCCTTATTACCTGGGGGCTGGCAGCAGAGACTGGGATACACTGGATTCAACAACTACCTTCTGAAATCGGGTAGCTACGTGCACTAAAAGTCTGATAAAAGTTGTCCTGCAAGGAGTTGTGTCCTCAGCTGAGCTCTCAGTGGACAAGGACCAGTATGCCTGCTATCTGTCCCTGCTGCTAGGACACAAAGCCTGGAGCATAGGAGGCATCCAGCCAATGTTTGTTGAATGAAGAAAAGAGTGACTAAATGGTGTGTCCTCTCTCTGTCTCAGTAGAGTTTTCTTTTTCTTATTAAAATTAAGTTCTAAATTATATATTTACAATGTCAAATGGGGATAATAGAGTGCACACTTCATAAAGTTGTTATAAGGATTAAATGAGATAATATGCATAAAAACACTAATAATATATTAAGGGTGTAAAACATGAGGGTAATACACTAAGAAGGAAAAGCATATAGAGCATAATATACTAGCCTTTTACATGGTAAACTTCATCAATGTTAGTGCTCTTATGACCATCTTCATCACCAAGAGAAACTGAAGTCTTCAGAAGACAGAAATGCAGCTAGAGGGACCTTCTGACTGATGAGGGTTTACAGCTAAAATAATCTCCATATAAATAATAAACTATCATTTACATATCACTCTAAAAGTAGGCAATGAAATAGTATGCACTGCAGCTACCGAGCAGTCCAGTGACATTATTCCAGAAGCTGCTTCTGCCATTTGGATTAGTGAGATGTTATTGCTGGTCATGCAATGTACTAAGAACGCAGGAAGAGAAAGCATTTAAGCCAGTCGGTCAACCACAAACAGGACCCAATGACAACTCAAAGAGTTACCAGCTTATCAGCAAGATCTGGGCAAGTAGTTCAAGAAAGCCTTATTTCCTACACATTCAATGTCTGGCGTCATGAAGTGGACAATGATTACACTCCGACTTTCAGAAGTGTTTGCACAGAAGAACCCCAGCCTTCAAAATACCTGACTCTTTTGATATAAATTGCTTAAGCTTTCATAAATTTTCTCCAGACATCTGTAACAATTTACCTGGATCAGAAGAACGGAGAACAATAGATTCTTTCTCTAATAGCCAGGCAGGTAATCCTCCCTAGGATGGGGGAAAAAAAAATGGAAGCCATTATAAGGTCCATTTCACGAAAGGCACTCAGGGGAGAGAAAAATTACTACTAGCAGTGAGGGAAAAGAAGAAAAGTTTCATGGAGGAGGGCTGGGCTTCCTAGTTTGTAACTTTCAGGGAAATCTGAAATTGTAATGTAGTAAAAATAAGATCACTCTGCATGAATGCAATGTTTTGAGAATCAAATCCTTTTATATAGATCATTCTACTTAATTCACAACTACCTTGTGAGGTAGAGCCCACAGCATGCACTGCTTTTTACAGATGAGGAAACAGACTTATGTGAGTGATCACCAAGAGAAGGACCCATGTGGGTCCTTGGGTTCCTCTCATCTGTTCCTCTCTGCCTTGGCATCTCCTAAGGTAAAAGACACCTGTGCTGGCTACAGTCACAAACCTCAAGTTATCTGCAATTGGAGACTTATTTAAACTGCTTTAATTCACTTTCTGCCAGATCCCTGCCTGCCAGCCCGCCTCTGTCACACACACCAGGCAGGTAGAGCCCAGTCTGGCCACACTCACCATGTCCCACTCTGCACAGATGTAGGGTCCAGGCCTCAGGATAACCAGCAGCCCCAGTTCATGAGCCAGCTGAATAAAATGTTCCACATCATGGTCCTCAGAAAACTGGTACTGTCCTGGCTGGGGCTCATGAAAGTTCCAGGGCACGTACCTGCCAAGACACACACAGTCCCTTCCTGGAAACAGCTCAACAATCCAGACGTCTTACAGGAATTTCTGAACTGGCTGCAGAACTATAAACCCACAAGACATACAGACCTCTCCCTTTGGCAGCCTCTTGCAAAAGAGGCCTCGTTTTGAGTTTTCACAGCAGCTGCCCAAGCGAATCAAAGTTGGGGGGCACGTTTTTAAGTTTATGACCCATAAAGAATGCCCATTCCTATTTAATGCTTGACTGAAAAAAAGATACAGAATTACATGAACATGAATCACTACTATGTAAAAATTATATATGCCCGTGTAAGGCTTAGGAAAAATGAAAATACCTGTGCTAAAGTAATAAGAGGTATACTTATTTTTTGAAAAGTACTTTTTAATAAAAATGGAAAAACCTCCAACCCGTGTGTCCTGACAAAAGATTTTGTCATGAAAAACAGCCTGCAGGAGGTAAAACAACAAAAGCTCCTACCAGCCCCCCTGGCTGCCTATAGCATGGGACATAAATTTAAATATGAAGACACCCCTACCATCACAAAGGTCTCTTTGACGACCTCTGGCTTGTGTCCTTTCTCCACGATCCCAGGGTTTCAGGGTGCCCTGGATCAGAGAGTCTTGGTTCCCTAGACCTTAGAGTTGAAACTACAGACAGGTCCCAGTGGCCTCAGAACCAGAAGAACAAGTGGGATTCTCCCTAACTGTCTGTCCCAGGAATCCGCCTCTGGGTTTTCTCACCCTTTATCTTTGACAAGTTATCAGCGATCCACAGCAGCAGTGCAAAAACCAGAGTGGCCAGCCACCCAACTTTCTCCCCAATGAGTCACTTTGCAAACAGTAGAAGAGAAGAGATGAAGAGAGAGAGTTATTGGGGTAACTTTTGAACCCCAGGCTGTAGAATTACCCCAGGAGAACCACACAGACGAACTGGGGTTCAGGAATCTACCTAACAAGGCATATTCCCCAAGAGCTGAGAGAAGCCGTGGCTGCCTACAAACAGCCTTATCTTCAAATCCTAGCTGCACCTCTGGCCAAAAAGATGTGCTTGGGCAAATTGCAGTTTCACCAGCTGTAAATGGGAATGGTCACAGCTACCTTGGAGAAATGGAATCATTCATGTCAAGTGCCCTCTGCACGTAGTAAACGCTCAATCGTTGTGACTTCCCTTTGCCTTTTTAAGCTGATATTCGTTTTATGATTTCTGGCGACAAAGTTCAAGATTGGAAGAAGAGATTGGTTATCCGAAGAAGGGCCAATCAAGCTCATGACAAGCCCCTCCCAGAATGCTAGACTACACTCTTTCCCACTCTGAGCAATGAAACAGCAGCACTGAGAAATGCAGCTGCTCTCTCTCCAGGTGTGAGTCCTTGGGCCCAGGTGAGAGCCAAGTGCCCTCCCACTTACGTCTGGATGGCATTCAGCCCAGCCATTTTCATCTTCAGCAGCCGGTCCTTCCAGTAGAAGCGGGGCACGCGGAAGTAGTGAATGCTTCCTGAGATGTAGCGGAACGGCTGGCCATCCTTGAGGAAGCGGTTGTGGCTGTAGTCGATCTTGAACGTCCTCTGGGAGGCTTTCTACAGAGGAAGGATGGACCACATGAGAACTTCCACCTTTGCATTTCGGAAGCAGACACTTTGGCAGTGGCAAGTGATTCCCTGTCTATTTCATTTGCCTAATGCGCTGATGGAGTTAATGCTTGGTTTCTGGGTTATAGAACAAACCACTGCTAAGCCAGGTCCACTGGACGCACTTGGGTAAGAAAAATCATCAAGGAAGACCCACGTGCAGGAATCCGTAAGGCTTATCTTTCAGAGGCCAGCAAAGATCTGACAATCAGTGGCTGAGATGCAGAAGTTATATTCCCCGAGGGAAAACCCTGCTGGAGGCAACTCTGTAGCAAAGCCCAGTGTGCTAGGAACAGAACACACACACACACACACACACACACACACACCCTCCCCGAGGCTGTGACCTGCCTGAGCACTAGATGTACGATACTAATGTCACTGGGACCACCAAGACCTGAATTCTAAGTGTAACATACAGGGCTGAAAGCAACAGATTAGAAGTCTGAAGCCCTGTTGCTCTAAGTTCCACAGTGAACTGGGCAAGTCCTCTCCCTAACCCTGCATCTCTTCATAAATAAGCAGGATGTCGGACTGAAAGAACTCTAGGCAATATTTTTATTTATTTATTTATTTTGAGGAAGACTGGCCCTGCACTAACATCTGTTGCCAATCTTCCTCTTTTTCTTTTTTTTCCCCAAAGCCCCAGGACATAGTTGTGTATCATAGTTGTTTAGAGTTGTAGCTCTTCTATATGAGACGCCGGCTCAGCATGGCTTGATAAGCAGTGAATAGGTCCTCACCCAGGATCCGAACCGACAAACCCCGGGCCGCCAAAGCGGAACACGTGAACTTAACCACTATGCCACAGGGCCAGTGAGGCAATATTTTTCAAATTGAGGGCTCCAACCCAATTTGTGAGTCATCAACTCAATTTGGGTGATTGACACTTTTTTTTAATGAAACAGAATAGAAAATATCAGAGCATATTGCACATAGTAAAGACAAGTATTATTTTATGAAACTTTTGTGATATATACATATATAGAGTTGCATATGTATGTCTCTATGGGGTTGCACGTAAGATGTATCTATAGCAATCATAACAAATTTCTAGAAACACTGTTTTGGGGTCACTTCAGGAGCTAAATGTTAGGATTTGAAAGGGAATGCCTCAAAGGGGAGGCCAGTTCATAGGCAAAATAGAACATTGCCCTCTGGTGGATGGAAACACGCAGCAACAGGCCACAGGTGCCAATAGGACCAGGGCTACAAGAAACCATTTAATCAGTGATCTCCATTCTTGGTAAGATTCCTTGTGAGTCTTGATGCTTTTTCCTTAACACTTTTTTCATAGCAGCATCACAATCCATGAAAGCTTTGGGGGTTGCTCTTGAAGCCATATCTGGAAGCAACTGTGAGAGCATGAGTCCTAGATCATACTTGGCCTGAAATCCAACTAGGGAGTTAAAGCACTGTGACTGAAAGTTAAACAACTCAGAGTGGATTGCTTAGGGGCAAATGGAAAGCTTTACTGTATGTGAGTTACACCTCAAAAAAGCTAACCAAAAATAAACAAATAAATAATTTAAGAATCATAAAAAAAAAGGCCAGAGTGTCAATTTAATATCACTTTATTCTTCCAATAAACATGGCTTTAATTGCCATTCAAAGGCAAGAAACTCACAAAAATATAAAAATTACTTCTTATACCAGGTATCCCAACAGATGATTTTGAAAACATTTTCACAACATGTAAATGATTAAGTGTCAAATAAGAGTTTCCTACAAGTTCTGTGAGTTCAGAGGTGGACCATGAGTTGGGTAAATTCTTTGGACAAGTAGAAAGGGAATAAGCAACTTTGGGCAGAACTGGGAAAGGAAAGGTCTGTTTGAAGTCCACTGGTCTAGGGGAAGGGATTTGGAGGAGCAGGAGATAAGGCTGGCAAGAAATGACCTTGGCGGACAATGGAATCTGGCCTTCATCTCACACATCAGAGCACCATCCTTGCATTCAATCTCAAAGTCCAGCCCAAATATCTCCCTACCACCCATTTACAAATATCACCAAGCACCTACTATGTGCCGAGTAATCACAGAGGGGAATCACACAGATGTGGCCACAGTCCACATGAAGCTTCCGTCTAGCATGGAAGAAACCCAAGAGGCAACAGAGTGAAGCCTAGATGGTAAAGCAGGGATTAGATCATCACGTGGTACACCTTAAACTTTCACAGTGTTATCTGTCAATTACATCTCAATAAAGCTGAGGAAAATGGATTAGAGCGGAATGCTGCAGCAGTAATAAATGGCATGTAACTCAGCCATAGGGGGCAAGGACGAGTTTCACCTCAAACTGTGGTTCTCAACCTTGGCCACACATCAGAATCACCTGCACAAGCTTTTAAAAATAGCAAAGTCAGGCCTCACCCCCCGGACATTTACATTTCAATTGGTCTTGGGTGGAGCCCAGGCATTGGTATTTCTTAAAACTGCCTAGATGATGTAAGGAACAGCAGGGATTGAGAACTACTGGCCTAAGCGAAGCCCTAGGATGAGCAAGAGTTAGCCGAAGGGAAAGGCAACATAGTAGAGGAAACTGTGTGTATGAGAACTGGTGGAGAGAGGTCAGGACGTGGGGAAGGAGCCACAGACCTCAAAATAGATAAAGCATGATGGCTGCTGAAACAGGGGAGATAGGCAGGGCCAGACCAAATGAGCCCTGAAGTCCATGTTCAAAGGTCTGGACTTCATGCCAAAAGTGACTTAAACAGAACAATGATAGGATCAGACATGTGTTTTCAAATGTTTGGCACTCTGGCCTTTTCCTGAAGTGGCAAAACAGGAAGCAGAGTCACAGACCACGGTGGTGGCAGTGAGGTGGGCAGTGGACAGGAGGTAGAACCCACAGGACCAGGGGGTTGGTTAGATGTAGGACACAGAGACTAACCTGAAGAGCTCTCGCTGGCCTCAGCTGGAAAAATTTGAGCATTTAAAAAAAGTGAGAGAGAGACTTAAGAGATATATGGGGGAAAAAAAGACTACATGGATATTAACACCTATGAGTTCATAACGATCCCCAGAGGGGAAAAAAATTCACTGGTCACCTTTCGAGATTGCCAGAGTACACTCACTATGCGGAAAAATGATAAAGGGAAAGAACCAAGCAGTTTACTTCCTTTTCACATAAAAACTGTATTTCAGGGTAACCTGACAATAGGAAAATCTTCACAAAGTTCCAGCTAATAAATGCAGATGGAATAATGGAATCTGCAAAACACCCTTTTCTAACACTTAGGGAAATAATGGATTTAAGCTATAATCATCAATGGCTGCTGAAACCATCAGCAAGTGGATGGAATTTTATAAAGAAAGGATCAGGCAGGTCCAGCTCTGTGGCCTAGTGGTTAAGTTTTGTGCTCTCCACTTGAGCAGTCCGGGTTCAGTTCCCAGGCGTGGACATACACCACTTGTCAGCAGCCATGCTGTGGCGGCGGCTCACATACAAAATAGAAGAAGATTGGCACAGATGTTAGCTCAGGGCAAATCTTCCTCTGCAAAAAAAAGTAAAATAATAAAATAATCTGTCTCCTCTTTAAAAAAAAAAAAAAAAAGAAAAGAAGGGATCAGGAAGATTCTACATGCCCCATCTGCTCCATTTCAGCCTCAGTAAAAATGGAGCAAGCAGGGGCTGGCCCCGTGGCATAGTGGTTAAGTTCAGTGCACTCAGCTTCGGCGGCCCAGGTTCACAGGTCTGGATCCCAAGCATGGACTTACACCACTCGTCAGCCCTGCTGTGGTGGCAACCCACATACAAAGCAGAGGAAGATTGGCACAGATGTTAGCTCAGGGCTAATCTTCCTCAGCAAAAAAAAAAAAAAAAAAAAAGGAGCAGGCAGATATTATGTCTCATGTTGTGATTCAACAGGAAGCACGCAGCCCTGCCTAGAAGTAGTCCTCATTATTGAACTTCAATCTCAATTGGACCTGAATCTAACAATGCCACAAGGAAGCAATAAGCCAAATCCAAAATGTGGGACATTTCGAAAGTCCAATGATAGAGTTGCTCTGACAAATTGATGGTATTAAAATAAAACAAAACAAAATAAAGGGAGTATTGTTAAAAAATAAAAGAGAACTTAAGAGGTATAATGCCCTAACGCAGTGTGGGAACCTGGTTTGGATCCTGATTCTAACAAACTGAAAAAAAAACAACATTGAGGTAGAAAAAAATCTGAACATCGATTGGGCATTAGATAGAATTAAAAGAATTACCGTTGATTCTATTGGGTATAACAATGGCATGATGATTATACAAAAGGAAAAAAAGCTCTCATCAGTTAGAGGTGCATACAGAAGTATTTTGGGGTGGTTACTACACCTGAGGTTACCATAGACCAAAAGGAAAAAGAAAAAAAAAAGTAGAGGACAGATAGAGCAAAACTGGCCCTTGTTGAAGCTGGGTAATAGATACACGGGTATTCTCTCTCTGTTGGTATGTTTGAAATTTTCCATAATAAAAAGTTTTTAAACATGCATTTACTCTTGTCACAGCACTCTCTCCATGGATGTACTTACAGATGTACTTTTTTTCTTTAATGCAACACTGTTTAAACCAAATTGCTTTGCAAAATAAGGGCTTTTTCTGGGTTACGAGAGAAACAAAAACATACATTCATGAAAAGACTTGTGAAAAATGTTCATAGCAGCTTTATGTATAATAGCCCCAAACTGAAAACAACCAAATGTCTATCAACAAGAGAATGGATAAACAAACTGTGACATATTCATATGATGGCATACTACTCAGCAATAAAAAAGAACTACTGATACTTGCAATAACATAGATAAATCTCAAAAACGTTACGCTGAGTGAAAGAAGCCTTACAACAAAAGGGTTTAGACTGTACGAACCCAGTCATATGAAGTTCTAGAATAGGCAAATCTAATCTATAATGGGAAAAAAAATCAGAGTAGTTTGTTGCCTTTGGGAGAGGAAGAGAAGGTATTGCTTGGGAAGGAACATGAGGGAACTTTCCAGGGTAATGGTAATGTTCTATAGCTGGATAAGTGTTTTGGATTATGCAGGTGTATGCATGTCAAAACCTGTCAAATGGTACACTTAAGATTTGTGCATTTCGTTTTATGTAAAGTTTATCTTAAAAGGAAAAAACAGCTATAAGCAAATATTGACCTCTAATTAATGATATACATGCTGAAGTATTTGGGGGGAAGTGTACTGATGTCTGCAACTTACTTTGAGATGCACCTAAAAAATAGCATGGATTGACAGATAGATAGAGGGATGGATTGATAGTAATATGTTAATGGCGGAATCGGGATGGTGGCTATAAAATTCTTTCAACCCTCTGTGTGTCTGAACATTTTTCCTAGTAAAATGTCGACACAAATAAAAAAGTGGACTGATGAAATAAATTATGGTTTCTATGGGATGTGTATTGTATATGTATGTACGTACACACACATATATGATGAAATATTATGTAGCTCCTGAGAATAATGAAGAGTTCTGCTCTTGTTGTTGTGGAAAGATCTCTGATACATGCAGAGTAGAAAGAGAAAATAAAGAAATGTTTTTTGAAATGTACCTATGTCAGCTGCTCTTGTGGATAGTCCTGTGTGAGCTCAGTACACTTTGTGTTGACAGTGTCTCAACTCAAACTCACACCTCAAGTCTTTGTGCCTTCCTGCCCCAGCACCATGGGAACCTGCTCCCCTAGGAGCCCAGGAGTCTTGGGGAGTCCATGCCCCCGCGGGCAACCCTCAACCAATGGGGTGAATAACTGAATTCTCCTCTTCTACGCAGAAAATTCTGGAGACATTTTGTATACTTTCCAGGAGATCTTGGCAATCAGGACCTTGTTGACCAGAGCGAGAACCACAATACACATCCTTATATAGGCTCTTGCTTCTTTCTACCTGTCCCTGGTTCCTGTGCTCTTGGATCACTTCTCAGACCCACAAGCCCTTGTTTCATGTTCTGCTTCCAGAGGAACCCAAATTAAGACAACTGGTACCAGGACTGGCCTAAACCGCAGATCCTCATGATGTGGGTCTGACCCTGGATTTCTTATACATGTTAAATAGCATATACGAGAAATATATATATAGCTGGTGCTAAGTGAGTGGTGATACCCCATGGTATGCAAATACAAATATTAAGACTGTGCCGGACTGGGAGGAGGTATAGGCAGAAGGAGGAGTGGGCATCTGCATTAGCTCTACCCCTGGAATGGGGTGTGGGAGAGGGGTTGTTACAGGTATTCTAAGGATTGTGAGGTGGGCTGGCTTTTGTTAACAGATTTGGAAGCTCTGAAGAAAGAGAATGGTTGGCAGGCTCAGGTCAGCCATCCACTCAGGGCATTTTGTGAACACCAGTGGTGTCCATGGCAACGTTTAAAGAGACCTATATCTCCTACCAAAAAAGAAAGGCTCAGGATTTAATTGTGGGGGAACAGTGGGAGTGGATCTTGAGGGGCCAGAATATAAGGCTGGATAGAAGGAAGTTTATTGACATGGTACACTCTCCCATGACTTAGCATCTTGGGTTAGCATCTTGTTAAAGGTACCTTAACCCAGTCTCTATGCTATTAGGATGGCTTCCTGGAAGCTGGACGTGATACTGGTCTACAGGAAATGAGGTGAAGATGCCAGGACTGCCTCAGCATCCCGAGGAAGGTGTGAGATGGCCCAAAGAGGTGGGAATGTAATAATGGACACTCCTGTCAGTAAGGAATGCACTAGTGAGGAGGGCCCGGCATCCTTGAGAAGCCAGTAAGGGCTGTCCTCTGTAGGCAAAGGATGACAGAAGAAGCTGCCATGGCCCTGGGCTCCCAAATGTCATTGGAGATGATGAGATTCTTGCATAACCAAAGAGGGAGCACTTAACTATCAGAGGCAAGTGGATATAATTACCAAAATGACTAGCAAGGCCAGAGTGGCAGCCAGGGAGCGCTGAGCAGTAGCAGTCTCAGGCAATGGCTCATAAACCATAGCATTCCTAGAGGGTGAGATGGTTGGGCAACAAGCAAGCGTGCTGCTTGACATGTCTAACAAGACAAAAAAAATCAAGATCGCATGAACAAAAGGCGGATGTGAGCCGCTGCAGTGGAAAATTGTGACTCCTTGATCTAGGTCCCGCTCTGAGGCAGTTCTCTGACAAACAAGCAATGGATTGAAGAGGAGGTTGGATGGATCTCCTGAGGAAGGGCGCTGTGATGCCACCCTGAGAACATACAATAAATACTCCCCTAATCTGTCCCCAACAGGACTTCGGATACCCGTGTCCTAAGGAAAGTGGCACCCCCAGACCGTCCGAGGATTGCTGGATACAGTCTGAGCCGACACTGATACCAGGGTACCTGAAACGCCATCACTCTCCCTTACCGCTCTTAGGGAGGCCAGGGAAAAACGGAGCCTTGGCCCAAGTCTTTCTCACAGTGGGTCCAACAAGTCAGATGACCCCTGTTATGATTATTTCACTGGTTCTGAGAGCAAATTGGGATGGTTTTACTTAGCCTCCAGAATCCTCACCGTGAATAAGAGCCGTGATGGAAGGAAGGGCCAAGAAGAAGTCCTGGAGCTGCCCACTCCCCACCTCTACCCAAGATAAATCAGAAGCAAGGCCACAATTGCTCCTGGAATTGCAGATGTTAGTGCCGCCTCCACAAAGACTCACAGGAAATTCCCATCATATCCCATTCAAATCACCTGTGAGCCCCAGCAAAAACCAGATAGATCATGGTGAATGATGGTGCACCACTGATTTAAATAAGCAATAGCCCCAGCGGCAGCTAGGGTGTGGGTACAATATGATTACCGGAACAGATCAACACAGCCTTTGGCGTTTGGTTTGTGGTTAATGTTCTTATCTTTGCAAAACTATGAATAAAAATAATCAGAGGCACTTTGTTTGTAAGTGGACAGGACAGCAGTACACACTCTCTTGCCCCAGGACCCTGTTAACTGTCCCACTCTCTCCCATGAGAGACCTTGACTGTCAGGACTTTCCATGGGCTGGTCTGATATATACACAAGCCATGTTATTTGGACCCGGGGAGCAGTGACAAGTCTCTGAAAATCAAGCTTAGAAAAGCAGCACTTTATGCAGAAGCATCATCACCTAAGAGACAGCTTCTAATGGTGACTGTCATCGCGCTGAGGTACACAGGGAAAATCTACTGCATGGCTCCAAAGTGACCCCTCTCAATATTTAAGGACCTGAGAGGATCTAGCCTAAAAGAGCCAGCTTCCTTAACATCTCTGCACTGTGGCAACACTGTCAGAAGCAAGGCAATCAAGAAATGTGGGGGAGGAGGAAAGAGGGAAAGCTGCCTTCAGAGTTTATTCCCCTAAAATGCAAATAATGCAAAAATTCCCCTGTGTGCAAATTCCACCCCTTCTAAATTGACTGGCACTGGGGGCTGGCCCCGTGGCTTGGCAGTTGGGTGCGCGCGCTCCGTTGCTGGTGGCCCGGGTTCGGATCTCCCACGCGCAACGGCTCACTGTTTCTCCAGCCATGCTGAGGCCGCGTCCCACATACAGCAACTGGAAGGATGTGCAACTATGACATACAACTATCTACTGGGGCTTTGGGGAGAAAAAAGGAGGAAGATTGGCAATGGATGTTAGCTCAGGGCCGGTCTTCCTCGGCAAAAAGAGGAGGATTGGCATGGATGTTAGCTCAGGGCTGATCTTCCTCACAAAAAAAAAATAAATAAATAAAATACATTGACTGGCACTGGAGCAGAATGCTGAAAAGCCATGGTTTTATTTCACACTTGCAGGGGTGTGGTAGCATCAGTATTTACAATGCATGAAGTCACAGAAAATTTAGAAAATAAAAAGCAATTCCAAGCCCACACTTTTCCAAGGCCCGCCATGTACATAATGCACATATTACTGAAGAAAAAAACAGCAATATAAACAAAATACCCTCAGATCAAATACACATCAGGGACTAATACTGTTCAATATAACATTTTTAAAGTCATTTATTCAGTTTAGACTATTTCAGTGGTAAATAAGCATTTCTTAAAAAAATACATAAAACTGACAATTACACCACCAGGTAATGTGAATATTCCTCAAGTTTCCTAGCGTCAGGAATATAAATAATTATATTTGCATTACTTGTGCACATTCCTCAACTAGAATAAAGAAATAAAAAGAGCTCAGGGACATCACAGGTTATGGGCCCTGCTGATTATGTCAAGACAATATGTCTTCAAGTCCCTCAGTATAACTCTAACGAGCACCTATTCAATGGATCTCCATCCCCAGTACCCCACATACCCTTTCAACTCACCCTAGAGACCCAAGAGCCTGGAGAATTCCTGACGTGAGCTGTTCAGCTCCAAGGTGGCAGACCCAAACCTCCCAGGCTGCTAGTACCCTAGTGTTAAGGGATGAGGGATTAAGGGAAGATAGGGGTGGAAGAGTGTTTACTCACCCTGGGCTTCCCAGACCCCTCAGGTCACAGAACAAAGAGAAAGAGAAGGAATGTTGCAGATGAGTATAAAACAAATTTTGATTATGCCAGATCTAAGAGCCTTTCAAACATCAAATGTCACGGAAGTACCATGACATCAGGAAGACTGGAGAAGCAAAACCACCACAGGGAATGGTGATAATCAATATGGATCTGGAGGAATTTGTGAATGAACTGCTAGAGCTTATGCATCCTATTTTTATTAATTTTGTTCATTTATTTATGCCTGTCTTGTTCCAAAAAGATTTCTGTTCAGCATCCCAAAAGACTGTGGATAAAGAACATATATTACAAAGGAAGAGGAATTAAAAATGGCAGAATGGAGAAGGAATAAGCACAGTTTGGGACCAGTTCCCAATCCTCCAGGACTCAGACATTTACAGATTTAATTCTGCCCCCTCATTTCAGAGAAAAGATAAGTGCATAGTTTTTTTGTTTTTCGTTTGTGTGTGTGTGTGAAGAAGACTAGCCCTGAGCTAACATCTGTTGCCAATCCCCCTGTTTTTGCTGAAGAAGATTGGCCCCGGGCTAACATCCATGCCCATCTTCCTCTACTTTATATGGGATGCCGCCACAGCATGGCTCGACAAGCGGTGAGTCGGTCGCGCCCGGGATCCGAACCCGCGAACCCAAGGCTGCCAAAGCAGAGCACCTGAACTTAACTGCTACACGACCGGGCTGGCCCCGATAAGGCATAGTTTTAAAAAATAAAAATAAATTTTAAAAATGAAATAATTCTTAAAACAGATTTAACTTAAAAACAGATCTAACTTCGCACACAGGAAAGAATCATTTCAAGTGAATCTGAAATAGTATTTTGACCATATTTAGCCTAAGGACAAAAATACATCTTAAACTGCATTCAGGTAAAACAAACAAACCAACAAACTTGCATCCAGTAGATTTCATCTTAGTAATAATATTTTATTACTATTTTGAATCTATAATATATATAGTAGGATAAAGTAAATAAGCAATTACACTGGGTTGTTAGGAACCAAAAATTTCAGTGTAAGAGAAAAACAAACATAAAATCAAAGAAAGTTAAGTAAAAACCTAGTAATCAGGAGTATGTGAGAAATCTCTGTAACTTCCGCTCAATTTTGCTGTTAACCTATAACTGCTCTAAAAATAAAGTCTATTTTTTTAAAAAAGCCGATAATTTTCCATTTGAATTGGCAATACTAGTATAAACTTAAGGTTTTTTCTTTCTAAAAAAAATTTATTTCCTAGCAATATCTACTGAAACAGCATAGAAACGACACTAGCCAGTAGCAATTAGCTCCTCTAGCACCTAAATTATCGTCTCTAAATATTTCCCACTAAAAAGAACCAGGGTGCTTCAAGAAATTACTTAATTCAAGTCTGGGGCAGAATATGTACAACAAGCCTAAAATTATCAAGAACTATTAGGGTCACAACAAAATGACATACAAGCCAATATGAAGGGGCTCCAACTGGCCAAAGATGGGATATTTTGAGCATCAAAAGATTTATCGCTTCAATGGATTCAAACACATCAGATATATATAAAAATAGCCAAATTCATAATACTCCCTCCCATCCCAAAGAAAAGTTTATTGGATACTGGGGCATCAACACATTATTCTGAAAACTGATGAATAAAGGGGAAGAATCTACATCTGTCTTGTCTTTGCTATAGACTTTTTTCCAGTACCAAACAATTGATGAGGACACTTCTCTGTAGAAGAACCACATTTATGCTAGCAAATGCAAAAGAAATGATGAAATTAAAAATCACCATTTTGGGGGCTGATGGCAGGATTATATTTGTGAATACTACAAAAACTCATTCAGAATGCAGAACTGAGGTGACAGAAGTTTCCATTGTCTCTTGAATATATGAAAGCCAAGTAACTATTCCCAGAAAAGCCTATTTAGTACTCTGGCTTACTAAACTCTGAATTAAATGTTTCACACTATAAAAAAAAAATCATCATTTTGCAATCTCTAGTGGAATAACGACTTTAGGCAACAATCATCAATGACTGCTGAAACATTAGATGAAAAAATAATGAGGAACTTTCTAATAGAGGGATCAAGCTGACGACAGCTGGACTCATGGGTCAAACTTAGCATCACTGAAAGCAATTAAGTCTTCCTACCAAAAAACGGAAAAAATTGAACCTGAGTCTATCCTGCTTCTAGCTCTAACTTTTATAGATCTCCAGCTCTACTAGTTTACAGAAAATATGAGGGATAGTACATGTTAAACACCACTACAAATCCAAAAGGTAGGAAATTCTAAGATATATATCCAGATAACTTGAACAAATAAATGTTATAAAATAAGAGAAGAGAGTGTTTTACAGACTTAGAGAGACTTAAGAAATATATCACATACAATATAGGGATCTTGTTTTTAGATCCTGATTCAAACAAAAGAACTATAAAGAGACATAATTCCTCAAGAAACTTAAGAAGAAACTAAACCCAAAGCTAACAGAAGGAAGGAAATAGTAAAGATTAGAGCAGAGACAAATGAAACAGAGAATAGAAAAACAATATCAGTGAAAGAGTTGTTTTTTGAAAAGATCAAAAGTATTGACAAATCTTTAGCTAGATTATTAAGAAAAAAGGGACAAGACTCAAATAACTAAAATTAGAAACGAAAGAGGAAACATTATAACTGATGCCACCAAAATAAAAAGGATTATGAAACTACCATGAACAATCGTAAGCCAACAAATTGGGTAACCTAGAAGAAATAGATAAATTCCTAGAAACATATAACTGAATCATGAAGAAATAGAAAATCTGAACATACCCATAAATAGTAAGAAGATTGAATCAGTAACCGAAAATTTCAAAGAAAATCCAGGACCAGATGGCTTTGCTACAGAATTCTACCAAACATTTAAAGAAGAATTAACACCAATCCTCCTGAAACTCTTCCAAAAAATTGAAGAGGAAAGAATACTTCTAAGTTCATTCTCTAAGGCCAACATTACCTTAATACCAAAGCCAAACAAGACACAACAAGAAAAGAAAACTACAGACAATATTCCAGATGAATATTCATGCAAAAATCCTCAACAAAATACCAGCAAACTGAATTCAACAACACATTAAAAAGATCATACACCACAACAAAGTGAGATTTATTCCTGGAATGCAAGGATGGTTCAACATATGAAAACCAGTCAATGTAATACACCATTACTAACAGAATGAAGGACAAAAACCACGTGATCATCTCAATTGAGACAGAAATAGATTTGACAAGATTCAATATCTTCCCATGATAAAACACGCAACAAACTAGGAATAGAAGGAAATCACCTCAACACAGAAAAGGCTATACATGAAAGACTACAACTAACATCATTCTAAACGGTGACAGACTGCAAGCTTTTCTAATGTGATCAGGAAAAAGGCAAGGATGTCCACTCTTACCACTTCTATTCAACATAATATTGGAAGCCCTAGCCAGAGCAACTAAGCAAGAAAAGAAAATAAAATGTATTCATTAGAAAAGTAACACTATCTCTTTTCACAGATGACATAATATTATATGTAGAAAACCCTCAAGATTCCACACACCAAAAAAAAAACAACTGTTAGAACTAATAAATTAATTCAGCCAAGTTGCAGGATACAAAATCAACATACAAAAATCAGTTGCATTTCTCTACACTGACAATGAACAATCTCAAAAGGAAATTAAGAAAACAATTCCTTTTACAATTGCATCAAAAACAATAAAATACCTAACCAAGGAGGTGAAAGACTTGTACACTGAAAACTATAAAACACTGCCATGAGAAATTAAAGAAGAGACAAATAAAAAGAAAGACATTCCGTGTTCATGGATTGGAAGACTTAGTACTGTTAAGCTGTCCATACTACCCAATGTGATCTACAGATTCAACACAATCTCTATCAAAACCCCAATGGCATTTTTTGCAGGAAGAGAAAAATTCATCCTAAAATTCATATGGAATTTCAAGGAACTCCAAATAACCAAAATAATTTTGAAAAAGAACAAAGTTGGAAGACACACTTCCTGATTTCAAAGTATATTACAAAGCTACAGTAATCAAAACACTGTAGTATTGGCATAAAGAAGAACAAATACACCAATGGAATAGAATAGAGGTCAGAAATAAATCCTCACATATATGCTCAAATGGTCTTTGACAAGGGTGCCAAGACCACTCAATGGGGAAAGGACAGTCTTTTCAACAAATGGTATTGGGAAAACTAGATATCCACATTCAGAAGAATGAAGCTGGACCCTTTCCTTACACTATATACAAAAATTAACTCAAAATGGATCAAAGACCTAAATGTAAGACCCCAAACTATAAAACTCCTAGAGGAAAACACATGGGAAAAGCTTTATGATATTGGACTTGGCAATGATTTCCTGGATATGACACTAAAAGCACAGGCAACAAAAGCAAAAATAGACAAATGGGACATCCTTGAAAACTTTCACACATCAAGGGACACAATTAGTAGAGTGAAAAGTCAATCTATGGAATGGAAGAAAATATTTGCAAATCATATACCTGATAAGGGGATAATATCAGAATATATAAAGAACTCTTACAATTCAACAACAACAAAAACCAAATTACATGATTTAAAAATGAGCAAAAGACTTGAATGGACATTGTCCCAAAGATGATATACAATGGCCAATAAGCATATGAAAAGATGCTCTACATTACTAATCATCAGAGAAATGCAAATCAAAACCACAATAAGTTATCACCTCATACTGCTTTCAAAAAAACAGCTATAATAAGTTCTAGTGAAGATGTAAAGAAATTGGAACCCTTGGGCACTGTTGGTAGGGTTGTAAAATAGTGTAACTGCTTTGGAAAAAGTATGGAGGTCCCTCAAAAAATGAAAAATAGAACTACTATATGATCCAGCAATCCCACTCCGGGTATGTATCCAAAAGAACAGACAGCAGGGTCTCGAAGAGATATCTGCAGACCCATGTTCACAGCAGCACTATTCACAATAGACAAAAGGTGGAAGCAACCCAAACGTCCACTGATGGATGAACGGATAAACAAAATGTGGTATATACATACAATGAAATATTATTCAGACTTAAAAAAGGAAATAAGCCTTGTCACATGCTATATTATGGATGAACACCGAGGATATTAAGTGAAATAAGCCAGTCACAAAAAAAAATGTATGATTCCACTTATATGAGGTACTCAGAGTAGTCAAATTCATAGAAGAAGAAAGTAAAAATGGTGGTTACCAGGAGCTGGAGGGAGCAGAAAAGAGGAGTTATTTTATAATGGGTATAGAGTTTCAGATTTGCAAGATGAAAAAGCTCTGGAGATCTGTTTCACAACAATGTGAATATACTTGACACTGTTGAACTGTACACTTAAAATCATTAAGATGATAAATTTTATGCTATGTGTTTTTTACCACAAAAAAAAGACAAAGACAATTGAGATAATCAGGAAAAACTGAAAACAAACTCTTTATACAGTTAACTGCCCATGAATCTTGCACTCATCTGTAACGGATAAGCTACTTACCCCTCAGACAGCGGAAAGAACATTTTTATTGAGAGGTATAAACCTGGCTTCTAGCTCCAAATCTCCTAAGTAGGTATTAGATGATATTAAAGAATTATTGTTAATTTCATTGGCTATGATAATGGCATTATAGATATGCTTTTAAAAAATGAATTCACAGTGAAGTATTTTGGGGGTAAATTATGTTTTCTAAGATTTGCCTTAATATACTCTGGCCAAAAAGAAAGAAGAACGAGTATGGGGTAGGGGTAGATGAGAAAGAACAGCAGAATAGTCACAGTTGTTGAAGTTGGGTGATGAGTACATAGGAATTCAGTATGCTGTTGTTTCTACTTTGTGAATATTTAAAAATTTTCACAATCAGAAATTTAAAACAAAATAAGGGGGAGAAAAAGGACAGATGGATGTTTGAAATGGATGGCAATAGGATTAATTTATTGAGTTTTATAAGATTAATTTATTGAGTTTTATAACAATAGTATCACATTAAACAGGCTATTGTTAATTTTAAAAAAGCATTATATTTCAACTTGAATTAACTCATCAAAAAAAAAAGGAAACTAACATGAAATTGAAAGGATTTTCAAGCTTCAAGTAAATGTTTCTCACTACCTCCTCCAGCCACAAACAAAGAAAACAAAGAAGGTAAATGAGTGAAAAACAGGACCAGAGATACAAAGAGTGCTGTGGAGAGTGGCCCACCAGAGCCATATCTGGACAGTAATGGAGAAATTTCTGCTGGGAAAATTTCCATCACATCGTAGAACTCAAACTAAGCATGAGAGTTGCTGACTATTCCTTGGATACATAAGATGGGCCTGTTTTGTTTCTGTTGATAGAGAAGAATCAATCAAGCAAGGATGAAGGGTACACCAAACTGCAAAATGAGGGCACTCAAGTGAAAGAAAAGAGACAAAGATGCAAGATAAAAAATAGGACTGATGGAAGCTAATTTCAAAGAGCTCAGAGCACTGATGAGAAGGATCCAAAATTAAGAAACCGGTGACATAACTGGTGTAGCATGCGAGTCAAACACTACCAGCTGCACCGAAGGGTAGACGACAAATAGCATCAACTAGTGTAGTTTCAGGAAGTCCAAACCAAAGAGAACTGAAAAGCCTACAACAATGATCCAAAACTGAACAAGGTCAGTTCACAAGAAAGCGAGAGGGTTTGGAAGAGCAACCTTCCTGAGGCCACGAGGGGTGATGAGCTTGGAGTGGTGCCATGGAGAAGGGAGTGAGGGACTCGGGAGCCGGGCCGCTGTCCCGAGCCAGGCACTTTACCTCTCCTATCATCCTATCATCTGCAAAATGTGTTAACAGAAAGGCTCTCCGGGGTCCCGTCCTCTGTTCTGCATAAGTTTTTCTCCAAACTTATTCCTGGCTGTAAGGACAACTAAACATGAAGGGGGACAAATAAAGAAACCACTGAAACTTTGACTCAAAAGACACATTTTAAACTTGACTGGAAGGCCTGCTGTCAATATCTTGGCTGCCCGGAAACAAGAAGGGTGGTCTCCAGGGTCCCCCAGGGTTCCATTATACACCAGGAGGACAAGGAGGAAATGAAGCTCCCTCTGGCCAGGCAGAGTGTGCACAGGAGGCATTAACACAGCAGAGGAAAGTGAACCCCCAGCAGTCGCTGCTTTGACAAATCTCTGGGCCCCAGCAGTAGATGGCATGCTTTCTATCACATTCCCGAGGGTTGGTGGCTCCATAAATTCTCTGGGTACCTGTGCCCAACAGAGTTCCTTAGCAAGCTCTGGTGTGATGTTAAAAATTAACAACGTTGAGCGCTTCTTGTGTGACTGCGCCACAGGCAACTCATGCACCATGTCTCAGTACCCTCCTCAGGAAACAATCTTGAGGTAGACACAATAATTATCCTCATTTTCAGGTGAGGGAAACCAAGCCTCAGTGAGGTCAAGTCATTTACCCAACGCTGCCTGACCAGTGAGCAGCAGGGTGAGCCTCTCCTGTCAGATGGTGTCTTGTTCCCTATTGGAGAAAGACTCTCAATCACAAAAAAAGTCAATGCTGAGCCCAGGTCCTCAGTCTTCTCAGTGAGGCCTTTTCTAACAGGAGTGCTTATTGCTACCCAAGGATCAAAGGTCTCTCATCTCTGGCACAAGGGCCAGGCCAACAGGGGTGGGGTCACTCAGGACACAGTAACCTCTGCCTGTTTTCCTATAGGTCTAGCGGCCAGCAGGGATGGCCCTATGGTTCTGTGGCCAGAGCCCTAGGACAGCTCTGATGGGGTCAGGCCAGAGGTAGGGGGTGTAGAGGTGGGGTTGGAAGCTGTCCAGCAGGAAGGACAGTCCCAGCATTTCACAGCCGGGGCCCAGGGAGAGAGAAGGCCTCGAGGCCCTGCCAGAGCACAGAGCCCCGCCCCTCCCTACGCAAGCCTCAACTTCTCCCCTGAAGAGAGTGAACCTCAGTTTCTCACAAAAAATCAGACCCAAACCTAGGGTGAGGGGCTCCAGCTTCCTGACTCTTCCTCCAATGTGAAAGATATCCTACACTGAAACAAGCCGACCCCCTTCCAGGCCCTGGCCCACGTAGTCATGGGTGAACTGAAATTAGCCTCAAGCAAACCACTTTGAAAGAACATCAGGTTCTAGGCCCTTGTTTGTTCTCTTTACATTGTTAACTGTGTTGGAATCCTGTACTCACTTGTGACAGATACAGCTACCTAACAATCATATGGTGGAAAGAACACTTTCATCCGGAAGTAGAAGACCTGGCTTCTAGCCCGGAATCTCCTCCATACCTTGTCATGTTGCCAATGCCCCACGTCTCTTTGCCTCAATTTCCTCATTTCTAAATAGGGAAAAGTAGCCGTCCCTAATTACCTCACCCAGGCGTTGTATAAAAGGAGACAAGGGGGCCGGCCCCGTGGCTTAGCGGTTAAGTGCACGCGCTCCGCTACTGGCGGCCCGGGTTCGCATCCCGGGCGCACACCTTCTCCGGCTTCTCCGGCCGGAGCAACGCACTGCTTCTCCGGCCATGCTGAGGCCACATACAGCAACTAGAAGGATGTGCAACTACGACACACAACTATCTACTGGGGCTTTGGGGAAAAAAAAAAAGGAGGAGGATTGGCAATATTGTTAGCTTAGAGCCGGTCTTCCTTAGCAAAAAGAGGAGGATTAGTATGGATGTTAGCTCAGGGCTGATCTTCCTCACACACACAAAAAAAGAGACAAGGGAGGCAAACACCCTCTGAATTCCTAAGTAGCAAGACCCATCACCATCACCTACCACGGTGCTCACCATTTCTTTCCTCCCCACCCCAAATCCTAAGGGCTAGGAGCACAGGCAGTTAAACAGCATCACTCAAGGCCCGGAACAGGATGAGCACTGCATTCCAGCGGGTTTTGCTGATGTCCCCAATAGAGGTGACTCTGACAGAACCAAGAGGAAAAAGAAAACACTCTTCTCCAGCAGCCAGGGGGCCTCGGTCTCTCCATTTCTCTGAGATTACCTAGCAACACTGCCCCTTTCCTAGAAAGCTCTGGATCAATGATTCTGGAAACTGCCTAAATCCTAAAGAGGGTTTAAAACCACCAAGAGTTCCTTCCCTACTCTGCTTTCCAGATCTATCCCTTTTGAGCAACTCCATGTTTCGGTTCATCTGGGTGAGCTCTGCAGGAGGAGGGCTTACTCCATATCTGGAAAATAGATGTCTGTTCTTACATGTGTGACTTTAGTGGCCTCACAAATGTATTTAAAAAAGCAACTGGCCATTTACAGAGTTAACCTGCCTGAACCTGCCAGGCAGCCCCACCACAAATCACTGTTCAAGCCAGGCTTGTGACAAGCGTGTGTTGGCAGGGCTGGGCAGGAGAGGCTGGAGTGGGTGAAGCAGGCAACCTGCTCTGCTTCTGAGGGACAGAGAGGGAAGGTCAAGGGCAATTAAGAGGCGTATGGGGGTCAGGGCCGGGTTAAGGGAGCTCGCTGCAGGATGAGCTCCGTAATCTCTGCCCTGCTACCCAATCTCATGGGTATCCCATAATAGGCCGTGCCTGGGCTGACATATACAAATGTAGTCTGGGCCACTTGGTAAAGACCAGCAAAGAAGGGGTTCAGGAAATAGGCTGCGACGTTCAAGGGGAAGATTTGCCCAGCATGTGTGTGCCCAGAAAGGATCAAGTTGATATCTGGCCGAGCTTGAAGGGCTCTCTTGGCAGCCAGGGGCTGGTGAGCTAGCAAGATGGTGGTGTGGTCTGGGCTGCAGCCTCCCAGGGCCTTCTCGAGATCCATGCCATGGCCAGAGTAGTGCAGGCTGTCTGCTTCAATATCATCCACCCCAGCCAAGCAGATCCAGTCGCCATCCTCACCACCACCACGCTGGGCCCGTGTGGCAGAAATCTTCACGTTCTCATTGTGAAGGGGCTTGACATCCAGGGATTCCAGCAGCGCAAACCAGTTGCTGACATCTGACGTGTAGTACTCGTGATTGCCTGTGACGAAGTAGGTGCCGAGGCGCGAATGAAGCTGGCCCAAAGGAGCGACAGCCATCCGGAGGGTCGAGGCTTCTGAATCACAGAGGTCACCCACAATCACCGTGACATCTGGTTCCAGCACGTTCACCATCCTCACGAACATCTCCATCTTGGTCCTGCCCACTGTGGGGCCCAAGTGAATGTCTGAGAGGAGTGCTATCTTGAGGTTGTCCATAGAGGGGGGCAGCTGATGGATGGGCACCTCCACGGTTTTCACCGCCGGGGGCTGGGCAGCGTTCAGAAGCCCGACTACGCTGAGCACAGCAGTCACCACCACTGTCAGGGCCGGCCTGAGTGCCAGCTTCCTTGTCTTGTCAAGGCTGCCCACGACCCGACCACTGCGCCAGGCCAGGAACTGAAAGGCCTGCTCCATGCCGCTGAGGGTACACAGGAAGAAGAGCATGATGATGTACGCCCCGAGGCAGGAGTAGGCAGCCAAGGAAAAGAGATAGGGCTCCTCGGCCACTAAAAAGAGCATGGTGAAGAAACTGGAATGGGCCAGGGCCAGAAATGTCACAACAGCCATCTTCCAAAGCTTAAAACAGACCGACTCTGTGGCTGGGGAATGGCTCAGGTTGCTGACCGTGCTACGCCAGATGTAGAGGGAGCCTATAAGCATGAGCGAGTTGGCAAACAGGGCAAGCTGCAGGCGGAACAGACAACGCCAGGCCCCGAGCTCAAGGCTCCCCGCCAAATAAGAGCGGGAGACAATGATGGACACGAGGACAGTGCCAGCAGCCAGGGCGGCCTTCATGCCCAAGGACAGCTGCCTGAAGATCGCCATTTTCTCTGCTCCTAAGAGGGTCCCCTGCCAGTTCTGTGTGGGCAGGCTCTGGAAGGCGAGTTCCTTAGAAAGGACAGTGGCCAAGCAGGTTTCCAGGTCAGCTCCGCCTGCAACCAGGAACCGGTGTCAGCTTTGCAGGGGTATTAGAACTTCCTTGTCCCCATTCAAAACCTGAAGGTCACTTACACCAGCCCAACCCACCTTGAATCCAAGCCACTCAAATACCAGCCAGTTGCTACACTTTATTATTAAAATACAAACACACTGGATTGTAACATGATGGGCAGTTTTCATTTTCTTACTGACAGTTTTTCGAATGTTTAAATGTTTTCCACAATGCGTATGGACTTCTTTTATAGTAAGAAAAACATTATTCTAAATCAGTGGTTCTCAAAGTAGGGTCTGGGGAGACCCTTTCAGGGGGTCCTTTTAATCAAAACTATTTTCATAATAATACTAAGCCATAATACTGCCTTTTCCATTCTGATTCTCTCGTGAGCGTACAGTGGAGTTTTCCACAAGCTGTGTGACATGTGATATGGCAAGACTGAATGCAGAAGTAGCTATGAGAATCTGTCATCTGTTAAGACAGACATGAAAGAGATTTACAAAAATGTAAAATAATGCCACTCTTTGCCCTAAAATTTGGGGAGAAATATTGTTATTTTTCAAAAAAAATATTAAGTTTATTAACATGCAAAAGATTTATTATTTCTTAAACTAATAAATATTTTTAAATTTTCTGTTTTAATTTCTAGGACAGTTAAAATTTGAGAACCGCTGTTCTAAATAAATGTCAACAGGCAATCACGGGAAGTTAGTCTGCTGGTATCTTTCTTCAGCTCTAGGCCCAGGAGGGACACCTAGACATGTGACATATGAATTCTTGGAGTGGAGCCAGCCTCCCTGTGTGGGCCTTGGGCACGGCAGTCATAGGGCACACCCCTGCTGAATGATGCTGTACAACCATTACCCAGGGGACGACCCTGCCCACCAGCTCCTCATCCATAAATCCTTCTCTCCCCTCCCACAACCCTCCTAGATATTGGTTAAGATCTGCCTTCTCCCCACACATCTTTCTCTGCCACTGTACCTTTGAACTATTCCCCAATTCCACCCTCACCAGTTCTCATAGTTGGCTAGCTCTCACCGTGGGGCTCCTCTAAGCCTCCCAGAAAAAAAACTGGGGCAGTGGAACCACAGAATAGGCAGCAGGGGTTAGCAAATACTCAATTTGAGGTGACCTCTTCCCAGGAAGAATCCAAAATGAAAATATTTTTACTAGCTGTTTTCCAAATACTCGAGATTTTCAACCTTGATTTTAGATAGATGTATGACTTTGCTCTTGGCACCTTATTGAAAGCCTTTTATCAAAGGGTGTAATTTACAAGTCAAGGGGCCCAAATTCCACCATCTTCTATTTAAAACATGCCCCAGACTCACCCAAACTCTGGAGGAACCAAAGTTGGTTCGCTGAACGTGCAGAGGGGCAGGTTCCTGTTTCAATTCCCCCCGACACAGACATCCGCCTTACGCAGCTGTGATGCTCAACCTTCCCAGGCAGCAAGTCAGAGACCCCTCGGGCCCCTGCCTCAGCTCGGACCGCAGGGCGGAAGCTGTCCGTCTCGGGCCAAATGTGCACGCCCCCAAATCTCACATACACTCCCCGCCAGACCTCCCTCCAGCAAGGCTGGCTGCCACCTGCAGCCTGCCTCTTGCCCACCCTCGGCCTGGACCGCCAAACCCTGAAGATTTGGAAAACCCAAGCCAAAAAAGTAGGCGGCGGGGAGTGACGAGAAAAGGACGAGACGTTTGAAAAGAGACTACTTCGAAGGAAATTCATTCCATGTTCCCATTGCGGGGGGCCACTCCTGACCCCATTTTTCTCCTTCCGGAGCACTCTCCCGAACAAAAACTGAGCAAGGGAGGGCGCCCCAAGCCAGAGCCCGAGGCACCCGCCAACAACGCGCGCTGCTTGGAATACCCCTCGCGGACAACTGCAAAGCTGGGAAGGTTTGGGCGCACCTCATCTCACCCCCTCGTTGCACCGATGGAGAAGTGGGTCCAAGCGAAAGGAGCGACCGGGACAGAATACACGACCTACAGAGCTACCGGGAAGGACGCGCGCCCCGCCCGGCCCGCCCCCGACAGGAGGGCCGGTCCACTGCCTGCGCTCTGCCAGCTGCCTGCCGGGGCGCAGTCCGGGGTCCTAGGCCCCCTGCCCTTCAGGACCCCGGTTGGCCGCAGCCCCAGCCCGGTCCTCCGCCAACCTGTCTCCCATCAATGCATCCCCGCGCGGGGGTCCCGTGGACTTACGCGCAAGCCGCGCGCAGAGCCCAGCAGCAGGGGCACCAGCAGCAGAGAGAGGAAGCGAACGACCCCCAGCATGTCCACTCTCCGGCCTCTCGGCTCCGCAGTCGGCGCCTGGGCCAGCCGCTCGGCGTCACTTGACTGAGGACCCGCGGCCTGGCACCGCCCCTCGCCGGCCCTGCGGCGGACCCCGGCGCCTGCTCCGCCCCGCGCTCCGCCCAGCGACAGCGGAGCCTGGGGCGGAGGAGGCGGGGCTGGGGGGGAACCTGGAGGCCACGGGCGGCCGCGTGACTCCAGGATAGTGTTATCGAGCTTGTGCTGGCCTTTGCCGCAGGGAGGGACCGTTTGGAAAGACTATCAGGAGGCCCGGCTGTCAGCAGCTTGATAAGGGGCCCGCGGGTTGGACTTTAATAAGGATCTCCTTGCTCCATGTCTCCCTTGCGAGGACAAGAAGGGGGAAATTGAGACCAGATGAAACTAAGTGGACGAGATAGAATCCTAGCCCTGCGTACGGGGCTCTCCGGAAAACTCGAAACCAGGGGTCCGCAAAGTGTGGTCCCTGGACCCACCGTGTACCTGAAACTTGTTAGAAATGCAAATTCCAGGGCCCCGTCTCGGAAATTCCCAATCAGAAACTCTAGGGATGGAGTCCAGAAATCTGTATTTTTACAAACCTTCCTGGTTGTTCCGGTGCATGTTAAAGTTTGAGATCCTCTGTTCTAGGTTCCTGATAAATTTAGAGGTATGGTTCAACTGTGGCCAAAATCATTCCAAACGCCAACAACCCTCAAAGCCCCAGGGTCTGCAGAATTTTTATTTCATTGTTGGATTTTGAGAGAGAAGAGCAGCAACATCTCTGATCTTTCACTTTTGCGCTTGAGCCTCTCAACATCCCTGCGATGCCTACGCAGGCAGATCTGTCAAGTGGGCCGTAAAATAGTATTATCTCTTCATACACCTGGGAAAACGAAGGCTCTGCAGTGTGAGTTAACTGGTCCAGGACCACCCGTTACCACTAGATCTGAGTCTCAAGTTAGAAATCTTTTCCTGGCTGGTTCCTCTTACTCTCTGAAAATCCCCTCCCTCCCATCACTGGGTTAGTCTCAGCTTTAATCAAAACTGAGTTTCAAAGGAGTCTTTAGAGAAATCGCTTTTAAATATATATATTTAATTTTTCCTGTTTTATTGAGTTATAATTGACATACCACGAAATTCACTCGTTTTAAATATTTTCTAACTTTTATTTTGTTAACTTATATTGAAAAATAAAAATGTATGGTTAAATTATGCTGCCTGTTGATAGACTCTCTCCTTGACTAAACTTTAGTTAGGCTCCTCTTGATAACAAACCAAGTGGGCTTGCCTCCTGGTGAGTTAGATAAGACTCTACACCAGTGGAAGTTGTCTCACAAAATAAAGTGTATTTGCAGCAAATAGGCCATGAGGAATCATTTCCAAAGTCACGGTGTCCCCGAACAAAGGGAAGGAGGAACTTTTATTGGTTGGGGAATGAATATTCAAAAGGGAGAGGGGGGTACACTGCAGATTGTGGTAATGAGGCTTAATCTCCTCTTGAAGAGATTTTTGCATTAAAAATAAGGTAAGGTCATGGGCGCAGCTCTTGTAGGGAGGCTTGGTTAGCTTCAGGGTGCCTACTGGTTGTCTCCTTAACATAACAGTTAAATGCCTCCAAACCCACCCTTGAGTTCCTTGGGGCACTAGTCGGTAACAAATCCCCCCTCTAGTTTTATCCTGCTCCTCATTCTTGAGGGGCACAGGTTGAAGGTCTGTCTTCTGTACACCCTGCTGAGCATGGGTGTTGTCAAAGGGACCAGTAGAGGAGCAGAATTTACAGCTAATCTTCAAATAGGTTTGCAGGTCACAAGAGGCATAGCCCTGAATTGTTCATAAAAGTTAGGCCTATCCTGGGGCTGGCCCGGTTGCCAAAGCGGTTAAGTGTGCTCGCTCCGCTGCGGCGGCCCGGGGTTCGCTGGTTTGGATCCCAGGCGTGCACTGACACACTGCTTATCAAGCCATGCTGTGGCATCGTCCCATATAAAGTGGAGGAAGATGGGTATGGATGTTAGCCCAGGGCCAGTCTTCCTCAGCAAAAAGAGGAGGATTGGCAGATGTTAGCTCAGGGCCAATCTTCCTCACAAAAAAAAAAAAAAGTTAGGCCTATATTGTGGAAGCATGCAATCAGGTATTTAATAAGAAGCATTTCTATGGAAACAAAAGAAAAACAAGTTTAATGGTTGGAGCAAGTTATAAACCAGATTCTGAGTTCAGGGGACAGCCAGTTAGGAAGATTTTTAGATGTCAGCATTGAAGCATCTCTTGTAGCTTCCCTTTGGTTTACACAGCAACAGGCATGCTGTCGTGGTGATCTCTCAAGTTTATATCAAGTTGTACTGCTTCAGTTTGCAGGGCTTCAGGAAAAAGTGTAGGTTCAATTCTCAGTGATTCCAAATGAAAATGATGGGAAAATTGAAAACGTTAGTTCAGAGATTTGTAGCCAGATATTTCAGGAGACTAGAAGAATTCAGGATCCAGTCCAGTAAACAGATATAAAACAAAAACCTCAAAGACAATTAACAGAACTAGGATCTAATATCCGCAAATATGTACTATAGTTTCAACTGAAATAATTATTCTCTCTAAAGTCACCTTCATTTTTATCAAAGATAGCCAAATTAAGACTAACTAGTTTGTAAAATAAGTCTAGTTTCAATAAATTTGGCCGAATTATTTACATAAGTACAGCAAGAATAGCAATTGATCATACAGGCTCTTTTAAATCTGCTTTGCTGGAACTTTTTATAAGGAATCTCAAATTGAACTTCAAAGGTCTCTCGAGACCAGGAAAGCCAAGCCAAGGATTTTGTCCTCAGACTTTGCCTGCAATACCCACAGATTTGGGTGAATTCCTCTCTTCTTGAGGTCCCCCAAAATATTGAGGTTCCTTGCACCTGCCAGCTAAGTGATATTCCTTACTTAACCAGGTAAGATTGTTCGGAACTTCTGTAAACAAAGTATCAGGCCAACATTTCCAAGAGGCTTTATTGCAGAAAGTCAACCTTTATTCCTCAAAAGCTGTCTTGTCATATCTGAGTCTGTATGTTTCTCTTAAATACGACCTTCCAGTCAAAGCCTTCATATTATAACCAATGTTTCCAATTGTGTCCTATTATAAGGAGAACAGATTCCTATTGAACTTATGCAAATAAGGTAGACTAACTCAAAGGCAAAGAAAAACTTTTTATAACCTCTTTATCAAGATCAAAAAAATTATCCTTTTAAGAGAATGAAGGCACTAGCTTACTTTTGGCGTTAAAACTCATTTACTTAATTGGATTTAGTTTAGTTTAATCTTAACCAACTTGACCACGTATAAAACTCCTCAGGGTTTTACCTTGCAAAACTTTCTCTCACTTTTTACATTCAGAATTTATCCGTGCCTTCCTTTCTTCCCTTCTGGTACTTTAGAGCAAATTTATCATTCTTAACAAACCAAACAAAAAGATTTCTATTCTTCATACTTTCTTTACTAAAAACATATCTTACTTTCCTTGAATACAAACATATTTTCCTTAATTTTTAGTAGCTTTTTTTGTGTGTGTGAGGAAGATCAGCACTGAGCTAACATCTGTCACCAATCCTCCTCTTTTTGCTGAGGAAGACTGGCCCTGGGCTAAATCCATGCCCATCTTCCTCCACTTTATATGGGATGCCACCACAGCATGGCTTGACAAGCGGTGCGTTGGTGTGTGCCCGGGATCCCAACCCACGAACCCTGGGCCGCCACAGCTGAGCGTGCACACTTAACCACTACGCCACCAGGCCAGCCCTAATTTTTAGTAGCTTTGATCACATATTAGAATTTTAACCCTTAGAAACCTTAATTTTTAGTAAAAACTAAGTAAGCAATTATAAACTTTCTTTCTCATTAGCCTTCCGTGGCCTGACAAACCTACAAATACTTTTAATGATTTCTGGAAACATGTTGCTTTATAGTGTAATCTTAATAAAACACAAGACACGTATACCAATAGACTCAAAACACCTTTTAGTTTTTCTGTAATAAGCCAAAGTAGATAGACTTATATTTAGTAATTAATATCTAATATCTTATCTTATTTGAAAATGATCTAAATATACACTGAATTTTTATCCTTAACCTAGCAAAACTTCAAAGTTTCAAGTTACCAAAGAGATTTTGGAAGTTAAGTACACAAACTATAATTATTGTGAAAAGTTTATCTATAAATTCTAAATCACTTAACATCTAAATCAAACTTCACGGACATTGGACAAAATTAGCTTTCATTTTAAGCTATTTTTGCTGACAAATTTGAAACAGGGATAACATGAGCTTATCTCACTAGTAAACGCAGGCTGCACGTCTGCATCATATCCAATGCTGATGACTCTGAGGACGTGTCCATTTTACTCAAACCAATAAACTTAAACAAGCTTTCATTCACCAAAGATTATTTCATATCACATTAACTTGAAAGACATTTGGGTTACTTTCTATTACATTTAGAATTTATGTAAGCACTTACTTTAAGCCAATTTCAATAGAGCTCTTGATTTTGGACATACCATCCAGAGGTAGAAAAATATCTCACCTTTACAACATACATATAGACGTACATACACAGAGGTTCCACAGCTATTCTTTTAAAATTACTGTCATGAATCAGGCACAAGGATCCCTAGTTATGAATCCAAATTTTGGTCTAAGCCTTTTTACTTATTTTTGGAGAAGACATTCAAGATGCTAGATTTTTGGAGAGAGTGCTCTTCTGGCCATTTTTTTTTTTTTTTAGTCTTAGGAATTGGTGATGGGCTAGATAATACTTCCCAGAGAGGTGATAATCTTTTCTGAGATAAAGGAACTGTGTGGAATCTGAAGTGCCTCTAGGGCTGCTTTTACCAGAAAAGCACAGTAAACAAGAGTAAGGTTATTATTAATAATAATATTGATAAGTTTCTAGAGATGACGTCATCCCCCTCTCTTCCCGGTACAGAGAGGAAGATACCTTTACAAATGGAGATTTCCCTTACAAATGTTTTGGTAAACAGCACTTTGATTAGAATAGACTTAGCAAGGACCTTCCCAGTTTATCGATACCCAGAGTTATCTATTGTGAAGGCTTGTCTTGGGGACAGTCCTCTTATCTTAAATTCTTTCAGGCAGTGAGTGGTGGGGGAGGTCAAGTCTTCCCTCAGAGTCCCCTGTTCCCAAAACAATCAAGGTAAAGAGACATTTTGAGGTGGCCAAACTTGGTCCCCCACACATATATATAAACATACATGAACACACAGGTGGACACAGACAGAAACATTAACTTTTGCTATGAATCAGGCTCAATACAAAACTCACTAATATTTGAGAAACATTTGCATTTCAAAGAATGGCTCTTGGGTTCTAGAGAAGGTGGGAGCAGAAAACCAACATCATAAAGACACAGAGAAAGCAGTCAAGTTTTCTTTAAGATGGAGTTTCTGGGACATAACTCATCTAATTGAAAGTGTTTCCAATGAGTCAAAATGCACCCAAGGGGTGAGTCTCCAGGGATGCCTGGGGCACTCCCCATGGGCGCAAAGCTGGTGTCCAACTGAAGATGGGCCGGAGAAGGGTGCTGAGCCCATCTGCGGGCATCAATATAGCTACAAGATCCAGTGAAGTCCCATTCAGCTCTGGGAAACCAGTCCCTGAGCCAGCACAAAGCAAGCCAGGGAGGCCAGAGGTAAAAGCCTAGAGCGGGCTGGGGGCCAGGAGTCCCATTGCTGGGGTTGACAGTTAAGTCCCTGGCAAAAGGTTTTCAAGTTTTCAATTTTACAGAAGGTCCAGGTTCTGCTCAGGTCTAGCCTGAACTTAAATTCAACTTGCTGACAAAAGAGGAGATGACAAACACAGAAAAAAGAAAGGAAAAAGGTGATCAGGGCTTGCCCTCAGGGCCTCTGCCTGAGGATTATCAAGATAAGGGTCACACAGACAACAGTTCCTGCACTGAGGTAACACAACCCGGAAGAACGGTTTACACAATACAGGTCTCTTGTCCCCATAACTGACCAGATTGTCAGTCAAGTGACCGACCCAGGGGCCAACCTGGAATCACCCCAGATAACCACAAATCAGAGGAGAGCTCCCAGAGGTGGAGCACGGACTCTCTGACAGCAGAACCCAGAGAAGAGCTTTCATTAAGACCACAAGAGGAGGCTGAGACTACAGATTTGATGAATTTCTTAAAACTAGTCATTGCAAGAGCTCTCTGACTGTGGATTCTAGCGTCTTTTCTTGTAGTCTGTTTCCAACCTCCCAGGAGAATCCTGTAATGGTTAGTGGTGATGCAGATGCCACAAGGTTGTGCCCAGAGGAGGTTTAGCACCCTAATAGCGTGAAACTAGACCCAGGCTGCATAACTAAATCCTTAAAGGGAAAATAAAACGGGTGGACGCTGGGTGAAACCACTGATAAGGAGGGCAAGGAAAAAGAAAGACCTAGGAGTCCAGAAAAGCCAGGCTGTGGAAAATGTCAAGCAGGCTCGACAAAAACACTACTGTCGAGAGTCCTCGACCAAAACACACAAACAAACAACAACAAAAAAACGGTTCAGCAACTCCAAAGTGGTTTAACCCCATCAAGGGGACCCATCCTCTGATCACAGGCACAACACAAAGATAGACTCAGTGACCTCAAGGGGCCTCGAACCCCCACCTCATTACTCCAGATGAGATTCAATCTCCAGAGGGGATTTCACCCCTAGACAAACAGACTGAGAGCACTCCAGATGAGTCAATCTCCAGATGGTGTTTGACCCTTGATTAGTCACCAGGGATTGCTCCCATTTCGCCAGAACCGAGCATTGGCCGGAGTCGTGCGATCCCTCCAGACAGAGGGGACTCGCACTCCCCTGAGCCAGGTTTCCCCCAGGTAGGGACTCAAGCACCAAAGCCAGGCCCCAACAGACAGGCTTTGTGAGACAACTTAAGAAAATAAACTCCCATAGCCATGCTGTGGGGTTGGTGCCACTCACCTCCATGGAGAGATCCTCCGAGCAAAGCACTCAGTGCAGCCGCTGGGTCTCCCGACAGGGCAGCAACATCAAGGCAGCGGCACAGGCACCACGAAGGGGTATGTCCCATCTGGGTCACCAATTTGATACCAAACCAAGTGGGCTCACCTCCTGGTGAGTTAAATAAGACTCTACACCAGTGGAAGTTGTCTCACAAACTAAAATGTATTTGCAGCAAATAGGAGGCCATGAGTAATCACTTCCAAAGTCACAGCGTCCCCAAACAAAGGAAAGGAGGAATTTTTATTTGGTTAGGGAATGAATATTCAAAAGGAAGAGGCGGGTACACTGCACATTATGGTAATGAGGCTTAATCTCCTCTTAAAGAGATCTTGGCGTTAAAAATAAGGTAAGGTCATGGGCGCAGCTCTTGTAGGGAGGCTTGGTTAACTTCAGGGTGGCTACTGGTTGTCTCCTTAACATAACAACAGTTAAATGCCTCCAAACCCACCCTTGAGTTCCTCGGGGCACTAGTCGGTGACACTCTGACTAGACTCTTCTGGACTGGATTAGATCTGGACCTCAGCCTTCTGTGCCTGTCCTGTCCTTGCCTGGCCTCCATTGCCCAGTCTTACAAAGAACCCTGCTGAGTCACTTTAGGGAGAATCTCCCCACTCTTGATATCAGATCAAGTTCCTTATCCCCCACCCTTGATGTCTAGTCTTTGACCTGCCCTTGGCAAGAATCCCTTGACATCTCCTCATAATTTTCCACCCACAACTCCCTCATGCTGCTGGTTGGCTGTAAATCGCCGGCTCCCTTTGCTGTACTTAAGAGTTGAGACCCAACTCTCTCCCCTATTGCAATAGAGTTGACACCTATCACAACAGTCTTGAAGGAGGTCTTCCTTATCATTTTAACAAGTGTCAGAATAATTTTCTTGTTAGCACTATTTTTTACAACTTGTGAATCTTTAAAAAACCTTAGTTTTGTTTTTAAATGCTGGGATTGATGACTATGAAAGTCAAGAATGTTGGTTACATATGGGGGTGAGGGCTGAGATTGGGATGGGGCCCAAGGGGCTTCTGGAAAGGGGCAACAAAGTTTTGTTTCTCGAACTAGAGGGTACTTACAAGGGTATTCACGATAATATAACTCATTAAGTCATTTATTAGTTTTGTGTCAATTTCTGAATCTGTTTTTAAAATAAGTTAAAAATTATTTTTTGATTTTGAAAAGTTAAAAAATAACCTTAGCCATGTTCCAAAAAAATCTTGTATATTGTGTAACGAAATAGCTAAAATTCCATATGCTTATCCTTCTCTCCTTTTTCACTGGACCTTTCTCAGGTTATTTTCATGCCTGGAATACTGACTCCCTCTCCTTGTACTCCTTGTGAAGCCGTTTTCAAACTCTGCCATCCTAGTCTAGGACTAAAGAGCAAGGGCTTTGGAGGCAGGCACACCTGAGTTGGGATTCCAACCCTGCCACTTAATATCTGTGTGACTGTGGGCAAGTTACTTAACCTCTCTGAGCTTTAGTTCCTTCAATTGGTAAATAGGGATAATAATATCAAACTCGCTGGGTAGTTAGGAGAGTTACCAGAGATGACGACTATAAGATCTTTGGCACATACAGGATGTTAGTGGGACAGCTGATGAAATCAGAATTAGGCCTGTAGGTTAATTTCCTGATTTTGATAAGATTACTAGGTCTAAAGATGGAATAATAGTTTTGTATTAATTTTGATAATTTCACTGTGGTTATATAAGAGAATGTCTTTGTTTTTTGTTTGTTTTTTTTTTTTTGTGAGGAAGATCAGCCCTGAGCTAACATCCGCCAATCCTCCTCTTTTTTTTTTTTTTTGCTGAGGAAGACGGCCCTGGGCTAACATCTGTGCCCATCTTCCTCCACCTTATATGGGACGCCGCCACAGCATGGCTTACCAAGCAGTGCGTCGGTGCGTGCCCGGGATCCGAACCAGCGAACCCCGGGCCGCCGCAGTGGAGCGCGCGCACTTAACCGCTTGCGCCACCGGGCCGGCCCCTGTCTTTGTTTTTAGGAAACAAAAGGGCATCATCTTTGTAACTGACTCTCAAACAGTTCAGAAAAAAAGTGTATACACATGCAGAACGATAAAGCAAATGTGGTAAAATGTGGACATTTGGGGAATCAATCAAGGAATTCTTTGTACTGCTTTTCAACTTTTTTCTAAGTCTGAGTTATTGCAAAATGAAGTTAAATTTAAAAAAAATGCTTAGGGGCCAGCCGGTAGCGCAAGCGGTTAAGTGCACGCGCTCCACTGCGGCAGCCCGGGGTTCGCCGGTTCGGATCCCAGGCGCGCTGATGCACCGTTTGTCAGGCCATGCTGTGGCGGCATCCCATATAAAGTGGAGGAAGATGGGCACGGATGTTAGGCCAGGGCCAGTCTTCCTCAGCAAAAAAAGAGGAGGATTGGCAGATGTTAGCACAGGGCTGATCTCCTCACAAAAAAAAAAAAAAAATGCTTAGCACATGGCAGATTCAACTTTTCCCACCTTCTTTCCCAGCCTATTGACCCAGGTGACAAGCTGCAGCAGGCATTTTTAACTGAATTGAGGCAGAAAGGGTATAGCACAGGGATCCACAAACTTAAGCCAGCAGCATAAATCCAACCTGTTGCTTGTTTTTTATATGGCCTGCCAGCTAAGAATTATTTTTACATTTTTAAATGGTTGGAAAAAAGTTAAAAGAAGAATAATATTTTTTGAAATGATATGACATTCAAATGTCAGTGTCCATAAATAAAATTGTATTAGAACACAGCCACCTCCCAATCCTCTACATATTGCATTGGGCTGCTTTTGCACTGCAATGGCAGCCAAGTGGTGGAAACAGAGGACTTATGGCCCACAGAACCTAAAATATTTTCTATCTGGCCCTTTGTAGTAAAAGCTTGCCCAGAGAATATAGATTGTAGTTTGTTTCTGAGGTTTTATACTCGACTGTGTATTGTAGTTGAACTAGCAATAATAGTAATGGCCATTGTGCTGAATACTTTACTCTGCCTCACAATCCAAGTTGCATGTTATTGTCCACATTTCACAGATGAGAAAACCGGGGCACACAGGAGTTAAATGCCTTGCCAATAGCCACAGAGCTAGGAAGTGAATCACAGTTCAGTCACGTTGCCTGACCTTAGAGCCTGAGTTATTTTTACAAAGCCATGCTTCTGCCCATACCTTATTTTTCAGTTCCTGTCCAACGGTGCATGTAGTGTGCTGGGATGCAAAACCCCTGATCCAGGTTGTGGGGGATATGAAATGAGCATGAGAAGGCTGTAGAGATCCATCTCCAGTGAAAAAGATGTCCACATACACAACAAAATATGGTACATGCTCTAACATAGACCAGTGCTACTCAAAGTGTGGTCCGAGGAGCAGACGCATGCGATCAGTACAGAAATTCAGAGTAGGTATTTGGAAACTTGAAGCAATTTGAGAAAGTTTGTCTGTTGAATGTAATAATGAAAAAAGTGGATGCGAATTTTGTATGTCTATTTTTATTTCCTTGTTCTAGTAATTTATTTTTATCATATTTTTACAACAAGATCAGTCCTTGATAGACTGGAAAGAGCACTGATAACCGTAGAAACAAAACTGACCCTTCACCAAAGGTAGTTTGAGAAACCTAAGAACAATGAAGGGGAGAGAGATGTGCAGCTCGATAACACAGATGAAAACGTTGTTTTTCTGTCCTAACAGGGCTTTGCACACAAGGAAAGCACGAATCTCAACCCCTTTGATTGGTCTATTTTCCCTTATGGTCCTAAAAGAGTTTCCTATTCAGCAAATTTCAAGTCCCAGTGTCAGTTCTAACCTGTATTTCAGTGTAAAAATTTAGCTAACTTTACATTTCTGATATTTTAAAAATTCCATTGGGGCTGGCCCTGTGACATAGTGGTTAAGTTCACACGCTCCACATCAGTGGCCTAGGGTTCACGCAATCAGATCCTGGGCACAGACCTCTACACCGTTCATCAAGCCATGCTGTGGCAATGTCCCACATACAAAATGGAAGAAGATTGGCACATATGTTAGCTCAGGGCCAATCTTTCTCACCAAAAAAAAAAAAAATCCATTAAAATGATTGTAATTTAGGGCCAGCCCTGTGGCATAGTTGTTAAGTGTGTGCGCCCCACTCCTGGCGGCCCGGGTTCGGATCCCAGGTGTGCACCGACACACTGCTTGTCAGGCCATGCTGTGGCAGCATCCCATATAAAGTGGAGGAAGATGGGCACGGATGTTAGCTCAGGGCAAGTCTTCCTCAGCAAAAAGAGGAGGATTGGCATGGATGTTAGCTCAGGGCTGATCTTCCTCACACAGACACAAACACACTAATAAATAAAATAAATAAATTTAAAAAAATAATTGTAATTTAGAATAAGTTTTAGTAGTATTAAATGATATATGTTAAGGGCAAGGAAAAAACTAGGCCTTCACTGAAAGGATATGATAGCTAAATGCAATGCATTATCCAAGATTGAATCTTGGACCAGGAAACAAAAATAGCTACAGAGTAAGACATCATTGGCATAATTAAGAAAAGTTTAATATACACTATGGATTAGGAAAAAAGATCATATCAATATTAAATTTCCTAATTTTGATAATGATACTGTGGCTATGTTCTTAGGAAATACACTGAAATATTTAGGCGTAAAGGAGCGTAATGTCTTCAATTTACTCTCAAATGATACTAATAATATGTATATATTTATATATATGTAATTATATATATTATATACGTGATATATAATTACGTGTATATGATGAGAGAGAACTTATAAAGCAAATAAGGCAAAATATTAACAATTGATGACTTAGGTAAAAGGCATACAGGAATTCTTATGTCAAAATAAAAAGTTATTCAAAAAATGCAGTCTCTGGCCTACGGACGTGGACAATTCTTTACAGGAATTCCTTATCTTTCTCACATGTCCTTAAGTTTTCCAACACAAAAAGTCCTGAGGCTAAGTTGTGCAACGAACTAATGGGTATGGTTATGAAACAATAAAAAGATAACACTGTGAAATAATCAGCCAACAGTTTCCCCACAGTTCCAATGAAAGTTAGCAGCTGTGTATGAGGAACTGGACCACATCATACTGCAGTCATGAGTGTTAGAACGTCCTTGTCCCCATGTCCTCAAACTCCCTTTCAGGAGTTCGAGATATCTGAAGACATAAAATGTCCCAAGTGAGACCTGCCTTAGGAAAAAAAAATGATAACTTTGTTTCAAACACTCTTCTTTCCTATCTGCTTTCTTGCCTTATTATCTGTCAAGAGCATCTGCTTCCCTAGGGTCCCTCAGCTGTATCTTTGCTGCCTTGGATTTTTTTCCCTTCATGTTTGATCTAGGCCTGTCATTTCTTTTTCACCTGGGCCCCTAGATTTGGCCCACCTCTCTGCCTTTATAGCCACATCTGCAGTTGTGGCTCACTTTTCTGAATGATCACAGTGGTTTTCTAGCTCAACTGAAGGTTACAACTAGATGTGGCTAGAAGAGCTATTTGTGCTGACGATCACCATGTTGGCCCATCAGTGTCTTGTATTTTACATAATTCCTGGAGTTCTCAACATTTAGTCAGTGGAATTTACATAATCTTGATTTCTAGCTTCTTTTCAGAAATCAGAAGGTCTGGCCACACCAGGCCCACTGCCCCATGGGGTAACAGTAGATCAGAGATGGGGACATTCAGCAACAATCTCCATCTGGTCCACTTCACTTTTGACATGACCTGCAGGCCCCATGAGAGATTTAAGTTGGCAACTTCCGGGTCAGAGAGTCTCTGCGGTAACTTGATCACAACCTCTATGACTGCTATTTCACACACATCTATGTGATGCCTCAGATTCACAGTCACCTGTCTCTCGAACCCTAGGCTGCCCGCTCTACCTCAGCTGCCCTTGCAGCAAGCACATCTGTCACTGCAAACCAACCATCTGGAGGCTTTGGCTCCTCCAGACACTTCTGGCCCCACTGGAACAAAGCATCATGCTTCCGAAGTGGCTGCCAAAGAGGTTGGGTGGTGCAACATGGAAGGGCAGGCAAGCTCACTCCCCCAGGGAGAAACGTAGTGCAATGGGAGACCAGAGGAGGGAAAGAGCCAGTAAATAAATGTCCTCTCCCTTCCTCCCTCAGATTAACTATTGCAAGGTGTGGTTTCTCAATATAGCCTGTCTAGAGACATTCCACGTGGTCTAGTATGTGCACTTGCCAAGAAATTGGCTCTGTGTCTTCAAGGCTGTTATGAAGCAGGAGCCAGCATAGTAACACATTTGTTTGGGTGGTTTCTCATTCTTCCTTGCCTCATTTCCCTCTCCTCTCACTCTCACTGTCATTGACTGTACCTCCCAAATAAAGTATGTATTAACATTTACTTTTTGCCTCAGGCTCTGTTTTCTAGGGAGCCCAGATGAGATAATTATTTGTTCAGATAATTATTTGTTCAGGAAATTGCAGAGCAATTTCCTGTATGCATTTATTGAGCTTTCTCCAATCTTGGGTTTTGGGGATGTCCTCTTAGATTTTGTTTTTAAGACCATAGGTCACAACTCATCCCCAATTCAAACCCCAGATTTAATGCTTCCTTTTTAATGAAGTAACTAGTGAACACACTAGCTGAAGGAGTTCTTTCCTTCCAGAAATTTCCATAGTGCTCTACCTACAGCTAACTTATGACATTGTTGTCTGTGTTATGGCTCTTTATGGTCTGTGCTTTAACTCAGGTCCTCATCTTTCTTATGGGGATCACTTTGGGGGTCTCCTATACTGTCTTTTGGCCTCCAGCCCCATCACCTTCTTCCCCAACTGAGCCTTTGCACACGTTGCTCTCTTTGTCAGGAATCTTCTTTCTTTTCCATTTTTTCCTCCAACCAACTTCTATTCCATCTTTTCAGACTCTTTAAAGGAGTCCAGGGCTGGCCCTGTGGCCTAGTGGTTAAGTTTGGCATGCTCTGCTTCAGCAGCCCAGGTTCAGTTCCCAGGCGTGGACCTGCACCGCTTATCGTTGGCCATGCTGTGGTGGCAACCCACGTACAAAATAGAGGAAGATTGACACAGATGTTAGCTCAGGGCAAATCTTCCTCAGCAAAAATAATAATAATAATAATAGAAAACAATAAAGGAGTCCAATCATGGCCTCTGACAAGAAGCCTTCCCAGGCTCACTCTCAAACTAGATTACTGCTATAGACTGCATGTTTGAGGTCCCCTTCAGCAAATTCGTATGTTGAAAGCTAATCCCCAATGTGATGGTGTTTGGAGGTGAGGTCTTCAGGGTCTTTTGAGTGATTAGGTCATGAGGGTGAAGCCCTTATAAAAGAGACCCCAGGGGGCCGGCCCATGGCTTAGCGGTTAAGTGCGCGTGCTCCACTACTGGCGGCCCGGGGTTCGGAACCCCGGGCACGCACCAACGCACCGCTTCTCCGGCCATGCTGAGGCAGCGTCCCACATACAGCAGCTAGGAGGGTGTGCAACTATGACATACAACTATCTACTGGGGCTTTGGGGAAAAAAAGGAGGAGGATTGGCAAAGATGTTAGCTCAGAGCTGGTCTTCCTCAGCAAAAAAAAGAGGAGGATTGTCATGGATGTTAGCTCAGGGCGATCTTCCTCACCAAAAAAAAAAAAAAAAGAGAGAGACCCCAGAGAGTTCCCTTGCCCTTTCCACTTAGACCACAGCGAGAAGAGGGCCATCTATGAACAAGAAAGCAGACTCTCACGAGACACCAAATCTGCTAGTGTCTTGGATTTCTCAGGCTCCAGAACCATGAGAAATAAATGTCTGTGTTTATAAGGCACCCCATCTACGGTATTTTGTTTTAGCAGCCGGAACAGACTAAGACAACTACCCAACCCTCTTTGGGGCCCAGACAGTACTCTGTGCATGTCTCCATTCCAGCTCTAATGGTAGAGTGATTAAAATCTTATCTATCTTCTCCAGACTTTGAGTTCCCTGAAGAAGGAGTTGATATTTCTCTAATACAATGCCTGGCACACAATAGTTCACTATAGGTTTATGTAACAAACGAAAAAAAACATCTTATCTTTACTCAACTGGAAGTTCCTTGCAGTCAAGGATGTATGTCTGATTCATCTTTGCATTCTGGCACCTGGTATAAGGTAGATGCTGAACTGTATATTGAAAGAATTAATAAATTCATGATATGAAAGAGAATTTGTCATTAAAGTCACCTGAAGAACACGGGCTCCTTTAGTGAGGAACACTCTCAGACACAGCTCTGGGGCTGGCCCCATGGCTTAGCAGTTAAGTGCACGTGCTCCGCTACTGGCGGTCCGGGTTCTGATCCGGGCGCGCAACGACGCACCACTTCTCCAGCCATGCTGAGGCCGTGTCCCACATACAGCAACTAGAAGGATGTGCAACTATAACATACAACTATCTACTGGGGCTTTGTGGGAAAAAAAGGAGGAGGATTGGCAATAGATGTTAGCTCAGAGCTGGTCTTCCTCAGCAAAAAGAGGAGGATTAGCATAGATGTTAGCTCAGGGCTGATCTTCCTCACAAAAAAAAAAAAAAAGAACTAAACAGGGTCACAAGACACAGCTCTGACAAAGCTGAACAGCCCATGAGTCTAGGGGTCAGTCACACTAGACATTGTCTGGTTTCACTTCCTTTTAAAATTCTGTTGAATTATAATGGGAAGCAACTGTTCCCTCCACCTCCACCTGCACACCCACAATCTTGCTCCTCCAAGGCAATTCCACTTAACCTTTGCTGCCCCTACTCCCTTGCCTCCCCTCTTTATACTGTAGCCACAGTGGCCTTCTCTCAGTCTTTTGTACCCTTCATGTCTCCTCCTCCAGAGCCATCTTCTGTGGGGGCTGGTGCATTGGTTTGTGATATGTGGAGGTAGCCTGGGATCCAAGCAGCTCCTGGAAATTTCCCTAACTCCACTGTCAAAGCAGAGTGGCCTGGAAGTGGCATAGAGCTGATGGGCCTGGAGGGACTTGGCCAAGGTGATAAGGGATGACTCCTCAATGATAAGCAACCAGGACCAGATGTCATTTCAGCAGAGGCCACAGTGCATAGATGACAGTCTCTCCCCATTGACCCCACCAGGTTGACTTGAACTGACTTCAAGGACTAGAGAAGGGGCCAGATGAGAAGGAAAAAAGAGGGTATCCTTCTTGAACTTTTGTATTCAGTAGCTAATGCTGTGTAAAAAACCACCCCAAAACTTAGAAGCCAACTACAATCATTTATTTATTTATTTATTTTATTTATTTATTTTTGTGAGGAAAATCAGCCCTGTGCTAACATCTGCCCATCCTCCTCTTTTTTTGCTGAGGAAGACTGGCCCTGGGCTAACATCCATGCCTCATCTTCCTCCACTTTATATGGGACGCCGCCACAGCATGGCTTGCCAAGCGGTGCATCAGTGTGCGCCCCGATCCAAACCGGCGAACCCCAGGCCACTGCAATGGAACGCGCGCACTTAACAGCTTGCGCCACTGGGCCGGCCCCCCACAACAATCATTTATTTAGTTCATGATTCTGCAGGTCAGCTGAATGGTTCTTCTGGTTTTGGTTCTTCCGGACTTCCCATGCATCTGCAGATAGCCAGTGAATCTTCTGGTACCGGATGATCTAGGATGGCTTCACTCATACATTTGGCAAGTGGCAGGAGTGATGGAGAAACAATTGGGTCACAAGCCTCTCATCCTCCGTTAGGCTAGCCCAGGTTGTTAGCCACATGAAGAGAAGGTTCCAAGTACCACAACAGAGAGCAAGTCCCAGTGCAAAGTGGGACATTTGCTGCTGTCTCATTGGCCAAAACAAATCACATTGGCAAATCTAGATCCAAAGGGTGAAAAAATTGATGGAGAAGTTGCAGTCACATTGCAAAGGAGCATGGAGATGGAGACGGGAGGAATTTGAAGCATTCCTGCAATCAACCACAAGCAAATTTTCAGTTCATTCTATCTTAGATGAGTTTGTTTTTTGTAGAAAGGCAAGACATGTGTATCTTAAAGTGGGTTTCCACTTCTTTTTGGTATTCCAGAAGATGGTTAACAAATTGTGAGTTATATTTAAATAGTTGTCTTATCTCCCTTTCTAGGTTAATGTGGCTTCACTTACTCGTTCATCCTTGTTAAACACACTGGACTAAGAATAACGCCTTGCACACAGGAGGGATTGCTTAATAAGCTTTTTTGAATGATATCTTTGAGAGAAATAGCTTGGTGGAGATAAGAGAGACTTGATAGTCTGACAGACATGTCATTCATTCTGCAAGTATTTATTGAGCGCCTACTAAGTGCCAAGCACTCTCTGACGTGCTAGGAACACAGTGGTAGGTAAAACAGACATGGTCCCTACGTTGTGAAGCCTACAGCCCTATGAGGAAAGAGACGTCAAAAAAATCAAAAAAATAAACGTAAGTTTGCAACTGTGATGGATGCTACAATGAGAATGGTACATGGAGCTGTGAGGTTTCTTTGTTTTGTTTTGTTTTACTATTGTGTCCTTTTTTTAAACAGTTTTATTGAAGTATAGTTGATATACCATAAACCGCACATATTTAAAGCATACAATTTGATAGATTTTGACCTGAAATTACCACAACAAGTTCTGTGAGATTCCGAATTGATCTAGTTAAGGAGCACAGAGAAGAAAGGAAAGTGATATCTCAAGTGGAATCTAAATAACAGCCCTGGGCAAAGTGCCTTTGACAGGAGCTGGCAAGGCAAGTGCATAACAGGGAAAGAAGCTGTGGTCAGAGCTTAGCATCCTGTACAACCAAGCTGTTGCACGAGTTGCTTTTAAATTGTATTTGTCTGCTAGTGGGATGGAACTTTTTTCTGTTATTGGACATTCCCTTTGTGTGTCTGTTTTTGAATCGGGATATTGCACTTTTTCATGTTCTCCACACATTAAAGATTTCAAGCCCCAAGCAAGATGGTCACAGATTGGGCAGGAGGCTCCAGGGGACCAGGTAAACTCCTCCCAGCTCAACTCTCTCCACAAGCTCCTTCCCCCGATTCAAGTCTCTGCTCAAACATCACCTCCTCATGCAATCTTCCCCCACCCCATCCTATCCACTTGTTCTACTTTCTTTATATCCTTATTGCAATTTTTTTCTTTTTCTTTTTTTTTTGTGAGGAAAATCAGTCCTGAGCTAACATCCATACTAATCCTCCTCCTTTTGCTGAGGAAGACCGGCTCTGAGCCAACATCTATCGCCAATCCTCCTCCTTTTTTTCCCCCCACAAAGCCCCAGGAGACAGCCGTAAACAGTTGCACATCCTTCTAGTTGCTGCACGTGGGCTGCGGCCTCAGCACGGCCGGAGAAGTGGTGTGTTGGTGCATGCCCAGGATCCGAATCCTGGCCGCCAGTAGCAGAGTGCACGCACCCAACCGCTAAGCCACGGGGCTGGCCCTGCAATTTTTTTCTAAAAATTGTTTTTAAAATAACAAGTAACTACAAAATAATATCTTAAAAATATTCGTATGCCATAAAAAGTGATGCATACCCAGTCCCATCCCCTCACCCCCATGGGACCCTCCCCCAATTCCATGCCCTTCCTTCCACCTTACAGGAAACCACTGTCCAAAGTTTTTGTTTATGATTCTTTTTTCATTAGTTTTACCCTGTGTGTTTGCATGAGGTAAGACTATATTATTTGCATTCTTAAATAATATTTTGTGTACTTTAGCGTAATTTTAAACTTTAGACAAATGGAATCCTCTTTTTTTTTTTAGTTTGAACTGTGTTGTTATGTGTAGCTGTAATTCTTTCATTTTCCCCTCCTGTAAAATATTCTTCTACGTGCACATACTCTCACTTAAAAAAAAAATGCACTCTTTTGTTTATGGACAGGTTATTTCTGCTTTCTGCTATTAAGAATAGTGCTGCTATATCTTACCAAAAACACTTACTAATTAAAAAGAAAAAAATGAAGTGGAGAAAATGGACATGACCTTAACAAAGTAGTCAAAATTAACATCACTGATAAGAGGCAGACATTGTGTTCCTCCCAGGTGACACCTGACGCAACATTGCTTCTGTGGTATTCTAGCCAAAGAGCTTAATCTGAATCTAATCATGAGGAAACATCAGAGAAATGCCAAACGAGGGGTCTTTTATAAAAAAATAACTGGCCTGTATTCTTTTTAAAAATACATTTTATTTTTTAAAAGTTTTTTTTTGTGTGTGTATGAGGAAGATTGGCCCTGAGCTAACATCTGCCAATCCTCCTCTTTTTGCTGAGGAAGACTGGCCCTGGGCTAACATCCGTGCCCATCTTCCTCCACTTTATATGGGACGCCGCCACAGCATGGCCTGACAAGTGCTGCCTCTGTGCGCGCCCGGGATCCGACCCGGAGAACCCTGGGCCACTGCAGCGGATCATGTGCACTTAACCGCTTGTGCCACCAGGCCAGCCCTTATTTTTTAAAAGTTTTAGATTTGCAGCAAAATGGAGTGGAAGGCACAGAGATTTTCCATATATCTCCTGCCACTACATGCCCACAGCCTCCCTCACTATCAGAATCCCGCACCAGAGTGATACATTTGTTACAATGAATGAAGCTGTATTGACACATCATAATCACCCAAAGTCCATAGTTTACATTAGGGTTCACTCTTGGTGTTGTACATTCTATGGGTTTTGACAAATGTGCAATGACATTTATCCACCAGTATCATACAGAATAGTCTGACTGCCCTAAAAATTCTCTGCTCTGTGCCTATTCATCCCACTCTCCCCTCAGTGCCTGGCAACCACTGACCCTCTACCATCTTCATAGTTCTGTCTTTTCTAGAATGTTACATAGTTGGAATCATATAGTAAGTAGCCTTCTCAGATTGGCTTCTTTCACTTAGTAATATGCATTTAAGGTAGCTCCGTGTCTTTTCATGGCTTGATAACTCCTTTTTTTTAACACTGAATAATATTCCATTATCTGGATGTACCACAGTTTATTTACCCATTTACCTACTGAAGGACATCTTGGTTGCTTCCAAGTTTTGGCAATTATGAATAAAACTACTATAAATATTCATGTGCAGGTTTTTGTGTGGATATAATTCTTCAACTTATTTCGGGAAATACAAAGAAGTGTGACTGCTGAACTGTATAGTAAGAGTATGTTTAGTTTGGTAAGAAACTGCCAAACGGTCTTCCAAAGTGGCTGCACCATTTTGCATTCCCATCAGCAACGAATGAGAGTTCCTGTTGCTCCACATCTTTGTCAGCATTTAGTGTTGTCAGTGTTTTGGATTTTGGCCATTTTAATAGGTGTGTAGTGGCATCTCGTTGTTTTGGCCTGTATTCTTCAAAAATGTCAACAGCGTGACAAGAAAACTGAAGAAAAAGTCCAGATTAGACGACACTAAATAGAGGTGACAACTAGATGCAGTATATGAGCCTGGACTGCACCCTGTCCACGGGAAAAAGTGCTACAGAAGACATTATTGGTACAGTCGACAAAAATGGAATAGGGAATGCAGATTAAAGTCTTCTCTCAGTGTTAAATTTCCTGAATTTGATCATTGTCTATAGTTTCATTCTTAGGACACACCTACTAATAGATTAAGGGGCAAAAAACACAGATGAATGTAAAGAAAGGAAATGTGGCACAAGGTTAGCAATTTGTGAAGCTCGATGAAAAAAGGTATATAGGAGTTCTTTGTACTATACTTGCAACATTTCTGTAAATGATTTCAAAATAAAAAATGCAAAGAATTTTTTTAAAGTGCTGCTTTTAACATTCCATCTATAGCTTTTGATGCACACATACAAGTTTCTGGGTACATTCTGAAGAATGGAATCGCAGAGTCATAAGGTGTGTGCATCTTCAACCTGGCTAGCTAAACCGTTTACAACGCGCCATGGACATTCTTAGGTAAGGTGGTCAGCAGGGCTATCAAAGTGTAGGCCTTGGACCGGAAGCATCAGCCTCACCAGGGTGTTGGTTAGAAATGCAAATCCTCAGAACCCCACCCCAGACTTGCTGAATCAGAAACTCTATGGCCCCGGCCCAGGAATCTGCGTTTTCACAAGTCCTCCAAGTGATTATAAAGTTTACCGGTAACCTAGGATCCATTAGGGCCGCGCCTGGCTTCCAGACGGCCCTCTCCAAACCAATGAACAGTGGAGCCCCGGAGCACGGGTTAGACGGTGCAGGAACCAGAGGGCTGCGCGCCTTCCCCACGGTACTCTCCGCGCACCGGCAGCTTCGTCCACTTCCCCTGGCTGGGTGGGGAGCGACGGCCGGACGGGGCGGGCCGGAGGCTGGCGTCCCCGCCTCCCAGGCTTTCGGCCCGCCGCGTCGCGCCGTCCTCCTCCTTCCTTCCCTCCTCACTCACTCCCTTCCTTCCTTCCTTCCTTCCGCCGGGCGCGATGGAGCCGGGGCGCGGGGCGGCCGCGGCGCTGCTGGCGCTGCTGTGCGCGGGCTGTGCGCTGCGCTCCGGGCGCGCCCAGTACGAGCGCTACAGCTTCCGCAGCTTCCCGCGGGACGAGCTGATGCCGCTCGAGTCGGCCTACCGGCACGCGCTGGACCAGTACAGCGGCGAGCACTGGGCGGAGAGCGTGGGCTACCTGGAGATCAGCCTGCGGCTGCACCGCCTGCTGCGCGACAGTGAGGCCTTCTGCCACCGCAACTGCAGCGCGGCGCCCCAGCCCGAGCCCGCCGCCGGCCTCGCCCGCTACCCCGAGCTGCGCCTCTTCGGGGGCCTGCTGCGCCGCGCGCACTGCCTCAAGCGCTGCAAGCAGGGCCTGCCTGCCTTCCGCCAGTCGCAGCCCAGCCGCGAAGTGCTGGCCGACTTCCAGCGCCGAGAGCCCTACAAGTTTCTGCAGTTCGCCTACTTCAAGGCAAGTCCGCTCGGTCTCGCGTCCCCGGCCCCGCCCCTCCAAGGGCCCCGCCCCTGGGCTGTGGCCACGCCCCCCGGCCTGCGCCGTGTTCCACCGCCCTATCTGGACCCGGCTCTCCTACCCAACCCTGCCACAGGACGCCCCCAAATCCTGCCCCTTCCTCTTCATATTAAAGAGAGATGAAAATACTTTTCTGGAAGCCTTGTTCTGAGGCAGAGAATACGTACATACGTACGTCTAGCACGTACGTCTGGCAACCAACAAAGTGCCTGATAAATGTTACCTGTTATTTGAAGACCGACTCCTTTTTTCTGTATATAGCATTAAAATCCGCTTTTCTCGAGTGGTGACTTTAAATAATAGAGCAGAAGAGGACGCGAGGACCCGGCTAGAGGAGGAAGTTGAGGCCAGGATAGGGCCGGGACTGTTGGTTGGACACATCCCTGCCTAGGGGAGCGGAACTTGTGCGTCTGTGCTTCCTCAGGGTTGGCGCTCTCCGCTCTCTCTCCTTCATCTAGAATGTAACACAGTTGTCTTCCTCCTTTTTGTGGCTGCTTAAATTATGTCTGTGATTGCTGGCTAAAAATAGCCACAAATTGCGGTTCTCTATCCTGTGAGTCCTTACTCTGGGGACCCACAAGTCTTAAGAATGGGCTCAATTCCCTGTTACTGGATAAAGGACCTTTGAGGATCTTCACCGGGTTTGCCAAGAGAGCCCTCTCAAAGTCTAGTTTCTACTTTATCTAATTGAAAATGATTTTTGAAGGAATATATTGCATTTATTTTAATGACTACAAAAATAGATTCACAGCATATCTCACACTCTGGAGGTAGAAGTTGGTTGTGTTTTTTTTTTTAAACTTTGCTTTGAGTCTTGGGCTGCAAGATCTGTTTTTCATATTTCCTCTGAGACAGAGCCACGTGTATGTTGCATTCATATGAGCAATAAAATAGCACAAGACCGCAAATAGCAGAAAAGCTGGGTTATTTCTATGCTTAGTTCCTGTTTTACACAAAGTATCAGTTTTGTGAATGTTTGTCCTGGCAATAAAAAAACAGTTTTAAAATAGAACGGGGGATAAGATTAATAAATTTCCAGGACACTGAAAAATGATAGCTGGCTCATACAAGCACTATTTTTTAAGCTAAAAATGACTTGTTTAATTCTCTCTCTTTTTTGTATAGCTTTTGGCAAATATAGTCTGAACCAAATTTGAGTCACATAATCAAGGAACAAACGTTTTATTTTTAAACCTGGGAAATAATGGAAGCTCTGCTTTTTTAAAATATACAGATGAATTTGAAACAAGTGATAGAAGGAAGAGAGGGAGAGCATTTTACTCAATGTGGTATGGATTTTCTCCTTCATCATGGCATCCTCAAAGGTTAGGAGGTTCATAGCTTCTCTTCAAAACCCTTTATAGGTCTTGTAACAATCAATTACTTAAAAGGCAGTAGAATACCATCTGTCTTAGTATTTGGAGATCTGTTATAGGGCAGGAAAAAGTTAAGAATTTTATTAATAAACCAGAATCTTCACTTAATTGCTTCAACTGAAAAATCAATGAAAAAGTGATTTTAGGTGGTAATATTGTATGGGTTTTTTGTTTTGTTTTTAACTATGTTTATATTTTCAAACTCTGTTTCTGGATGGAGAGAAAATGCTTGGTGAGAGGCACATGCATTCTCCCTGGCACCTGAAGGCTGGAGGCAGATGCTGGAGATAGATGGTTCTGTGTGCTGTAGCAGGATGTGGGTGGATGTTACCCAGCCGTTCTGATCTGCAGGCCTCTGGTGATTAAGGACAAATGCCTGAGTTGAACATGCAGATAAGGATGGTGGGTTCAGACTGTCCGAGCTAGGTGAGGAGATCTGGACATGTGATCTTGTAGAGAAGGGGCTGTGCTCCTGGTGTGTAGCCCTCAAGCCCACCATAGGTCTCATGTCCCCAGCCTACCTTAGGCCCATGTCACTAGCTGTGGGTTCTCTCCGTGGCTGCCATCTCCATGAAATGCTTATCTTCCCCCCAGGCCAAGGAAAAAGTGGGCCCCAGCGCTTTATCAAATGACTTTGAACTCTGAGTGGACAGAGCTGGCCACCCCGCAGGCACTCTTACCCCACCCTTTGCCTGGACAGGGACTCTGTTCTCCCCCGAACCACAGGGCCTGCCACCACATCGAGGCCAATATAGGGGTGGCTCGTAGAGCAGATAGCTGGGGTCCTCTCAGGCAGGTGGCTGTCTCCAGGAACCGATGGCAGGGTAGCTGCTCCCACCTACCTTCTCCAAAACCTGCCTAGGTCTCTCAGAGGTTTAGCTGCCAAAATGCAGCCCCGTGTTCCAGCCAGCAGAGCCTGAGTTGAAGTGAATAAAATCACCCTTTCCTCCTCAGGAAGGGGTTGCATTTTGTAAAACTCAGGTCTTGAGTTAGTGGCCTTAAAAATCCCACTCTGTGCCCGTCTTTCTAAGTGCTCTTTTGAGAATTACAGAATCTAATTTCATTGGCAAATGCTTTAAAAGGGCTGCATTCATACCTCCACCCTTCCTTCTAGCTGCCAGACTGGCCTTTTTCCGGTCAGGAGTGTAAAGTTTTCTGTAGAATTCTTTCAAAGGCAGTCCCACCACAGGCCACTGACGGGCATTCTCAGAATGTCAGCGTTGACATCTGGGAGTCTGCCCTCATCACCAGGCACCACTTCTCCAATACAGCCACCCCATCGTCTCCAAGTGACTTGGCTCCAATTCTGGGGCAATTTCCTAGAGATATGTGCTATCCTTTGATTCTCAGAAATCCAGAGTGCACCAAATATCCCTTTATTTTCTCTCTCCAAATCCAATTCCTTAATTCCTGCCTCTGAGTGTCCCTCTGGATTGGCTGAAGGAGTCTCTGCGCACGTGTTCAAGTGCCTCCCCTTCCCCCCACCAGGTCGTGCCATAATTCCAGGGGACAGGCAGACCCAAGACATCAGTGTGGGGGGCCCTCCAGTTGTTGGCATGTGGCATGTGTCCACACAGGGAGGTGTCCATATCCCTGTCTGCCTGCCCTCTTGAGGCCCCCCCACAGCACACCATTCCTCCGTGAGGACTTCTGCCCTCCTGGGCTCTGCCCACAAGGTGCCAGACCTGAAGCTCCAGGGCCACAGACCTTGCTGCTCCTGCAGACCTCAAGGATAACTTTTTTGTATCCTGGGGGTTCCCTCTTTCTCCCTCTTCTTCCTCCAGGCCAGTCAGCTTCTTCCCCCAGCTCCCTGTCCCAGTTTCCTCCTCTCCTCACACCTGCTAAATTCTCTCAAGAGCCTAGGGCTTTTGTCACATGGGAAATGTCGGCAGCTAGCTGCCTCCAGACAGCTACCTCCCTTGAGGCAGTGAAACTCAGAATTAGCCGGCTGCCGCCTAAGTGGGGAGAAGAGGAAGCGGGAAGAGAGGAAAATGTGAGTTAATTTTATGAAAATATTATGTAGTCATAATGTCATGTCCAAATCACTGGTACTTACTGTGTCCTGCCTTGTCCCAGGAACTGTGCCAGGCACCAGGAATGCAGACATGAATGACACTGCTGGGTCCTTCAAGGATCGTAGTCTAGAGGAGGAGATAGACACATTAGCTGAGACTATAGAGTAGTGTGAAAAGCAGGGAGACAGAACATGGCGTCACGTAAAAGAGAGGCTCTTAATTGAGGTTGCTGGGAGATGGGGAGACTTACTTGAATGCACGGTACATGAAAGCAGGGATTTTCTTTCCTGTTTTGCTCATTGTTACAGACCCACTTCCTAGAACAGTGCCTAGCGTTTAGGAGGCTCTCGACAAATGTTTGCTGAGTGGATGGAGGAGGAGGTGAGGACGTGGTGGGGGTCATAGAGATTGTGAAGCAAGAGGTACTGTGAGAGACTTGGGAAAGTATTAATGTTTTTGTCAAAGTTCCAGCAGAAAAGACATGGTATAGTCACATTGGGTAATTGGAGAAACATTTAATGAGGCGGTTATTTACAAAGGCTGGTAATGGTGGGGTGTGACTACCCCTAGGCCAAAAACAGCAAAGGAGAGAGCAATTACCGGAACCTGGAAGGAGAGAGGCTGTATAGAGAGGGCCACATTGAGAGGAGCTGTGACCTTCGGTTAAGGGACAATAGCAGGCCAAGGTGACTGTGCACGGAGGGACCCAGAAGACTAAGTAACCTAACCTTACTCTCTTCCCTTCCTTCAGACTCCTATGGGGACTCCTATTGGCGAACCCCATTGGAAGCTGGAGGGCAAGAGAGTCCAGGTCTTGATGGGCCCTGGAGGTCACTGAACCCTTAACTGGAGACATTGTGTAGGAACACAAAGTTACTTCAAGGACTGAACAGACATTCTTGTTTTGCAAAAATCACTGCTCATCATCCGTTGAGTAATTCTTTAAAAAAAAAAATTTTTTTTTAATTGTATTGAGGTCACGTTAGTTTATAACAGTATATAAATTTCAGGTGTAGATTATTATATTTCAACTTCTATATAGACTGCATCATGTTCACCACCAAAAGTCTAGTTGCCATCCATCACCATACACACCTTTACCCCTTTCGCCCTTTCTCCATCCGTTGAGTAACTCTTATCTTTCTTCTTTGTACTTTAGGCAAATAATCTTCCAAAAGCCATTGCGGCTGCTCACACCTTTCTACTGAAGCATCCTGATGACGAAATGATGAAGAGAAACATGGCATATTACAAGAGCTTGCCTGATGCCGAGGACTACATTAAAGACTTGGAAACCAAGTCATACGAGGTATATTTGGGTTTTTACACAGCAGTTAGCCGCAATGTGAATTGTTGAAGAAGGATGTCTCAATGAACAGCTATTGACGTCTAAGAACCTCTAGTAATTTTTTATGACATTGATGAATATTATGACAATAGAAATGATTGATTTTTTAGCACAAAGTTGACCCATTTAAGAATGAGATTTTACATTTCATGATGCTTTTAAAGCCACTTTTCCTTTAAATCCTCTATTTTAGAAATATGATTGGTTGATCGTTCAGCTTTAAGATTGTGGAATAAAGATGTGTCTTGGAATTCATCCAAAAATGACCAAGAACACAAGGAACAGAAACATAAGTCTCCATTTCTGATGAAACTAGGAGACATACATTTTTATACACACACACACACCCCCAGTACATGTTAAGGTGGAAAGGGAATAGAGGAGCTAGGAGGACTGGCTTTACAGATTAGAGGCTACTTAAATCTATGCTTCACAAGGCGGAGTTCTGATGAGAATTAATGATGACGATAAGAGGAAGAATCTAACCCCTTTGAGACTTACTATTGTCTGGGCCTGGCCACTGGGGCCATGGGTACCAAGGAGGTAGGGCAGGGTGGGAACAGAGGGATGTATTGAAAGTATCCATAGGGAGCTGTTAGACGCCAAGGTCTGACTACAGGGTTTCCTGTAGTGTGACCAGACTGTGAGCTCACTTTTTCACTGGTGGTGCCCCTCGAATACAGTGTGCAAAGTCTCTTTTCTGGCGGCCCTTCAGTTTTCCAGGGAAGAATTCTCCAGACTTCTGCAGGACTGGTGGGGTGTCCGTGCTTGTCTGCTGGTATCTGAGAGCCAGTCTGGGGAGAAGGATGGGGGCCTCACAGCTGAGTCAGAGACCTTACCTGCTTCCTGGTTTTCAGCCCCATGCCTGAACTCCCGCTCTGCTCTGCCAGTTCCCTGACCCTCAACCTTTATGGATAGAGTCTCTAGAATAAATCACCAGTCTCTGATGAGGAGTGGCTTTGGTAGGTATGATCCCTTGAGGGGACAGGTGGGTGCTGGGAGGGAACCTAGGGCTCCAGCAGTCCTGTTCAGGCTTTCAGCCCTGCTTTCCATTCTGTGCCTTGCACCAGCCCTCCGTGGTCCCTAGTTCCTGCAAGTGCCAATCGGGTAGGTGGCTCATTTCCCTTCTGGACCCTCCTCTGTGATAATTTGGCTTTCTGTCTTTCCAGAAGTTGTTGAATTCTCTTGTCTGCTGCTTGCTTCTTTCCCATTCACCTGTAGAAAGGATTTAGGCCTTTTTACTTTCCTCACTGTCGTTTTCATGGGGTTTGGGGAGCAGAGCTGAGTGCATGTGGTCAGTGCCCTGTGCTTTACTGCCAGTCAGCAAGGCCCTTCTTTCCCTCTTTGGAGTCTCACTGGGTGTGGCGGGGCTGCCCTCCTGTGTGCCCACGGGGCTCTCTCTCTCTGTGTGGCTTTCCTCTTGCTGCTGCTGCCCTGCCGCCTCTGCAGAGTCAGCTGCCTATAGTTGCCTCTCATTTCCCCAGTCTCCAGCCAAGGCCCCTTCAGTTCTCTGCCTGTCTTATTTCCAGGGGATGCTGCCTGCCCAGGAGGTTTAGGGAGATCCACCCTCTCTACCTGACACCTTAAGCTTGGTGAAAATTCCAGGTTCAGAGGGTGGCCCTCAGATACCCCCATTCTGGAGCAGCTGAAAGGGAACTCCAATTGGGGAGTCCCATGCTTATTTCAAGGCCTGTCCTGGCCCCTCCACGTTAGCAGGGTTTTGCGTGTATCCAAGATCTCTCTTATTTCTCATGAGACCAAGCTGCTTCCTCAGCCCTAGTTATTTCTCCTTTATCTGGTCCAGTCAACAATTAGCAGAAATTCCTTGAAGTTTCCACTGTCTGGCGCATGGCCACCCTCCCCAGTAACTAGTGGGGATGCATGGCACTCTCATTTTATGCTTCACTGTTAGGGGGGAGCTGTCTGACACTTGCTCTCAAGCTTGTATCTTTTCCTTGATTCAAATTTAAAATCAGCTTTATTGTGGTATAATTTATTTAAAATTTATTTACCAATTTTAAGTGTATAATTTGATGAGTTTTAACAAATGTACGCAGTTGTGTCATTACCACAAAATCATGATATAGGATATTCTCATCTCCTCTCAGATGTTCCCTCATGCCCCTTTGTAGTCAAGTCTTTGTCCCAACCCCTGACCCTTGGCAGCCACTGCTCTGATTTCTGTCACTATGGTTTTCCCTTTTTCCTTGATTTGAATTTGATTTTATTATGAAGCACCTGCTACTTTTTGAATTAAATGAAATGAGAAGTGTACCATTGTACACAGGGTAGAAAACCTAGATATAAGTAAGTCACTGATTGGCTTCATATTTAATTAATTTTAATTTAAATAAAAATCAGCATGGTTTCTTCAGAACTAATGAGAGTGGAGCTCTGTGATGGTCTGATTCCTTTTGGGAGGACAAGTTCATCTCCCTTCGTGTCCAGAGCTTCACTGGCTTCTCCTTGCTTTCCAGAGCCTGTTCATCCGAGCTGTTCGGGCGTACAATGGCGAGAACTGGAGAACGTCCATCACAGACATGGAGCTGGCCCTTCCCGACTTCTTCAAAGCCTTTTATGAGTGTCTTGCAGCCTGCGAGGGCTCCAGGGAGATCAGAGACTTCAAGGATTTCTATCTTTCCATAGCAGGTTGGTGGTGGGTTGTATCCTAGACATAAATGGCGTAGCTGCCCTTGTGGAATCTGCCTGCCTTCTTGGTGACTTCAGTGGCCTCGGAAGAACTTTTGAGCTTAAATATTACTGGGTAACTGGGGTGGCCAGCACCTACGTAGATCAGCCCTCGACTTGGCAGGGGCGTCTGGAGACATATTTGAGTACAGTGTTCAAGCACAGGCCTGGAGAGGAGGTCCACCGTATCAACCCTGCCCGATTACAGATTCCCCACAGGATTTTGGAAAAATAAAAATGGGCCCAAGAGCAACTCATGACTCGCATTACAGAGATAACTTTGGTTAGGGAAATTTTCCAACGCACATAAAGGTAGAGTGAAGAGTATAATGAACTTTAAGTAGTTGTCACTAAGGTAACTTTTGGAAAATTTTTTTTCTGCATGCATTCATAAAATGCATGTTTATTATAGGAAGTTCAGAAAACACAGGAAGGAATGAAGAAAGTAAGAAAATTTAAAACACCACCCATAGACAGCCCATATTGCCCTAGGATCTCTCTTTAACCTTTAGTGGGCAGTGTCGCTCCAGAAAATGGGCGATAGCCAACAGATTTCCCAAAGTGGTTTGGGAACATTGATCCTAGAACTGCACCTCACAGAAAGGGTACCCTGGTCTAATAAGTCTGAGAATGGGCTGAGTGCTGTCTGCCTCTTGGAAAGTCACCATGCACTTTAATGGTTATAGGGTCATAGAAATTCTGCTGAATGACAGCTCTTTGAAGTTATTGAATCCAGGGTTTTTTATTATTTTTTGTTCATGAATCTCTTTTTTCACAGAGTACCTTATTATTTTCTTAACAAAACCTTTTTATTGTAGAAAATTTCAAACATATACAAAAAATAGAGAGAAGAGTATAACAAACCGCCATGTACCCATGACCAATTTTCACAATTGTCAACTCAAAGCCACTTGGGCTTCATCTAATTCCCACCTACTTCCCTGCTCTCATGTTATTTTGATGCAAATGCCAGATGCTTTATCACTTCATTTGTAATATTTCAGTATCTACCTCTGAAAGATAAGAACTTTTTTCAACATAAACCACCACACTATTACACCTAAAAGAATTTTAACCACATTTCCTTAATCTCATCATCAAATATCCAGACAGTGTCCCAGTCTTCTCAGAAATGTTATAAATATGTGTGTTTATCTTTAGTTTACAGTTTGTTTGAATCAGGATCCAAATAATGTCCACAAATTGCACTTGGTTATCTTTTTAAATGTTTATTGTGGTAGAATATACATAACATAAAATGTTACTATTTTAACCATCGTTAAGTGTACAGTCCTGTGGCATTAAGTACATTTACATTGTTGTGCAACCATCACCACTATCCATCTCCAGAACTTTTTCATCTTCCTAAACTGAAACTCTATACTCGTTAAACATTAAATCCCCATCCTTCCCCCCAGCCCCTGACAACTCTACTTTGTGTCTCTATGAATTTGATTACTCTAGGTATCACATTTAAGTGGAATTGTACATATTTGTCCTTTTGTGATTGGCTTATTTCACTTAGCATGATATCCTCAAGGTTCATCCATATTGTAGCAAAGCGGTTGTCTTTTAAATCTCTTTTATTTTTTATTATTTTTTTTTTGTGAGGAAGATCAGCCCTAAGCTAACATCCATGCTAATCCTCCTGTTTTTGCTGAGGAAGACTGGCTCTGAGCTAACATCTATTGCCAATCCTCCTCCTTGTTTTTCTCCAAAGCCCCAGTAGATAGTTGTACGTCATAGTTGCACATCCTTCTAGTTGCTGTATGTGGGACGCGGCCTCAGCATGGCCGGAGAAGCGGTGCACGCCCGAGATCCGAACCCGGGCTGCCAGCAGTGGAGCGCGCGCACTTAACCGCTAAGCCACGGGGCCGGCCCTAAATCTCTTTTAATCTATAGATCCCTCCTCCATATCTTTTTTTCTTACTTGCTTTTGAAAAAACTGGATCGTTTGCCCTATAGAGATTCCCAAGATCTGGATTTTGCTGATGGTATCCCTGTGGTCCTCTGTCTTCTGTACTTCTTATACATTGGTTATTGGATATAGAGGCTTGATCAGGCCCAGCTTTGTTTTTTTTTTTGGTGGGAGTTGGGGGACAAGACCACTTCCTAGTTGGTGCTGAGTTTTCCTATTAGGAGGCTCAGAACGCCTGGTTGTCTCTCTCTTTGTGATGTTGGCAGCTGCTGGTTCTCCCACCTGGACCTCACAGAGCATCTGTTAAGCAGTGTTCTTCTGCTGGTGAGGGGTCATTCCTTCCAGCCTCCCTTCATGCCTAGAGTGTCAGGAAGTACTCTTTATACTCAGAATAGTGGTTGGGGTGCAAAAAGGGTGCTTACTTGGAGCTGCAGTGTTTTGACTACAGATAAAAAATAGTTATTAGAAAAGGTAACATTTATTAAGCTCTAACTAGATGCCAGGCCCCTTTCTATGTTCTTTATGTGTGTTATCTCAATTTTGCAACCCTGTGAGGAAGGTGCTAGCATTCTCTCATTTTACAGCTGGGAAAGCTGAGGCACAGAGAGATTAAGTACTGTGCTCATTGTCCTCAGGGGAAGGGCTGGGGTATGAACCCAGGTGTTTTGACTGCAGAGACTTACCTCTTAACTCCAATCAAATAGTGTCCCACCTCATGGGGTACATTACACTTAATCTCAAACTTTTATTTTTGAAAAGGTAATATATGCACATAGTATAAAATGTGAGACACAAAAGGGTATACTGTGAAAAATGTCTTCTTCTGTATGTCAGGGTCCTGACCGAAAATAGATGGCACACATTTGTCAGGGTAGTTCAAGAAGGATTTATTTACGAAGGGGTTATTTACAGACGTGTGGGTGAAGGGGAACCCCAGGGACAATACGGTACCCTGGGGCTGCTTGTAGCGGGTTGTTATCTCCTAGGCTGAAGGGGAGGAAGGAGTTGCAGGCAGCTAGAAGGAGATCTTGCTTCCATCCATATCTCTTCTACGCATTTTACTCATCTCCAAAGGTAACCATTTTTATTAGCTTCTGGCTTATACTTCTAAAAGTTTTTTTTTTCTTTTTGACAAAAATAAGCAAAGGTAACTCCTTCTTTGATATACCTAAGATATATATCTATATCTGTATCTCTATCTCTTTATAGATAGATATTTAGGGATTTTTTTAGTTTTTATTTGTACATAATTTCAAACCTATAGAAAAGTTTCAAGAACAGTACAAAGAACTTGCATACACTCCTTACCCAGATTCACCAATATTTAACATTGATTGTGCCATGTTTACTTTATCACTCTCTCCCTTTGTGTGTATAATTATTTTTATTTCAGAATCATTTGAGAGTAGGTTGCATACATCATGACCCTCTACCCCATAATACTTCAGTATATTTCCTAAGAACAGTAATAATCTTTACATATCCACAGTATAGTTATTAAATTCAGGCAATTTAATATTGATACAACATTTTTATCCAGTCTACAGTCCATATTCCAATTTTGTCAATTGTACCAATAGTGTCCTTTCTAGCAACTTTTTTTTCTTGGTACAATATCCAGTCCAGGATCATGTTTCCTGTTTATTTGTTTCTTTAGTGTTTTTTAATCTGGAATGGTTCCTTGGCCTTCCCTTGTCTTTTTATGCCATTCATATTTTTGAAGAATAAGGGCCAATTACTTATAGACTATTCTTCATTTTGAGTTTCTATGACGTGTCCTTACAGTTACATTCAGACTGCATTTTTGGCTGGAACATTACAGAAGTGTCCTTCTCAGGGTATCACATCCCGATGTGCATGGTGTCTGTTTGCCCCTTATTGGTGATGTTAATTTTTAAGCATTTGGTTAAGGTTCTTTCCGGTTTCTAGTTTCTCCACAATATAATTACTACTTTTGAGATTACTAAATAATTTGTGGAGAGCTATAACTTGCTGTGCATCAAACTCTGTGTCTCCTCACCCCTGCTCTACTGATTTAGCATCTATTGAGGATTCTTGCCCAAATCTCTTTTTTTAATCATTTTTTTCTATAAAGTTTGTGTATATACAGATCTATTTTCCCCTTATTTTTATATCTGCTTCTTTCATACAGAATAAGTACCATACTTTATACACTGTTCTGTTCTTTGCTTTTTCCACTTAACACTATATCCTAAGTAGTACACAGAGATTGTGTTATTCTTCTTTATTGCTGCCGAGTCCTCTATTGAGGGGTTCAGGGGAGTGACGTACTACGGTTTATTCAACTATCTGATGGACTTTTGGGTTGTTCCAGTCTTTTGCTCTTACGTGTAATACTGCAATGGGAAATTTTAGGCTTTTTTTTTTCCTGAGTATAGAGGTGTGCTTTCAAAGTCAACATAAGTGGAATTGATAGTTCAAAGAGTAAATGTTTCTGTAAATTACTTAGTATTTTAAGTTACCATTTTGTATTCCTATCAGCAATGTATGAGAGTGCCTATTCTTCCACAGTCTTGCCAACAAAATACATACCATCATCCTGGAGTCTTTTGCTTCTAGCTGCATGAAGGGAGAAAAGGGAGGGGGCCAAGGATCACTGGGAGGTTTTTAGGGACCAGGCCCAGAAGTAGCATTCATTAGTTGCTGCAATCCACATCTCATTGGCATAACTAGTCATATGGCCCCCACCCAAGTGCAAGGGAGGCTGGGAAATGTAGTCTTTGACATCTTTCTTCTTATTATATTTAGGTCCACCTATTCTCTTTTAAAGGCTGTATAGATTCTATTGTTTGTATATACCGTAATTTATTAATCACCATCCTATTGATTGGCATTTAGGTTATTTCCAAATTTGTTTCCTGTTACAAACAGTGCTTATATATGCCTCTGTCTAAAGAAAATTTCCCAGAAGTAGACTGCTGAGTCAGAGGATATGTGTATTTTCATCTTTGATAAATTTTGCCAAATCGCTCTCCAAAAAATTTGTTCCTGTTTTGCTTCTACCAACAGAATATGAGAGTGTAAGTCTCACCATTCTCTCCCTAACACTGAGTATTATCAAATTTTTAAAATTTTGCCAGTTTAACAGTTTAAATTATTTTAGGTGGGATTGTATATCTTAATTACAAATGAGGTTTAGCATCTTTTCACAATGTTTATTAGCCATCTTTATCATTTCTTTTCTGTTAACATCCTTTAGCCATTTTTATATTGGGTGTTTGTCTTTTTCTTATTGATTTTAAGGAACTTTATATACTAAAGATTTTAACCCTTTATCATAAGTATTGTAAATATTTTACCTTCATCATTTATCATTTTTACCTTTATCATTTGGGGGGTGGGGCACAAGTGGTATTAAAAAGGTAATGAATGCACTACTCTGAAAATTTGTGTGTGTTCTTTCAGATCATTATGTAGAAGTTCTGGAATGCAAAATACAGTGTGAAGAGAACCTCACCCCAGTTATAGGAGGCTATCCAGTGGAGAAATTTGTGGCTACCATGTATCATTATTTGCAGTTTGCTTATTATAAGTGTAAGTAATTATCTTCCGCAAGATCCTGGGCAAGGTACTTAATCCTTCTGAGACTCAGCTTCCCCATCTGTAAAACGGGGGTAACAACCCTTTCCTATGGTTGTTAAGAGAATATATCAAGGTTGAGTTGACAGGCCTCGTGCTGTGCGTTGCATGAAAAGGCAGCATGACCTGATGATTCAGGGCACAGACCCTGGAGCCAGACTGCCTGGATCAAATTCCAGCTTCATCACTTACTGACTTCTCTGTGTCTCAGTTTCCTCATCTGTAAAGTGGAGATAATAGTACTAACCTCATGAGATTGTCATGAGGACTAAGTGAGTTGATGGAGATGGAATGCTTACTGTGTTCACACATTGGCACAGAGCAAATTCTATATAAATGTTTGTTCTTTTTATCATTATTTCCTTTCCTCCCTGTCGTCAGCCTTATTTTTCAGACTATTAGAGTTTCATTCCAGTTGGTCCTCCCTCGGCCTGAAAATGAAGTTTATCAATCAGAACATTCCAAACTGGACAAAGGGAAACGAATGCAAGAGAGGAAATAGTTCAGAGTTCAGACTTCAGAGCCTGTTTTTTTTTTGGCTTTTCCTCCTCTCCCTGTAACTGAGTGCCACTTGTTTGAGCAGCGTGTGCCTTGGCAGTTATTAGGGACGGGAGTTACAAGCACAGGAGGATTATTAGGGACAGTTGCAGCAGGAGCTACTCTGCCCTACTGATGAAATGCCTGGGTCCTGTGGCAGGGGTCTGGTAGATTCCCCTAGGCCACCCTTCAAACTCAGGAGCAGCTGGTCCCGGGGATTCAGGGATGTCCTGGGAAGAGTGACAGGTGACCTTGGCTTCCATAGCCCTCCCTCCTTGCTACGGCCATTTTATTCTCTGTTGGGTTCCCTGTGCCCAACAGCTACTTAGCTTTTTATCCCACCTCCTGTCCTCTTCAGGACGCAGTGAAAGCCTTGCCTTCTGAAGGTTAAAAAAGGAAAAAAGAAAGCATATATATGTATGTATCTATTTATATTTATATTCATATGATATATTTAATTTTTGCTTCGAATCAAGATTGTTCCTCTGAAGCAGTCATTTCCACCAGGTCTTCCCGAATAAGGTGACTCACCTCTCTCAGCCTGAACCTCATCTGAGGATGCAATGAAAAGCTTTGCTTCCCTTGGCTGGGACCTTTCCAGGATTAATGGGAGGGCAAGGTGTGTCTTAAACAGATGTCCTTCCCAGAAGTCCCCTTGCACGGAGGGCAGGGATGAGGTCTTATTTGCCACTGTAACCCTGGCACCAGCTGTTGGTAAAGGATGATTTAGCATGAAGGACAAGAGCCTTGTTCTCTATAATGTATGAACATGCTTTCATGTGAGACAGCACTGAGCTCGTAGTAGGTCCCCAGGAAATATTTGTTGACTGCATTCTAGTGTTGAGGGAACAGTTTCTACTAGGTAGTGTTTTTGCTAATGAAGAGCTCTATTTTTTAATATAAGTGACTGATTAGTGCTTTCTTTCAAAAAGGCTTGTAGTACAGGCTTCTTGTGGCAAACCAAACATCTCAGAGATGTACAGAGAAACATCCAGAGCAAACCATCCATTCCCATCTCCCCCACCTCCCCTACCCCCACCCCAGTGTTAACTGTTTGCTTATATTCATCCATACTTGGAAGAGCCCTGTTTTAATGAGAATTATGAAAAATTATATATGTGTTTTTAAAAAAAAATTTACTCTGGAAATTTTAAAATATGCATTAGAGTAGAGAGGATGGGATAATGAACTGTAGCGTGCCCAGCACCCAGCTTCAACTTTTATCAACACTTTGCTAATCTTGGGTTCACAGTTTAAAGATTTTCTGGTGGATGAAAACGTAGGCTAGTGCTTTTATTCCGGTTTCATGAAAATCTGTGCTGGCACGTCACTGACCTACCTCCGTGTTGGACTTTGAAACACGAGGAGGAATCTGTCAGGTCTTCCAGCCCTCTGAGCGGGGCTTGGTTCTGTGTACACAACAAGGCGTTTAGCAGTGTTCCAGATACACCCAGGCTCTGGCAGCTCACTGATCTTCTGGAATCCTCACGTGCTCTGAAAGTCGCCCCGCATATCGGAAACTGTGGCAAAGACTTAGGAACACTGGTGAACAAAAACTTCTAGATTTTCCTGCTGTTCCCTAGGAAATTTTTGCTTTCTGGGTTATAGGTAAACAGTATTAGTAAAATTTACTTTCTGAAATTGGTTTCCTGAAAGTCTGCCCTGTTTTGAACTCTTTCTAGATTACCTACTACACTAAATTTCTTGAGGGCAGGTGGTGTTATTTCCACTTGAACCCTTTCCCAGCCTGGCAGGCCTTGTGAATAATAATTCCCCGTTAAGTGCTGGTTTTAAAGTTGTCGTTACAGGAAACAGCCACTGGGTGGCAGAATTTATTCATACTGAAGCTTTGGTTACTCTGGCCAATCAGAGCTATAGCAAAGGTAGTGTTCCTGGGTTGTAAATTGGAGTAGAATGTGACAGAATAAATACCCAGGGGCTTGTATCTCACCACTTCGCCCCCTGTAAAAACCCTATGCTGAAGATGCTGTTGTAGGTGGGGCAACTCTAAGGAGGGAGGCTGGAGGTGGGTAACCCACCTCCAGGAGATGACAGGACCAGGTGACTTTTCAGATCTTTTCCAGCCCGGAGGGTCCACCATCCTTTGGGTTTTCTAGGTTTGGTTTAGCTGTAGGAGGGCCTGCCTGGATCTGGGGATTGTGGTCCCACCTGGATGGGACCCAGGCACTGTGGGCCCCCAATGGGGGCCTCATTTGCTGAGCACATCCTCCCAGCTCCCTCAGCCCCATGATAGCCCAGGCCTTAGAACCCAGCCTTCTCAGGCTCCAGGGATGTGAGACCAGCTCACGTCACCAGAGCCTAAGGTAGTGTGTTGTAGGCATTTCTGCAAAGGCATCTGCCTAACTAGGAACTTCCATGTTTCAAAACTGGCCTCCAGGCTGCCACGGAGACCCAGTCTGTGAGCCCCGCACCCAGGGAGGATTCTGGTCGGTCGCAGGCTTTCTGAAGGAAGGGCTGCAGGGAAGGGGCGTGTGCATGACCTTTTCCTTTAGGAAGCTGCACTTCAAGGCGGGTGGCTGGTGAGAGGAATTGCAGGGTATCGTTCACTGATTTCCTGTTCCTCTTTTCTCCCTGACCCCAGTGAATGACCTGAAGAACGCAGCCCCCTGTGCGGTCAGCTACCTGCTCTTTGACCACAACGACAAAGTCATGCAGCAGAACCTGGTGTATTATCAGTACCACAAGGACAAGTGGGGCCTCACGGACGAGCATTTCCAGCCCAGGCCAGTACGTGCCAGTGCGCCAGGCATTATGTTTTCTTTCCTCCTCTTCCTTCTCACTTTCAGGAGACTGCTTGGCGCCTGAAGGGAAAGAGTTATTTCAGAAATGAAGGGAAACTCATTGTTTTCTATAGATTTTTTTGTCTTTTAACTTTTTACTGCTTTATTCTTATTTCTAAATCAGTAAAAACTCTACAGATATGAAACATGACAGAAATATTTTACTTAGAAAGTGAAATTCCCTCATAAGCCTGTACTTTCTCTTTCTCATACTGCCTTATAGCTATACATTTACTCATATATACAGCATATATTTATTTTTATGAAAACAGGATCATACTTTACGTACTGTTTTGAAACTTGCTTTGTCTTTCTAATTCATCATGAATATTTTCCATGTCACACCATACACCTACTTTATTATTTTTTTTTAACAATTCCATGGCAGGCTCGTTTATGGGTGGACCATCATTTAATTCCCTTGATGGACAAACTCAGCTTTACGTGAGTTGTCGGGGAACTCCATGGATTATATATTCCTCTAAAGAGATTTTTTTAACTGATCTTTGCCCTTAACGTGTATTTTCATTGAGATTTCTATATGCTGTCCTGGTTTGCCATATGTACATCTTTCTTTACACTTAACTCCCCTGGTAACACACACACGTGCACACACACTCACACACACTCTTTCTCTCATTTACTCGAGGTTGGCTACTCTTTTTTTTTCAAATTGAGATATAATTCATATACAATAAATTTCATGCTTTTAAAATGCACAATTCAGTGCTTTTACTATATTCACAGAGTTGTACAACCGTTGCCACTATCTAATTTTAAACATTTTCATCACCCTCAAAAGAAATCCCATACCCTGTTCCCCACCCCCTCCAGTTCCAACATGAAACGACTGGTCATATAAACTGTTCTCTGTTTGTGTCTGAACAGGAAGCAGTTCAGTTCTTTAACGTGACGACACTTCAGAAAGAGCTGTATGACTTTGCTAAGGAAAATATAATGGATGATGATGAGGTAAGTTTTCACGTTTACCACATGTCTGCCTAAGAGAAAATATTACTCACATCTTTGCTAAAATCACTGGAAGCCTGAGTTGTCCCTAAAATAAGAAACAGAAGGAGACCTTGAGAAATAGAGTTTCTGTGGGTGTTTTAATGACAGTCAGGGCACTGGCATGGGCAAGAAGGGCTTTCTAGGAAACCCAGGCTGAAGCGCCACATTTCCTGACAGTGAGTGTGGACTGATGCTCTAGGAATCCATCTCAGGAGTCGTCCAGCCATCATTTTTTGTGTGTGTGAGGAAGACTGGCCCTGAGCTAACATCTGTGCCCATCTTCCTCTATTTTGTATATGGGATGCTGCTATAGCAGGGCTTGATGAGTGGTGTAGGTTCATGCCTGGGATCCAAACCTGCGAAGCCGGGGCCACCGAAGCAGAGCATGCAGACTTAACCACTATGCCACCAGGCCAGCCCTGCAACTATCATTTTTTACCTTTATAAAAACACAGTAAATTTTTAATTACTTAGTACTCTGAAAGTACTTGGAAACTTGTCATCCCAATTTTTCTATGAAATTATCTTTTTTTTCCTTGCTGTAAGTCATTGCATCATTCTCTGAGATTGCTTGAAATTCCTGATTCTCACTCAGCTGGCTCCTTTTTTCCAGACTCCACTGCTCATGTAGTAGTATTTTGTGGTGGGGCAGCCTCGTCACAGAAAAGCCATCGTTAGGGGTTGTATTTAGAGAGATGCATTTGGGACAAACCAGAACACGCTTTCTAAGATAGCTGGGGTCTTGGCAGCCATTGGAGCTGGAAGATAGCAGTGAGCTTGTTCTGCTCTGACCCCTCACTTCATAGATGAGGAGCTTGAGGGGACAGGAAAGTTCTGTGAGCTGCTAGGCCAGACCCAGGGGCCCTGAGCCTCCTGGTCTGCTCTTTCCACTGCCCCAGTTTTCGATGAAGCCCCTCTAAATAAGACATCATCATGGAATTTGCTTTCTGTGCATGAATTTGCATGGGCTGGACCCATCACTAGCATTCATTTAACTTACCTGAGCCTCAATCCTTTATCTATAAAATGGGACTAATAATGTTGACCTCACAGGGTTGGAAAATGAAATACTATGTTGAATGTGGAAGTGCTTTATAACTAGGAAGTGATACACGTGCCATGTGTCTTGGGTTGGGTTCCCTTGAAGCAGAGCCTGGGGTAAGATCATAGATGCTGCCAAGGAAGGAATGCTGGCCTGATACAAACAAGGTTGGCTGCTATGGTTTGGAAAGTGGAGAAAAATATATTTAGGAAAAGGGAGCGGGGTTGAGTTCATAATTATCCAGAGGCAAGCTACTATTGATATTTTGGTATATATGCTTCCATTTTTTTCTACACATTTTCCAATATATATTCAGTATAAACTCAACTGTAATCATATATCATGGCTTTTCCGTTTAATATTGTAATATAAGCAGTTTCCTTTAAGTCTTTCTAGAATAGCTTTATTGAGATATTATTTGCATACCATAAACTTCTTCTTTTTGAAGTATACAATTCACTGGTTCTTACTATGTTCACAAAGTTGTGCATTCATCACTACTATCTAATTTTAGAACATTTTCATCACCCCAAAAAGAAAGCGCAAACCTATTAGTAGTCACTTCCCATTTCTTGCCCTCCACCCACCCTCCACCCATGCCCCTAGCTCCTAGCAGCCACTAATCTACTTTCTGTCTGTGGATTTGCCTGTTATGGATGTTTCATATAAGTGGAATCAAACAGTATTTGGTCTTTGTGACTAGCTTCTTTCACTGAGCATAATGTTTTCAAGGTTCAACCATGTTGAAACATGCATCATGTTACATATACAAATTTCTTTTTATTACTGAATAATATTCCACTGTATGGATATACCACATTTTGTTTATTCCTTGGTTGATGGACATTTGGGTTGTTTCTACTTTCTGGCTATTTTAAATAATGATGCTATGAACATTTGTATACAAATTTTTGTTTGTGCAAAAATTTTCAATTCTATTATACCTAGGAGTATATACCTAGGTATATACCTAGGAGTGGAATACCTAGGTCATATGGTAACTCTGTGTTTGACTTGTTGAGGAACTGTCAACTTTTTCAAAGTGGCTGCACCATTTTCCATTCCCAGCAACGGATGAGAGTTCCAATTTGCTGTATCTTTTTTATTATAGCCATCCTAGTGGGTGTGAAGTGGTATCTCATTGTGGTTTTGATTTGCATTTCCCTAATTACTAATGATGTTGAGCATCTTTTCATATGCTTATTAGCCATTTGTATATCTTCTTTGGAGAAATGTTTAGTCTATTCAAATCTTTTGCCCATTTTTTAATTGGGTTACTTGTCTTTTTATTGTTGAGTTGTAAAAGTTCTTTATATATTCTGGTTGTAAGTCTCCTGTCAGATATATGAATTGCAAATATTTTCTCGCAATCTCTGGGTTGCTTTTTCACTTTCTTAATGGTGTCTGGAAGCACGGAAGTTTTAAATTTTGATGATATCCAACTTATCTATTTTTTCTTTTGTTCCTTGTGTTTTGGTGTCATTTCTAAGAAACTGTTGCCTAATCCAAGGTCATGAAAATTTACTCATATGTTTTTGTCTAGAATTTTTGTAGTTTTAACACTTACATTTAGATTTACAATCTGTTTTGAGTTAATTTTACATATGATGTGAGGTAGGGGTCCAATTTCATTCTTTTGCTGTGGATGTACAGTTGTCTCAGCACCATTTGTTGCAAAGACTTTCTTTCCCCATTGAATTATGTTGGCAGTCTTGTACGAAATCAATTGACCATAAATGTGAGGGTTTATTTCTGGATTCTCAATTCTATTCCATTGATCTAGATTTATCCTTATGCCAGTACCACACTGTCTCGAATACTGTAACTTTGTAGTATGTCTTGAAATTGGGAAGTATGAGTCTTCCAGTTTCATTCTTCTTTTTCTAGATTGTTTTGGCTATTCTGGGTCACTTGCATTTTCATATGAATTATAAGATCAGCTAGCCAATTTCTGCAAAAAGCAGCTGGGATTTTTGATAGGAATTGTGCTGAATCTGAAGATCGCTTTGGGTAGTAATGACATCTTAACAATATTAAGTCTTTTGATCAATGAATGTGGGATGTCTTTCAACTTATTTAGGTCTTCTTTAATTTCCTTCAACAATGTTTTCTCAAATTTTGTTATTCTTGATGCTGTTGCAAATGGAATATTTTTCTCATTTTTATTTTCCAATTGTTCATTGCTGGTGTATAGAAATACAATTGATTTTTGTATATCAATAATATAATCCTGGAAACTTGTTGAACATGTTTATTAGTTCTAATAGTTTTTTTGTAGATTCCTTAAGAGTTTCTATGTACAAGATCATGTTATCTATGAATAGCAGCAGTTTTACCTCTTCTTTTCCAATCTGGATGTCTTTTATTTATTTTTCTTGGCTAATGCCCTGGCTACAACCTCCAATACAATGTTGAATAGAAATGGAGAGAGTGGACATCCTTGTCTGTTCCCAATCTTAGAAGGAAGCATTCTGTTTCAGCGTTAAGTATGTTGTTAGCTATGGGTTTTTGTAGGTGCCCTTTGTCAGGTCGAGGAAGTTTTCCTTCTATTCCTAGTTTGTTGAATGTTTTTATCATGAAGTGGTATTGAATTTTGTCAAATGCTTTTTCTGCATCTATTGAGATGATCCTGTGGTTTTTGTTAACCTTTTTAGTTAATGTTCATTATAAACATGACTTTTTCATGACTAATATCCCATTGTATGGATTTTTTAAATAAAATTCTTTTTACAGGTATTTAGGCTGCTTCCAACTTTTCGTTTTTATAAATAACACAGCAGTGACTAAATCTGTTACCTATTCTCTGATCATTTCCTTAGGATAAATTCCCATAGGTGGAATTCCTGGCTATGAATACTTTGAGGGCTTTAATATACAAGAACAATATATTTAGAAAAAATCATAAATACTAGAACAAGAAGAGATCTTTTATGCAAATTTGTAAAGCTCTCTCATATCACAGATGAGGAAACAAACTCAGAAAGGTAGAGTGACTTGCTCAAAGTCACACAACTGGTGAGTAATCATCCAGTGAACAGATCAGGCTTTAAAATTCCTAGGATTCTTGGACTTGGCACTCTCAAGATAAAAGAACTCTGTTGAAGGTCCCAGAGTAGTTAGGTTATTAATCAAGGCTTTAGAACTGTGAAAGAATTTCTAAAGAATGCGCTATTTTCTTACTATATATCAAATTATGGCAAGTAATAATTTGAATAAACTATAACCAATAAAATTCTCTGTTTAATCTTTAAAATTTCCAAAGGACAAAATGCTACTTTGAAACAAGCCATCAATACAGTTTAGCTACTGATATTTGTGGTGTTTTTCTTTATTATCTTTCTGGGGTTGAAATGTGTGTAAGAACTCCCAAAAGTTTGCACACTGGTTAAAAATTTTGCAGAGACCTATTACAGTTTCAGAAACTTTATAAAGCAGGCTGAAACAGATGCTTCAAGTTTCAGGTTATGATGGTTGTTTGCTTCCGGAGAGTCTAAAAGAAATAGATTATAATTTGCTGGAGTGATTTATTGAGGGAGTGATCTCAGGTAGGAAAGGCAGGGGAAGGAGCTATGCAAATATGTGGTCTTGGCTGGAATCAAGCTTAGTCTGATCCCATGGGGAGTTCTGGAGCATGATTGTACCACAGATCATGCCTTTTGTAGTCCTCCTTATCAATCTCTCATTGGTTGTTGGCAGCCTGGAGGGGTTGGTGTATAAACTTCTTGGTGGGGCTGCTACTTTTGGCCAAGATCACTTGTCCAGGGAAGGAGCAGCTATCAGCCATTAGCAACCAACACTCTCAACACCTGGGGGATGGGTGTACTGGAAAGTAGATCTGAGTGAGGCACCAACAGCCTCCACTACAACAGACCATATAGGAGGATGTGTTTCTTTCATTGGTATTGCCTTGGGCACTTATTAGTGAGCTAAAAGCAAACAATACCATCTTCTTCATGTCATAGCAGTCACACAGCAGGAAACAGTAACTCTGGGTCCCACTGTACCTAAGTCTCTTCTTTAATTGAAGTGACTGTTTTAGTCACACCAGCAATATGCATGCATACACTCACTCATTCATCCTTGAGCAGGTTCGCTGAGCACCTTCTGTGTGACAGGCTCTCAGAAAGAAAAATAATCCAGGTCCTGGTTTTTGAAAAATAGCCCAGGTCCTGGTGATCTAGTGGTCAAGGCAGAAAGGGAACAGGTAGAAAGTGTTCCTGTGGGATAACTGCTAATGGGAGGGGGAATAGGGGTGTGGCGAGGGATGCACAGAAGAGGGGGGCACTAAACAGGGTCTTTCAAGGTAGCTGGACTGCCCACTTCATACAGGCCATCTGTGAGGGTCACAGAGCATTTGACTCCAAGTTCACATGGAGTAGAAGCCAGGTCCCCTCCCAGGGAGAAGTCAGGTCTTCTGGGCCCAAGGGCAGGAAAGAAAGGCTGCTCTAGCCCAAGCAGGCAGCTGGCAGTTGCCTCCTGGAAACAGTCTCTGCTCAACAGCACTTTTAAGGTCAGGTAGCCCACTTAACAGAGGTATCCTGTTGTCTCTTACAGGGAGAGGTTGTGGAATATGTGGATGATCTCTTGGAGCTGGAGGAGACCGGCTAGTCCATGGGAGCCAAAGAAACTTCCCCTCGATGTTCAGGAAATACAGATTCTTTGACTTCCTTTTTCCAAAAGCCCAAGTTGTTGATACCTCAAAGCCTTCTCTTTACTCTGTGAAGTGAAAGGGAAGCCCCCGTCTCTCACTACATATAACAAGGGGTGAGCCTGCCTTCCCCACGACCACATCTGCTTCCCCATCTTCACACCTGCCTTTCCCATGACCACACCTGCCTCCCCATCTTCACACCTGCCTTCCCCGTGACCACACACCTAGGCTTCCCTTTGTCCACACCTGCCCTCCCCATCTTTACAACTGCCTCCCCATCTTCACACCTGCCTTCCAAGTGTCTACGTCTGCCTCCCCATCTTCACACCTGCCTTCTCTGTGTCCACATCTGCCTCCCCATCTTCATACCTGCCTCCCCATCTTCACACCTGCCTTCCCTGTGTCCACACTTGCCTTCTCCATCTTCACACCTACCTTCTCCATGTTTATACCTGTCTTTCTCACCATTTTGGTTGGAAGGACAGTTTTCCATGGTTTGTTTTTTTTCCAGAAAGTCAGTGTTATTTTTTTAAATAAGAAAAATACTCCTAAAAGATGATAATTTTAAAAACCTACTGTGGCCTTTCTGCTCTTCCAGATTTTAGTCTCCTTTCTCCCCATCCCCTGATCCAGCAAAGATGGTGAGGACAAAGGCTAAACTTCTCCACACCCCATGATGGTCTACACCTGGTCTGACCTGCACTATTTCTGGCACCCACTGAAAAATAAGTTGGGTAGACAGTGTAGAGTACAGAAATGTGGCGTTTGCCCAACACTTTTGCATCTCGAAAGTCTTACAATCTTTCGTCCATCCCATTTGAGGACAATGCTCAGTTATAAGTCTCAGAGTTGGAAATGGAAGAAAGCAGAGGGAGTCTACTTTCATTCATCCTTTTAATAAATGTTTATTGAGCACCTATTACATGCTAGGCATTGACCTGGGCACTGGAGATACTGCACAGAATAACAGGAAAAAAATCCCTGCCCTCATGGAGCCTACATTCTACAGGAAAAGACAGACAACAAATAAACAAGAATAAATATATACAAGGTATCAAGGGTGATAATTGCTGTGGAGAAAAATAAAGCAGAGAAGGGAGTAAGGAAGCCTGGAGATGAGGCTGCAGATTTAAATAGGGGGCTCAGGGAAGGCCTCACCAAGAAGGTGACAGCAGAGCAGAAACCTTAGGGAAGCAGGTCTCAAGGAAAAGCATTTCAGGCAGAGGGAACAGCATGGGCAGTACCCTACAGTGAAACATGCTTGCTGTGGTCAGGGAATAGCACAGAGGCCAAGGAGAGGAGTGGGCAAAGGGAAGAAGGGAAGGAGATGAGGCTAGAGAGATATATATGGGGTGAGGGAGAGGACAGATGGCTTAGGGCCTTGGAGGCCAGTGTAAGGCCTTTGGCTTCTACTCTGAGTGAGATGGGAGCCACTGGAAGGCTTGAGTGGAGGAGTGCCTTGACTGACTGACATTTTACAAGGATCTCTCTAGCGGCCATCTTGTGAGAAACCTGAAAGTGAGCAAGGGTAGAAGCAGGAAAACCAGTTAGGAGGCTCCTGCAAAATTCCAGGCAAGGGGAAGGCTGGCTCGGACCTAGGCAGTAGCAATGGAGATGGTGAGAATTGGTCAGATTGTAGATTTATTTTGAAAGCAGGGCCAATAGGACTTGCTGACAGATTGGATGTGGAGTGTAAGAGACAGAGATGGGCTAACAGTGACCTCTAGGTTTTTGGCCTGAACAACCAGAAGGATGGAATTGTTATTTACTGAAATGGGGAAGATGGGGGGGGAGTGGGGGGCAAGTAAGTAATTTGGTGCAAAGCAAGCTGTCTGAGGTTGGGATGGGAGGTTCAGGCTGCAAATAAAATTTGTACCTTTGAAGGCAAATAGCTTGGTCAGCCGAGGGCAATTCTCTGGAAAAGTGACTAGACCACTGGCAGCCAACAGGCACCGTGAGGGGGTGGGGGCGGGGATGTGGGTACTGGCTCTGTGAAGGGGGTCTGGGCAGAGCTCCACAGTGCCCTCTAATGAATCATCAGCATGTAAATGGTATTTAAAGCCGTGAGGCTGGATGGGGTCCCCTAGGTTGTATGTATATATTGAGAAGCAAGAGAAAAGGGCCAAGGACAGAGCCCTGGGGCTCTCTGGGAAATGAGAAACCCACCAAAGAGCCTGAGAAGGAGCCACCTATGAGGTGGGAGAAAACCAGGCGGATGTGGTGTTCTGGAATCTGAGCTTTCTTTATTCAACCTTATTCCCTCCTCCAATAAGGCAGTTAGTCTAGTTGGGACCCTCCAGGTCTGGAGGTAGGAGGAAACTGGCACAGCATTTGGGAGATAGGACTTTTCCCACAATGGCATGGAAAGGAATGAAAGGAGATAGAATTTTGCGTCTTTAGTGTAATGGTGATTAATTGGAGGTGGAAAACGCACATATTTTTGCTTTTTCAGGCTTGCTTTTTCCCCCATCTCACTATTCCAACCTCTGGGAACTCAGATGTATGCAATGTCTCCTGCGCCATCCTGCTTCCCTCATCCCCTTTCTCTTGAGAGCACTTCCTCTTTTATCTGCATAAGAATCCTCATGTCAGGTTCTCCTTCTAGGGTACCCAACTCAAGACAATAACCTACTCCTATGGCTTTGACCGAATTTGCCCACCTCAACAGAGTCTGCATTCTCAGGGGGCTGTGTAGTCAAAGGAGTCAGTGTTATTGGCGTTATTGGTGGCTGCACTTGGGGCACAGCAGCTTCCCAATCAGAACACCCTCAGCCCAGCGAGGAGTGAGATCCTATAGGGCTTCTGCCCATGGAGTACTGGGTTCTCCTTTCTTCCCTTGCCCCACCGTCTACTCCATCCACTAGAGAAACTTCCTTTTGAAGTCAGGACTATAAAATAGAGGGGGACCCAGTGAGTGGACGCCCTGCCCTAGGATTCCTGGGTCAGTGGAGGTAGTGCACCCACCAGCTACCTCTCCTTATAGCTCCTGGCAGCAGTTGTCCTTCCCAGCTGGTCGAGAAAATGCAAGGAGACCACCACAGGGACCAGGCTGGGTGGGGCGTCTGACTCCCTCCACCGCTGTGCGCCCTGCAGAGCTTCCATTTGGTCCTCTTCCTCTGAGCCTGGGGCCAGCTTTTTGTGGATAATGTTCCACACAGGGTTGGGTGTGGTGGTGGGCATCCTCATTCACTCTCTGAAGTTGGCCTCTTTTCACTGGGGATTGAAAAGCAATGTCCCCTGAGGAAGAAACTCTGGGGACAGTATGATCAACACTGTCAGCACTTTGCTTTGATTGAAGGCTGTGGAACCGAGTTACTAAATTTTTTTTATTTCAAAGGAAACCAATCTTAAATAAAAACGGGAGGGGGCAATTCCTCCAAACCTACCCTGCAACCCCAGTGTTCAGGCTGCACTCAACAGCCTCAACCCAGCACCTTCCTGAGGATGTTTCTTAGAGGAGCCTAGAAGATTCCTGCATTGCGATCTCATGGGCTCAGCATCAGCCTGGCCTGTCTTTTGAAAAGACAAACACATTTGTAAGCTTTGTGGGAGTTGCCAAAACCAGCCTAAGATGCCTCACTTGCCCTCTGACCCACTTGCATGGAGCCCAACGGCTGCTCTGCTTTCCTCAGGCTGGTCCACCCAGGGAGGCTGCCCACAACGGGGAGGGGCGGTGGTTGTACATACACGTAGGTTTAAAAGTGACTAATTGACTGAAATGTCGCACATACCAATGTATTCAACATGCTAGTGTCTTTCTGAGTTTTGAGACTTTCTAATTCCTGCCCCTAACCTGTTGTGTTCACTTCTGGGATCCAGGAGAACCACTGGGTACGCTGACCACAAAGGCCGCCTTAGGAAATGTTGCTTTTAGGAGTTCTTACCGAGAGAATTTTAAGAGCACAAAAATTTTGTTGAACCAAACTCAGTGGCAAACAGAAAATGATTTGTTCGATTGTCAATGGGAAAGGGTTTATTATGACTGCTTGTGGAATAAACAGTGGCGGGTTTCTGCCAACATTTATGGAAATAACGTTTTTAAGTTTTAAATGTGAGCCGTAAACCTAAGCTACTTCAGTTTTTTAAAAATTCAATACTTAAACTGTGGGGAGAAGGTGGATTGGTGCCAGAGAAAACATTCTCATCTAATAGTGTTTGCACATGGAGCTGCAACACAGTTTGTAGCGAGGCACCGAGAAAAACCCACAACTAATCCTTCATCGCAGCTGTCTGAACTCTTGAGCATCTGCCATCCCCCAAACAGCGACTTCTTTTTTCTGGTGACTCCAGGCCTGAATGACCTAGTGTAGAGAGTTTAAACTATGTACGAGGGGGGAAAGAGGGAAAGGAACCGTAAATAAGCCTCAGCCAAAGGTTTGGTACATTGGACTTCCTGTGCCTGCAGCCGGGGCAAGGCTGTTCCCCACCCCGTCCCCGTGGCATCTCCCCGAGTGGGAAGACACCATGACAACCTTGACTGACCCACTCCTACCCCCGAAATCAGAGTCAGGAGTGGCTGTGGTTTGTACCATAGTAGAGTGCTTCTCTCTCTAGGGCAGGCACACGAGCCGCCGTATCCAGCACCTAACACTGTCCCCCACCCCCCAAATATCTGGCTTCAGTGGCTTGTTGAATGAATGAGTGAGTTGGCTCACTATTCTCTTGGGGTTGATAGGGTAAGATACTGGTGCCTCATTTTACAAGAAAAGAATGGGAAGGAATTAAGCAATTTGGGCAACAGATATGAGATTGAAAATATAAGATTGAAAAGAAAAGATGGTGTCTTTTCCCCCTCCCCTCCTTGGGTTAGGGCAGTGTGTACAATCTCACTCTTGTGGGAAATTAGAACTTCGAAAATCATTGAAAACAAAAATTTTTTATTTTTTATTTATTTTTTTTCTGAGGCAGATTAGCCCTGAGCTAACGTCTATGCCAATCTTCCTCTACTTTATATGTGGGTCGCCACCACAACGTGGCTGACAAGTGGTATAGGTCCGTGCCCAGGATCCAAACCCGCAAACCCAGGCCACTGAAATGGAACACACCAAACTTAACCACTACACCACAGGGCCAGCCCTGAAAACAAAGATTTTTTAAAAAATCACATTAAATGTCTTATTTTGCTTAGTCTTTACTGTTTTCTTTCTCTATCCACTGGATGGGACTGTCTTAACCACACCCAGTCATTCTAGGACACATGTAATGAGCTCTATTTTCTCAGGTCAGTGAGATTTCTGACATTCATCTAGCAAAGCAGAACCCTTACCCCAAAGACTCTCGGATCTCCTGTGGCAGGGGTGGTCCTTGCTAGCCATGAGCGTGCCAAGGGCTTTTCAGAAGATAGAGGCTCCTTCCTCTCCCCAGGAAGTTTATCTTTCAGAGATTTGGGATCCCACTAGGAAAAACATTTGGAATCCAGGGCTTGCTTTGGATCTGATGAGCTGGTCCGTTGCTGCCAACGTCTGAGAAGTGGCAGAATATTTACCGTTTCAAACAAGGATGAAAATCAACTTCGGGCATGACTGCCAACAGCTACTGTGCTCCATGCATGTCACTAAAGGGCAAGCGAGGAGAAAGAAAAGAAGTAGAAGGAGGCAGGTGGAAAGAGTGAGGAGCTAGGCAGTGCAAAACAGAGATCCATGGTATGGAGAGTTCAAACATTAGCTGTTTGAAGAAGAGGCGGAGGACATAGGGATTTTGTTGATGTCTGCCCAAGAATTCCAGAGGATATGGTGGTAAAGTTTGGATTGAGGAGGAGTGGCAGTGTAGGGAATAAGAGTTTGCACATTGATGGACGTCTTAGGTCTGGATCCCTTGAAGCAGAGCCTCGTGCAAGGGATGGAGTACTCTCAGGAGAAGGGCTCTGAGGGAAGCAGGAAGGAACCAACAAGGGTAGACCAGCCTCAGCCTGATCCCATGGGAACTCTGGAGCATGAATGACACCACGAAGTTGTCCCAACCTTGAGGCAAGAAGGCTGGCCTTTTGTATGCCCATGTGGGTCAGTCATTGGCTACAAGCTGCCCTAGGGGCATAGATGGTGGGCCTAACTTCTGAGTGACGGAACTGCCATTAGGCCAAGGGCAATCTGGGTGAGAAAGGTACAGTTACGCATTAATGAGCATTTTAGCAGCCAACAGGGCAGCTGGAGGATGGGTTCACTTGCCCAGTGAAGCGGACCTGGGTGGGCACCAACAGTGTCTACAACATTGGGTGGCTTGAGAGCAGTCATGCCTGGTGTTCACAGAGGTAAAAAGGGACAGAAGGCAGATGGTGTTGGTGCTGATGGTCTCCGAGTTGGATTTCTCCATTTGCCCCTCCAGATCTCTTTTCTATTCTGCCCTGGGCCCCAGAGCCTGACCCCTATGGTCGACATTGCCTGGGCTCCCTCACCTCTGACTTCCGGTTACCCTTGGGATGTGCTGGCAAGAAACTGCAAGGTGAGAGAAGAGGTCTAGCTCTTTAAAATCCCTGCCTCCTCCAGGCCACAGCTGGACAGTGGCTGTGGTCTCCTTGAGGCTGGAGTTCCTGTCCTGCAGTGCCTTCCCTATTGCTGAAACTCTCATCCAGTTCCAAACAGCCCTCCACCATCCCTTGGTGGTTCTCTTAACCCTACCCACGCTTTTATGACTAGTCCCTACATCTAACCCTCTTTAATTATCCTTTGATTTTCCCATCAGTTAGGAGAGGGAGGTAATCAGTTCTGGTCTCTTAGGCCAGTGCTTCTCAAACTTCACCATTCATACCCATCCCCTGAGCATTTTGTTAAATGCAGAGTCTGAGTCAGCAAGTCTGGGGTGGGGTCTGAGATTCTGCATTTCTAACAAGCCCAGGTGGTGCCTGTGCTGCTGGCCCAGGAACCACACCTTGAGTAGCAAGGTCCTGGGCATGTTGTTGAGGTGAAGTGCATGGTCTCTGGTTGGAGTGAGGAAGAGGGATGGAGGGAGGAGGAAGCAGGAGCTTCCCTGAAATCAGGCTGCAGGAGGTAACATGGCTGAGAGTCAGGCTTAGAAAGGGCGGTCTTAGATATAGTATTAAGACACTATTTTCAAGATTACTAGAGAATCCTTTTTTTAAAAAAACCCATTGTGATGTAACCCAGATATAAAATACATTAAACAACTATTTGGGGAAATAATTATTTATTTTAAATATCTTAGAAGCTTTGCATTAATGGATCCCCCCACCCAATTTTCATGAATATTAAACATTTTCCAGTCTCAAAACATGCCTAATGACATACAATTTAGGTTTACAGTGTTTTAATCATTCCTTTTCTACATGCCTTTTAAATTTAGATTACACCAAATCAATAAAATTTAAAAACTGATGTGTTGGGTTTATTTTGCAGGTCATGTCTACAAAATAATACATTTATATGTATTAATATATTTGTAATAAATTAATACATTTGTGTTAATAGTACCTATTTTTGTGTTGGTATTAAGTCAATGTTCTTGGGTTATTACATAATAATAATTGATAACACAAACCCAACGTTGAGACGGAGGTTATTTTATATAGTTAAAAATAGAAAAGTTATCTTGTAATAGATTAGAAAAGAATCTAATTTATAAATATATACAGTCTCTGGCTTTTATTCTTTGTGTTTTGCTTTGGCTACAGGCAGAAAGCATTTCATTCCTATTGTTCTAGATTTCATCTGACACATAGGTATTCCATTTGGTACCTTCAGGCCTTCATTTTACCAAGTAATGGGGACTAAGGTCTTTGATTTTGCTCTACTGACTTTATAGCTACTTAGCCTATTATTTTTCCAAAGCTTGTACCAAAAAGAGGTGGCAGGGTAGAAACATGTTGCGAGAATTCTTTTTTTCTTTAGGTAAAACACCACCAACAATTTTTCCATTGTAAAAAAGTTCAGGATTTCTTTCATGCTACACAAAAACACTTAGACTCTTACAGTGTCTTAAAATAAATATACTGCCTTCAATCACTTTTTACCACTGAAAACTATTTTTAAGAAGCTGATTCATATTAGAAAAATATAATGTGTTTTATTTCTGTGCCATTACATAGGAGACCATTGGAGATGGTATTTAGGCAGCTTCAAGGGGTGCCTCAGGTACACATAGCGATGCCTGACTTCCATGCAAGACAAGCCATGGGTATTACTCATCTTCTGTGCCACTAGAGCTTCAGCTGGCCTCAAAGATCAAAATGTATGTTATCATAAACCAATGGTTCTCAAACCTGAGTGTGCATCAGAAACACCTGGAGGGCTAGTTAAAACACGGATAGCTGGACCCCCCTCCCAGGGTTTAAGCTTCGTAAGACTGGGGTGGAACCAGAGAATTTGCAGCTCCAGCAAGTTCCCAGGTGATGGTGAAGCCACTGGTCTGAGGACCACACTTTGAGAACCATTGTTGTAAACAATCTTTGCTGAGCCACTTTGAGATGATCTAGATACCATGAAAGGGTTGCTCAGTAGCCAGGATCAGTCCATCCTGGACTCATGCTGTTTCCACAGAGCTCACAATTGCCAAAATAGAGTAAAGAATAGATCGGCACAGGTTTCATATTCCTTTTTAATTAATCTGCTTCTGTATCAAGTAGGTACCCATAGATACCCTAGTCCTTGGCCCTCTTAAAACATTTTTTTCCTCCCATGTCATTCCCTCTTACTAGAGTTCAGAGAAATGGTTAATCCTGAGAGAGGAAACCAAAGACTGAGTTTTGTTAGTCCTGGCAAAAATTCTAAGACATTCCTAGGCACAGACTTGGTCAAGGACAACTAGGCCACTGCTTCCGAGAGGAAACGGTACTTACCAGTACAAAGCTAACCTTGTTTTTAAAAAAATGATGGGCTATCCCACAGAACGGAGGGAACAGAGGTGGATGTGTGTCTGCCCCTCCTCCCTTTCCCTCCAACAAAATGTCAGTCTTAAATGCTCTCCAATTTCAACAAACAATTAAACAGAAATCTCAAAGCTTCTAGACTACGTCCTGGTTCTTAGCTCATTTGCCCTTAACAACATCACAACATTAAAAAGAAATAACCCATTATTCTACTATATCCCACTCCCAACAATTAAATATCTGTATCCTAAATAACACTGGTCTCAAATGCTCCGTTTATCAAGCCTATTTCAAAAATTTCAGGTCATGGAGTCAGTAATTTTTTGTCTTAAAAAAGGAAAAGAAGACAATAGTATGATGAAGCAAGAGGTGAGTTTTGACCTGATGTTGGAATTAAGGCCCAACCCCAGGTCTGGGATTAGTGCAATACATTCCAGGGCAGATGGTTGAGGAGATATTAACATGTGTGATGATGCCACCAAAGCCTTCCTGCCCTGCCAGGTGCCTCCAGAGACACTTCTCAGCCTAGAAAACAAAGACCTGAGAAAAAAAGATGAGCCCTACCCCACCTGTTTCATGCTCTAGTGAATTATCAGTGTTTATCAATGTGATGTGTCACAGTTTATTTTCCTCCCAAGCGGCTTTAGGAGAGCCCGCTCCAAAGGTGGCTAGACTTTCTCCATCTCAATCTGCTGGTGGTAGTGCCGAGCCTGCCGCTGGCCAACGTTCAGCTTGTATACAGAGCTCTTGTGCTGGCACTTGCGGTAGCCCCACACTGCTCCTACACCTGCCAGGAGCAGCAACAGGCACAGGACAGTGACGACGGTGGCAATGATGGGGCCTCTGCTGAGGCTGGGACACTTGTCCCCTACACACGGCTCCAAGGTTGGAAGAAGCTCCTCAGTTGCACCTGGGCCAGGGCCTTCCTGTCCCAAGAAGTCCTCAGACAGCAGGTATGGGAAGCTATCCTGGACCTCAGGAGGAGTGGTTTCCGTTGGAGTCTGGGTGGCCGCCATGATAGTTGAGGGAATGTGGTTAGGCATCTTCTGGACAGCAATTGTTACTGTCTCCAGGGTAGAGCTGGTGAGTTCATAAGGTAGGGTGACTATGGGAGACTTCTCTGTGGCAAATCTCCAAGGAACAGTTGACTGGTACTTAGTGGTCAAGTCACCATCCCCCTTGCTGGGACCCTCAGTTTCAGACACATTCATCGGTCTGAGAGCTAAAGCTTCTACATCTAGTGTTTGAGATGGAAGAACTGAACTATGGGTCATGTCCTCACTTGGTATGGGGGTGGTACTACTGGGCTTCTTAACCTCCACAAGAATGGGCTGACTGGGAGTAACTAGAATACTTTCTTCCAGTCCTACTGACCCATCCCCCTTGTCCCCATCTTCCTCCTCTTCTGCCTCTTCTGCTTCTATCTTCCTCCAAGCCCCATCAGTCACAGGGTAGCCATCTAACCAGGACCCATCGCTGCTGCTCACCATTGGGTCTCCTGCCTTGCTGTCATTTATGCCCACAAATGGCACTGAGGGACCATCAGTGCTGCTATAGATCACCTTGGGTTCAGGTTCACCTGGAGCCAATGTTATGCCACTGTAGTTTTCTCCAGCAGGAAACTGCTTTTTGGTGTCATCATCCATCTCCTTTCCCAATTCAGGCTTGTGGAGGGTCTCAGCAGGAAACCAGAACAAGTACTTCTGGTTTAGTTGGGATCCTGGCAGGTCTGTGGGGACACTGCTCCCAGCACCGGGCAAGCCTGTAGATGGCATAAAGGCTGTATCTTGGGCTATGTTTCCTCTTCTCACAGAAATGGATACCAGATGGTGCTGTTTTGGAGCTTCCTCAGAGGCCTCTCCCTGACCCCTGTCCTCCTCTGCCTCTGTCTGGGAATCCTCCATGAGCTCTCTGAATGACACGGATCTGTCATCAGGGAAATTATCTTCATAGTCGATATGTGCCTCAGCCTCATCTGGAAGGAAAGAGGGAAAAACCTTATTAGGTCCAACGTCACAGAGCCAGTGTAGAACATAAGAAAGGGAAATAAAAAGGGCTGGAACAGATGAAATAAAACTGTCATTCACAGATGATATGACTGTATCACAGATAAACCCAAAGAATCTACACATAAATGGTTACACTTAATATGTGAGTTTATCAAAGACACTAGGTCTACAGTCAATATAAAACATCAACTGTATTTCTATATATCAACAATAAATAGAAAACAAAAATTTAAAAAGATGCTATTTGCCATAGCATTAAAAAAAAAAATCAAACACTAGGAATAAATCTAACAAAAGACATGCAAGATTTCTACACGGAATGGTACAAAATATTGCTGAGCAAAATTAAAGACGACCTAAATAAATGAAGGGATATACCATGTTCATGTAATGGAAGGCTCAAAATTGTCAAGTTGTCAGTTCTGTCCAAATCCATCTATACAGATTTAATACAATCCTAATAAAAATCTCAGACATTGACAAGCTGATGCTAAAATTTATGGAAATGCAAAGGGCCAAGAATAGACAAGGCAATCTTGAGAAAGTAGAAAAAAGCTGGAGTACATACTTTAAGACTGTGGTATTGGCACAAGGATAGATAATGGGATTACATGAACTTTAAGAACTTCTGTTCATCAAACACCACCATGAAGACAGTTCAAATGCAAGCCACAGAGTTGAAGATATTTGCAATACATATAACTTCCAAAGGGTTCGTATCCAGAATTTATAAAGAAGTCCTACAAATGAATAATAAATAAGCAGACAAACCATAGAAAAGTTGGCGAGAAACTTGAATCAGCACATCACAAAAAAGATATCTAAAGAGTCATTTAAACACAAGTAAAGATGCTCAACCTCATTAGTCATAGAGAAATGCTAATTATAGTGATAATGAGATATCATTACATAGCACCAGAATGCCTAGAATTAAACAGACTGCCAATATCCAGTGTTAACAAAGACGTGCAGCCCTGTTGGTGGGAGTGTGAACTGGAACAACCACTACAGAAAACTGCCTGTTTAGTATTGCTACTAAAATCGAAAATTTGCATGCTCCATGCCATAGCAATTCCACTCCTAAATATATACTCAACAGTAATGTGTGCACATGAGCACCAAATGTCATGCACAAAAATGTTTATCATAACCAAAAACTGGAAACAATTCAAATGTCCATTAACTGCAGAACTGATACAACTGTGATATATTCATACAAAGAAAATCTGTACATCAATGAAAATGAACCAGCCACGGCTTCACACAACAACGTGGATGACTCTTGCAGCCATAATGTTCAGCAACAGAAGCCAGGCACAAAAGAGCACATTCTGTGTGATTCTATTTATACAGATTCTAAAGTTCAAAAATAGGCAAAACTAATCTACCATGTTAAAAGTCAGGATGGTGGTTACACGTGGGGAGGAGAGAAGGCGGGATGATTGAGTCTGTGGATGAGAAGGGCTTTTGAGATACTGGCAATGTTCTACTTCTTGACCTGTGTGGTAGCTAAATTTCTTTATTTTTTGATAATTTATTGATCTGCTCCCTTATGATTTGTATGTGTGTGTAGGGGATCAGAATTGGCCACCCCAAAATGTGTCTCTTTGGCATAAGGATTATTTTGGGCTGGTTACTTTTAAAAACTGCAGACATGGGAAAAGCTCTGAAAACCAAGTGGAAATAGAAGTTCCGCTTTGTAAGAGACATTTATGGGGCCAGCCCGGTGGCACAAGTGGTTAAGTGCGTGTGCTCCGCTGTGGCGGGCGGCCCGGGGTTCGCAGGTTCGGATCCCAGGCGTGCACAGATGCACCGCTTGGCAGGCCATGCTGTGGCGGCGTCCCATATAAAGTGGAGGAGGATGGGCATGGATGTTGGCCCAGGGCTGGTCTTCCTTGGCAAAAAGAGGAGGATTGGCAGATGTTAGCTCAGGGCCGATCTTCCTCACACACACAAAAATAAATTAGTTAAAAAAAAAAGACATTTACATTTGTAAGGGAAATCTCCATTTGTAAAGATGTCTCCCTCTCTGCTCCAGGAAGGGGGGGAGGGGATGACCCTTATCTCTAGAAACTCTTATCAATGCAGAAGGCAAGGACAAATCTGCATAATAACCTTACTCATGTTTACTGTCCTTTTCTGGTAATCTCCCATAACTGACTTCTCCCACCCCCAACATCCTCCTTTGTCTTTAGCTGAAGATGCTATTTAAGGTGACAGCTTTGGTCATTCTGGCTGAGTTACCCAGTTTTCCTGGGTTACTCCCAAGATAGCTCTGTAATTATTTCAGGAGACCCTTCCACCCCATGATGTCCTCTTCACAATCCCCCAATAAAAAACCCCATGGTATGGCTGGACTATTCTTAGGAGCCTCGTAGAATTCAAATGTTATAAAGCTTTGTTTGATTTTCTCCTGTTATTCTGTCTATCAAGTTAATTCGTCACCCAGCCAGAAGGACCTAGAGTGGGTAGAGAAACTGTCTTCCTCCCCTACATTTTATAATTAAGTAAAAATGTATCTTTTAAAACACTGATTTGCTCTTTGTAAGACTTCTGAGTTGTGAGACTATACTGTGAAGTCCTCTGAATCCAGCTGAGTAAGAAAGAACAGAGGCCCCACAGTTAGGGGCCCAGAATGTAGGGACAGCTTGATGAGACGGGAATCACACTGGTCACGAAGGTCTCTAGGAGCTCGTGTCCTCAGAAGAGAGCAGCCTGCTGGGCATTCCCCTCTCTCAATGGTCTTTGAAAGTCATGTCCTACTGGAAGACACACTTAATTATTAAACTGAAAGGTTCTCTGTGATATTGTGATACAATAAGAAATATATTTGGTCTTTGTCTCCAGTACTGGCTCCTGGTACAGAGCCCCTAAAACCTTTGGAATTTCCTGAGTGATAGGAACATCTTGTGTTATTCATCACAAGCTTCTTTGACCATACTTGAGTTTATGTTAATGAGGTTACTCTTGGTGGGCCCCTAGATAGCTTCAGGATGGGGGCTGGATTGGAGGGTTGAAACTTTCAGCCCCACTCCCCAACCTCTGGAGGGAGAGGGGCTAGAGATTAAGTTAATCACCAATGGCCAATGATTTAATCAATCATGCCCACATAATGAGACCTCCATAAAAACCTCTAAACTACAGGGTTCAGAGAGCTTCCAGGTTGGTGAATGCATCCACGTGCTGGGGGTGATGCACCCTAAGTTCACAGGGACAGAAGCTCCTTCCCTCAGGATCTTTTCAGACTTCACCCTATGTACCTCTTCATCTGGTTGTTCATCTCTATCCTTTATAATACGCTTTACAGTAAACTGGTATGTGTAAGTAAAGTGCTTTCCTGAGTTCTGTAAGCTGTTATAGCAAATTGTTGAACCTGAGGAGGGGGTCGTGAGAACCCCCAATTTACAGCCAGTTGGTTACAAGTACAGGTGACAGGGCCGGCCCCGTGGCTTAGTGGTTAAGTGCATGCGCTCCGCTGCTGGCAGCCTGGGTTCGGATCCCGCGCGCGCACCGATGGCACCGCTTCTCCGGCCATGCTGAGGCCGCGTCCCACATACAGCAACTAGAAGGATGTGCAGCTATGACATACAACTATCCACTGGGGCTTTGGGGGAAAAATAAATAAATAAATAAAATTAAAAAAAAAAAAAAGAAGTACAGGTGACAACCTGGACTTGTGATTGGCATGTGAAATGGGGGCAGTATTATGGGACTGAGCCCTTAACCGATGGGGTCTGCAGTAACTCCAGGTGGTTAGTGTTAGAGTTGAGCTGAATTGTAGGACATCCAGCAGGTGTCCAGAGACTTGGAGAACTGATTGTTGGTGTGAGGAACCAACCTCTAACCCCCTACATTTTAGGTCACAAGTGTTCTGCAGGCCGAAACAGATCTTAGTTTTTCCCCACTTCACTTTGCACCCTGGGAAGCACAAAATGCCAAGAGCTCCAGAACCAAGGTCTGATGGAATGCTGAGGTGCCATGTGGTGCGTTCCTGGGTGCTGAAACTGGATTAGTGGGCATGCAGCTTATTTCTAATAAGACTCGGTAACTTGCTTATTTAATGACTTGCAGAGTTATAAATAAATTTAAAAATCCTTTCTGATCTGCTCCTAAAATTTAAGCCCATTCACATTACTTGTGTCCTCAGTCAAAAATGGAAAACAGTGGATAAAGAGGAAACGTATCTGATAAATGTGAAATGCATGTATGTTTTATGCTTAGAAAAAGATACCTCTGTAATTATTTCAGGAAACCCTTCCACCCCATGATGTCCTGTTCACAATCCCCAGATAAAAACCATATCAGATGGCTGGACCATTCTTAGGAGCCTCAAAGAGTTCAAATACAGGCTCCCAGGGCTCCATCAGGCTCCTCCCATACTCACTGTTATATCACACTGCCTCATTCTCAGTTTCACCATCATTTTAAGTACTGCATCCATCCACTCCTTCGTTCAACAAATTCACTGAGTGCTGACTATCTTTCTGGCACTTCTAGGGCTCGGGATCGCTGGTGACCAGGAAAAGCAGTCCCTGCTCTCATGGAGCTCTCATATGGGACAGAATCCCATGGTCTTGAGACCTATCAGGCTGAACTGCAGAGCTTTTGTGAGCACAAATTCTCACCCATTGTACTGAATAAACATTAGGTTTTGCATTTAAGTACCACCCTTTCTTAAACATGCAACAAAATGAAACAAAAGCTACTATGACAAGACTTTTCCCTAAAATTTACCCAGAACATAATAGACAAGTCATATTGAATCCAGTTGGAGATTTAAGAAGGCCATGCTTTAAATCTTTGACCTTAAGATAATGTAGTTAGTGGCCCGCCTGGCAGCGCAAGCGGTTAAGCGCGCGCGCTCCGCTGCGGCAGCCCAGGGTTCGCCAGTTTGGATCCCAGGCGCACACCGATGCACCACTTGGCAAGCCATGCTGTGGCAGCGTCCCATATAGAGTGGAGGAAGATGGGCATGGATGTTAGCCCAGGGCTAGTCTTCCTCAGCAAAAAAAAGAGGAGGATTGGCAGATGTTAGCACAGGGCTGATCTTCCTCACACACACACACAAAAAGATAAGGTAGTTAAATTGTTTGCTTGCACGTGTGTGTACTGACTGGCTGTGGTAGATTGATTCCAAAAATAGCCACAATTCTCCCCTCTTCCTTGTGTTAAGTCCTTTTGTAATGGATCCTGTAGCTCTTCTCTGCAAGAAGTGGTGCCTATTTTTTTTATCTCTTGAATCTGGACTGGCTTTGTCACTTGCTTTGACCTAGAGAATACAGTGAAAGCCTTGCATGCTTCTGCTCTCTCTCCCCTTCTCTCTGTCCTGGAACCCTGCCAGCTACCAGGTGAACAAGCCTGGGATAGCTTGCTGAAGGATGAGAGGCAAACTGTCTCAACCAAGGCCGTCCTAAACCAGCTAGCTCCAGCTGACCTGGGGACTGACCACATTCACCTGAGTGAGCCCAGCCAAGACCAGAAGAACGATCCAGCTGAGCCCAGCCCAAACTGCTGACACAAAGAACTGGAGCCAAATGAATAATCATTGTTTTAAGCCATTAAATTTTCGGGGTGTGGTTTACTATGCAGAAAAAGCTAACTAATAAACTAGCAATGAGCTGTTTGAGGGCAGGGACCAAGACATTGTATCCCTAGAGTGGAAGAGTGTCCAGTCCATTGTAGGTATTCTTACAGGTATGCTTGAATGAGTAAAGGAATTAATGGCACTGGGAGGACAAGGAGGGAAAATCTGCAATAGCTCAGACCCCAAGATTCTCCTCATTCCTGCCTCATAACCGCTCAGAGCTAAGATCTATTTCCGGGAGCACAGTGCCCCCCGAACACAAGAGGATTATAGACTCATTTCCAAATTATGAGCAATGAATTACTTATAACCATAATCTCTTATAACACCCTGAAGATCCTCTGAAAAGATGCCATCATTGAAGGACTACTTGAACAGACAGACATACACGTGAGTGTGCACCACACACACACACACACACACCCCTCTCACATGCTGGTGAGCAAATCAGTCCACAGCCTGGCCCTTGAGAACATCTATTCTCTTCCCAGCCTCTCGTTGGTGCCCCCACCCTTCTCAATTTAAAAGGGCACTCTACTAGAACTCCCTCCCCACTGCTAGTAGATTCATCACAATGAAGCAAGGAAGTGATCCCTCGCCATCAAATTTTAGTCCTACTGCAAAGAAACCTGGCATTCCACACATCTGACAAGTTATTTGTGCCCCAAATTTGTCATATCCAATTTTTTTTAGTTTTTAAAAAAGATTGTATTCTATGGCTTTGCAGAAGAAAATATTATTTTTGCAAAACAATATACATTTGCCAGTTGTCTCCCAGAGGTTCTGCTCTTGAGGATGAATATGCCAGTGTTCTCAGCTAGAACACAGTCCCCTTTCACGATGGGGAAAGGCAGGAAGCAGGTCTCTCCAAGACCATTTTTGCTTAAGAAGTTTTCACCCACTTGAAATCGCAGGCTATGACCTCACGCGTGGTCTGCAATGGAAGGCCTCTTACCACATGTTATTTTACAGAGAGTATTTCTTTGTTGCCTTACTGCTGCCCTAAGACATCAAACCATCACAAGTTCACAAATGGTTCTGTTTTATTCCATGGAACTTTTGTCATCTCTGGTTAAATTCTGACACTGTGTTCATTTTCTTTCAGGTCATCAACTGTAGCTCATTGACCGTTGGGTGTAAATAAGCGAAAGGAACTAATATTTGCACAGAGTTTTGCCAAAGGGAGAGCTGGCAGGGAGCCCACATCAAGGTGGGCAGCAGAGTAGGAGTACTCCCTTACTATTCTCACAGACCGTCTTCTTGTAACCCCAAGCAGATGCCAAGATTGATACGGCCCATCGGTAAACAGAATTCTACCCAAACAACCAACAGCTAAAGAGAAGCGTGAGTGAGGGATACTCACAAATCTTCCAGCGCCTCAGAGTATTTGTTGTTTTGACATGTCCCTGTAACCTCTGCTCTGGCTTCTTCCCAGTCTCTTCTCCTCACACCCCATTTTCCGTTTCCATCAGCTCTAGTATAACGTGTTTCTTTGCTCTTGCTCCTTCAGATTGCCAGCCCTCTGTTCTGCTTTCTCCTTCTTCTACCTCATCATTTACATTCCAGACCACTTGAGTGTGTTACCAGGGGCCATAAGTAAAAATCATCTTATCATTAGGGTAGATTATATACCACACTTGAAAATATCTAAGTGTTCCAGTTGAAACTGCATCACACTTTCTCTCCCCTATACTTATTAAAATGTGGAAACTCCACAATAAATTTTTAAAAACATGCTCACACGACTAGGTTTGTTGAATATGAATTTTAAAAGATGAGGAAACTATACTAAACATAGAGAAAAAATTTTTACCAACAACCACCATGCGTGGAAAAGGGCATAATGTATTGCAACAAATTTCAACAACTGGTTACCAAGATGAGAAACAGAAGATTCTGGAGCAGAGTAGAGAAGGGCAGCATGGCTCAGCTCCTAACCCACCCTCACCCTTCAAAAACCGTATTGGGGAGTCAACAAGTCCCAGAGAGAAGCAAAGAAAAGGTGGAGAGAAACAGACCAATAACCAGCAGGGCTGATTCTTCCTGATAGAATCCAAAATGCCAGGACTTCCAATGGTGCAGGTGAAGTAAACCTTGATACAAGACATTTGACAACACTTCTGAAGAGAAAGCGGAGCCCAGATATTTTAAAACAAACAGATAAACAAAAGTAAAACGACATACCACTTCAGCTGAATTGTTCCTTCCAGCTACCATTCCCTCTTCTGGGTGAAAGGAAGATGCGTGAAAAAGGCAAAGAACCTAACTTAGAAGAAATAACAATTTAAGGAACAGAACAAATTCTCTACAAATGCTTCACACTATAGAACTTAGGAAAGTGAGTGCAATAAAACAGAAGCTCAAAGGTGAGGTGATAAAATAACAGAATGTTATGAAAAGGGTGATTTTAAACTTCAGGAGGTCCCATGTTACCTTATGACAGAACCAGAAAATAAATCAGAAACTGCAAGGAACAGAATAGACTGAGAATTTTACAAAACTGAGAAAAAGACCTGAAGGCACATATTCAAGAATCATTGCAAACCTCAAGCAGAATAAATTCATAGAAAATTACACCAAATTAAACTGCTAAAAACCAGGTAGGGCAATTAGAATTAGGATAATAGATGGCAGGATGGTTCAAATAGTTTCTACATCTTGGGCGTAGAAACTATTTTCTACATAGACAGAAAAATTTAAAAGCAACCAGTGAAGGCAGACATAACCTTCAAAAAAGCAACTGAAAGCTGACTTTTCAAAAGAAACAATGAAAGCAGAAGACAATGTGATGATATCTTCCAAGTGTGAGAAGAAAAGAACTACCAACCTAGAATTCTTACTCTGTGAAAATATCCTCATTGAGAGCTCAGAGATGCAGGAAGGAAAGAACAATGAAACAGGTAAATACGGAGAGGGAAATCTAAGTGAATACTGACTGCATAAAAAAACAAGTACGCGCGCGCGCGCACACACACACACACTATAATTATTCAAAACATTTGACAACAGCATAGAAATTGGGAGGAGGTAAATGGAGTCTAAATGTTTGAAGGTATTTGAATTGTCCAGGAAATGGTAAAAAGTATTAATTTATATTAGTATTGATAAGTCAAGGGTGCCTGTTATAATTTCTAGAGTAACCACAAAAAGAAAAGTAAAAGAATGTATTAGAATGTAATAGGGAGGTAAATGTAATAATTTAAAAAATGCTTAATCACTCCAAAAGAATGCAGAAAAGCAGAGAACAAAGAACAAAGAACAGAGAGAAAACGAATAAAAAGATAGTAATTTTAAACTCAAATTTATTAATGATTAAATGCAAAATGGATTAATGCGCCAATTGGTTATTTGGTACTTATAAGAGATATACTTTAAATATAAGTATACAGAGAAGTTGAAAGGAAAAGACTGAAAAAAAATATATACCGTGAAAAGACCAACCAGCAAAGAAGACTTTAAAACAAAAAACATTACTAGAGATAAAGAGGAGCATTTCATAAAGATAAATATTCCAATTCACCAGAAAGATAGTAAATTCTAAATTGGTATGTACTTAACACAGCCTCAAAATATATGAATCTAAAATATATTAACTAAAAGGAGAAACAGATAAATCCATGATCATAGAGAAATGTTTTAACCATCTCTATCATTAACAGTTAGGACAAATAGACAAAAAGGTAAGAATATATATCTGAAAAACATGCTTAATTAGGGGCCGGCCCTGTGGCCTATTGGTTAAGTTTGCCGTGCTCTGCTTTGGTGGCCCAGGTTCTGGGGTTCAGATCCTGAGCACGGACCTACACCACTCGTCAGCCATGCTGTGGCAGCAACCCACATATAAAATAGGGGAAGACTGGCACAGATGTTAGCTCAGGGCTAATCTTCCTCAAGCAAAAAAAAAAAAACAACAACATGCTTAATTAATATATTTGACCCACTTGACATATATAGACCACATCCTACAACTGTACAATAAACATTCAACTGCACATAGTACACTTTTACAAAATTGACCATAAAAGAAATGTCAACAAACTTTAAAGGATTAAATCACACATAATGTTCTCTAGCCTTAGTGAAATTAACTTAGACAAAAAAAATTAGTAGGAAATTCCCATATGTATGGATATTAAACAAAATATTTCTAAATCACTCAAATGAGTCAAATGAGAAATACAACGGAAATTAGAAGACATTCTAACTGAATAATAATGAAACTATGACACATCAAAACTTGTGGGAAGCAGCAAATGCTGTGCTCACAGGGGAAGTTATAGCTTTAAATATCTATGTTAGAAAAGAAAAAAGGCTGAAAATCATATTGATCTCAGGAAGCTGGGAAAGGAAGAGTAAATTAAACACAAAGTACAGGAAGGAGATAAAAAAGAGCAGAATTAATAAAATAAAAATCAAACATACAATAGAGAGGATCAACACAGCCAAAAGTTGGTTCTTTGAAAAAACTAATAACATTGATAAGCCCCTAGCAAGACTAATTAAGAAACATTTAGAAAGAACACAAATGAAAACATCAGGAATAAAAAGAGGCATCACCACAGATCTTTCAGATATTAGGAAAGACAATAACAGGATTCTATGATAAATTTATGTCCCTCAAAATTAAAATTTCTGATGAAATAGACAAAATCCTAGAAAAATACAACTTACCAAAAGCGCCACAAGAAGAAATAGAAAATTTTTATATGCCATTAACTATTAATGAAATTGAATCCCACTACACCCAGAAAACTTTAGACACAGTGGCTTTGCCAATAAATTCTATCAAATATTTAGGAGGATAATTCTAATTTTATACAAACTCTTCCAGAGAACAGAAAAAGAGGAAATACTTCCCAACTTCTTTTATATATCCAGTGTAAACTTGGTACCAAAGCCTTGGCGAGGACAGGATGAGAAAGTAATATTGCAGACCAATCTCACTAAACGTAGATGCAAAACTCATAAATAAAGCATTAACAAACTGAAACCAGTAATATATTAATATTGGTAGGCTGAATAATTAAACAATATATTAAAAGGATAATACAGGGCCGGCTCGGTGGCTTAGCGGTTAAGTGTGCACCTGGGGTTCGGATCCCCAGGCGCGCACCAGCGTACCGCTTCTCCAGCCATGCTGGGGCCGCATCCCACATGCAGCAACTAGAAGGATGTGCAACTATGACATACAACTATCTACTGGGGCTTTGGGGGAAAAATAAATAAATAAAATTATAAAAAAAAAAAAAAGGATAATACATCATACCAATTTAGGTTTGTCCCAGGATTGGTTTAGCTGAAAAACAGAGTTTCAGAAAAGCATCTGACAAAAGTCTACAGGATAAAAACCCTTACAAATTAAGAATATAAGAAAACTTCCTTAACCTGATTTTAAAAATATACAAAAACTGATTTAAAAAGGAAAAGATTACTGTCACATTCTACAACATAGATAAACCTTGAGGATGTTATGCTAAGTGAAATAAGCCAGTCACAAAAAGACAAATACTATATGATTCCACTTTTATGAGGTACCTAGAATAGTCAAAATCACAGAGACAGAAAGTAGAATGGTGGGTACCAGGGGCTGGGGGAGGGGGAAAAGGGGAGTTATTGTTCAGTGGGTATAGAGTTTCAGTTTTGCAAGATGAAAATGTTCTGCAGATCTGTTTCACAACAATGTGACTATATTTAAATATTATTGAACTGTACTTTAAAATGGTTAAGATGGTAAATTTTGTGTGATGTGTTTTTTTACCACATTTTATTTAAAAAGGAAAGGATTAATAAATTAGACTACATTAAAATTCTGTTCATTAAAGATACCATGAAGAAAGTGAAAAGGCAACTTACCTAGCAGAAGATATTTGCAACACATATAACCTCAAAAGTTCTGGTATCTAGAATAATATCAAGAACTCCTACAAATCGATATGAAATAAATGGACAACCCAGTAGAAAAACGGGCAAGAGAACTGAATAGGCCATTCACAAATGAGATATTCAAATAGCCAATAAACATATGATAAGGTGCTCAACATCATTAATAATAGGGGAAATTCAAATTAAGTGATATTACAACTTATACATTAGAATGCTAAAAATTAAGAAGACTGACAATACCAATTGTTGGTGAGGATATGGGGCTCCTGGAACTTCATACACTGCTGGTGGGAGTATAAATGGGTACAACTATTTTGAAAACCGGTTAGGCATTATCTACTAAAGTTGAGCATATACATACCCTATGACCCAGCAATTTAACTCCTACGTCTATACTTAAGAGGAATGCATGCAATGTGGGCACCAAAAGACCCAGAATGTTCTTTTTTTGTGAGGAAGATCAGCCCTGAGCTAACAACTGTGCTAATCCTCCTCTTTTTGCTGAGGAAGACCGGCTCTGAGCTAACAACTATTGCCAATCCTCCTCCTTTGTTTTTTTTTCCCCAAAGCCCCCCAGTAGATAGTTGTACGTCATAGTTGCACATCCTTCTAGTTGCTGTATGTGGGACGCGGCCTCAGCATGGCCAGAGAAGCGGTGCGTCAATGCGCGCCAGGGATCCGAACCCGGGCCGCCAGTAGCGGAGCACGCGCACTTAACCGCTAAGCCATGGGGCCGGCCCCAGAATGTTCTTATAATAGTCCCGAACTTGAAATAACAAAAATGTTCATCAACAGTAGAATGAAATATACTATAGCAAAGAAAAAGAATGAACTACAGCTTCATGGAACAACATAGATGTCTTACAGACATAATGTTGGACAAAGGAAGCCATATACAAGAGTACACACTCTATGCTTCCACTGAAACAAAGTTTAGGCAGGGAAAATGTAATTCATGGCTTTAGAAGTCTGGATAGTGGTTATTCTCAGGGAGGTAGTGACTGGAAGGGAACACTAGGAGGGTTTTGGGATTGCTGGTGATGTTCAACTTTTTGACCTTAGTGATGATTACATGGGTGTGTTTACGATATAATTCAGTGAGCTCTATAACCTTTGATTTTTGAAACATTTTGTATTTAAGTTACTCTTATATAAAAATTTAAACAATCAAAAGTGCACACCATATTCCAGGAAAAACTGACACAGAATTTGATTACTGAATGCCAAGGATAAAGAAATCAACTGAAATCCAGGCAGAAAAGGCAAATTACATACAAGAACAAAAATTAAATCAGGCTTGCCTAAAATTTCTCCTCAGCATTCAATAGTAGAAAACAAAAGAACAATGTCTATAACCTTTGAGGGAAAGAAAATGTAATTCAACAATATTATACATTGTTAAGATGTTACTCAATTATAAAGACAGTAGACATCCTTCTTAGGATGACTGTACTTTGAAATATTTCAAGAATATACTGTGTGATATTATGTGTGTGTTACCCTAAGCTGTAAACCAACTGCTGACATTCCAATCAAGCATTCACAGTGTAGGGGTGGACAGTTAGCATTCTCCTCAGGAACTCATCCTCTAGATGTGGTGACTACAAGTACTTCTATTGTCTGTATCTTGAGCAAAGCCATTGCTTTGCTAATTAGCACGCTGAATATCTGAAATGGCTTCCTATTGGTCAAATTAGTGGCCTATTAACTACCATGATAAATATCAGAAATGGGCTGTCACTGGTAAAATGAAAGGTATTTATGATATGGGGATTGGCTAATATTTTAGGGATACCTCTCACCCTTTTTTTTTTTAATTTTTTGTTTATTGCAGTAACATTGGTTTATAACATTGTATAAATTTTAGGTGTACATCATTATACTTCTATTTCTGCATAGATTACATCATCTTCACCATCCAAATACTAATTACAACCCATCACCACACACATGTGCCGAATTATCCCTTTCGCCCTCCTCCCTCCCCACTTCCCCTCTGGTAACCACCAATCCAATCTCTGTCTCTATGTGTTTGTTTATTGTTGTTGTTATCTACTACTTAATGAAGGAAATCATACGGTATTTGACCTTCTCCCTCTGACCTATTTCACTCCGCATAACACCCTCAATGTCCATCCATATTACAAATGGCTGGATTTCATCGTTTCTTATGGCTGAGTAGTATTCCATTGTGTATATACACCACATCTTTATCCATTCGTCCCTTGATGGGCACTTAGGTTGCTTCCAAGTCTTGGCTGTTGTGAATAACGCTGCAGTGAACACAGGGGTGCATGTATTTTTACAAATTGGTGTTTTCAAGTTCTTTGGATAAATACCCAGCAGTGGAATAGCTGGATCATATGGTAGTTCTATCCTTGATTTTTTGAGGAATCTCCATACCATTTTCTGTAGTGGCTGCACCAGTTTGCACTCCCACCAGCAGTGTATGAGAGTTCCCTTCTCTCCACATCCTCCCCAACACGTGTTGTTTCCTATCTTGTTAATTATAGCCATTCTGACGGGCGTGAGGTGATATCTCATTGTAGTTTTGATTTGCATTTCCCTGATAGTTAATGATTTTGAACATCTTTTCATGTGCCTGTTGGCCATCTGTATATCTTCTTTGGAGAAATGTCTGTTCAGGTCTTTTGCCCATTTTTTAATTGGGTTGTTAGTTTTTTTGTTGTTGAGATGCATCAGTTCTTTGTATATTTTGGAGATTAAGCACTTATCAGATGTACGGTTTGCAAATATCTTCTCCCAATTGTTAGGTTGTCTTTTCGTTTTGTTGATGGTTTCCTTTGCTGTGCAGAAGCTTTTCAGTTTGATGTAGTCCCATTTGTTTATTTTTTCTATTGTTTCTCTTGCCCGGTCAGACATGGTGCTTGAAAATATGTTGCTAAGACTGATGTCGAAGAGCCTACTGCCTATGTTTTCTTCTAGAAGTTTCATAGTTTCAGGTCTTACATTCAAGTCTTTAATCCATTTGGAGTTCATTTTTGTGTATGGTGTAAGGTAAGGGTCTACTTTCATTTTTTTGCATGTGGCTATCCAGTTTTCCCAACACCATTTGTTGAAGAGACTTTCTTTTCTCCATTGTATGTTCTTGGCTCCTTTGTCAAAGATTAGCTGTCAATAGATGTGTGGGTTTATTTCTGGCCTTTCGATTCTATTCCATTGATCTGTGTGTCTGTTTTTGTGCCAGTACCATGCTGTTTTGGTTACTATAGCTTTGTAGTATATTTTGAAATCAGGGAGTGTGATACCTCCAGCTTTGTTCTTTTTTCTCAGGATTCCTTTACTTATTCAGGGTCTTTTGTTTTTCCAAATAAATTTTAGGATTCTTTGTTCTATTTCTGTGAAAAATGTTGTTGCAACTTTGATAGGGATTGCATTGAATCTATAGATTGCTTTAGGAAGTATGGACATCTTAACTATGTTAATTCTTCCAATCCAAGAGCACGGAATATCTTTCCATTTCTTTGTGTCTTCTTCAATTTCTTTCCGAAATGTTTTATAGTTTTCCGTGTACAGCTCTTTCACCTCTTTGGTTAAGTTTATTCCTAGGTATTTTATTCTTTTTGTTGCAATTGTAAATGGGATGGTATTCTTAATTTCTCTTTCTGCTACTTCGTTGTTAGTGTATAGAAATGCAACTGATTTTTGTATGCTGATTTTGTATCCTGCAACTTTACCATATTCGTTTATTACTTCTAAAAGTTTTCTCGTGGATTCTTTAGGGTTTTCTATATATAAAATCATGTCATCTGCAAATAGTGACAGTTTCACTTCTTCCTTTCCAATTTGGATCCCTTTTCTTTCTTTCTCTTGCCTGATTGCTCTGGCTGGGACTTCCAGTACTATGTTAAATAGGAGTGGTGACAGTGGGCATCCTTGTCTGGTTCCTGTTCTTAGAGGGATAGCTTTCAGTTTTTCACCATTGAGGATGATATTAGCTGTGGGTTTCTCATATATGGTCTTTATTATGTTGAGGTACTTTCCTTCTATACCCATTTTATTCAGAGTTTTTATCATAAATGGATACCTCTCACCCTTATATTGACAGCATAAAACCAGTTTGAGACTTCAACCCTAAATGGTCTCAATTGGGAGTAATGTGTTACTCACCGAAACAATGGGAACAGCATCCATCTGTGCTCTCTGTGCCCCTGCACTGGGCGCGCCACTCTGCTCTCACTGTATAACCTGCTCAGCTCCTGCTAGCCCGAGAACTCTCTGAGATCAAGGACATGTCCTCTTTGCCTCTGTATCCCCAGCACACAGCATGTCACATAGTCGCCATTCCATAAATGTTTGTTGAATGAATAAATGAGTGAGCAAAGAGCTGAATAAGTGAATGGTGGATGCCCATTTTGATAAAGCTTGATTCAGTCTAGAAGTCCATCAGCCAGGGCATTATTTGATTTGTGACAGTAGCAAAGAATGGTAAAGGTCCTCTTAGTGTCAACCCTGGGCATAATCAATGTCTGCTCAATTCCTTCTCCCTGTAACTCATCCCATGAGCTTAAATATGTCATGAAGACAAAAGGTGCCTGGAATATGGGCAGGAGATGAGTCGTGTTCTCCTCCCTCACTCCTTCTCATGCAGGAAACACTGGCCTAGTATATAATGACACTGGCCTAGTATATAATGTCAGAGCTGAGGATTTGGGAAAGGTCAGCCCACGCTGGCTGTGTGGGGCCCGGCCTTGACCTGGACCTTTATGGTCAGTCTGAGCTCCGTGTGTGTGTGTTTATATGTCTGGAGGTTCTGCCTCCAGAGCTCCTGAGCCTAGAACATCCCTGGATGACAGCCCGGGGCCTTGAGCCAAACTCTCCCTGTCTCCCGAGGTTCTCAGGTCAAGGTCCTGGCTCAGAAACAGGTTCTCACTATGTCACAGTTTTCCCAAAACCTCAAATGAAGACAAGGACACCGACTGTTTACAAGTAGTCTACTCATGAAAAAGTATCCCAAGCCTGTTTTTCTCCTCATGAGTAATAGTAAAGTTTGTTATTCACTGAATTTCAACCAAAAATTAAATTCTGCCCACAAGATGGAGAAGCCCAGCCCCTTGCCTGTGGAAGTGCTATTCCTCTCACCTCCCCTCTGCTTTCCTGAGTCTGCACTCTCCGTAATCAGCCAGTGATCCTTCCAGCCCTCTCCCCTCCCCCATGCCCTCCGTGAAATCTGTGCTAACACAACATGGGGCCTTCTCATTTAGACGGACACGGCCAGGAAATATAAACTTCATGGGTTCTCGCGGCAAAAATCAGGTCATTCCCTGGGTGTTTATACTTAACTGTTACTTTTGGAAAACAGAAGACCACAGATAGATAGAACTCAGGAGTGAAAGGAGAAGGCTGGCTTGTGCACTGCCTGCGTTTCTCAGGGGTGACGTGGTCGGGGCTGAAGCACGCAAGGCCAGAGCCCAGGACCTTGGGGCTCTCCCAATGCTGCCAGTTTTCATCTTTTTTCATGTTGTTGCATTTCTGGAAGCCCACACATGCCTTCTTTTTCCCTCTGGTCTTGGCTACACAGCCTTTAAAAATAGTAATTTTGAAAAAGACAACCAGACGAGCCAGAAATAGCCAGTGTTTCAATGAACTTCTGAACAAATATGGCAATATTGATAAGGAAAGTCTAAATTCAGTTTCAGTCTCACGCTTTATTCTCTGAAGGAAGCTAAGTCCAAAAGATGAAGAAAAACAGAAATTGAAGTTAATTAAAGAAAACAAAAGAAAGGCTTTAGAAATGAGAGAAATGAGCAAAGAAACTTACTGAGGGAACAACTAGTTTGCAAGTGAGCCTTGTACTGTCCTGAGGCTTTGCTCTCCTCTAGGTTTAGAGGCCCCCTGAGGAAGCACACAGACAAGACAACAGATGTTGGAATGAGACATGCCTGGTTTTATATCCTGGCTCGGCCTCTTTCCGGCTGTGTGACACAGGCAAGTCACTTAACCTTTATGTACCTCAGTTTTCCCTTCTGTAAATTGGAGCTAGCTATTTCGACTCAGACTTGTGAAGATTAAATGAGATAAAAGTGTGCAAAACTCCTCTCATACAAAGGGGCACAAGGAGACTTGGAGAGGATGTAAATGTTCTATATTTTGGTTGTGGTGATGGTTTCATGGGTGTATACACCTGTGATAACTCAGAGACTTTTATACTTTAAATGGGTACAGTTTACAAATTAAACCTCAATAGAGTTGTTAAAAAAAACAGAACAAAAACAAAAAAACAACTCCCAGGATAGAGATGGCATGGAGCAAGTGTTTGGTTTATGACAGTTCTTTTCTCAGTGCCTAACTGGGGCATGGTCTTGTTTCCACAGCTGTGGCAGAGCGGGGGAGGGAAAAAGAAAGGTTGTCTATTTGTTATTGGACCCAGAGGTGGTGGGGCTTGTGGAGTGAGGTCAAGCTTGGGGTCACTCACTTTCCTGATACTACAGACCAGAATGTACAAACAGAACCCTTGGAGCTTGGGGTGGAAAGCCTTAAAGGCCTTTCGGAGCCTGTCTGAACACGTGGCAGATACCCTTTGTCAGGGCAAGTTTCAAAGGAGGAGCAAGGGGCAAATCATAGAGGAAGAGTCTATGAGTCTCTCACTTCCTGGGTCATCTGTCTTATGCTACTCTTGCCAGCAGCTCTTCTCTCCCACCCCAACCACAAAGACAAGATAAACAGCCTTACTCACAACCTGGGGCAGAGGTCACAGGACCACTAAGTGCTGAAGTTAGGAGAGAGCAGAGGTGTTGAGGGCAACGTGAGGCCAGCACAGTAAGGATGGTGAGGAGGGGAATAGTCAGTATGCCAAGGGAACCACAGGGGCGCCTTAGGAAGGCCACAAGTGGGACTCACATGGGCACTGACGCTGGGGTCATGTGGCCAGGAATGACCACCTGGAGTGCTGGGAGGTCAGAGACTGTCCTTAGGGTACAAGTGGCCAGAGAGAAAACATGGCCTTGAAGGTGGATATGGGACTTGGCATTACAAGAAGCCCAAAGGAAAACAAACATAGCCTGGACGTCTGCTGCATACACACTTAGGGAGCAAAGCATCAGGATTTTTCTATAATTAGGGTAACTACCAATTATAGTTAGACACTGAGAACACTAGAGAGGTAAGACAGACATTTCATGCTGCCCACCTGGGAATGGAAACCAAGAAGACGATGTGTGGATTCAGACAGAAGAATGGAAAACTAAATGGCCAGACCCAGACCTGGACTCTAGGAACCAAGGCTAGAGAAATACCACACACAAAGGGGAGAAAATGGCAGTTAAATAAATCCTCACCCACTTAGGTTAAAGGTCAAGGCTAAATCCCCTGTGCTTAAGTGAGAGACCTCACCACCACCACTTGAGGTGACCTTAACATTGCAGTGAACATATAACCTGGGCGGTGTGTGGTAGAGGCACCCTCCTGCACCATCCACCCAGGTATACCTGCTGCTATGAGTTCATTCCTGTTCATCATGACAAATTTTAAATTTCAGCAAGCTCATTCACGCAGTCCTTACCTTACTAATGGATTTTTTTTTTTAAACCATCGCTCCACTGAATTGATGCTTTAATGAGCAACTAAGTTCTCCACTGTAGTGGATGCTGTTGGTGTCCTGCCCATGTCCCCTTTCCCAGGCCAGTGGACCATCCCCTAGTGAATGTTGGCAGCTAACAGTTCACAGCTACCCACTTTTCTAGAGAACTGCCCTTGGTGGAATGGGAGCCTCGCTTGGGAGGTTACATGCCAGATGCCCTCCATGACCAGCAGCCTGCAGCCAATGACAGATTAATATGGAGGAACTCAAGGCTGGTCCCCTTGCTTCCAAGTGGGACAAACCCTGTGGTGCAGGCAAAGCAAGAATCTAGCTGAGGCACATCCTTAACTCTTTCCCCTCACCTGTGCTGCTTCTTTAACTCCCTTTCTCCCTCCGCAGACCATGTACATCTAAATAGGCTCTGCTTTTAGAGAATCTGACCCAAGTCATCCAGCCAGTCTTCAAATGACCAAATGATGCAAATTTGAATGAAATAGTCTTCACAGTAGCCCTGAACCCCTGAGCCCCCAGAATCTCTGAGACCAAAGTCTTCTGAACCCCAGGTTCCTTGAAGTCTTGACCTCCAAGGTACCTAGCTTTGAGGCTCTCTGGACCTGAAGAGGTCATGAGGGGAATACAGGGCAGGGACCCTATCTGAAGCTCAGCAGAGGAGCTCCTAGGGCAGTGTCTATGGGTGGGTTCCACTAGAGGGCTTGGAGGGGGCTCCAGCCGCTCATAAGGAAATATAAGGAAATGTTCCGGGCTGGGGATGGGGAGAAGTCTTTGACGACCACACGATGTGGAGGGAGGGTCAGTGGCTGGGCCCAGTACGGAGCAGACAAGTGATTCCTGGAGAAGTGAGGCAGCTGGGCCACAAGTACGGACGGAATGCCTGGGAGCCACAGGTTAGAAAGTTACCAGCTGCTTGCCCAAGGGGTCTCCATCAAGTTCTAAAGCCACATGGGCCACGCCTTTATGGAAGGACCAGCTGCTGGTCTTCAGAATCTGAGACGCCTGCTGGCAAAGACTAACTTCTCGCCCAAGTAACAGACAGTTGAGGTCACAGACTGTCTGATTATTTGTTGTAATAGGGGCTAGAGTCAACAACATTCAAGGAAGGAGGAGCCACGGTCATGCACAAATCCCTTCAGATCCCTTACGTGAAAGGGTCTGAATGCCCTCCCTGCTCAGTGTGAGAGTGAAAGGGAAAGAATGAACATTCATTGAGTCCAGACCACGGGTCCTGTTCTAAGTGGGGTACCTGCAGGAACCCCTAGGGTAACTCTATGTGATAAATAGTATCCATTTTTTCATATGAGCAAATTAAGGCTTAGGGAAATCAAGAAAATAGTTGAATTTCTCCTTCTCTTCTAAGCCTTTCCCTTGTCATTTAAATAAGCTTAAGTCTCTCCGTTCTTAAAATAACAAAAGCAAGCAAACAAAACAAAGCAAACTCCCACAACCTCTTTGGCCCTCTGATCCTCCTCCAGCTCTACCCTTTGTCTCTTCCCTAATCCTCATGTCTGCCCACGGCCCTCTTCCTCACCCCAACTCATTCCTGTAGTCACTGCAGGGTGGCCCCAATGCATCCCACCCCTCATATACACACTGAAAATACAAGGTCACCAGAACTTTCTTACACTGTGAAGCCAATGAACACTTTCTAGTTTTCATTTACTTGATCCCTGCAGCGTTTGAGCTCACCGAGCACTTCTTCCATCTGGAAATACACACTTCCTTTAAAATTTCACCTTCTTTTTTTTTTTTTTATAATTTTATTTATTTATTTATTTTCCCCCCAAAGCCCCAGTAGATAGTTGTATGTCATAGCTGCACATCCCTCTAGTTGCTATATGTGGGACGCGGCCTCAGCATGGCGGGAGAAGCGGTGCGACAGGGCGCGCCTGGGATCCGAACCCGGGCCGCCAGCAGTGGAGCGCACGCACTTAACCGCTAAACCACGAGGCCGGCCCTAAAATTTCACCTTCTGAGACACCTCATTTTCTAGCTTTTTCTACCTCATCATTGACTGCTTTTCTGTCTCCTCTGAGGCACTTGGTTTACCAGAGTTCCCTTTAGGGTTGGGACAGTTTTGCTCAACTTTGTATACAGAGTACCTAGGGCCCTGCCAAAGGTAGGGACGTGGAATGAATGAATGAATGAATGAATGAATGGCTCATCAACTAGTACTAGGAAGAGGTGTTAGCCAAACCCAGATGGGCCCAACTCCAAAACCCTTGATTGACCGACTCTCTCAAGATGCCTTCTCTCCAATCTGAAGCAGTTGCCTAATCAAAAAAGCTGATGATGTTTGCTTGAAAAACAAGTGTGTAAAATGGAGTGAAATGCTTGGTGAAGATATTCTTGTAACACACACACTTCTTATAATGACACACATACTTTCAATGTTAAATCTACATTGTAATGAAAACTGTAACAGTCTGTATACTCAGCCAAGTGTAGAAATCAGAATTCCTGCCCAGCAGCTGAAAGCTCTAACAACTCTGCGTTGCAATGAGAAAATAAACACCATTTCAGACACACAAAACTTGCATTTAGTTCTCATTCTATTGGGGCCAGTAAATAACCCATTTGGCTGGCAGGTGTGGCTCATGGGATGGTGCGGCTTCAGCTCTCAGCAGAAATACAGCCAGCTCATTAAAGAGCTCAGGGTGAGTATGGGTCTGCTTTGAGGTGACACATTCAACAAACAGGAAGCTTGGGCCTTATGCTTGATTTTCTCCAACAGGTGAATGGTCAGAATTGTCAAGGAGCTCCTACCTGCCACAAAGCAACAGCAACAGAAGAAAGATGAGGACAGTGCTAGAAGATTGCTCAAATTGTACTTCTAGCACTTGTCCCAGTGTGCAACTTTTTGTTACTAGTATGCAACAAGGCAAGTAGATATGCAGACAGGAAGTTTTTTAGAAGCTTTTGTAACAATTTGACAAGGGAATTTTATATCTATTTAATTAAAAAATAGTGTTTATAATTGGAATATCTTTATTTTAGTTTTATATTAATTTATTTTTATTGCATTTTACTAAAGTATCAGTCCGCCAATGACTAGGAAAAAAAATTTTAATGGTCCACAGTTTGAGAAGTAGTGAAATAGGCAACAACAAAAAAGCCACTATTCATTACAAGATGCTCCAAGAGGAAAAAGATAAGCCACAGAATGGAAGAATATATTTGCAACACATTAAGAAAGTTTTATGTAAAAAAAAAATCCTACATTATGTAAATAATCAATTCAAATCAATTAGAAAAATGGGCAAAAAACTTGGACAATTCACAGATGAAATGCTAATGCCCAATTAGCGTCTGATAAGTGCTCAAGCAGAGAAATGAATGTTACAACTACAAGTCACCATGGAGTAGTCACTGGATTGGCAAAAAGTCGCATAATCCTGTAGGTTGGTGAGGATGCTGAACAAGAGCTCTGATACACAGCTGGCGGGAGAGTCAACTGGTCAAAACACTGTACTTTAGGGGCCGGCTCGGTGGCGCAAGCGGTTAAATGAGTGTGCTCCGCTGCGGCGGCTCTGGGTTCGCCAGTTCGGATCCCGGGTGCGCACCGATGCACCGCTTGTCAAGCCATGCTGTGGCGGCGTCCCATATAAGGTGGAGGAAGATGGGCATGGATGTTAGCCCAGGGCCAGTCTTCCTCAGCAAAAAGAGGAGGATAGGCAGATGTTAGCTCAGGGCCGATCTTCCTCACAAAAAACAACAACAACAAAAAAACACTGTACTTTAGAAAACTCTCTGGCAACCTCCACTAAAGCTGAACACACACCTACCCCATGGGCAGCAATTCCACTCCCAGGAACCAACAGAAATGTGTTCACACATGAACCAAATGACATGGATGAGAACAATCACGGCAGCCCAGGCCGTGAGAGCCATAAAACGACAACAAGCCAAATATCCACCAGCAGACTGGAGAGATAAATGGTATATTCACAATATGGAGAGTAAACAGCAGTGAAGACAACAAGCTACAGCTCAGGCCATAATGTGGCTGAATCTCGCAGACAAGACAGCACCCTAGTCTCATCATGATTCCCCCATGGGATCTGCAGGACATTCTAGGGACAAACTGTCCTATAAATTGAGTAACACTGTGGTGCTGGAGTCATTTCCCTCCATAGAGCCAGCCTCCGTTGGTACCCAGATGTTGTGGGGGGTCAGGAAGGCAGTCCCCGAAGGAGTCTTGGGGTGACAGGAGCCCTGTGAGGTCAGGGAAAAATACAGCGTCTGGCAGAAGGTCCGTAGCGTAGGAGTCATAGCCCAGGTCGGGAGTAGGGAGGCAGTGGAGATGCAGAGGCGGATGCAGAAGCCTGGTACCCCCAGGTATATGATAATGAGGGAATGAGGACATCTGGCATAATCCGATCAGGTTTGGGATGCTCAATGCCCACCAGCAGTCTTTTTAGTCTCAACTAAGCATTCAGTCATGTGACTGCTGCAGGCCAGGGAATAGAGCCAGGCAACAGGGCAGTGACAGGTAACCGTCATCAGTGGGAACAGTCCACACAGCTGCCCTGGAGTTATTCTCCCTGCTTCACCCTCCACCCCCCAGACCCCCATGATTGCTCAGGTGCAAGGGAACAGGACTCACATGTGTGGCTGTGGAGCCACCCTGGTTTACAAGCCCACAAGAGCTCTTGTCACAACTCATAGCATAGCTCTCAGGGTCCCCACAAGGGTCATGCCCAGTCACAAGAATAACCATCCCCTGGGAAGCACAAAGCTGGGGTTCCTCTCCTGTGTTGATGACAGCCCTCCCAGCCCAGTTTACCAATCGGGAGTCGTTTTTACCATAAGCATTGTTGCTTAGTAACATAGCTGGCAGTCCATGTTGATCAGGTTTCCAGGGCAATAAGCTAGAACGTTACCCAAGGCCAACTCTGTCGTTATTGAAGAGAGGGTCTTGTTCATCCTTTACCCCCAGCATGGAAAATGAAGAGCTCAGTTGTGGATACAACTTCTCATTTGAAATGCTGTAGGAACGCCCAAGCGGACATGTTGCCAGGTCCAGAACTCAAGTGAAAGCTTCTTTCAAAGAGACCTTTGTGGAGAAGAGCCCACCACAAGCCACCAGCCGAAGTGGAGGCGCTCTGCTCAGTGTGCGGGCAGGTGGAGGGGGCCAGCCAGGGTCGGCTTACCTTTCCCGCAGGCCTGCACCTGGCCGTACCACTCCCCACAGCTGTTGCAAAGCAAGGTGAAGGCGGTTTCGCGATGGCCCGTGACGTGGCCCGGGGCACACACGTACAGCAGCTCATCCCCCATCTCCAAGCCGGTGCGTCCCTGCAGGATGGTGTGTGGGAACGAAGGCGGGTCTCCACACGGCTTCTCTGAGGAAAGGGAATCACAGTCAGCTTTCCCAAGCTATGCAGAACTTTTGCCTCCTGGGAACAAACAGACTTAAAAAAACAACTCTCCCCTCCTTGGGTACTGCCTGCACCCTGAACAGGGATCCCAGGGGCTGCTTCCCCTTCACCCCACCATCCCCAGGGCCTGGCAGAATGCCTGGCACAAATGAGGCACTCAAAAATACTTGCTGAATGAATAAATGTGCTGCAAAGTGCTACAACGTTGTATTTTAAAATTGCCAGGCAACTTTACCTTGTAATGTTTCCTTGAAAGGAGGATCCAGAGACAGACGCTTTGCAGCAAGCTCCTTATTTCCATAAGTGACAAAGGAGTACTCTGTCAAAAGCTAAAATGTTCCAGACTACAGAGTACAGCAGAGGGTGCCTCTCCCCTCCCTCAACCTCAATCCTGGTGGTAACACTGGTAACAGTTTGGTATATACAAATAATACAGATATAGATAGATTTAGACTGATACATACACACAGGTGGCTAGATAGATATATAGTTCTCTATGTGTGTGTGGCTTTTAACATAAATGCGATTACATCATATTACTGAGTACCTGCTTTTTAAAGAAACAATTTTTTAGAGCAGTTTTAAGTTCACAGCAAAATTAAATGGTAAGTACAAAGAATTCCTATAGACAACCCCCCCCACCCCCCATCCCACGCACTCACAGCCTCCCCTATTATCAACATCCTGCACCACAGGGGTACATTTGTTGCAACTGATGAAGCTACATCGACACATCATTATTACCCCAAATTCATAGTTTACATTTGGGTTCACTCTGCGGGGGAGCCTCACGCTTGGATCTGAAAATGGAGAAGAGCCCCCGCCCTGCCCTGGAACCTCGTCCTTTGCCTGCCCTCAAGCTGGCCCCGAGAGTCAGTCTTGGGGGCTACAGCCCAAGTCTCCTTTTAACCCCCTGCCCTAGTCCTCCCGTGAGAATGTTTTTACTGGCATATTTTTTTTTTTTTTTTACTGGAAATGAGTCTTCTAGGAATGAACATAGACTGGTTTGTATTAAAACTTGTAAATTGCTTGCGATAAACCTGTTCCTGGTCCATGAAGCAGCCACTAAGGGTCCCACAAGGCTTTGGCCAGTGAGGGAGCCTCAAAGGTGAGGAGGGGAGGGCTCAAGCACTCCTTCCACATTGGCGAGAGTCCTCCGGTTCGCCTCAGGTGAGGCCATGGCACAGATCCAAACACACAGCCCTGTCATGTGGAATGATACTTTCAATGGTGTTAGCTGAGGGAAGAGGTTATGGTTACAGATCCGGGGCGGCAGTGGGCGCTCTTGCTCTGGTCCCAAGCTCCTCCCCCACTGCATCCTCTGAGGTAGTTATAAATTCCGTAGAGATAGAATAAATTCCATTTAAAATGTAAAAAAATACCTTAGTGGGAAAGATTCAAATTTCCCATCATTAAGTATTATGTTAACTGTAGGTTTTTTGTAGATGTTCTTTATCAAGTTGAAGAAGTTCTCCTCTATTCCTAGTTTGCTGAGAGTTTTAATCATGAATGAGTGTTGGTTTTGTGCCTCTTTTTCTGCATCTATCAATATGATCATGTGCTTTTTCTTCTTTAACCTGTTGATGTGATGGGTTACATTAACTGATTTTTGAATGCTGAAGCAGCTTAGCATACCTGGGATAAATCCCACTTGGTTATGGTATATAATTCTTTTTATATATTATTGGATTCAAATTGCCAATATTTTATTGGGAATTTTTGCTCTATGTTCGTGAGAGATATTGGTCTGTAGCTTTCTTTGCTTGTAATGTCTTTGTGTCATTTGGGTATTAGGGTAATGCTGGCCTCACAGAATGAGTTAGTATTCCTTCTGCTTCTGACTTCTGGAAGAGACTGTAGAGAATTGGTATGATTTCTTCCTTAAATGTTTGGTAGAATTCACCACTGAACTCATCTGGGCCTGGTGCTTTCTGTTTTGGAATGTTATTAATTATTGATTCAATTTCTTCCCTTACATGCTGTAGCAGAAACTAGAAGTCTTTTTTTCTCTAATGTTTTTAAAGCTCTTTCCACATTAGTACTATAAATTGCCTCACTCTTTTGAAAGGCTACATTATAACGCACCTTATTTAATCATTACACAGACATTTATGTTGATTCCAAGTTTTCACTATTATAAACAGTGCTACAATGAACAGCCTCTTATGTACATTTCTGTACATATCTTGTTTCATTAGGATAAACTTCTAGAAGTGAAATTCCTGCATCAAAGTGATACAGTGATGCTTTTTTTAAAAAAGGAAATAATTTTTAATTCAAATTTCCTCTTCTAATTTTCTGTGTTGGAAAGAAAGCCTTTAGTCCTTAAGCAGTCAAATTACCTAAGAAGTATATTGCTTAAAAGAAAATATGCTAAGAAAAGATGAAAATAGAAAATACAACTTGTGCTTTAAGCCACCGATTGGCCTGACAGCTTGTAATTTTGGTAGCACTTTCTCAAAGAGAGTCATTACTATGCATGTTCTTCAACACGAGAGATTTTGAATGAAAAATGTGTGGCTGTACTTCAGAAAGTCAGCACAGAGTGTGGCATTTTAACCCAAACTGCCTTGACTGTGTAGCCCAGGAGATCAAGTGTTTATTTCATTTATGTGGCAAATAGGGACAGGCAACCATCTGCAAGTTACCACAAATCCAGGGGCACCCCAGCTGAGCAGAGAGGCATCATCCCTGGGGTCACTCGGCCTGAGCAGGGCATCCTGAGAAGAATGGACCAGAGTCATCAGCCTCAGTCAAGTCAGTCTGGACCGAATTCCAGCTGGTATCTCAGGGGCAAAAGGCTCTGCCTCTCTCCACCATCCTCAGCTACCTATGACTCATGCTGGATGTCTTGGTGTTTTCTCCTTTACCAGGATCTAGTTCCTGGAAACTGGAAGCTCTTCATCAAACAGTCACTATCAAAGGACTGGTAAATATTTTCAGTCTCATGCAGCTCTATCTGTGGAACACAACACCAACTTCTTGGAAGGAAAATCCAGGAACAGGGTAACTACTTTGAGAGTAGATAAAGGGGAACTTCAGGCCAAATTCACACCCTACCAGACTCATGGGATCTTCTTCCTCAGAGTTAATTTCCAGAATGCCATGGGCTAGAATCTGGCTCAAGAAAACCACAATAACGCTCCCGAGAGCCTGGGTATACATATCATCTGTTTCTGGATTTCCCACAAATGTTCAAGACAGGAAACACACTGCTTCTTAGCTGGTGTGATTTCAGAAGCTCCAGGACAACAGTTCCATGCGTTAACACAACCAAGTGCATGCCAAAAACACCATTCACATCCAGGTGCAACTTGAATTAGTTCCTTTCACTAACCTTCCCATCTTGAACCTCATAACGGAGCTATGGAAAATAGCTGGCTATACACTTGGACACTCTTCTCCTTGCTAGAGAAATTTACATTTGGGCAGTCTTCACAGGAACTTGTCAATTATTCTCCAGGTGGGGATTGTGGTTTAGTGGTTTGTGGATTTCTCAGATTTTAGAGCTGGGTTTCAACATAAAGAGCAATTTCTATTTTTTTTCCTTTCCAAGGAAGGAAGATTTTATAAAAGATCTTGTCTATCAAACAAATAGTATTAATAAACAATGACTCATTTTTCAATTTAAAAGGACACATTTGCTTGCCAGTCAGAGCTTCTGATAACCAATGTTTCCACAGAATTTAAAACTCATATAAAATCGATGCTTCTGTTTTGAGAAATTGTAAGACTTCCTTCCTGACCTTTGAAATTCTAAAGAGCCTGTAAACCGCCATTATTATTTCACAAACCAAAGAGATAGAAGTTCTGACACAAATGCCTGACATGTCCTCCTTCCTTTTGGTGTAACCTAAGCTATGAAAATGTTGTCTTTCATGCGCACCTGCCCAGCTCCCTCCCATCCTACTCCACCCAAGACACAACCAGCATTGCCCTCCCTGCTCCATCCAATTTTATTGTTAGTTCTCAAACTCTCTATATAGTGCTTTTCAAACTTGAACACACATCAGAATCACTTGAAGGGCTTGTAACACAAGCACACACATTGCTAGGTTTTTGAGTTTCTGACTCAATCACGGTTAGGACCCAAGAATTTGCATTTATAACAAGTTTCCAGGTGATGTTAGTACTGCTGGTCCAGGGACCATCCTTGGAGAACTACTGCTCTAGATAAAAACCTACGCCCCAAAACAGGTAAAACTAATACATAGTGATAGGAATCAGAACAGAGATTGCTTCTGGCTCTGCTGGAATGGGGAGGGGCAGAGGAGTTTTGGAAAATGGCTCCAGGGAACTTTCTGGGGTTGAAGGAAATGTTCTATATCTTGATTGGGTGTTGATTACACAGGTGTATACTTGGTCAAAACTCATCAACTTAAGACCTGTGCATTTTGATGATATAAATTACACCTCAATGAAATAATCTAAAAAATACTTCCCCTCCAGAAAATCTGTAATTTATTCAGTATGAGGTATAAATGGTATAAATTAAAAATTATTTACAACCTCTCCCAAGGGGAACTACATTTGACAAGGATCCATGCTTTTTAAGATAGTGGTTTCCAACTCTCATGCCTTCTACTGTGGAAACACTACAGTATTTGTAAGATATAGGTGAGTTCATATTCAAATAAACCCTGTGTCAATCAATAAATCTTAATCAATTACTATCACATGGAATCTACATAATACTAGTTTCTGAGTTTCTTCTCCTAAAGAAATTATTTTTATAATGTTCTAGAATGAAATGATACAATGTCTGGTATTTGCTTTAAAATATTTCAATGGGAGAAAAATATTGGCAGAAATAGATGAAACTAAATTGGCAAAATATTGATAACTATTGAAGCTGGGTGATGGGTACACGGGGATTTATTATACTATTCTCCCTACCTTTGTGTTTGTTTGAAAATTTTCATGATAAAAAGTTTTAAAATTGACCATATGGGTAATTCTTACACCAGTCAGAAAACTTGAAAAATTCACAGGGAAGAAATATCACAAGAAAAATAAAAATTTTCCCTTAATTTCACCAATAATAACCATTGTTAACATGGTTTTTATCTTTTCAGTTTTACACACACACACACACACACACACACACAGTATTTTGCCACAGTATAACTGTTTTGTTTTGTAGCTTGTTTGTTAGTTTAACACTATATTGTGAAATTTTCCCCATCAATAAATATTTGTATTATTCAAATTTATTTGTAAATGATTATATATTATTCCATTTGTATGGATTTACTATACTGGACCCCCTCTTTTTGGACATTAACTTTGTTTCCATTTTTTCCCTACTAAGTAATGAACATTTTAATAACATACCTTTGTACTTATCCATGCCAATTTCTTTAGGATAAAATACTCAAAGTGGAATTGACGGAAAGGGCATATATATTTTTAAAGCTTCTGATAGGTTGTACCAAGTTGAATGTGAGTGTTTAAGAGTCTACACTCCTACCAGTAGTGTATAAATTTGCCTGTTTCTCCTCAGAATACTGGAGACCATCATTCTTTGTAAACTTTGACAATTTCATGGGCCCAAAAAGTGATTTCTTGTATTAACATGCCTATCTTTAATTGGTAAAAGAGTTGAATATTTATTGACCAATTGTTTTTCTTAAAAATATTTCTCTGCTGTGGTACCTTTTTCTTATCAATCTATAAGAGATCTACATATTTCAGTATAATAATCCATTGTCTTATTTTCCCAAATTCTTAACCAATAACCTAGTACCAACTATCAAATAATCTATCCATCCTTTTCCCACTGACTTGAAGTTTCATCATTCCCTGTACTATATACTTACGTACATTGGATCTGTTTTGGTGCTTTCAGCCTTTTGCACCAAAGTATTTGTCTGTCTGTGTCTTGGTGCCAAATTACTTTGTTTACTGTGGCTTTAAAATGTGTTTTGATATCTGAGCCTCTCTCATTATTTGAGGAATGGCATTAAGTCAGTAAGACTGAAGCATAAACTACAAGGGAGGTAGGCAGCATGAGTTTATGGAGGACCACATAAATTACGTAGGAAGTCTGGAATTTTTCTGGTGGAGAATGGGGAACCATTAAAGAAGTTAAAACAGGAAATAACCTGATACAGTCAGCACTTTAGAAGGAACCTGGTTTGCAGTGTGGAGAATGGACTGAGGAAACAAGCCTGGAAACTGGAGGACCAGTTAGGAGGCTACTTGAGATGTCCAGGATAGCAGGAAAGGACCTGAAAGGAGGTGCAGACAGCAAGAACCAGGTGGATCTGGGAGATATCGGGAAGTGAGGTTTTCACAGAATTTAGGATTGAAAAGATGTGGGGGTATAGGAGAGGATCAGGGAGGGACTAAGGAGGCTAAGGGGTTATGAGTATAGTTTGGGACTTGCAGAGTTTGAAGTTCCAAGGGAAGCGTCTGTAAGTAGCTGCATGTATGGAATCTGGGGCTTAGTGGAGAGACCAAGGCTTGAGAAAATGATTTGGGATTAATGAGATGAAAACTGAAGCCACTGGAGTATTGTGTGAGGGGAGATGAGGGCCCAGGTCAGAGGCCCAACTTGGTGAGCAGAGAATGAAGAGTTCATAAAGGTCACCACTGCAGCCAGACAGGTACAAAGACAACCCAAAGGAAGTCAAAGGCAAACATGTTTCAATTAACAATGCGTAGTCAAGTACTTAAGGCTACAGAAACAGCAAGCAAAATGCAGGCTGAGAAATGGCCACTATCTTTAGCCACAGGGAAAGGTAGCTTCCCTGTGGCTACCAGTCACGTTGGTGAGAGCAGTTTCTCTTAAGATAGGAGCCAGAAAGCAGTGGATGGAGGAATGAAAGAATGATGGGAGGTGAGATAATGGAGACGGTGAATGTAGAGGATTTCTGGGGCTACGACAGGGAGGAGAGAGATGGGATGGCAGCTAAAAGGACATGGAGTAACAGTTTGATGAGGATATGATTTAAATAACTTTCTAAACAGTTTCCCGTGGTTTTATTTGTTCTGATTTCTTAAAATAATTCCCTTTCTTGAGCCAGCCCTGATGGCCTAGAGGTTAAAGTTCGGTGCGCTCTGCTCTGGCGGCCCAGGCCAGTTCCTGGGTGTAGAACTAGACCACTCATCTGTCAGTAGCCATACTGTGGTGCTGGCTCACATAGAAGAACTAGAAGGACTTACAACTAGAATATACAACTATGTACTGGGGCTTTGGGCAGGGGAAAAAAAAAAAGAAAAAAGAGGAAGATTGGCAACCGATGTTAGCTCAGGGTGAATCTTTCCCAGCAAAAAATAAAAAATGAAAATAAAATAATATTTAAAAAATAATAATAATAATTCCTTCTCTTTTGAAATGTCAACACCTTTCACTTGTCTTGTAATTCTTCTCTGCTTGCTTATGTCCCTAATTGACTGGTGGTGTGCTGGTAAATATTAACAACCAGCTCTCAGAGGGGGCGACTGTTGGGAAGTGGGGAAGGGAGTGGCTGTCAGATAGGGAGTTGACAATGTCTGATGCAGTACACAGTAGACAAGCTCGTAGTGCAGTTTCTGACACAGTTCTCAATGAATCGTAGCTATGAAAAGAGGCTGACATAATTAAAGATAGGCAAAAAGATATATATATGAGGATGTTCAATCATAATATTATGTATTAGAGTGAAAACCACTGAACTACCAAAATGTCTCATAACAGAAGAATGTTTAATTTATGGTACATTCACATAATGGATTATTATAACAGCCATTAAAAAAATCATCCTTTGGTGCTAAGGACATGCAATGGAGAAAGGAAAGTCTCTTCAATAAATGGTGTTGGGAAAACTGGACATCCACATGCAAAAGAATGAAAGTGGACCATGTGCTATCGCCATTCACAAAAATTAACTCAAAATGGATCAAAGACCTGAAGGTGAGACCTGAAACTATAAAACTCATAGAAGAAAATATAGGCAACACACTATTTGACATTGGGTTTAAAGGAATCTTTTCGGATGACATGCCTACCCAGACTAGGGAAACTAAAGAAAAAATAAACAAGTGGGACTTTATCAGACTAAAGAGCTTTTATAAGACAAATGAAATCAGAATCAAGATGAACAAACAACCAACCAGCTGGGAGAGAATATTTGCAAAACATACATCTGACAAGGGGTTGATCTCCATAATATATAAAGAACTCACACAATTGAACAACAAAAAAACAAACAACCCGATCAAAAAATGGGCAGAGGAAATGAACAGACACTTCTCCAAGGAAGATATACAGATGGCCAATAGGCACATGAAAAGATGCTCGACATCACTAATCATCAGGGAAATGCAAATCAAAACAACACTAAGATACCACCTCACGCCCGTTAGAATGGCTATAATCACCAAGACAAAAAACAACAAATGTTGGAGAGGATGTGGAGAAACAGGAACCCTCATACACAGCTGGTGGGAATGCAAATTGGTGCAGCCTCTATGGAAAACGGTATGGAGATTCCTCAAAGAATTAAAAATAGAGATGCCCTATGATCCAGCCATCCCACTACTGGGAATCTATCCAACGCACCTGAAATCAACAATCCAAAGAGGCTTATGCACCCCTATGTTCATTGCAGCATTATTCACCATAGCCAAGAAGTGGAAGCAACCTAAGTGTCCCTCGACTGACGATTGGATTAAGAAAATGTGGTATATATATACAATGGAATACTACTCAGCCATAAAAAAAGACAAAATCGTCCCATTTGCAACAACATGGATGGGCCTGGAGCGTATTATGTTAAGTGAAATAAGCCAGAAAGAGAAAGACAAACACTGTATGATCTCACTCATATGTGGAATATAAACCAACACATGGACAGAGAAAACTGGACTGTGGTTACCCGGGAAGTGGGGGTGGGGGGTGGGCACAAGGGGTGAAGGGAGTCATATATGGGGTGATGGACAAACAAAAATGTACAACCCAAAATTTCACAATGTTAGAAACCATTAAAATATCAATAAAAATCAAAAAAAAAAAAATCATCCTTTGAAGCATGTGCAATGTCATGGGAAGATATATATCAGTGACTGAAAAAAACAGAATGCAAACCTATATGTTGTCCATATAATCCCAATTTGGTAAACTAAATAAAAATTCAGGAGAAAAAAAAGACTGATGCTCAAGTACTTATCTCACGCAGACCAATGATGAGTGATTTAAATTTTCTTTATACTTTCTACTACAATGACCACAAATTCATGTTTATAATTAGAAAATATTTTTAAAATGTAAAATGGAGCTAATGACACACATCTCATAGGGCTGTTACCAGAATTAAATGAGCTTATGCTTTGCCCAGTGCCTGCTCCATGCCTGGAACTTAATAGGAACATAAAAAAAATGAGTTCTGTTTCCCAAGTAAATAGTTGGAGACGGATGATCTTTTGAATCATTCTTTAAGTAATGATGGTAACTGAATGCCCAGTTCCAGTAAACCAGATATAGCCAAGTGCATGATGACTGAACAGGAACTGAATGCCGTTTGTGGCCATGAAAGGGCAAAACAAAATGGTTCATAAGAAAATCAAATCAGATACGGGCCCATATTTCCCACTGTTGATATGGCAGCAATGCTCAGTGACTGGGGCCTGGGTCAAGGTGAGGAGAAGCCAGCAGACTTGGGAACACAGAGGGATTGCTGATGGACGCAAACTCTTGGCATTGGACTATAATCCATGAAAACAGCAAGCAATCAGTTTAACTTTAGATGGTGACACAAGGGGACTTGCTGGAAGGATCCTCCCTCCCCACCATGGGCATGAGCCGCATTTCTGGATCTGTTAGGTTGACTTGGTTCCAACAACAATGGACCTCCATAGTGAGCAGGGTAAAGCGCAGATCCACTCGTAACTATTCTATCAACCATATCCACTCCCCTTTTGGTAAATAGAGTCCCCAGGGGGAATTTTCTTCTACATCAAGCCTTGATTGATTATCAAATATTGATAATAGCTAGGGTGACCACATAATTTATTATCCACATAAAGACACTTTTGGAAATGAGAGGGAGCCCTGTCAATAATTATGGTGGGACAACCAGCATAAACATGAGCTGTCCTGAGCAAACTGAAGGCAGGGTCACCTCATATGAGACTTATACATCTTAGCTGGACTAGCAGTCCCTGGGAGGAAGAGCTATTCAAGGGTAAAAAGAAAAGAGCACCTCGGAAAACAAAAACCCTTTAGTGTCTGGGTTTGAGGTCTTGCCCCTCTACTTACTAGCTGTGTGACTTTGGGCAAGTTACTTAACCTTGCTGTGCCTCAGTTTCCTCATCTGTAAAATAAGGATAAGAGTAACTTCCTCAGGGTTGTTGTGAGCATTAAAAGAGTGAACACAGGGAACACAGTGGGTGCTATACAGGTGTTAACTGGTATTATTCTCTTCCTGAAGTCAAAAATCTGAAGCACATAGTCCATAATTAGAGCTGCAGCCTCAGGGTCAACAGAAGTGGTAGAGATGGATGCATTAGGCTTGACTGGGTTTTGGGACCTGCTACACAGGGCTGGGAAGCACAGGGACAGGAATATGTGTGGGTGAGAGCTCCCATCTATACCTCCAGGAGCTGTGTGACCAAAGACAAAGCGCCAACCTCTCTGTTCTTCAGTTTCCTCATCTGAATAAAGAGAATGATAATATCCTCCCTCTCTTGAGGATTAAATGAGATAATATCTGCAGGAAAGCTCTGGGAAAAAAAGAATTTTGGAATTGTAAAGCTGCTTTATTTTTTTCTTGTTCTCTGTTTTATTAAGGTATTAATTTACAGAAATAAAATTCACCAATTTTTTTTTTATTGATATTTTAATGGTTTCTAACATTGTGAAATTTTGGGTTGTACATTTTTGTTTGTCCATCACCCCATATATGACAAAATTCACCAATTTTAAGTGAATAGTTTAATAATTTTTGCTAAACATATACAGTTGTGTAACCACTGCCAGATTCAAGGCACAGAACAGCTCTCCTAAACCGTTTCCTCCTTGCCCTTGGCCTTGGCTGCCCTCCACAACCCCACCCCAAGCAACTACTGTTCTACCTTCCATCACTGGTAGTTTTGCCTTTTCTAGACTTTTATTCAAATGGAATAATATAGTATGTAACCTTGTATGTTTGGCTTTTTCACTTAGCATAATGTTATCGAGATTCATCCATGTTTTGCATGTATTAAAATTTCATTCTTTTTTTTGCCCAATAGTAATCCATGATGTGGATGCACCGTAATTTTTTGATCCATTCACCAATGGATGGGCATTTGGGTTGCTTCCAGTTTTTGGCTTTTATGACAAAGTTGCTATGAACGTTTGTGTACCCATGTTTGTGTGGTCATACGTTTCTCTTGGCTCAACATCTAGGTGTGGAATTGCTTGGTTGCATGGTATATGCATACTAAGCTTTGCTCAATGATTCTGAAAGAAATTATGGGCTGATTTATTGGAAATAGTATGACATCAAGGTGAAGACACCACGCTATGATCACTCTGTATTGTTAGAGTTCATGTGTGCTAGATATTAATCATAGTCACAGCTTCTACTGTATTGCTGAGGTTTTACTATGTGCCAGGCACTGGGCTGAGTGATTTACTTGCATTGTCCCACTCTGTCCTCTTGACAACTCTATGTCATGGATTCTAATATTATTCCCAAGGCAGGTAAGTGGCAGAGCCAAGATTTGAACCCAGGGACTCTGGGTAGAGAGCCCATGGGTCCAACCACTGTGCACTATTGTGTTCCAGATGTTGTTTCTTCTGAGCACACCATAGTTTAGCTCCGATGAACTTTCTTGTCATAAACAGGCAGCTCAGAGCACTTTGCACAGAGGACAGGTTTGGGGGTTCTTGATCTACTGGACTGCACCACTAGCAACCTGAACAATCTTCAGAAAATGTCCAAAAGTCACCTCCTAGCCAAAAACCCCACAACAGTTTCCCACTTTCCCTTAAAACTCAGTCCAATTTTCTCATCCCTGCATATCCAGCTCTTTTCTCGACCTCTCCAGCCCTACCTTGGACCACTCTCCCCTTTCCTGAACCATCTAGGCACACTGTTCCCCAAACACACCAAGCTCTTTCTTGCACAAAATAAGTGTTTTTAAAACATAAATTGGATCATATTATACATATTCTGAGACCTGCATACTGTGTCTTGGAAGATTTCCATGTCCCAGCTCTCACTCCATTCATTCTAATTGCTGTTTCTTCCTTCCTCTCTCCCTCCCTCTCCCACTTCCTTCCTTCTTTCCTTCCATTCTTCCTTCCTTCCTCCCTCCTTTTTTTCTTTTGTGATCGTGGTAAGAAATTCATTCAGTACAGAAGTGTTAAAGTAAAGAGTGAGGGGCCGGCCCCATGGCTTAGCGGTTAAGTGCGTGCACTCCGCTACTGGCGGCCCTAGTTCGGATCCTGGGCGCGCACCGATGCACCGCTTCTCTGGCCATGCTGAGGCCGCGTCCCACATACAGCAACTAGAAGGATGTGCAACTATGACATACAACTATCTACTGGGGCTTTGGGGAAAAAAAAGGAGGAGGGTGGGCAATAGATGTTAGCTCAGAACCAGTCTTCCTCAGCAAAAAGAGGAGGATTAGCATGGATGTTAGCTCAGGGCTGATCTTCCTCACAAAAAACAAAACAAAACAAAAGTAGAAAGTGAAAACACCCCTTCCCCAAAATCAGCCTTTTCCACTGCCCAGAGGTGACCCCATTAACAGTTTGGGTTTAGAAAGTAGTTCTGATTCAACCCCTGATGGCCTACACGGCCTCCAACTGCCCATTCCCTCCTGCAAACACTTCACTCGTGTCGACGACATCACAGACTCTTCTCTCAGCCCCCGGCTGAGTTCAAGATGGGCAGTAATGCTGGTAATTGGTTTGACATCTCTGAGGAGGATCATTATGTGATTTTAAAATAATGTTATTTTGGTAAATTCTACCCAAACTGGCTCCTGGAACACATTAGAGCTGTCTCTCCATTTAAGGATTCTCCTGACATTAACCCTGGCCAGCAATTCCTCCATTATTGGTGGAATCAGTTGTACTAAATGAGATTCTGAAGTTTGAGGGAGAGAGGTGTGGTTGAAATTGCCACAGCTGCACCAAACCAGGCCTTCTAGGTCTAAAGTCATAGATGAGTGTTGCTTCTCCCATTAAACACTTATCTGTAAAGTACACCTGCAACTCACAGCCTCTACAAACAGAGAGAAATGCTTGTGTGTGCTTTACTGGAGGGAAATGTTAAGAGGAATAGTCCAATGTGTGCTGTAAGTTGATGAGCTGCCCAAAAGTCACACTAGGGGAGCTAGCTGTGTGGATATGAGTCCCCATGTCTGGGAAAACAGGCCTTTATAATTTTATTTATTTATTTTTTCCCCCAAAGCCCCAGTAGATAGTTGTATGTCATAGCTGCACATCCTTCTAGCTGCTGCATGTGGGACACGGCCTCAGCATGGCCGGAGAAGCGGTGCGTCGGTGCGCGCCGGGGATCTGAACCAGGGCCGCCAGCAGTGGAGCGCGCGCACTTAACCGCTAAGCCGCGGGGCTGAAACAGGCCTTTAAATGACTTTACTATTGAGTAAACTGAGGCAGGTCAGGCCTTGATGGATATGGGGAGGTGCCAGGAGACAGAAAGAAGGAAGCAGCTCTGTATCTGAATTGCATATGAGTGGTTTTGATCACGGGCTCCTAAGGAGGGAATGCGCTTGAGTGAAAATCCTACATCACAGTCAGTGGGATTCTGGCCACCACTGAGGGGGCCCAGGCCCACCTCCCCTGACTCACCATGTAGCCCTCTGTACTTCCCCTCTGGCACCAGGCTCCTCCCTACACCCCTGATTTCTCTCAGCTCCCCTTCACCAACAAAAGATGAGACATGAAGGGCCATGGAATCTACGTTATTCATTCTTTTAAAGCATAAACAGAAGTGCAGCTGGAAATTGGAGGTCCCAAGCAAACACCAGAAAGGGACCCGACTCTGTGAGGAGTGCTGCTCACTCACGGCTGCCCCGCAATGCAATGCGGGCTGCCTGGGCAGCATTTGCCCCCATGGACTGTCAAGAAAGTGGCTGGTTCCTGTGGTACACTATGAGATGGAGCAGAAAACCTGGACTTTGGAGTCAGAAAGATCCACAACCTAATTGCTAACTGTGGCTTCGGGCAACTTATAACTCTGAGCCTATACACGCTGCTGGAGGATTTGGAGATGTATTGTAAATACTTCTGGTAAATATTCTGTAAATGTTTGTGTGGTCTTTGCTCTAACTGGAGCACACCTCACTCTGTGTTTTCTATCTTTCTCCAGAACTCTGAGCCCCATAGCACACTTTTAGGAAAGCTAATGATAGTCTGTCACTAAGCAAGTGATGCTTGCAGGTCCACAGGCTGTTGCGGAACAGCACACAGTTAAGTACCTCCAAGTCTTGAGAACAAAGTTGCCCCTGGTGTACTCAGCTCTGGGGGCTCATGTGTGTGTCTGTGAGGCTGGGCTTTGGGCTCCACCTCATGTTTATCTCATTCCAGAAAGCCAAACATGACTCCCTGAACATGCCAACGGGTCCAGAGGACAGCGCCAGCTCTTCCGAGTAGCATGGAAGTGGAGAAGTCTGTCCAAGTTGTTGGTGCCTACAGTCCCAGGCCACAAAGATATCACAGAGATATCTGCCCCAGGGGCTAAAAGACCCAGTGGCACCATTTCTCTGGCTGCCCAGACACTTGGCATTCCTGGGAACTGGCTGTTTGTGCGTCAGGTCTGATCCAGCCCACCTTTTTGGAACGGAAGACCTCAGTCTTGGGAAAGCAAGACCTGATGCTGTCCAGATCTGGTGTGTGGGTGGCAGGGGAGGGGGCATCTGCTTACTCGGATGGGGATTTTTGGACTGCCCTCTGCAGCCACCTCAGACCTGCCCAGCAGCTACTTGAGCCTCCAGGGATGTTCTGAACCCAACTCACTCTCCTGAATCACTAATAACATGGCTCACCCAGAGCTACTCTCTCCAGAACCAGTGGGATCTTAGATTTCTAGCCCTTGGTCCCCCTTTTCTCTCTGTCTGCAATGTCCTCTCCTCCCTTCCCTACCCATTTTCCCCACAAAACAAAATCCTTCAAGCTCCACTGCCGCAGGAAGTCTCCCTAATTACCCTCCTCCTTTGTGTCATAGAAACACATTCATCTCTTATCCTTATACATGTCAACTTCTTGGGGGTAGAGATGCGTCCTATCTATCTACCTACCTACCTACCTACCTGAAGCACCCACAAGTCTGAGCACTGGCCTCTACATTACCCTGGACAAATAAACAAATGGCCGGGCCGGCCCCGTGGCTTAGCGGTTAAGTGCGCGCGCTCTGCTACTGGCGGCCCGGGTTCGGATCCCAGGCGCGCACCGATGCACCACTTCTCTGGCCATGCTGAGGCCGCGTCCCACATACAGCAACTAGAAGGATGTGCAACTATGACATCCAACTATCTACTGGGGCTTTGGGGGGAAAAATAAATAAATAAATAAAATTATAAAAATAAAATAAAATAAACAAATGGCCAATGCCAGGTCAATGGTAATAAACTCAGAAGTCTTCCGCACTCCCTTGGGAGACCCTGAACTAAATAAATTCTATCAGGTGTTCAAAGCAGTGGAATTAATTGGTTCCAGTCACCTGATCACAGCTGGAGAATTTCCCCAAAGCCAATCCTGAGGCACGGGGCCTCCTCCAGGCAGACCTGGGAATTGGTTACTCTCAAAAATTCCTGATTGCTCTCAAAGAGGTGAGCATCCAGCTCTCTTCTTTTTTTTTATTTTTAATTTTTTTTGTGAGGAAGATCAGCCCTGTGCTATCTGCCAATCCTCCTCTTTTTTCGCTGAGGAAGACTGGCCCTGGGCTAACATCCGTGCCCATCTTCCTCCACTTTATATGGGACGCCGCCACAGCATGGCTTGCCAAGCGGTGCGTCAGTGCACGCCCGGGATCCGAACTGGCGAAGCCCGGGCCGCCGCAGCAGAGCGTGCGCACTTAACCGCTTGTGCCACTGGGCCGGCCCCCCAGCTCTCTTCTTGATGACATAAACGAAGGAAATCATTCCATTTCTGTTGTTAAGGGAAATATAGGCAATAGTAAAGCACGCAGGGGAAGTGGAATGCAGAAGGTGAAGTGGGCCGGTGGGGAAGAGCAGCCAGGCCAGCCCTGTCGTAGAGGGGGAGAAACAGATGCACACCCAGAGTGGAGCCTTGTGGATGCAAAAGATAAGCGAGAGGAGACTTGAAGTCTCCAGACTCCAAGTTGTCGACCCCACAGACAAGCTGCCAAGAGAAACAAAGCCAGAGAACCTAAATGGAGTCAGCTTATTTCATCAGCATCCAGTTGGTTAAAAATAACTTAAACTTATTAGTTTAAGTGAGATCACCACGGGCTGGAAATTCACTGTCAGTGAAACAAAAATACTAGGAGGAAAAGGAGAAAAGTCTACATTCATGATGGACTTTATTTCGAAAAAGAAACAGAGGAGGAAGTTGCCTGAACATTCCACAGGCTCTGTTTTCCTTCTGGGCTCTTTATGAGAGCCATTTTTGGAGTTAGCCCTCTTCACTCTTCGTGTCTCACCAAAGAGAAGCAGCAGCACAGAGCTGAGCACCATGAAGCGTCATCGGGAAAAGGGCAACCTTTGGAGATGATACTGCACCAGGGCATATGCTGAACCAGACCTCACCTACACCCTGCAAGAACCCCAAGAACCGCCTGTTCCCCGGGGCTTCTGCTAAGGCGCTGCACCTTCCTTCAGCGCACAGATAGATTTCCCTGGTTGACTGCGCTGTCGACAAAGGCTCCACTGAGGGGGTGGAGGGCCCTGTGTGAGGGGTTTACATGCCCTTTCTAAAGGACAAAAGGCAGAGGAACAGGGACAGAGCTCTCTCTGAGTTGGGGAATCCATCCTGCTTTTCTAGAAGGCCCAAGAGAGAGCAGCCCTCTGACCCTAATCCCACTCAACATGCATTCCTGAGTTTCCTTCATGCCCACCTGAAGCCTCCTCACAAATAAGGCCCCTAGGACCAAGACTCCAGTCTTCCCCATATAAGCCCCTTCCCGTTGAGCTGGAGGTGAAGGGAGGCCAGGCTAGGCTCAGGCAAACTCCTCTGGGATGTAGAGCCCTTGAGCACTTTGACTCTGATAAATCACGAACAGCGCCCGCTCGCTAAAATGGCATCAGTCTTCACATAGGTTGACAGATGTCATGAATTGCTTCACATGTTGGCTGCCCATGGCTCAAAGATTTTTTGTTTCTTGGGGTTTGCTTTTTTTTTTTTTTTTTTGGTCTGTTATTGTTTTGGAAGACTATGTAGACCATTTTGCTTTTTTTTTTGAATTTTTTATTTTTATATAATTTCAAAGCTACAGAAAAATTGTAAGAATAAGGAACTCCCATAATACCCTTTATCCAGATTCACCAACGTGTTTTCATTTTGCCCCATGTGCTTTATCATTCTTCTCTCTCCCTAGATAGATATAGATATCTATATAGAGAGGAAGATACATATATATGCATATATATGTGTGGATACATATATATGCATATGTATATATACGTATTTATGTCTGTAATTCTTTTCTGAACCATTTGAGAGTAAGTTGTAGATATAATGTCCCTTTGTCCCTAAGACCTTGGTACGCATTTCCAAGAACAAGGATATTCTCTTACATAACTGCAGTACAATTACCAAAATCAGGAAATTCAAGCAGTGATACTATTATTTAATTCATAATCCGTATTCAGATTTCATTAATTACAGCTATTTTCTCCTGGCCCAGGATACAACCTAGAATCACAAATTGCGTTTCCTTGTCAAGTCTTTTTAGTCTATTTTAACCTGGAACAGTTGCATAGCCTATCTTTGTTTTTCTTATCCTCGATATTTTTTTAAAGAGTACAGGCCAGTCATTTTGTAGAATGTTTCTCAATTTGAGTTTGGCTAATGTTTCCTCATGATTAGATTCAAGTTATGCATTTTTAGCAGGAATACTACTGACTTGAAGTCGTGTTCCTCTGAGTGCAGTACATCAAAAGGCACATTACATTGGTTTGCCAATAACTCAGTTTTGGAGTCACTATGATGGCTTTGACCTTGGTGCCCTATAGGATATGAACGGATGCTTCCAACCTCTGGCTTCATGCACTACAGTTGTGTGCAAAAGGGGCACACGCTTGCATACACACAACCTGTTTGAAGGCCTGTGAGGTGGGAAGCCCAGGCTATCCTGTTGGATGATGAGGAACACATGTCCCAGTTGCCCCCCTCACCCCAGCCAACAGCCAGCCAACTCCCAGAAGCAAGGCCACCTAACCAGCAGCTGAGTGTAGACTCATGAATGAGCCCAGCCAAGACCAGCAGAAGAACACAAATTGCTGGTCCAAAAACAATGAACTAAATAAATAGTTGTTGTTTTAAGCCACTACATTGTGGGGTGGTATGTTACATAGCAAAAGCTAACTGATACCTATTGTTTATCAGGGGAAAGAGATGAGACTCAGAACCCTATATATTCATTTAAGATCAGTGAAGAAAGAAGGTCATGCTGTTTTTCTTCTGGCTCTGTCCCATCTTCCTCAGGGATCTAAACCTTTGCCTATGTTTGGGAGTCAAAGGATCGTTTTAACTTACTTATGTGGTTTTTAAAAAACAAACCATGGATGTTGTTCTCCCCAGGACTTTCCAGAGCAATGCCAGATCCTTCAGTGGATTGATTGGACAGATGATATCAGGAGTCTCTCCTAACACACTGTTCAATAGCAATCAGCAAAGGAAGAACCCTTCCTGGAGGGAGACCCCATAGCAGCAGAGAAGCCTATCACTCATATACATCTAACAGGCACCAACCAGCCAGGGCACTAGGGTGCACCACAGCTCTTTGATTTACCAACTCCTCTGACCCCTTCCCTGGAGATTAGGATTTGGTGCCTCTGGGATGCAGCCTGAGAGTTTGCATTTCTAGCAAGTTCATCTGATATTTCTCATCACCAGAGAGGTTTGGGAAATGCTGCATTAGAGAAGTAGTTCTCAAACTGGGCTATATGTTAAAAATCACTGGGGAGCTTTTAAAACCTCAACGTCCAGAACATTTATATCAGAATCTCTAGGGCTGGCACCCAGGCATCAGTATTTCTTAAAACTTCCCAGACGGGGCCAACGTGCAGTCAAGCAGTACCTGTGCTGACTTCTATGAGTGATGAGTAAGCAGCTGGCTTTTTCTCCACTTGCACGAACATTCCCTTCCAATGGCACGTGAGTCTCATAATGAAGATGTACTTACTTCAGTGCAATGAAATGCAGCCCTGGAGACTCCTTTTTGGTTTTCTCCCTGCCACTTAGCTGATTTCCCAGAAGGAAGCTGAATTTTCCTTCCTAGGAGCAGTTTCCTCAATCCTATAAATTTCCTTTTGGGGAAAAAGGATTTTTTTTTTGCTTTCTAGTGTGCTGTCCACCACGAAGGGAGACTGAAGGGCAAGCTGTATCAGCAACTGTAGCAGATACTGTCAGGGGTCTGCCCACAGTCCCTAGATACCTTTGCTCTTCCCATGCCCAGAGGCTCCTGGGGGGCATCTGTGCCCCTTTGTTGGAAGGTGGCACTCAGGCTACTGGAACCCTTTGCCTGTGCACACCAAAGACCAGAGGAGCCTGGGAATTTACATCTCCCTGAAGTAGCCCTTAACCAATGACTGACAGGTGCAGTGGTATAATACTCCTGCTCCCTCACTCCTGATCAGGAAAACTGTGCTGACCCACACACTGTCTCCAGAGATCCCCAGTGCGACTGAGCCAAAGTTACGCCCCGACCTCACCACCACTGTGGACTTTGCTTAGTATTGCACCACTGCCTGGCCCCTTTCTTTCCGTGTTTACTGCCCCACTGCCCTGTTGGCTTCTCTTTAGAAGACTTCCTGATAAACCATGTTCAGTGAATCCTCACCTCAAGGTTGGCTTCTAGAGAACCCAACCTAAGATGGCAACCCCCAAGAGCGCACCCTCCAGAACCTTTACAAAGACTCTGGCACTGACCTTCATCCTTAATACAAAGGGCATTGTATGTGCCACCAGGAACTGGGTTGCTCTCAATTCTCACATCAACAGCCCTCAAGATTTGCTGTTCACCACTCCCCTTGCTACACACAGTTGTCCTGAAACAGACAAAGAAAACACAGGGTTAGGAGAACTAACCAAAACTGGGAAAGAACAATTCTTTTCTGCTGTCACTCTGAATCGGCAGAGATTTTTCTGACTCAGGAGCTTTGGCTGAAAGCATCAAGATGGAAACACTCTCCTCAAACAAAGGTCTAAAATCAGGAAGATATAGGTGATGCTCGAGTTGAGGTCATATCTATTAACTCAAATTTCAGAGGCAATACATTGTTGATCTCTTCCACTATGTGTCTGTTTTTGATTTCATAAAATTCTGCTCTTCTCTTATATAAGTTCCCTTCTTTTTGAGGGGGTTTGTTTTGCTGTTCTTTTTCAGATTTCTTAAGATGGATCATTAGTCCATGAACCTCCAGGCTTTTTCCTTTTCTAATACAAGCATTTAATACTTTAGATTTCCCTCTAGGTATAGCATCCCACGAGTTTGAGTATGTTGTATTTTTAATATCATTCAGTTCTACATATATGCTAATTTCCATTACAATTTATTTTTGTTCCACGATTTATTTAGGGATATGTTTTGTAAACAGCAAATACTACAATTTAAAAAAATCCACCTGACAATCTTTGTTTTCTAATTGGAGCATCTCACCTACTTATATTTAATTTAATCACAGATCTCTTTGAATTTAAATCTGCCATCATTCTATTAGTTCCACCCATTCTCTTTTCCTTTCCTCCTCTCTTTTCTTTTCCCTATTTTGAATTGTTTGAATTCTTTTTTCGGCATTCTCTTTTTCCTCTGTCTTGGTTTGGAAGTTATATATCCTTTTACTATTCTTTTAGTGGTTACCCTAGAGGTTATAATATGCTTCCTTGACTTACTGAAATTTAATATTAATTTTATCCTCTTCCTCAATAACACAACTTTAAATACTTAAAATACCATGTATTAACATACTTAAAATACTTTCAGATTTATATACCATTTTTTAGTATTTATTTTTATTATTACTGCTTTATATAATTACATAATTTCAATTTACCCCCATATTTACTCTTTCCATTCATCCTTTTTTGCATCTCTAGCCTTCCACCTGCAATTATTTTCCTCCTGCATAAAGAACACCCTTTAATGTTTCTTTTAGTGCAGGTCTGATACAATGAATTCTCTCTCCTTTTGTCTGTCTAAAAATGTCTTTATTTTACCTTTATTCTTGGAAGATATTTTCACTAGGTATAGAATTCTAGGTTGGCAGTAATTTTCTTTCAGGATTTTGGAGGTATCATTCTATTGTCTTTGGACTTCCATTGCCAGTTTATTGTCACTCCTTTGAAGATACTCTCTCTTTTTCTTATTACTTTTAATATTTTTTTCTTCATATTGATTCTTATCAGTTTGACCATGATGTGTCAAGTGGTGAATTTCTTTCTATTTGTTCTGCTTGGGCTTTGTAGCGCTTCTTGAATCTGTGCCTTGATGTTTTTCTTCAGTTGTGGATAAGTCTCTCATTGCTTTTGCTCCCCCTTCTTTCTCTTCTTCTTTTGGAATTCCAGTTACATGCATCTTCTTTGCCTTTTACCCTTTCTTCTATTTTTTTTTGTTTTTGTTTTTTTCTTCTGTTCTTTATTCTAGATATCTTCCTATGAAATATCTTTCAGTTCACTGATTTTCTCTTTGGCTCCCTTTATCAGCCATTAGATCCATCCATTAAGTTCTTAATTTTAGTTATGGTATTTTTCATTTCTAGAGTTTTCATTCAGTTATTTTTATAGTTCCCATTCTTCCGCCAAAATTCTCCTTCTTGTCTTTTGTATCTTTGAACATTTTAAAGATAGTTATTTTAAAGTTTGCATCTACCGATGCTACATCTAGAGATTTGATTAGCTATTGTTTCTCCTGATTTTTATTCTTGTTGCTTTGTATCCTCATGTGACCAGTTATTTTGTATTGTGTGACAAATCCTATATTTGCTAATGCTGTCTGTGGAGATAAATTGCCTATGATAATGTTATCTTCCTCTAGAGAGTATTTTTTTAACTCAGTTCTGTTAGCTATCTGGAGCACTGGAATGCCAGTAACACCTCAATCCAATTTCATGGTTTCAAAGGATTTGAAGCTATGCTGCAGTTCCGATGAGGGCCTGTGTACTTCTTTCAGTTTACTCTTACTCCTGGGGTACTGCCCTGTAATGTCCCAACTCAAAGCAAAAGTGCTCCCCAGGCCCCCTCCTACACAAAACCTGAATTCAAATCTCTGTCCTCCTAGTCCCACAAGGCTATCTAAGTTGCCACTCAGCTTTTCAGCCACCCTTTACGGAATCTGCACAAGCTCTCAGGAAACAAGTAGTTCCAAATTCTGGATTCACCACTCTAGACCTCCATCCTTCTCTGGATTTATGTGTATACTCAACACAAATTCATGAGATACAGATTAGACCTACCATATGTCTACTATGCCACCAACTGTAAGATGCACCATGCATTTAATAATTGGTTTTTGGTGGGGAGGGGGGATGGTTGTGCAGGAAAGACCCACAGTGAAATGTACATACTAATTGTCAGATACTTCTTGGTTCTAGAAACATTAAAATGGGAAGACTATTTTTAATATGCCATGTAGTAAATATACCAAGTAAGTATATTTGCTTTATAAAGAAATATCATCTCAGCAATGTGGAGATCCACTAACATGTCCTAACACCTCACAGCAAACCCAGAGAGGATGGACTTTTCCAATGACTCAGTCCTGATTTGTAATGTCTGGGAACTCTAAGCCTGGCTCCAAGCTGGCTCTTCAGAATCTCTGAATACCCTGGTTATCTGAAGCAATGATAGTAACAGTTATGAAAAATACCTATACTTGACTATATTATGGAAATGTGCATGCATAAGACATATTTTGTCTATTTAGGAACATGGATGTAAAATATAAGGCAGAGAAGACCACAGTTCCAGATTCACTGAAAAGCTTTAGATGTAGCCTCAATGGTCCTCTTTATTCAATTGCTGTTTCATACGTGGCACAGTTTGAGACATGAGTCAGCATGGCTGTGTGTATTTTCCATGGCCATCTGCCAGCCAGACATCTTCAGGGTCATTATCAACCAAAGTAGTTCCTGGAGCCGATTTTGCTCTTTCACATTCCTGTGGCATAAAGGAGAGAGTGGAATGGCTCCTGCCATCTGAGTATGACTAAAGAAGCAGTTAGCAGCACTTTGGGAAATTTTATCCTAGATGGCTACAAGATGTACTTCTCTATAAGGATTTGGGTCAGCAACTCGGACAGGGCACAGTGGGATTGGCTTGTCTCTGCTCTATAATATCTAGGGTCTGAGCTGGGAACACTCGTAAGCTGGCAATAACTCAACAGCTGAAAGCTAGAACCACTTGGAGGCATCTTCACTCACATTTCTGGCAGTTAATGCTGGTTACTGTCCAGGACATCAGTTGGGCTTACTGGTGAGAGCACCTACATGGGACGTCTCCATGTGGCCTGGGCTTCCTCACAGCATGGCCACCTCAGGACAGTCATACTTCTTACATGGCATCTCAAAAGTGAGTGTCCCCAGAAATCTGGGCATGGATTTTTCTGACCTAACCTCAGAAGTCACATAGCATCATTCCTGCTGCATTTTATCAGTTGAGGCAATACTATGCTGTCTCTGATTTAAAGGGAGAGAACACAGACCCCACTTCTCAATAGGAGCAATGTGAAAGAGTTTGTGGCCATATTTTAAAATCTCCATACCATCTTCCTATTCATATGTATGCAGATGAATATCCACAGAGAAAAAGGGATAAAGAACATATACCAGGCAGTTAAGAGGCATTACCTCTGAGGTGGGGAAGAAGAGAGAAATTTACTTTGTACTTTAAACATATCTGTACTATTTGAAATTTTTATGATAAGCATGTATTATTTTTGTAACCTAAAAAGGACATTCAAAATAACAAAGTAAAGAGAAGAAAACAGAACTCCAGAAAAATGTTTTTATATGAGAACTCAAAACAAGAATGAATTTTGCATATCCTGGCACCTCCACAGAACAATTATTGAGCCCCCATGTAAGCCCTGGTGGGGCAGTCGGGGGGAGTTGGAAGGAGAGCTTCCCCCGGCTCGCCTGACTTACCCGAGGGTGCCATCCGCCAGCCAGCCCGTGGTGCACACCGCGAAGGTACAATCCTGGACCACCCTCTGCAGCTCGTCCGCAGACACCAGGTGAGCACCCCTGTTCTCACAAGAAAGCCGAGCCGCCTCCAGTTCCAGGCCCTGAGAGCCATTCTGAGACTCCAGCACAAAGAGCTTCCCTGTGTGGGAACAAGCACGAGCACAGGCTGACTCCAGGATCCATGGGAATTTAATCTCAGCAAACTTGCTCTCTGGCAGATGCCTGTCAGAACTGTAGTTTCCGATTTGCCAGAAGACCCAAGTGCAGCAACCACCCCATTGCATGCATCCCTGGGACCAGGTGATGACAATTATACGGGTACTTTAATCCATTTTTTGCTCTTGGCTTCTTTAAAAGAAAAAAATTTAACCATATGCTCTGGTATGTTTATCTGGATAAGCCCTTCAAATCTTCCTTTTAAAGAGGTGTTTTACAAACACCATGTGGCAAGGCTCACTGTCCTAGGTTCCCCTGAGTTGCGTCATTTGGTGTCCAGGGCACTGATTCAGGCCTCAGCTCTGCCTTCCTCTGCCTGCCCCAGCCCTGGAGTGACCCCATACACAGCAGGCTGCTTCCCTTCTCTCTGTCCCATCATCTCAGGACATCCTCAGGCCCTTCCTGCAATAAGTTTGCTTGTGTTTGCTGCACTTCTCCCCAACTGGACAAGACAGCAGCAGCCACGTCTGGTGCACCCTGGCTTCCTGCCGCACATCAATATACGAGCATGTGGTGGGCCTCACAAAACGTGTGACAGGTGGGTGGAATGGGACCATGAATTCAGGCACAGGCGGAAGCTGAGGCTGAGAGCAAAAGAAAGCTTCAGGCAAGAAAATCAAGGTGCAGGACGGAGTGCTGTGGTCCCTTGGAGCCTTCTGGAGGGATGAAGCAATGACTTGGGTGGCCCTATCAAGTTTAAGGTAAAGGCAGGCGAGGAAAAACCCAGTTAGAACGAGACACACTACTTCTAGCTATCAACAAAATTGTCATAATAAATTGATTCTCTTAACTGTCATCTACTGCAAAATTATTGTAATAAATTTAATAATCCCCCAGCTTTGGAACCAAAAATTATAATAAAAATTTTTCAAAATAGACATATCTGTAGGTGACTGGTGCTCCCTTAGACTTGATCCCAAAGTTCAGTACACAACCTGAACAACTCTACTTGGTGGCCCTGCCAGAAGTAAGCATGCGCCCCAAGACACTTTTGTATTAATGGCATTTGCTTATCCAGGAAAAAATGTTATGAAATTAAACTAGGTTTTGATGACCAAGCCCCTGAGCAAGGTGGATGAAAGTGAAAGCCCAGGGCTCACATGAGGTAGGGAATCTGATAGACATCTCACCCTCTCTACCACCATCACACGCACATATAAAAACATGAAGCTGGGACTCCGAAGGGTTAAACTCTCAGGATAAGAGTGAACAAGGACGGGGCTGGCCCAATGGCATAGTGGTTAAATTTGCATGGTCTGCCTCAGTGGCCCGGGTTTGCAAGTTCAGATTCCGGGCACAGACCTACACCACTCGTCAGCCATGCTGTGGCAGTGACCCACATACAAAATAGAAGAGGATTGACACAGATGTTAGCTCAGGGCTAATCTTCCTCAAGCAAAAAAAAGAGGAGGATTGGCAACAGATGTTCACTCAGGGCGAATCTTCCTCAGCGAAAAAAAAAGAGTGAACAAGGATAAACAGTACCCCTTCCTCTCATCCTCAAGGTATTGTTGGAAGAGTTCCTTGGTGCTAGAAACCCAAGTTCTAATCCTCTTTGGGAATTGCAGTCCAAGAAAACTGATGTCTAAGATACTTCAAGCCATGGATTTAGCTTCAAGTGGCCTAATGCTGACATTTATCCAGATGCCTGGTAAGTACAAATGTATATTCTCTCTGGAGAAAAAAAAACCTCCATCTTACGCTTCAGCGAATCCCATACAAATAGTTTTTCACAGGCAATGACCACCACAGTAAATATAGTCAAGAATACAAGAAAACAAGTCACCATGAGTGAGAAGCAACAGATACAACATGCAGCAGAAAATGACCTAAAAATAAGTCTGACATTGGTATTAGCAGGCACAGATTATAAAACAATGATGATTACTGTATTTAAAGGAATAAAACACAAGTTTGAAAATATCTGCAAAGAATATGGAACTATAAAAAGTGGCTTAGCTGATCTGACAAAGAACCAAATAGGACTTTTAGAAATTAAAAATACAATGATAAATTAAAAATCTGATGGACATTTTTGGCTGTATATCAGACACGATTGAACAAAGAATTTATCCTTGAAAAAGAAATCAGAAGAAATCATCCAAAAGAGACAAAAAAGATGGGAAATATTAAGATAATAAAGTGACATGGAGGAAAGAATAACAATTAACATACGCTTTAATTAGAATTCCTGAAGGAGAGGAGAGAAAAAATGAGGTAGAAGCAACATCTGAAGACAAAAATGCCTGATAATTTTATAGAACTGATAAATATTCCAATATAGATTGAATATGTCCAACGACAAATCCCGAAGTGGATAAACAATCTATAAGGAGACATATACTAGTGATGCTGCAGAACAGTAAAGACAAAGAGAACATTGTCAAAGCAGACAGAGAGAAGGGACAGAATACTCTCAAAGTAGCAGCAGTTAGACTGACAGCTGACTTCTAAAACAGCAGCAATGGAGGCAAGAATACGGTTACTAGCAGAAAATAGCTGCAAATTTAGAATTCTATACTCATTGAAAATATGTTTCAAGAACAGAGGTGAAACAAACATATTTTTTCAGATGAGCCAAAACCAAGATAGTTTGCCAACAGCAGATTCCCCTTGTAGGAAATACAAAAGAAGTATTTCAGGCAGAAAGAACATTATCTGAGAAGTAAGATGGAATGGAAAGGGGAAAAAGAATCAATACATGATCAAATACAAATGAACATTGATTATATAAAATGGCACGCAACAACAGCAGAATACACATTCTTCTCAAGTGCACATGGAACATTCTCCAGAATAGATCATAAGCTAGGCCATAAAATAAGTCTCAACAAATGTAAAGGGATTAAAATTGTACAAAGTATGTTCTCTAATTACAATTGAGTGGAATTAGAAATTAATAACAGAAATAAACTGGGAAATTCATACACACATGGACATGAAACAACATACTCCTAAACAGCTGATGAGTCAAATGAGAAATCACAAGTGAAACTAGAAAATACTTCGAGATGAATGAAAACAAAACACACCAAAACTTATGGGATCCAGTTAATTCACCGCTTAGAGGGAAATTTATAGCTGTAAATGCTTATATTAAAATAAGAAAAAGTATCTCAAATCAAAAACCTAAACCTCTACCTTAAAATACTGGAAAAGAAGTGCAAATTTAACCCAAAGCAAGCAGAAAGAAGGAAATAATAAGGATTAGAGCAGAAATTAATGAAACAGACAAGGAAAAACAATAAAGAAAAATCAATAAAACCAAAAGTTGGTTATTGGAAAGAGCAACAAAATTTGAGAAGGCTCAAATTACTAAAATCAGGAATGATAGAGTAGATATTACTCCAACCTTACAGAAATAAAAAAGATTATAAAGCAGTATTATAAACAACTGTATGCCAACAAATTAGATAACTTAGATGAAATGGAAAAATTCCTAGAAAGACATTGACTCAAGAAGAAATAGAAAATCTGAATAGATCTTTAACAAGTAAAGAGATTGAATTAGTGATTTTATTTTATTTTTATTTATTTTCCCCCAAAGCCCCAGTAGATAGTTGTGTGTCATAGTTGCACATCCTTCTAGTTGCTGTACGTGGGACGCGGCCTCAGCATGGCTGGAGAAGCGGTGCGTCAGTGCGCGCCCCGGATCCGAACCCGGGCCTCCAGTAGCGGAGCGCGTGCACTTAACGGCTAGGCCATGGGGCCGGCCCTGAATTAGTAATTTTAAAACTACCCACAAAGAGAAGCACAAGTTCAGATGGCTTCACTGGTGAATTCTACCAAACATCTAAATAAGAATTAATACCAGTTCTTTACAAATTCATCTAAAAAACAGAACAGGAGGGAACAACACTTCCCAACTCATTCTACGAGGCCACCATTGCCCTGATACCAAAATCAGACAAAAGACATCATGAGAAAACTACAGGCCAATATCTTTTTGTACTAATATCTGAATACAGACACAAAAATCCTCAACAAATACTAGCAAACCAAATACAGCAGCGTAAAAAAAGAATTATATACCATGACCAAGTGGGAATATATTCCTTATATCATAGGAATATAAGGTTGGTTTAATATCCAAAAATCAATTAATGCAATATACCACATCAATAGAGTAAAGAACAAAAACTACATGATCATCTCAACAGATGCAGAAAAAGCACTTGACAAAATTCAACACCCTTTCATGATAAAAACATTCAACAAACAGGGAATGGAGAGACCTCAACCTGATGAGGTCATCTACAAAAATCCCATAGCTAACGTAATACTTAATGGTGAAATACTGAATGCTTTCCACTAAGACCCTCATCGATAAGAATGTCTGCTCTTGACACTTCTATTTAACATTATACTGGCAGTTCTAGCCAGGGCAATCAGGCAATAAAATGAAATAAAAGGCATCCAGATTGGAAAGAAAAAGTAAAACTATTTCTATTTGCAAATGACATGATCTTGCATATAGAAAATCCTAAGGAATCACTAAGAACTACTAGAATTAGTTCAGTAAGGTGGCAGTATACAAGATCAATATACAAAAATAAAATGTATTTATCTATACTAGAAACGGACTATCTAAACATGAAAGTACAACAATTCCATTATAATAGCACCAAAAGAATAAAATACTTAAAATAAATTTAACAAAAGAAATGTAAAATGTGGGGACAGCCCCGTGGCGTAGCGGTTAAGTGCACGTGCTCTGCTGCTGGAGGCCCGGGTTCAGATCCTGGGTGCACACTGATGCACCGCTTGTCAGGCCATGCTGTGGCGGCATCCCACATAAAGTAGAGGAAGATAGGCACGGATGTTAGCTCAGGGCCAGTCTTCCTCAGCAAAAAGAGGAGGAGTGGCATGGATGTTAGCTCAGGGCCGATCTTCCTCACACACACACAAAAAAAGAAATGTAAAATGTATACTCTGAAAACTATAAAACATTATTGAAAGAAATTAAAGAAGACCTAAATAAATAGAAAGACATTCCATGTTCATGGATCAGAAGACATAATATTGGTAAGATGGCAATACTCCCCAAATAGATGTACAGAGTCAGTACAATTTCCATCAAAATCCCAGCTGCTTTTGTGGATCTTAAAACTTAAATGGAAATTCAAGGGCCCCAGAATAGCTAAAACAAGTTGTAGGTCTCACACTTCCCTATTTCAAAACTTACTACAAAGCTACAGTAATCAAGACAATGTGGTACCAGCATAAGGACAGATACATAGATAAATGGAATTGAGAGTCCAGAAATAAACCTTCACATTTACAGTCAATTGATTTTCGACAAGGGTGTCAAGACTATTCAATGGGGGAAAGAAGAGTCTTCAATAAACAGTGCTGGGACAACTGGATAGCCACACGTAAAAGAAGGAAGTTGGACTCCTGCCTCACATTATATACAAAAATAAACTCAAAGTGAATCAAAGACCTAAATGTAAGAGCTAAAACTATAACCGTTAGAAGGAAATATAGGAGGAAATCTTTTTGACCTTGGATTATGCAATGGTTTCTTAGATATAACACCAAAAGTACAAGCAACCAAAGAGAAAACAGATAAACTGGACTTCATCAAAACTGAAAACTTTCTGTTTCAAAGGACAAAATCAATAACGTGAAAAGACAACCCACAGAATGGGAGAAAATTTTTGCAAATTATATCTGATAAGAAACTTGTATACAGAATAGATAAAGAACTCCTACAACTCAACAACAACCAAAAAACCCAAACGATCTGATTAAAAAATGGGCAAAGGACTTGAATAGACATTTCTCCGAAGAAGATATACAAATGGCCAATGGCACATGAGTAGATGCTCAATATCACTAATCATTAGGGAAATACAAATCAAAATCACAATTAAATACCATTTCATACCCATTAGGATGGTTATTATTTAAAAAAAAAAAAGACAGAGAATAATAAGTTTTGGAAAAGATGCAGAGAAACTGGAACCCTTGTGTATTGCTAACGCCACTGTAAAATAGTGTAGCTGCTGTGGAAAACATATGGTGATTCCTCAAAAAATTAAACAAAGAATTACCATATGATCCAGCAATTCCCCTTCTGGGTATATATCCAAAGAAGTAAAAGAAGAGACTTGAATGATATTTGCACATATTCATAGCAGCATTATTCACAATAGCCATAAGGAGGAAGCAACTGAAGTGTCCATTAACAGACGAATGATTAACCAAATATGGTATATACATATAATGGAATATTAATTAGCCTTAAAAAGGAAGGAAATTTTGATACATGCTACAACATGGATAAACTCGAAGACATTATGTTAAGTGAAATAAGTCAGTCACAAAAGGACAAATAATGTATGATTCCACTTATATGAGGTTCCTAGAGTGGTCAAATTCATAGAGACAGAAAACAGAATGGTGGTTTCCAGGGGCTGGAGGGCGGGGGGAATGGAAAGTTATTGTTTAATGGGTACAGAATTTCATCTGGGAAGATGGAAAAGATCTGGAGACGGATGGTGGTGATGGCTGCACAGCAATGTGAATGTACTTAATGGTACAGAATTCTATACTTAAAAATGGTTAAAATGGGGCCGGCTCCATGGCTTGGCGGTTAAGTGCGCGCGCTCTGATGCTGGCGGCCCGGGTTCGGATCCCGGGCACGCCCCAAGGCACCACTTCTCTGTTCAACGCGAGGCCGAGTCCCACGTACAGCAACTAGAAGGATGTGAACCTATGACATACAACTATCTACTGGGGCTTTGGGGGGAAAAAAAATGAATAAATAAAATCTTTAAAAAAAAAAATGGTTAAAATGGTTAAAAAATGGGCAAAGGATCTGAATAGACATTTCTTCAAAGAAGATACAAATGGCCAATAAGCACATGAAAAGATGCTCAACATCATTAGCCATCAGAGAAATGCAAATCAACATCACAATGAGATACTTCTTCATAACCCCCACTAGGATGGCTATAATCAAAAAGATAGGTAATAAGTGATAGTGAGGATGTGAAGAAAAGGGAACCCTTAAACACTGCTGGTGGAAATGTAAAATGGTGCAGCTGCTTTGGAAAATCATCTGGCAGTTTCTCAAATGGTTAAACATAGAGTTACCATACGATACAGCAATCACACTCCTAGGTGAATACACAACAGACTTGAAAACACATGTTTATATAAAAACTTGGATATAAATATCCATAGCAGCATTATTTATAATAGCCAAAAAGTAGAATCAACCAAATGACCATCAACTGGTAAATGGGTCAACAAAGTATGATATATCCATACGATGGAATATTATTCAGCAATAAAACGAAATGAAGTACTGAGACATGCTACACATGATTGAACCTTGAAAACATTATGCTAAGTGAAAGAAGCCAGTCACAAAAGCCCACGCATTGTATGATTCCATTTACATGAAATGTCCAGAATAGGCAGATTCATAAAGACAGAAAGTAGTATTTGCCTAGGGCTTGAGGGGTTGGGGAGAAATTGGGAGTGAACGCTAATGGGTACAGAGTTTATTTTGGGGTAATGAAAGTGTTCCAAAATTGTGCGTGGTGATTCATAACTCTGTGAGTATACTAAAAACCACTGAATCACACACTTTAAATGGGTGAACTGTATGGTATATGAATTATATTTCAATAAAACTGTTATTAAAAAAAGACATTGCTAGAGAAGAACAGGATCTCTTATAATGATAGTTATTTCATCAGTAATATAAAAGAATTTTAAACACTGTTAAATAAATACCGACCTCTAGGCTACAAAAAAAGCAATATTAATAAAACTACAAGGAGAAATAGAAAAATCCATAATGCTTATGAAAATTTTAACCACTATCTCCCTCAGTAATTGAGAAAACAGAAAAAGAAAAGGAAAAGATATAGAAGATTTAAGCAACAAAATTAACACACCTGATGGTGTGTTAAAGACCAATGCCCAGTACTGCAAACTACAGAATACACACACATTAGGCACACACAAGACATTTGTAAAACTGATCAAATACTGAGCTACAAGACAAATCTAAAAAAATTTCAAAAGACCCAAATCATACAAAGTATGTTTTTTAAACCACAACACAAACAAACTAAAATCATTTGTTTTATTTATCACTTATATACTGTTTACTAGGCGCCAGGTGTTGTTCAAATTGCTTTGCAAATATTCATTAAATTAATCTTTATAACAACTCGATGATGTAGGTGTTTTTATTATCCCCATTTTACAGTTAAGGTTTAGGATGAATGATTTGTCCAAGATCACACAGCTGGAATACAAAACCAGGCAGTCTGGCTCTATGTCAGTGATCCTGACCCTGTGTCATACTGCCTCTCAATAACAAAGTAATAATTAGGAAAATCCCCCTCTGCATGGAAATTATAAAATATACTTCAGGTTCAAAGAAGAAACCACAACTGAAATAAAATTTTTTTTACTTAAGTGACAGAAACTTGTGGAGAAACTAAAGTAGTATTTAAGGGAAATTTACAGCCTCACCTGTTCATATTACAAAAGAAGCATGGTTGAATATCAATGATCTAAGTTTCTATCTCAAAAACATAGAAAAAAGAACATAAAATTAAAGCTTCTATAGAAGTAGAAAGACAGAAAAAATAAAGGTAGAACAGAAACCACTGAAATGGAAAGCACAAAAGAGAAAATAAAGCCAAAAGTTGCTTCTTTGTAAAGAATGATAACATTGATAAACACCTAGCAAGACTGATCAAGACAAAAAGAGAGAAAATACCAATTACCAATATCAAGAACAAAAGGGCATATCACTACTGATCCCATGGACACTGAAAAAATAATAAGAGATTATTATGTTATATATGCAAATACATTTGACAATTTAGATGAAATGGACAAATTTCTTGAAAAAAACAGCAAAACTGACACAAAATGAATAAGAAAATCTGAATATTCCTTTACTACTAAAGAAATTAAATTCAGCGTTTAAAATCTTCCAATAAGAAAAATTCCAAACACATATGACCTCACTACCAAACATTAAAAAAAAAAAACAAAAACAAAAGCTCACCTTACAGAAACCCTTTCAGAGAACAGAAGAAGGAACAATTTTCCAATTCATTTTAGGAACCATCATAACCCTGATGCCAACATCTGACAAGACTATTGCAAGAAAAGAAAATTCCTGGCTAATATATTTCATAAACATAGACTCAATCCTAAATCTGTTTCCCTCACTCCAGTCTCAGATCTAGGTCATCTCTTCTCACCATAAAACCTTTCCCTAGGATTCCATCCACACACATGGTTTCCAAGACCTTCCTTACCCAGATGACTCACATTTTTCTCTTTAGTCCAGATCCTTTCCATTCACCCCATCCACCTCTCCACCCCCATCCTCTCTCAACTGGACAACTGACATAGCATCCTATATGGTCTCTCCATATCCAATCTTGCCCTGGTCCCATCCATTCTCTCTACATCACAATCAGGATGATGTTTTCAAAATGCAAATCTGATCAGTCACTCTACTACTGGAAACCATTCAATGGCTTCCTTTCCTTTTTTGGATTAAAACTAAACTTGGCCTATGAGGCCCTACATCGTCATACTCATACCAGATTCCCTAGCACCATTTCAAACCACTTCCACCTTGCACTCTTGGCTCCAGCCATTCTGTCTCTTATCACATGTCCCATTTTCCCTGCCACTCACAGTTTCTTTACACATGCTATTCTCTACCCAGATAGTCTTTCTTCTCCCTCTTTGCCTAGCTAATTCTTACTCATCTTTCAGATTCTCCTATACCAAGTCAAAATTTCCTAGTATATACTCTCAGAATACCTTCTGTCCTTTAATCTTATCACTTATCAAAATTGCAATTTCACATTTCATTCATATAATTATTTGCTTAGTGACTCTCTCCTTCATTGGATTTTAAGCTCCCCAATAGCAAGGACCTGTTTCTCCTCACCATTCTATCTTCAACAGCAAGGACAATACCTAGCATACAGTAGATACTCAATAAATTACCTGTTGAATTAATGACTCTTTTCCTGTTACCCACACAAACTTTAATCAAACAAACTGTAATCAAACAATTTGCATTCAGTTAATGCGAAAATTTTTCAATTTCAAAAGTATTTTTAAATTACAGTAGCAGTCTCCTTTATGGATGAGATGCACATCTAATTAGTTAAATGTAAACTAAATGTTTTTCATTTGAATTTTTCTCATTGACTTATTTTTTAGAAATAGTTTCTCTCCACTTCTCTCTTTTCAAATGTCTGTAACGCATCACAGTTTAGCTGGACATTTCTCTGCCCCCTTCCATCACTGTAGCACACAAATAACTAAATGTGGAAAGTGGTGGTAGTTAAGCATATATTTAGTAAAGAAAAGAATCCTTTCATAATATAAGTTATAATTCTTCAATGGCTCTATTATAAAAGTTGGAGCTCAGCAAATGAAGTTTCTTGAAAGCAAGTATACCTATAATTCTCCATTTGGGAAGAGGTGAGACAGAAAGAAAGGAGGGAGACGTGGAGGCCTTTCTGGCAAGCGTAACAAGAAAACACGCTCTGGTGCTGTCGTAACTCTCTCCTTGTCCAATGATATTTCTGCCTTCAATTTTCTGACCGACATCAAGCCAGATAGGCACAAAATATTGATCCATATTCATCTGGCGTTCCACTTAAGCAGTTATAATGGGGTGAAACTCTAAAGCCTCGTGGATTGCAGAGATATTTCTTTAAAAGGAATTAAAATTAGTACAATAGTATACCTTGTTCAAAAGTTAATACTAGTTCCAATTTATTCTACTTGCATTCTTTAAAATCAGCTTAATTTTCACGACTCAATGTTAGGCAAAAAACACTACAGTAAAGAATTAACAGTGGATTGACTGCTAATAGGTATGAGATTTCTTTTTGGGTGATGGAAACGTTCAGGAATTAGAAAGTGGTGACCATTGCACAACATAATGAATATACCAAAAACCACTGAACTGCACATTTTAAAATGGTAATTTACTTGAATTATATCTCAATTAAAACTTAAGAGTGGTCACTAAGGAGTCTTCAAAGTTAAAAATGTTTTCTTCTCTAACACTCTCTCTGAGGATATAGAGATATAAGACATTTATCCTTAATTAGGAGCAAAGAGTTCTGCAAGCTGGCACTTAGGAGAAAGAGCGCCAAAAATTCTAAGATATCTAGAAGTTTCTTTCTTGCTTTCCCCTTTCCCTAACCACTACGCTTCCTTTTGTCCAGTCTTTTAGTTTCACCCAATATGGTTTGCTAAATAGCAATGACATTTTAAAATACATAAAGCATCCTAAATCAGCCAAGGGTTTTTCTCCAATCAATCTACTCTGGCCCAAACTTGGATTTGCCAGAAACCCTCGTAGATGCGAGAACTGCTGGCTTCTTTTCTTTCAGCTCCTCCGGCATAAAGTCAACGGGGTTTTGTTCTAAAATCAAAATACAGCTGAATTAGCCTTCTGAAACTGAATTGATATCAGGCTCCAATTCTGCTAATTTAAGGGAAGTACTGAAACCTGAATTCGGGTTCAAAAAACCAAAAAAGGGGGGAGGGGGTGTCGATTCTCAGAACCTGCAATAACCTGGTCCCTACCTATTTCTCTAGCCTCATGTTCGTGGGACATCCTCATCTTGCAGGCTTGGCTCCAGCCACACTAACATTTATCTCATTCTCCCTGCCGCTCACAGGACCTTTGCGCGTGCTATTCCCTCTACTCAGGACACTCTCCTCTCCCCTTTGCCTAGTTGATTCCCACTCATCTGTCAGATCTTCCTGGACCAAGCCAAAATGCCGAGGGAGTCTTCTAATCACCGGCCTTGCCGTCAGGAGCACATTTAATAGACGTGGCATATTATATCTCTGCAGAGGAGGTTCTAGGGCACCCTAGACGTGATTTCATTTCAAAGAACTTTCCTGGAGATCTTGGGAAAGCTAGCGGCAGGACTGCAGGACCAACGCTCAGGCTTTCTCCAGGGCGCGCCCGGCGTGAAGGGATGGTTTAGGGGCCCAAGGGGGCGTTTGGGCGCACGGAGACTCGGTGGGCCGCGGAGGGACGCAGGGGCGCAGGACGGCCGCTCACCTCATTCCCTCCCAGGATTGCCGTTTTCCGGGATCGTCCGAGGGAGCACCCCCGCGAGCTTCGCTTTCCCCACCCGGACCCCACGCGCCACCCCGGGCCCCGCCGCCTCCCGGGCACTCCGCGGACACTCACCATCCGCCCGCACAGAGAGGCGCGGCAGACCGAGCAGGAGCAGCGCCGCCGCCCAGAGCCGGGCACGCAGGCCAGGCTCCTCGGCAGCCATGGTCCGGGCGTCCACAGGCCGGCGGGCTCGAGGAGGGCTCTGGCTGCGATCCGGGCGGCCCGGGCCACTGCCCAGCGTGCGCCACTCGGCTCGGCGCGCTGCGCTCTGCTCGCGCGTCGCAGGCTTCGCGCCCGGCGCGTCGAGAGGGAGGAGCGCGGAGAGCCCGGGGAAGCTGGGGACGCCAGAGCCGCAGCGCTGGGGCCCCCAACTCCCCGGGGTCTTGTCCGTGGCGCCGGGGAGGCGGCTGTAGCCCGGCTCCGCCTTGGTGCTGGACACCTGGAGGCCTCGATGCCAAAAGAGGCTGCGCCGGACCGCGAGCTCCCGGGGCGCCGCCGGGGCGGAGGGTGAGGGCGCAGGGAGGCGGGGAGAACAGACAGCCGGCTGCAGGGAACCCCCCTCTGCCTGGGGGACCCTCGGCGAAAGGGTGAGGCGGGCTAAGAGGCCGAGCCCCTCCAGGAAGACCGTTAAAAAAACGGATGCCTAACTCTGCCCTCTGCCTCTTGACTTTCCAGTTGGTGTCCTCCTGTAGAGGAGGAACATTTTTATGAAAAGAAGAAGAATCTAACTTGCCAACCTCACTCTAAGGAATGAAACGCACGGAATAGCGAGACGACTCTTCTCTAAAAGCGCGGCTTGACAGTCACTCCAAAAGGGGCATCTTCCCATCGCTTCCGTTACGAATTTTCCAGGAACACCATAACATTTTTCAAAGAACACGACGAGCGCTGGTGGGGTTGTTACCGTTGTCACACCTCCCAAATCAGGGCTCCTTGACCTGAAGAGGGCCTGCGATTCGGATTTTTTCGGAATCTACTTTCAAAATGTGTCCCAATGAATTCTGCTTTAGGGGTCCCTGCTCTGAATTGATTTCTTCCAACTCACCCCCTGTCCTGTCTTCCAGCATCAGCACCGTTCAGTGAAGGAAGGAGAATTTGCATTCTTCATAGGTAGAGTAATAAAGATCAGTATTGTTATATTTGGGCCACCGGAGGCACTCTACAGTTTACAGATCCCTTCCATCTTCATGTACTGGTCAACAAATATCTGTCATCTACCGAGTGCCCATAGCATGCCTGCCCCTGTGCTGGACCCAGAATGAGGCTACAATCTGTCCTAAAAATGATCACACTTAAATAAGACAGATACTTGAGGAAGATTGAACAAATGATTGATGCTAAAAGAAACCCATGATTGACCCCATGGCAATGAACTAGAACACAGACACTGAAAGACTGTTTACTCTCTTTTCAGGTTGAAAACTGAGATTTGAACCCACATCTGATTTACTACAGGTGTCATTTTTCAGATCACAGAATTTTTGAAGTGCACACAAAAGATATCTCCTCTCCTTATTCCTCCCCAAAGGTCAACTATGAGGCTATTATTAGTGATTAATTCCTTTGTGAAATAAACTTTGTTTTAAAAATACAAATATTCTAGAGTGTTAAATGTAGTGAGGCCTGACAATCATTCACACGTAAGTGTAAGTGAATTTACTTAGCTGCTTCTCTTCCAACAGCTAACTGGTAACCTAAGAGTGAGACTTCGCACGTCTGGGCTGGAGGGGACCTTTTAAAGCCTGATGATTGCTGAGAATGGAGGGGAGGGGCCAGAAGGCACCTGCAAGAGCTACTGACTGATTCCCTCAGGAGCTGTGCCTACTAAAGTTAAAATACACCTTCCCTATGACACAGAAATCCCACTCCTAAATGTATATCTAAAAGAAATGAAAACTTACGTCTACAAAATGATTTGTATACAAATTTCATAGCAGCTTTATTCACAATAATTAAAAACTGCAAGCAACCCAAAAGTCATCAACAAATGAATAGAAAAACAAACTGTGTCATATTCACACAATAGAATACTATTCAACAATAAAAGGAATGAAAAATTGGTACACTCAATAATGTGGATGAATCTCAAAAATATTATGCTGAGTGAAAAAAGCCTCACTCAAAAGAGTTCATACTATATAGTTCCATTTATACGAAGTTCAAGAAGGGGCAAAACTAATCTGTCGTGAAAACAATCAAAACAGTGGTTGCCTTTGAGGGGGTGGGAACACAAAAGAACTTCTGACATAATGGGAATGCTCTATATCTTGATGAGGATGGTGGTCATATGAGTGTATACATTTGTCAAACCTCACTAAACTGCACACTTAAAACCTGTGCATTTTGTTGAATGTTATTTGTACCTTAATAACAAATATTTCAAAAATAATATTCAGTCATTGACCTAAGGAATAAATAGATTTAACATAAGAGAGTGTAATAAAAGAACCACATACAGAGATGTGGGCAGAGTTGAGAGAACCAATAAAGATGGTAAAGCTCTTGGGACTACCAACAGTAGGCAGTCGTTACCACCTTGAGGCCTGAAGGGGAGGTTGGGGTTTGTTTTGGGATTACCAAAATTCAGCAAGCGCTGTGGCCATGAAAGACGATGCCTGAAAGGTGTGGTAGCCATAGGTATTAGAACAAAATCACTGCCACAGGTGTGGTAGGGAGGGAGTGGGGAAGAAATACCCCAGCCTCTCTCTCCTTCTTCCCTTCAAATTTTTCCTGGTGCCTTTTACTGGCTGAACCATTTGACAGCTGGAGGGCAAAGGAGTGCAGGGGCTGCAGTCCTTATATGTCACCTTCCCAGGGTGCAGAGTTGGGCAGAGAAGGGTGGGAAGTGGATCTGGAGAGGCAATTGGAAAACAACCAGCACAGTCCGTCTATCCTTTTCTTTCATTTAGATGAAAATAATTCAAAACAAAGCAGGGGGAACACAAAGTCCTATCAGTTACTGTATGATCTGGAAATACATCAATTCAATCAAATTCTCACTTGCAGCTAAACTGTAATATTAACCACCATCAGTGGTTATTTTTCACTTAAGTGCTGTTTCGCATAAAGAGAAAAGGGGCCAAGTAAACAATTATCATAAAATATAGATGCTACAGTTCCCACTTCCATAACTGGTCATGAGACCTTACTTGATAACCGTTGCAATGTTCTGCTTCCATTTTTTGAGCTTCTTGGGCTGCATGAGATTTTGTGTTGTTTTTTTTTAACTGATAAGAGAGATTCAAATGTTCATTCCTACTAAGGGCCTATCTTTATTGATTTTCCATGGTTTCTCACTCACTATTGGACATGGGAGTCCCCTGGGATCTAGACATAGTCATCCATGCCCCCATTATGTAATAGCAACCCAATTTCCCCTTGGTAATCAGGATCAATCATCAGCCAGTAGAGTCACCTTCTTTTCTGTCTGTTGGAGAGCAATCTTAGCTTCCAATTTACTGGCACATGCCTGTGTGTTTACTCGTGGAAGAAGTTCTGCCTTGCCCACCCAAACCTCCCAATTCACCAACCTAAAGGTTATGGCAATGGTATGCAAAACTTTGGTAGGTGGGTTATCATATGTAGTAGAAGGGAAGCCACTCCTCCTTCCACCCATTGGTTCTTAGCGTATTCTGTCTGTAGAGAAATGACCACATTTATCGTCTGCTGGTTTTAAGGCATATACTATATCCTAGATGAGTGCCCTAACCTCTCAGGGTGTTGTCCCCAGCTAGTACCCGGTGACCTCACCTTTCTATCAAGACATTCTAGGTACTGGAGTATATAGTAAAACTCATAGGCATGAGTCCATTGCCCTACTACCTTTGCCGCAAAATCAGTTTCCTGGTTATAGATGATGTAATGTGTGATTCCATGGCAATAGATGAGGCATTCTATGAGTCCATGATAGTCATGCTAGTAGAAGTAAGGAAGGCAAGGTAGGCAAAATCATATCTAAAGTATGGATCTATTCCAATGAGGACAAATAACTGTGGCCTTTGTGCACAAAGGGATCCAGTGTAAACAATCTTTTCCCACATAGCCAACAGGAGCCGCCAGCTAGGGAAGGATGCTGTATGGGAACTCATAGTGTCCTCTGCTGTTGGCACGTTGGACACTCAACAGTGGTGGTAATCAGATCAAATCTAAAAAGAAGAGAAGTTTGTGTTATTGCACTCCTGCATGGCCTCCATCTCTGCCACCATGGCCTCTACATGCATGGTTCCATTACACACGCACGGATGTGGCTAGAGAAGGAGGCAACTGACAACTAGAGAATGGATCCAATTCTCCCAGGTGTCTACCTGATTATTGGGAGCATCCTCTCCACTGAATGCCCCTGGGGCCATAGGCTACATATATGCCCACAGGCTGCTCATTCCAAGAGGTCCATACTGACATCCTTGTTATCAGTCTTCCAGTCTTGAACTTCTCAAGTCTTTGACCAACTATTTTAGGCATTACCCATAAATTGGTGCAGATCCATGAATAAAGCCATCTCTCCTTTCATGTAAACCAAAGTTCCACCCACTGGGAAGATTTTCTTTTGCTACTTTTTTTTTCATTGTGGTAAAATATACATAACATAAAATTTATTACTTTAACCATTTTTAAGAGTACAGTTTTGTGACATTAAGTACATTCACATTGTTGTGCAACCATCACCACTATCCATAGCTAGAAATTTTTCATCAGCCGGAACTGAAACTTTGTACCCATTAAACAAGAAATCCCATTTCTCCAGCTCCCCTACCCCTGATGACCGCTGTTCTACTTTCTGTCTCTATGAATTTGACTATTTTAGGTACCTCATAGAAGTGGAATCATACAATGTTTGTCGTTTTGCATCACTACCGGTTTTTGGTGCTAAACCAGAGTGGGGATGGCTAGTCCCATGACATTGACACTCAAGCATATAGCAGGCCCAAGGTTTTTCCCCTTCTCTTAAGTGAAACTCCCCATGAGTCCATAGGTGTGGGTTGAGGTAGAGGCAGCAAAGCAGTAGAAGCAAGTGCTATGGGAATCCGAGCCACCTGCTCATCAATTTACTTGTTCCTTCCAGGCCTACCCTTGTACATAGCACTTCCATTTAACAGTGGAATTCTGCTGTATGATTCAAAATGCCCCATTCATGAGTCCAGCTAAGGTCTCATACTCACATGGTGTCTGTGGTCAAGTCAATCTCCACCAGGGCCCAATAGCAAGGTAGGAACTGCTTATTGAATGGAGAATAGTTGATTTTACTCCAAAACTCTAGGAGTCTGCATTGCCATTCTACTATTTGGTTTGCCCAAGCTTCATAAGGCATCCCTATCTGCCACCCACACTTAAAGCATTGTGTCTTTTGTGATATGAGGCCAAAGTGTCAAGGCAGTTTGCACTGCAGCCTGGATGTTGCAGAGTTCCCTACTGCTATGGACTATTTTCAAAACTGTAAGCCTTATGGGTTTCCACATAGTAAATGGGCCCAAAACCGCTGTATCTTATTATTCATCCGGGTAGTACATGGGTATCAATTTGGCTCTAGATACAGCCCTGAGATAAGACAGTGAAAATGTGCTCCTATCCTTGCTAGATAAAGACAAACTACTTCAGATTATCTCTGCTGGTGGAGTTAGAAATAAACCATCTACTTGCTTAACAACTAAATGACAAGTGCCAAAGCCTGTATTGATTATCCTAGGAATGACAATGCACCTGGAAGAGCAAGTGCAGTTGCCATCAACACCTGATTACTCTGCAGATAAGCCACTAATAGTTTCCAGATTCTTCTGGCTTTCACTCTGGCACACAGGAAAAAAACATTGAATGACCAAACATCCCGGTTTATACCTCTTGTTTACACCTTTTGTCCCAGTATCCCATCCAGTTTCATATTTGATCCAGATTTTTCATTTTCTAAAGCAAAATTATTGACATAGAAGTAACATAAACAAGAACGGTAGTTGTCAATTTTGCAATTCTAGCTTCTACATGTTCTCACCTGGTAGTGTCTGAGATGCACAAGCAGTTCTCACTTGAAAACACGATTAAACATGAAAGAAAACCAGTGATCCATCTCATTTTCCCTGATCTTTTAATGGTGCCATGTAACCAACTTCTCTCTTTCAAGGACAGTCTGCAGAATGATCAATGATATAAATCGAGTGTGCTCAGATGCAAGTAGCTAGGGACAGCTCATTCTTTATGGTCTCTGGTCATGATGGGAAAAGTATTCAAAGCCCCTGCCAGCCACTCAGTTTATTAGGCAGTTTTTCAGCGGCCTGTAAGGTGCATGAGGCCACCAGTCAGCAGGTCAGTGGGACATTTAGGTTAGATTTATGTGAAATATGTGAAGAAAATAAAGACTGAGGAGTCCTCAGTCTTAGCACTTAGTGTGTAGTTTGAATTCTCTTGCTGCAAAGGATGAATCCCTTATTGTATGCTGTAAATCTACAACAATTTATTTATTTATTTAATTGTTTGGTAATTATTTTGCAACAAATCCTTTCGGTAGCAATGAGTTTAAGAAAGGAAGTGCATATTGAATGAAAAATTAGGTACCATATTTCTATTTCTCAAGATAATTAATAATGAGCATGTAAGTTGCCCAAAATATTTGCCAACATTTACCATCTATCATGGACCTGAGGGACATCACTGACAACCTGAAAATCAGAATACGTGAATCTGCAGAAGAAGCATCAGCAACCATTTCAAAAGTTGACAGTTATTTTAAGAACAGTGCTTGAGATAATATTTTAACAGATGCAATGCAGGAGGTCCATTTACATATCATTCTATGAAACGTGATTTTTCAATTCGATCAAATGACTTCTTATAAATTGATTTCTTTCATTTTTAATTTCAAGTTTTCTTGTAACATATGTTGATTCCATTAATGGTTAAGCGATGCCAGTTTCACACAGTGTCATCAGATACTTTAAATAGAAAATCAGTTTACTCTGATAGTGGTCCAATTTTTTTCTTCTATACATGAAATCAAGATAAATCTTTTGGAAGCTTGTTCTGTCAAAGGAGACATATGCTGAGTCTCCTGTAATTGTTTTCTAATTTTCTTATTTTTTCTCCCTAGGATTATAAGGATGGCTAAACACACGACACCCAACACTAGGCAGGTGAGATTGACAGCAGTTTAATAGTCACATATACTCACAGCCTAGGGGAGGAGGACACCGCATGCCACGCAGAACCACCCAGGGTTGCACTTGGGAACAGAATGAACAAGGAGGAGCTATGGGACATAGGCTTTGTAGTAACAAGAAGGTGAGATGACCTCTGGTTTCTGTGGGAGGATGGGATTGTCTTGTTTGAATAATTCCTCAGGCTGGTGGAGACCTGAAGCCCACTGCTCAGGAAAGAACAGAAACTGTTCCTGGTCCTTGTGATAAGGAGGGTTGATTCACTAGAGGACATAGATAAGGGGTCATAATGGGGAGAAGAACTTGAGGTTAGCCATTTGAGACACTCCTGATTTTACCAGATCTCATGACCTTGGGGAAATAATTTAAGTGCTGAGCCTCACATCCTTGTTTGTTAAATGGGGATAACAATACCAACCCCATAGATTTCTTGTTGTGATTAAATGAGAGGTCCCAGCACACTGTAAACACAGTGAAGTAATTGACTAAGCAATAGGTCTGTAATTCATTCTCTTCATTACTTGAGAGATACAACCAGGAAAGAAAGAAGGTGATTCAGTCAAATCTCTTTTTAAATATGTTAATGACAGACCTCCTAGCAAACTAATCTAGCAGGATAGTCTTATCCTTGGAATGCTTTAAGAAGGATGTACTGGGTTGTCTAGGTTTGCTTATGGTAAACAAATCTGTCACCTATGGATTTATGTGGCACGGATGCCTGGAAATGTCATGTAAGTTATGTAACCATCTAAATAGAAAATGGAGATGTGTTATGACTCAGATGGCTCCTTGTGTGTAGGTGTTGTCACAGCACACATCCCTTGATGACCTCATATTTTGAACTGTAGACAATGGAGGACCACCAGATATCTGAGAAAAACCTATAATATGATAGCTAGAGATCTAAATAAAGAAATGGGAAATAAGAACAACCTCGAGACAATGCAGGGACAAGAAACCTTGAAGACAATAATCTTACTGCCCTTGTGGAGTTAAGAGAAGATCTACATTAAAACATATAGAACAGGGCATTGTACAAAAAAAAAAGGAATATTCAGAATATCAAAAAATATATATATATTTCTTGGAAATTAAAACACAAGATCAGAAATGAAAAGCTCAAGAGGCGGTTTTGAAGATAGAGTTGAAAAAAATCTCCCAGGAAGTATAGCAGAAAGACAGAGAGATAGAAAATAGGGGAGAAAAAAATAACACCCAGAAATGCTCTCTCTGCCTGCACACTACCTTGACCTCCCCAAGTGACCCCTCGAGGTGTGCCATGTACCTCCTCATCAGTTGTAGGGAAAGTTGGTTTTCTGCTTAAAATCTGACCAAGGACCCTAATGGCCTGGATCATTAAGTAGGATCTTTTGGTATATCACTAAAGATTTTTAAATTTAGTTAGCCTAGCTGACCTCATTTATATCTTATGTCCAGATTTATCCTGGGCACATAGAGTCATAAGGCTAAATATTGATCATAGTTTTCTTAACACTGAAGTAATGGATAGTAATTGTTCTATATAAACTTAACATATTATTTTGATACTAGAAATTTATTTCACAATGTTACATCTGCACTAAAAAGTAATCACCTTTTATTGATCACCTATGATAACCAGGCACTTTAATATATATTTTATCTCTAATCCTCACAATAACTCTATTGTCAGTTTGCAGATGAGAAAATGGAGCTTTTTTTCTGTGTAGCTTATGCAAATTGCCCAAGGTCACACAGCTAGTATGGCAAAAGTGGGATTTGAACCCAAGTGTATATGATTCCAAAGTCTCTACTCTTACCTTCATACTATGTTGCCTCTTAGATAATGGGAAGCACTTCTTCCCGTTAAATTCAGGTTAAATTCTCGTAAGGCAGAATCTGATGTTGACGTTCTATGTCTAGGTGTGAGAAAGAAACCATAAGTAACTCTCAAGCACCTTGTGACTGTACAACTTAGGTCATTGTATTGTGATTATATGTTTATGGGTCTATCTCTTTCTCTGGACAATAAGTTTCCAGGGGGGAGGGTCAGGGTCTTACCATCTCTGTATCACCAGTGTCTAGCACAGCCCCTATTCCAGTGCCTAGTACATAATAGGTACTCAATAAATGTCTGATAAATGAATGAGTGAGGTACTTCCACGGTATTGTGGACACTCCGTTTTCCACAGTCTACCTGCTTGAATGCCTACTCATCCTTCTTGACTCAATGCTAGCATCATCTCTCCTGTGAAGTCTTCTTTGTGACTTAGTCCAATCTCTCCAGTGATGACTCTCTCCTTTGTGCTTCCGCTGTACCCTGAACAGTTGTCTTTTAGTAATTATGGCTCTTTAATGGCACTATTGTTCTGCAGATCTGTTTCTCCCACTACTCTGAATGTCCTTGAGGACAGAGACCATGTCTTTTCTGTGTTTTTATTTCTGGTGCCTTGAGAAGTGCCTGGTTCATAGTAGGTTCTTAACCTATGTTTGATGAATTAATCATACACCTCAATCTGTTGGGTTAACTCATCAAAGGACCCCCTAAAAGAGAGCATGTCAAGGGTCATGGTAATGTTCTCAGTAAAAGAAGGAACTTGCCAAGGGATCGCACAGGTCTCTTCTTAGCATCTTCTTTTTTAGGGCAGTGACCATGTCCTTGTATGTTTTCCTATCTCTGGTAGCTAGTACAGTGCCTAGCACATAGTAGGCATTTAATTAAGCTTTGATAAATGGAAGGATGAATAAATGAGCTTCCAAAGCAATATATACCAGCCAATGTAGAATTTCAAACCTGATGGATCTGAAGCAGTCTCACAAATCATCTGCTGCCAGCCTGAAGCCACATAACTGAAAAATTACTGCACAATGTGGCATTTACATGCAGGCTGCCTTCGGGACTGGGGAGGTTGTGGGTTGGGTCTTGGGTAAACACAGGCTGCACTGAAGAGCCATTGTGGGCTCTGGTAGTTCTTTCAAGTTCCTCTGGGGTCTGAAGTTGATTTGCAGCTGGAGCCAAGTCCCTGCCAAGCCCCTCTTTTTTTGTTTTGGCAATTGAATTATTAACTAAAAGAAAACCATCCAAGGTGTAGCAGTTAGCAGCAGGCTGCCAATGGTAGGGAGTTTTTATTTTGTTTACTCAGAGTGTTTGCACCTAATCTAATGAAAAGTAGGAATGAGCCCTCAGAAAGCAGTTCAGAAGCCCTGGCTCCAAGGGAAGACGGGCTTTGGACTTGGGAGGAAGGCAGTTCAGGGCAGCCAAGGAGTGGGCTGCAGTGCTACCCTCAGAATAAGACTTACTTCTGGGTGGGTGTTATCCACAAGCTGCTTCTGTGCTGGCTTTTCAGGGACCATGAACATGAGCCATGAATATATCACTTTACATCTCTGGGCCTCAGTTCCTTTACCTATAAAATAGAGATGATAACGCTACCTAACATATTGGATTTTTGAGATTGGAATTACTTTGTAAATCAAAAAACTTTCTACAGCTAAAACAATTATCTATAATAATTTCTACATGCATGGTAACTTAGCACGTTGTATCACTCTGTAAACCACTTGATGGTAAGGGCTGTGTCTTGTTTTGTATCTGCAGCCTCTAGCTTAGTACATGGCACAGAAGAGATGTGGAGTGTTTGCACCCACACCAATAAAGGGTAGGTGAATTGAGTAAGGTTACTTTATAGCAGCAGGAAGGATAAGTATACTCCAATCTTCTATTACGTCTAACATTAAGATTCTCACTTCTTTAAAGATCAGAATAACCACTGAGCTATATCTGTTTGCTCTGGGAAAGCAGGGCAGTTCTCTATGGAACTCTCAGCCATTAAACATCATGACTGCTATTCTGGGGACCGTTCATCCCAGATCTCGCTTGGATAGTCCGTGTATTAATAATAGAGAGTCTTATTGTACCCACTGGTATACATGTACTTGTCAGGCTATGTACTCAAGTCTTCATTTCCAGAAGAATGGTTATCATGTACATGGGACATGGTGAGAAGGCAGGAAAAACCCAATCTAACGATCTGACACTAAATATCCCTCATCTTAGCACATATGTTGATTTTGCTTTTTACTGAAGTGTAGCAAAGGCATAGATATTTTTAAATTTACTTTCAGAAGTAGTGTGATAGAAGGGCCCAAGACGCCTGGCCATCAGAAAAATGGATTATACTCAGTCTATCATCACCCTGTTGTTGGGTTAATCATTCCTTTGCTCTCCATATCTTGTTCAGTAAAGCCCAACAATGGAGAGATGACTTCTAAAGAGACTTCCATTATTCTGTTTGGGTCCCATGGTCCCTTTCCTCATGCATCATTGTTTTCTGCATTTAGAATGCCTCCTGTTGGCCAAGCTGGAGTCTCAACCCCTACACTCCTAAAATTTGTCAGAGCATGGAACCAAACGTGGGTCCTGCTGGAAAGAGAGTTGGCATGGGATTGTCTTGGTCCTGCCACACAAGGCTATCTGGAAAGGCAAAGAGACTTCAGCAGGAAGAGGACAGAGGTTTATGCAAGCTTCCCAATGGCTAAGAAAAGTGCTGTAGGGATCCCAAAACAAAGATGCATCCACAACGGATATGGAGCCCTAACAGGTAGGAGGAGAAGACTTAATGCCAATCAAAGTTGTGCATTTCTATCATTAAGTGTCTAGTGCCAGTTTCTGAAGCAAAATTGTGTTTGTAAATTTAAATGGTAGTGGAACCATTACCTTAAAGTGGAAAAAAACCCACAGACCCACTGGGAGTTACAGAACAGGGACAATTATCCATCCCCATTAATTAATGTTCAAAGGAACAGTGGGAGGTAAAAATAAACTTGTGCTTTGATCACAATCCATGTATCACCTTTGGTCAACATATCGACTCATGTACTTTAAATATTTTTTATTCATTTGGAGCCTCAGTTTACCATCTGAAGATCTATATCAAGCTATGTGCAAATATTTTCTCTTTTTAATATTATGTATTGGAAGTGAAAACCACTCACTGCTGAGTTAGCAAATCAACAATAATTAGGTTGTCATCTATAAATAACAGTATACACACATCTATAGGAATATGCACATGAGAATTTTCCAGGCACTTAACTAGAATTGACATGGACCCAGACAGGTAATGGGGAAAAGGGGAGAGATAAATTTTGTGTTTCTCCTCTATTCCCTACAGTGGGTAGCAGAGTGCTGAAAAGAGAAACAAGTGGGTTCTGCCACTTGGTAGTACTGTGACCATGAACAAATTGCTTAGATCTCATTCATTCATTCATTCATTCATCAAATAAGTGGCAGGGAAAGAAGAAGTTGAGAAGCAGTTTCAAGGAACATTCAAGTTGGAAGAGGTTAACAGCCCAAGTCTAGGGATGAAGATGGGTTGGGATCAAAAGAGGGCAGCCAAAGCACATGGGAGATACTAGATAGGCATAGAACCATTGAGAACCCCACCAGACACTGAATTAATGCCTGATTAAAGCCTGTGGAACAGCATCGCTCTGAGAAGACTTGCATTCTCTGCATCCTGGATTGCTAGGCCTGCCATCTGCTGTCTCAGTCCCTGTTTACTTTCTATGCCATCCATACAAAGGTGGCCAAGCTTGCTTTAATTTATTGAAAAGGGTAGGAATAGCCTTGGGAGAATAATTAGAAGTCCACTGTTTTTCATTACATTATATTTTAAGACAGCATATTTTCCTGTCTGCTGACTTTTAAGAGGGCCTTGCCAAATAGTCTGTGTAAGAGAAAATGAGCAAATAAAAGGATTGCTCTGTAGCTATTTGGACTTGGTTTTCAAGGAACTTTATCTTCATTCACATGAAAAAATAAACAAATTCTTAACTTCAGCTTTCCAGGTCCCACAAAAATGCACAATGTGTGTCTACAGAAGCAAAAGGGAAAAAAGGATGGAGAGTGACTCAGTATTCAGAGGAAAAGATTCTGTTACCAGTGAACAGAAGGCATTGTATGGATTGATTAGGTGGTGATATTGACTAAATTATTGGGAAAAAATGGAAGAGAGTAGGATCTTTTGAAATGCTGCAGAGGAAAAGCTACTATAAACACAGTATGTTAAAAATAATCCCCAAATGCCAAAGAAATTGTCTGGCAAAATGACACTCTCTTACCCAAAAGTCTTCTGTTCTTACTCCAAGATGCCCTTTTCACCAGTATAACTCTACTTATTTTTCAAATTTTTAAGTACACAAGTCAAAATGAATTCATTCACCTTATAAAAAAATCAAAATATTATATAAAAGCCAAAGTACCCTTTGACTACCAATGGTGTCAAAGACAAACCCTTACCCTACCTGGAATATGCATCATTATGAGTTTGGTGGGTATTATACAAAAAAGAATGAGAAAGATCTACATATTCTAATATAGGAGTCCAAGACATACTGTTGAGAAAACAAAGAAATTTACTGAATATACATTATGATACTATTCATGTAAAAAATTAAAATATACTCTAGATAATACTATATAGGGGCTGGCCCAATGGCATAGTGGTTAAGTTCACGCGCTCCACCGCAGCGGCTCAGGGTTCACAGGTTTGGATCCTGGGCGCGTACATATGCACCGCTCATCAAGCCATGCTGTGGCGGCATCCCATATACAAAACAGAGGAAGACTGGCACAGATGTTAGCTCAGGGCTAATCTTCCTCAACAAAAAGAGAAAGATTGGCAATGGATGTTAGCTCAGGGTCAATCATCCTCACAAAATGAATAAATATTAAAAAAAATACTATATTGTACCTATATCTATATCATATCTATCTATCTATCTCTATTTATGTCTGTGATATCTATATCTATATCTATACCTATATCTATATCTATATCTGTATCTATAGGACATGAATAGAAAAGGTTTAAGGGAATTTTCACTCCTGGTAATGGTGAAATAAATTAGATAAGTCTCTTTCTGAGGATAAGGACAATTTAAAAACCTGCACAAAATTTGACAACGTCTGCTTAGAGGCATCAGGAAGCTAATAACATAGTGAATAATTGTTAGACTAGGATCCATGGAAGGGCAGGGGCCCAGAGAGATGATCCTAGTGATTAAGACCTCTTTCTCTCTGGGGGATTATTTACTAATTTTAGGGGACTTCTGAGAAGATGAGAAACTGAATGTTTCCTTTGAAAGCCTTGTCAGAGTAAGCAAATAGGAAAATGACATAGTTCAACCAAGAAGGGGTGTTCCTTTGCTTTGTGTTGGATCTCAATGCTCCACATTAGTAATAAGGTTATACAAGAAAAGGTAGGTTCTTGTGGAGATTGCAGCTCAGCTTTAAATAATCTCAGTTACTGAATTTGGCCTAAGGTTAACTCATATTACTTGGGCATGCATGTGCCTACCAGAAATAAACAAAAATCTTCTCTAGAGGAAGAATACATCATTTTGGGGAAAAATTAGTCTAGAAACAATTTTGCAACTACATATCTGGCCTACAATTAAAACAAAACAGGCACACAAGAGACTAAAAGAAAAAAAAAGAATGAAAACCAGCAGACACAACAAACGATAAAAAGAGAACCCCAGAGAAGCCAGATAACCGAGCTATCAGATACGGACTTTAAAATAACTCTATTCCTTATATTCAGGGAGATAAAAGACAAGCCTGAGAAATATGGCAGAGAACTAGACACTATAAAAAATTTTAAAACGTAAAGTCTACAACTAAAAATTATAACTGAAATGAAAAACTCAATGGATTTTTTTAACAGCAGATTGAACGTTGCTGAAGAGAGACTTAGTGAATTGGAAGATGTGTTGGCAGAAAATACCTAGAATGAAGTATAAAGAGACAAAAGGAATAAAATATAAAATAAAAAATAAAATAATAGATACAGAGAATACTGTGTGAAGATCAAGCATATGATAATTTAAGAGCTAGAAGGAAAGGAGAGTAAGAATGGGGCAGAAAAATATCTGAAGATATTATGCCTGAGAGTTTTCCTCAATTGATAAAAGAGATCAAGCCACAGATCCTAGAAAACATACAAAGCTAAGCTGGATAAATACAAAGAAAGCCATACACCTGCTGAAACCCAAAGACCAAAAAAGAAAAATCTTAAAGTGTTAAAGAAGAAAAGAGAGTCTATGCAGAAATAGAAGTATAAGGATGTACACCTGAAATTTATACAATGTTATAAACCAATGTTACTGCAATAAACAAAAAATTTAAAAAAAAGAAAGAAAAAAAGAGGGATTACTTCGAAAGGAGAAACAACAAAATTTACAGGTGATTTCCCCTTAGAAACAATGAAAATCCAAGACAAAAGAATAATGTATTTAAATTGTGGCGAGAAAATGACTGCCAACACAGAATTCTATGTCCAGTGAAAACACCCTTTGTGAAGGAAGGTGAAATAAGGACCTTTTGTTTTCAGACATACAAAAACTACAGACCTTAGCACCAGCATACCCCACACTAAAGGAAATACCAAAAGTGTTCTTCTGGCAGAAGGAAAATAATCCATGATGGAAGACTAGAGATATAGGAAGGAATGAAAATTAATAAATAAGTAAATATAGAGGATTATTGATTGCAAAAAACAACAATCAGACCTTATGGGGTTTAAAATGTTTAATAAACTAAAATACATGAAAACAGCATACAAATTGGGAAAGGGAAACAGAGTTAAGATGTTCTAAAGTCTTTGTATTGTATTGTAAGGGTGTTCAATGGACTAAATGTTTGTGCCCCCCCCCCGAAATTCATATATTGAAATCCTAACCTCCAATGAAATGGTATTAGAAGGTGAGGCCTGTGGGAGGTAATTTGGTCACAGAAGTGGAGCCCTCAGGAATGGGATTAGTGCCCTTATAAAAGGGACCTCAGAGAGCTCTCTTGCCCTCTTTCTACCATGTGAAGATACAACAATAAGACAGCAGACTGCAACTTGGAAAAGGGCCATCACCAGAATCTGACCATGCTGGCAACCTGATCTTAGACTTCAAGCCTCCAGAACTAGAAGAAGAAGTAAATTGTGAGAAATAAATTTGTTTATAAGCCACTCAGTCTATGGTACTTTGTTATAGTGCACCCACTACAGGGGGGGGGGTGAGTATCAGCTAAGATTAGACTTTGGGGACTTCTGATGTTGACCAAGATGGAGTATGCCTACTACAGCCTATCTATGTTTTATTGCAACAAAATACTGTGGACAGAATAGAAAAAGCAAGCACTAGAGAACTCTGAAAAAGCATTGGACAAAATTCAATATACATTCAGTAAAACAAGACAGAACAAAAAACCAAAAAGCCTCCCAGTAAATTAGGACTAGAAAGGAAGTTCCTTAACTTAATAAAGGGCACCTACAAAAAGTCTACAGCTTGAATCATGCTTAATGATGAGATATTGAATGTTTTCCCCCTATAAACCAGAAATCCTAGTCCTAGTTATCTATCCAAATGAGTTGAAAACTAATGTTCACACAAAAATCTGTGTATGAATGCTTATAGCAGCTTTATTCAAAATTGTCAAAAACTGGAAGCAACCCAAATGTTCTCCAGCAGGTGAATGGATAAACAAACTGTGGTATGTCCATACAAAGGAATACTACTCAGCAATAAAAATGGATGAGCTATTGATTCACATAACAACATGGATGACTCTCAATCGCACTTTGCTAAATGAAAGATCCAAGAGGCTGGACATTTTAGGATTTCATTTAAAGATTTTATTTATTTATTTATTTTTCCCCCCAAAGCCCCAGTAGATAGTTGTATGTCATAGCTGCACATCCTTCTAGTTGATGTATGTGGGACGCGGCCTCAGCATGGCCAGAGAAGTGGTGTGTCGGTGCGCGCCTGGGATCCGAACCCGGGCCGCCAGCAGCAGAGTGCACGCACTTAACCACTAAGCCACGGGGCCGGCCCTAGGATTTCATTTATATGACATTCTTAAAAAGGCAAAATTATAGGGATGGAAAATAGGTCAGTAGTTGCTAGGAGGTGGATGTGGGAGAAGAGGTTGACTACAGAAAGGTAGAACAAGGGAATTTGGGGGATGATGAAACTGTTTTATACGGTTCTGTTGTAGATATACAACTGTATGCATTTACCAGAAGGCATAAAACTGTAGATGAAGAAGAGAAAATTTTACTGTACACACATGTTTTCAACCAATTACCAAGATGGAATTCAGAGTGTGACAAACTAATTGTATTACATACAACATATGTATTATATTTAACACAACCACACTGAATTGGGTGGGTAAGAAAGGAGCTTACCTGAGTAACTTTGGCAAACAGTGTTTTGAGTGAATACTGAAATGCTAAAGACTAAAAACTGTATAAAACAACATACTCTAGTATGTGAATTTGTTTCTTACAGGCATATGGATTAGTAATTCTGAAACTACACGTTTACTGGGGTTGAACAAATAAGTACATATATTATAGATAATTATAACCAAATTTCTCACTGGCAAAGAAAGAAGTTACAATATGCAAAGGAGGAGTGCTAGAATGAGCCCTGTGGTGCTAGATTGGAGTCCAAAGTGTCCGTACAAACTCATGGTTTCTTTTCTTCCATAAACAGGTATGTAAGACAGAATACATAGGTTAGCATACATACCTGTATTTTCTAGCCCTGTCTGCTTAGGGGGTCTAGAAGCTATGATATACTGGTAGCAGTAAGCACACTTGGGGCCCAGATCTTGGTTTCTAAATACCATTCTCTAATACAAAGAACCAAGGTTCTTTGGAGAAGTGGTTGATTCTAGGGCTGAGTCAGGGAAAATGCAAGATGATCCTAGAGCACCTCATGGTGCCAGAATAAGGAAGTGCTAAACAAATAGGTAGATATAGATAGATAGAGAAAGAGAAAGAGAGAGAGAGAGAGAGAGAGAGAGAGATGGATGGATGGATGGATGGATGGGTGGATGGGTGAGTGGGTGGACAGGTGGATGGAAGGAAGGAGAAAGAAAAGAAAGAAAGAAAGAAATGAAGGAAGGAGGGATGGAGGGAGGGAAAAGGAGGGAAGGAGGGAAAGAAAGAGAGAAAGAAAGAGGAAAAAAAGAAAGAGAGAAAGAAAAACAAAGATGGGGACATGTCCAATAGCCAATAGTTTCAGTTATAACCCACAGAATAAAATATTCTTAAGTCTTTGTTGATATAAATTAGTGATTGAATAAGTAAATTAATTGTGGAGAAGGAACAACTCCTTCTTACAGAAGAATTCCAATAATAAATTTAGAAGGAGTGAGGGGAGTAGAAAAATCACCATCACAATTAGAATACCACGATAACACTAGCTACTGAAATATCTGCCTATGAATTCTATGATTCGTGGGCAAAAGTTTAAGGAGAAAAAGGATATTTTCATACCCTTAAAGTATCTCCCCACAAGATACGTATTAATTACAAAGGGAAATGTGACTTTACAGTGGAGAAACCTGGCCAATACCACCTTAACCAAATGATCAATGTTAACGTCACCCCAAATAAGACTTATTGACATCACGTACTGTCTTATATCACGCACTGAGGAGGAAGCATTGCCTCTGTGATATTCTTCCCCAAAAGTTATAGCCCCAAGCTACTCATGGGAAAGTATCAGACAAACATAAATTGAAGGACGTTCTAAAAAAACACCTGACCAGTACTCTTCAAAAGTGTTAAAGTCATAAAAGACTAGACAGGACTGAGGAACTGTCACAGTCTGGAGGACATTAACAAGAGATGACAACTAAATGAAATGTGAGATCCTGGATTTGATGCTGGAACAGAAAAAGGACATTAGTGGAAAACTAGTGAAATCTGAATAAAGTTGCAGTTTAGTTAATAGTGTTGTACCAGTGTTAATTTCTTAGTTTTGATAATTGTACCATGGTTATGTAAGATGCTAGCATTAAAGGGAAATGGGTGAAGGATATATGAGAATTGTCTGTCTTGTCTTTGCAACTCTTCAATCAATCTAAAAATTATTTCAAAGTAAAAAATTTAAAATCATTGTACAATATGAACAATCAGCTGTGAGAAAAGATACAATAACAGACTTTGAAAATACAACACATAGTTATTGAAATTTGTAAAAATCCAGACAGATAGGTTGAATCACAGATTGGACATAGCCAAAGAGTGATCAGAGAACTAAACATCAAGCTGAGAATATCTTTCAGGACATAACACAATGAGAAAAAAGATGGAAAATATAGGAGGAAAAAGATAAATCTTTTATATCCTCCTATGGAGAACAGATCCAAAAGTTCCACTACATGTCTAGTAGGAATCCTAGAAAGAGATAATAGAGAGTGACATCAGCAACAATGATGGCATAGAAGTTTCTACCATGTTCCCCCCAAAAGAATACCAATTTTGACAATCAGCATATGAATGGAAGTGCCTTTGTGGAAGTCCAGAAGTCCAGCGGAAAAGTTCTAGCACACTAATGGAGTAAAAAAATATCCGAGATTAGACGCATTGAAGAGGATAAGAGGAACAATTTCACTTTACGTCACCCACACCTCCCACAAGGTGACACAGCTCAGTGCCAAGAGAGACCTTGTCTGCCCATGATTTCTCCAGGGGAGAGAGTGAGAGAGTGTGAGTATGTGTCTGGCTTCCCCAGCTGTGTGGGCTGCCAAAGAGGCCCACTTCTTTCTTGTCCCATCCAGGATACTGAGGTGAACTGCACAACTAGGGGGCAAGGAGGAGCTGGGAGAACAGCAGCCGGGGCTCTCGGAGGGCATCAGCTTATTCATTGGAGGGATAGCTTATTTCTTTTTATGCTAATAATATTCCATTGAATGGACGTACCACAGTTTATCCATTCACCTACTGAAGTACATCTTGGTTGCTTCCAAGTTTTGGCAATTATGAATAAAGCTGCTATAACCTTTGTATGCAGGTTTTTGTGTGAACATAAGTTTTTTTTAAAGGATTTTTTTTTTGAGGGAGATTGGCCCTGAGCTAACATCTGTTGCCAATCTTCCTCCTTTTTTCCTTTTTTTTCTCCCCAAAGCCCCAGTAGATAGTTGTATGTCATAGTCATACATCCTTTTAGTTGCTCTATGTGGGACACCGCCTCTGCATGGCTGAATGAGCGGCGTGTAGGTCTGCGCCCAGGGTCCAAACCGTCAAACCCTCGGCCACTGAAGTAGAGAGTATGAACTTAACCACTATGCCAACTCATCCGAGTAAATACCAAGGACCACGATTGCTAGGTCATATGGTAAGAGTATGTTTAGTTTTATAAGAAACTGCTAATCTGTTTTCCAAAGTGGCTTTACCATTTCCCATTCCAACCAGCAAAGAATAACAGTTTCTGTTGCTCTACGTCTTCACCAGCATTTGCTACTGTCAGTGTTTTGGATTTTTGCCATTCTAATAGGTATGTGGTGGTATCCCATTGTTGTTTTAATTTGCAATTCCCATATAACATAGGATGTTGACTGTCTTTTCATATGCTTATTTGCCATCTGTATATCTTCTTTGGTGAAGTGTCTGTTCAGATCTTTTGCCCATTTTTTAATTGGGTTGTTTATTTTCTTATAGTTGAGTTTTAAGAGTTCTTTGTATATTTTGGATACATATTCTTTGTCAGACATGTGTTTTGCAAATCTGTCTTTCCAATCTGTGGCTTCTCTTTTCATTGTGTTAAACTGCCTTCATTTTTACTACTCTTTTCCTCAACACACTTTAGGTTTATTAGATTGTACTTTTTCTAGCTTTTTCTCCTTAATTTCAGTTGTTTTGCTTTTTTACTTAATGCAATAATGACAATAAATTTTCCTCTAAGTGCTGCATCAGCTGACTCTCACAAGTATTCATAGGTATACTTTCACTTTGTTTAGTTCTAAATATTTTTTATTTCAATTTTGATTTCATCTTTCAACCATGATTGACTCAAATCTACCTTTTAGTTTTCATATGTATGGCTGTCTTTTGTCATTTGTCTAATTTTATTGTACTATGGTCATTAAATATAGTCAGTAGAGTACTAGTTTTTTAAAGAATTTCAAGCCTCATCCTTGATATCCTGGTATGATTAATTTGGGGAAGGGATGTCATGTTACACAACTCCAGAGGTACTAATTATATCCTAATTTATGTGACTGATGCACCTTATGGTTGCACAGTATGTAGGCTTTGTAGCTGTCCATGGTGGCCCTTCCTGATTTGAGGGAACATTGCATGTATTTGAAAAAATGTGCATCTTAGTCACATTTGTCAATTTTTGTGTTAAAGTTATGTTGTTAATGGAATAAATTTGAAAGTCCAGTAATAAATCTATACACCTATGGTCAGCTGATTTTCAACAAGGTGCCGAGACCATTCAATGGGGGAAAACAACAGTTCTTTCAAGAAATAGTGCTGGGATAACTGGATATCAACATGCAAAAGAATGAAGGTGGACCCTTACCTTACACCATGTGCAAAAATTAACTCAAAATGGATCAAAGATTTAAATGTAAGAGCTAAAATATAAGACTCTTAGAAGAAAACACAGGGATAAATCTTCATGACCTTGGATTTGGCAAGATATGACTCCAAAAGCATATGCAACAAAAGAAAAAAGGGCAAATACCTTTATTAAAAGTAAGCAAAGGATATAAATAGACGTTTCTCCAACGAAGATATACAAATGGCCAGTGAGCACATGAAAAGATATTTGACACCATTAGTCATCAGGAAAATGTAAATTAAAACCACAATGAAATATCACTTCACACTCAGTAGCACGGCTAGAATCAAAAAGTCAGATAATAATGAATGTTGACACGGCTGTGGAGAAATTGCAATTCTCATACACTGCTGGTGGGAATGTAAAATGGTGCAGCCACTTTGCAGAACAGTCTGGCAGTTCCTCGAATGCTTAAACATAGAGTTACCATATGACCCAGCAATTTTACTCCTACGTATATACTCAAGAGAAATGAAAACATATGTCCATGCAAAAACTTGTACATGAATGTTCACAGCATTATTTACAATAGCCAAAAGATGGAAACAACTGAAATGTCCATCAATGGACAAATGGATAAGCAAAATGTGCTTATTAAATGTGCTTATTAAATTCCATTTAATGGAATATTATTTGGCATAAAAAGGAATGAAATATTGATACCTGCTACAAGTGGGATGAATCTTGAAAATGTTGTGCTAAGTAAAAGAAGCCAGTCACAAAAGCCCAATTATTATATGAATACATTCATATAAACTTTTAGAATAGGGAAATCTGTGTATTATATGATGGAATGTTATTTGCCCTTTAAAAAGAAGGAACTCCTGCCATTTGTGACAATATGGATGAAGCTGGAGGATATTATGCTAATTGAAAGAAACCAGATGCAGAAAGACAAATACTGCATGATCTCACTTATATGTGGAATCTAAAATAGTCAAACGCAGAGAGGCAGAGAATAGAATGGTGGTTGCCAGGAGCTGAGGGAGGAGGAAAATGGGGAGATGGTCAAGGGGTACAAAGTTTCAGTTATGCAAGATGAATAAGTTCTGGAGATCTAATGTACAAAAATGTGAATATATTTAACAATACTGTACTGATTACTTGAAATTTGCTAACAGAGTAGATCTTAAGTGTTCTCACTACAAAAAAAAAAAAGGAAAAAGAAGATGGTAACTATGTGAGGTGATTGATATGTTAATTAACTTGATTGTGGTAATCATTTCACAATGTATACATATAGCAAATCATCAAGTTGTATGCCTTAAATATATACAATTTTTTATTGTCAATTATACCTCAATAAAGCTGGGGAAAAAAGAGTAAATGGGATTCAAAGGGAAAAATTCAGGACAAAAAGAGATATTTCACATTGATACAAAGACAAATTATCAAGAATGTATTAGAGTTAAGAATGCATATGCACCAACAACATAGCTTTAAGAAAAACACAGCTTTATGAGATATAATTCAAATACCATGCATTTCACTCATTTAACCCATACAGCTCAATGGTTTTTAGTATATTCACAGATGTGTGCAACCATCACCACAGTCAGTTCTAGAACATTTTCATCACCTCAAAAAGAAACTTCATACTCTTTAGCTATCATCTTTTTACCCTGCGACCCCTTCCCCTCTCGGTCCTAAATAACCACTAATCTACTTTCTGTCTCTATAGATTCTCTCTCCCTCTACAGGGCTTTCTGGTGCTGATTGTAGAGGGTTGCAGTCGTCCATTCGTTTAGTGACTTTTATAAACTATTTTTGCAAAGATTGTATTCCTTGTTAGGTATGCTCACTGAAGTCTCTGTTCTGTTATCTCAACAGTCAGCTAGTGACCAGAAGATATTTCCTTAAATGCCTGGAGACAAAAAAAAACACAAAAACAAAAAAACAAAACTCCCCTGATCTGCGTATTGGCTCTGAGCTAGGACATTCCTTCATTGCTAAGCCAAGCTGACTATAATTCTGCCTTAGCCTTCGCCTCCTGCTTATGTGCAGTCCAAAGATCAGCCAGAAGTGTAAGTCTAGGGCCTTTTCTGGGCATGTGTCTGGCCCTGGGCATGCACATTGCACTCCAGATTCCTCAGTGTATGTGGTAGCCCTTCACAGCTCTTATTCCCCCAAGAATCTTCCTCCTCAGCATCCTCATACCCAGGCTTTCGGGTCTACCTCATCCTTCATTCCTTGCCCCAGATAGCAATGAGTAGCATACATCTTTAATGCTTCCTTCAGATGCCACCCAGAAAGCCACTCCAACCTGAGTGGGGCAAAATAAAGGTCAGCCTCTGTGCCGGTCCCTTAGGGAACCACCAGACAGGTGAAATGCATGACCACAGTTTTTAAGAACAAGGTCCAAACTGCTTTCCCTGGCGCGAGTTAGCTGTACTGGGAACATGGGACATTGTCCACAAGGCTGCTGCTGAGCTGGTGAATAGGGGATGCTAGTCAGGTAAGCAAAAACCATATGGTTTCTCACCAAAATTCAGTGGCCTCTTTCTTCATTAAGCATTCCCTGGTTGACATACGTGTTTGGTTAGATTCCAGAGTTCCAAAAAAATTGATTCTGTCAGTTTTTGCCAGATTAATTCTTCCTGGGGAGACCAATTCTTGCAAGAGACCAATTCTTGGAACTCCCTACTCTGCTAATTCCACGATGTCATTTCTGTTGCAAGTACTTTGGAAAACAGTTTGGCACTATGGAGTAAATCCAAAGATAAACAAACCAGCAATTCTACTCCTCATTATTCACCCTCAATGTCAAAATTGCGAACGTTGAGAATCCCTCACTTAGAGAAATGAATGCTAATATGCACAAGGAGAATGCTCATAACTGCATTGTTTACAATAGTCCTGAACAGGAAATGACCCAAACAACCTAAATACCTATCAACAGTGGAATGGATATATTCTTGTATATATATTCAGTGGAATACTTTATATCAATGAAAATGAATGAACTATAAAAATTATATAAAGAAAAGCAAAAAAGTGTTTTCCATAAATATTAAGATAGTGGTCACTTGGAAAAAGGGGAAGGGTTAAGATTGGGAAAGGACACATGAGATCTTCTGGGTTTCTGGTGATGTTCTATTTCTTGAACTGGGTGGTGTTTATGTAGGTGTTCACTTTTTAAAAACTGTACATTAATATTTTCTTACTTTTATATATATTTCATAATAAAATAGATGAAGCTGTCAGTAATTACAGTTTTTCTTCTTCTATCACACTCCCTACTTTGACAGGTCATGTTCTTATTTGTATCTTCAGTCCTAGGATAGATGTTCATTCATTCATTCATTCATTCACTCAATCATCAATATTTATTGAACACCCACTATAAGCCAAGAACTGTTCTAAACGCTAGGAACACAGGGATGGAACAAGATAGATATATAGATATCTTGTATTCCAGGGTGAAGAGACAGGCGGTAATCAGTATACCAAAAATTTAAAAACGTAATTTCAAAAGGTACTAAGTATTTTGAAAACAAGACAGAGTTATAAAAGAGGCTGACTGGGGTGAGGAAGAGTGAATGGGGTGAGATATTTTAGATTGAATAATCAACAAAGGCTTCTGTGAAGATGGCATTTAAGGAGATAACTGACCTGTATCAAGTTAAGGAATGGGCCGTGTGAAGTTCCAGAGGAAGAATTTTCCAAATAAAAGAAGCAGTTGTTGCTGAGGCTCTTAAGTAGGAAGTGTTTGACATGTTTGAGGAACCTCAGGAAATAAAGTATGGCTAGTGTGGAGTGAATGAGGGAACAGTAGTAGGAGATGAAGTTAGTGCAGTAGGCAAGGCCTCCATCATGGAAAACCTTGTAGACCATGGGAAGGGTTTCGATGTTTTTCCTAAGTGCCATGAGAAGCCACTGAAACGCTGCTGTAGTGTAGACTATAGGAGGGAAGACAAGTGGCATGGAGACGAATTTAGGCAAGAGATGATGGTGGCTGTGAGGTGGAGATGGTGAGAAATGGATAGATTCCGGATTTATTTAAAGATAGAGTCAAGAATATTTGTTAATGGATTGGATGTGAGGTGTGAGGAAAGGAAAGAATCAAGGATGATTCCTAGGTTTTTGTCCTGAACTACCAAGGGGATAGTGAGAACATTTGCTGGGATGAGGAAGACTGGAGAGTGAGAAAGAAACTTGGATCACAAGTCTTATTTGGGTTATATTAAGTTTGAGATGCCTATTAGACGTTCAAGGGGATATGTCAGATTGGCTGTTGAATATGTCCCTTCCTCATGGACTTAATGGGCTGGGTTTGAGGATATCTGAAGTTCCCTTCAACCATATTAAAAACATCCAACAAATTGACGATTGATTTAATAAATTAGAGTGCACACACACAGTGCTATTCCATGGATTGGCATGCAAAGATAATTTTTAATTGAAAAAAGTAGATTATGAAAGTGTGTATGGTTTGCTTCCATTTTTAAGAATACAGTATATTATAACATATATTTCATTGGAAGCAGATAGACTACAATATAAGCAGTCGTCACCTCAGGTGCTGGGATTTAGTGTGGTTTTACCCTTTTTAATTCTTGTTCTCGTTGGTTTAAAATGTCTTCAGTAATCATGTATTACCTGTGTAATCTGTTTCTTAAATAAAGAAAACCCGTAAAGGTCTCTTCCAGCCGAGCAGTCGGAGGTTGGGTTATCTGTTAGGTGAGGGATGTCAAGGTGATCACGGACCAGATGCATAGCAGGAAAGGCGAAGAGGCCCCGCCCAAGAGCCGAGGCGTGGGGGGTGGGGGTGGGGGTGGGGTGGGGTGGGGTCCAAAGGGCACCGCCCCTGCGCGTCACGTGCTCGCCAGCCGCCAATGGCCGCCTCCGAGCCCACCTTGGGGACGGGGCGGGGCGCCCAGCTGGCGTCACCAGGACAACGGGCGTTGCCGGCGCCTTGTGACTCCGGGCTGTGGGCGCGCTCGCGGCTCTTCGGCCATGGTGAGTCTGGGGCTGGCGCTGGCCCGGCCGCCCCGCAGTCCTGGTCCGTGCTGTGTGCCCCCCGCGGCCGCCTGCTAGGTTCGGGCGGCGGTGCCGAGGTCGCGGAGAGGCCGGGCCGCGGCCTGCGGGGCTGCTGGGCAGGGCAGGGCTGGGCGGGCCCGGAGGAGGGGGACCCCTGGGGGACGCGGAACGCCCGCCTGCTCCCCGGCGACCGCGACGCAGCGTTCTCTGCCGTTGAATGTCTGGGTCACAGCTGGGACCCCTGCCCTGTGGGCCGCCGGACAGCGTGACGCTCTTTGGCCCTGGCGAGCCTGGGAAGCCACCCAGAGAGGGTGTGGTTAAAGAAAAAAAGATATGTGTGAATACCATATATATTCATATTAACCCTGTATTGCAGTCTGTGGGCTTCCTGTTTTGTTTCTATGCAATTATATATAAGCAATATAATACGTAACATGTATTTCTTTTAAATTCATCATTCTGACAGGTCTTTTAGCATGTGGAAATTTGTAATTTTGGAGATTTCCCCCCTCTTTAAAAAATAGGGATATTAAGCTGGAGGTTTTTTCTGAGTGCAGCACCCTCACTCAGGCATTTACTTGATAATTAGTACATTGTAAACGTCTTAAATCATTACCTTTATTAAATAAACTTGACAGTGAGTGGGCATACTACCTGGCCCCCAGTAAGCTCGTTTTTGAGAGCCACCTTGAAGACTCAGCTGAGGTGTTGGCTTGAATAGACAAGATTCAGGGAATTGCCAACCAAAGGTGTAGTATCTCCAGAGGCCTCCAAAAGAAGGCCTAAAAGAGAAGGTAGAAGAGGAGAAGAGCTGGACTCTAGGCTTGGGGACACACCTTTGCTATAGAATATTTCAGAGGGGGTGGGGATGGTGATAAGGAAAAGTCTAGTTTTAAGAAACAGTTTTTTTAATCAATCAGTAGTTTAGTGTAGATTTGCTCCTTAGCTGCAGGGGTTAGTGGAAGTACTAATAAGCTCAGAATGCAGAGCGCTCCCCAAGTGCCATTTGGCCTTCTGGAGAGAAAACCTACCACTTGGAACCCTGGCTGGCTCTGTCTTAACTAAGGAGAGGCATGGTAGTAAGAGAAGGTGGATGGTCTGTATCTCTCATTGACTCTGGAAAAACAACTGCCAGGTGTGTGGCCTGTTGATAGCAGAAAAAGAGCATCACCACAAATAACAGCCATCTTCTTTATTTTGTGTATGTTTCTTTTTAATTCTGAATTGCTTTTAAGTGACAAATTAATGGAGCCAGCAAGAGTTTTAGAAAATGAATTTTACAAAAATCTAAAGTGTTTTAAATATTGCAGTAACTTACTTTTATATATTATATGGGAGAAGAGCTCTCACAATTATAGCAAGGAGAAAGGAAGAATATTTAGAAATTAAATTTTCACAGCTCTCTGAAGTCTTATGTTTTCCCTGTTGTCCATTTTCCTTTTCTTCTCCGTTGTCCACCCTTTCCATCCTGACATACAGTCCACCTTGACTCACTATTGTGAATTTTAGAGTTTTATTTGCTCTAAAAGCGTTTTACTGTACTTGTGTACTAATGGTTGCTTTGCTAAACTTAGAAATGCTTTGCTTTTGCTTTTTTTGTGTGAGTATCTTTAAGCATAAAGAATTTAATTCATGAAAGGGATTTGCTAATGCCTGGGCTCCAAGGGAAGTGGAGAATGGTTGGTATAGGAGGGGGAATGGGGAGACTGCCTGTGTAATCCCCAAACTGTATTCGAGATCATAACGTTACTCTTCATTAAATGCTTGAATCTAAACATACGTTAGCAGTTGATATAAATGACTTTGCACGTGAATTTTGGAACCCTGCTTAACTACCTAATGAAAATTTCTTCAATTAAGCCACTTGTTTCTATTGCCTCTATAATAATAATAATGACAGCTGACATTTATTGTCTATGTTCTTTGTGTGAGACATTTTTCTAAAGTACTTTGTGTGTCCTATTTAACCATCACAACAACCCTATGAGGAGGATACCATTTCCTCAATTTAGAGATGAGGAAATTGAGGCACAGAAAGGTAAAGTAACTTGCCCAGGTTACCCAGCTGATAAATTGAGCCAGATTTCAAAACCAGGCAGTTTGTCTCAGAACTGCTTATGTAAACACTGGATTATACTGTAAAGTATAGTGTGTCATTATATGTTCCCTGATATGTATGCCATGTATGTGTTAGGAAATTAGTTTTCTTTCTTATTTGGGTTTTAATGTTTTTGAGCACTTATGAATACTTGCGTTTTGTTGTTCTTGGCACTGAGTTCGATGCTACAGAACAGGGTAGGCACGCCCAGCCTTCTCTTTTCCCTCTGCTCTTTCACAGAGGAATTAATGAAGACAGATGATTGGATTAGGGTTCATATTCATGACTGTAATACCCTTGGAAGTTTTTCCTGTCATTTCAGTTTGTGCTCAGGAGTTGGCATCTGCTTTTTGTGAATCACAAAGATCAGTGTTGTACTAAAGCCATTTAGGCTTGAGGGATGAAAACGTTTTAAAAATAAAATTTTATTTTCTGAGATTTTTCCTAATAGTAGTTTTTACATTTATTTTAGTTGTGTATTCTAAAATTGTTACAAAAAGACATCAAGTAATTGTTTAAACTTTAATTCCTATGAATCTAAAATATACGTTGGGATACCTATTGTCATCAGGTTCTTGTTATTGTTTAATACTTTAGCTTATAAGGCAGATTTATTTTTTTGGAAATATAACGTTGTATCATACAGTTTTCCCATTTTAATTCATTCACTTGGACTTTCCTCCTATTTTGGCACTTTTTGTATTTGTCTGGGGTAGGACTTCTCAGAGGTATTGGGAAGCACAAGGTGGGGGGAAAAACTTTGCAATAAAATATATCCAAGGTTTACAGACAGTTTTGGTCTCTTTGTCATCACATGTTACAGTTAAGAGCTTATATAATGATATCTGTGTTAATAGATCATGAAAAGAACAGGTTTCTCTATAAATTTTCCTACTCTGGACAATATTTGTCTCCCTTTTGTCTGCACTGGTATAAGGGTGGAGTATAATTTTTAGTAATTGTAACAATAACTTTCACAGACCCCTTCCACTGTGCCCAGTTTTAGGTTGATCGCTTCACATTTATCTCATTTAATCCTTCCAGCATCCCTGTGAGATTGACATGATTATACCCGCTTAACAGGACATTAGGCAATTTGCCTAAGGTCACGTAGTTGGTGAGTGGCAGAGCCCGGATTCAAACTCAACCAGTCTATGTCCAAAGCCTGGCATCGTAACCATTGCACAATGGCTTCTTCCCAAATTTGAGCCTGAGCAATAGGAGGAAGTTGTTCTTTACTTAGATGAAGACTATAGGAGGAGTAAATTTAGAGGAGGGATGAAGAAAGCAGGAGTTGGTGTGGGACTTGATAAATTTATGATCCTTATTAGACATCTAAAATCTAAAGACATCTAAAGACACAATTATGTTTTCAGAAACAGTGTGATGGTATATATTTTAAAAACACAAACTTCATTGAATTTTGAAGTATTAGATTTGGAAGAGACTTTTGAGTTTCTCTCGTACAATCCCTTCATTTTACAAACTAGAAATGCTGAGAGGTTAAACGACTTGCCCAGAGTCAAGTAGCCTTTAGTACCTGTTGTGCAGTACAAAGAACCCGAGACATGGAGTCAGGAGATATAAGTTTAAATTATAGTTTTTCTGCTTTTTTAGTTCTAAACTTTGGGCAAGTCATTTATCTGCTCTGAATCTGTTTCTCTTCTATCAAAAAGGGTAATAAAGACTTCCACTTTATGTTATTATATTGAAAGTTGCAAAAGGTAGACATTGTTTTGACTCTAACAGTGAGAAAAGGTCTCTCAGAAGCTAGAAAATCTGAAGTTCTCTAAAAACCCGCCAGAAAGCTAAGGACACAAAATCTAAGTGAATTAAAATCCAAAACATAGGGCCGGCCCCGTGGCTTAGCGGTTAAGTGCGCGCGCTCCGCTGCTGGCGGCCCGGGTTCGGATCGCAGGCGCGCACTGATGCACCGCTTCTCCGGCCATGCTGAGGCCGCGTCCCACATACAGCAACTAGAAGGACGTGCAGCTATGACATACAACTATCTACTGGGGCTTTGGGAGGGGAACAAAATCCAAAACATAATGAGCCCTTCCCAGAAAAAAGGAGACACATGGATACTTTCATCTGTGGTGGAACAGCAGGAGGAAGCATCTGCTATAGACAGGTAAAGAGAAATCAGCCGGACTTTTATTGACTGTTATGTGGGCTGGAGGGACCATTTGGAATCCTGAGGAGCCCCAGCCCCAGAGCAAGGCTGCACCTACCTGCCAGCTCTTTCCCATGGGCCTTCGCTGACTGCATGGATGTCGTATGCTGGAGGCTGGGACCAGAGGAAGAGAGAGCTGCAAACAATCCTGAGTGGGTGAAGTCTGCTGAATGCTAAGGGCAGGACAGGAGAGTTAAGAGAAATCTCTCTGAGGCACTAGGGCTTTTGCTAAGGGTAAGGCAGGCCTACACAGTCTGGGGGTGTGGCAGGAGAGCTGAGAAACATCCCTCTATGACTATCCAGGTTTTCGATGAGGACAAGGCAACAGGCTTTCAGAAGGTAGAGTAAGAGGGCAAAGAGAGAGAGGTCTCCTTAAGGCATAGACAGCATAGGGAGCTACTGGAGAGCAAAGACAGCTTCCCAGCTGGCAGCCAGAATGTAGAACAAAGAAAGAACTTGCACAGTTCAGAAAGCTAGCAGCTAGGTTGTAAAGCTCAAAGAGATCTGTGACATTTCCCCAGGGCTCAGATCCCAACTTCTCCAGAAGGGAGAGTTCTGATCTCACCCTAAAATAATTTTAAGCCAACCATGAACTGAATCTAACTAATGCTACAACAAATCTCAAACCCAGCTCAACTATGGATTAAAAGGAGTCAGCCTCCACCCCTGCCTCCTGCCAGCAACTGTACTGTCACCATACTTAGTTACAAATTTTTTTTCTTGTGATGAGAACATTTCAGATTTACTCTCAACAACTTTCAAATATGCCATATAGTATTATTAACTGTAGTCACCATGCTGTACGTTACATCCCATGATTTAGTTATTTTATAACTGGAAGTTTGTATCTTTTGAGCCCTTTCACTCATTGTGCCCGCCACCACCATCTCCTGCCTCTGGCAATCACAAATCTGTTCTTTGTTTCTATGAACTTGTTTTTTTTTTTTTTTTAAGATTCCACATATAAGTGAGATCATATGATATTTGTCTGTCTTTGTGTAACTTATTTCACTTAGCATAATGCCCTCAAGGTCCATCCATGTTGTCACAAATGGCAAGATTTCTCTTTTTAATGGCTGGGTAATATTCCATTGTATATATGTACCACATTTTCTTTATCCATTTATCCATCCGTGGACACTTAGGTTGTTACCATATCTTGGCTATTGTAAATAATGCTGCAGTGAACATGGGGTTGCAGATATCTTTTCCAGTTAGTGTTTTCATTTTCTTCAGATGAATACCTAGAAGTGGAACTGCTGGATCAGTTCTATTTTAAATTTTTTGAGGAACCTCCATACTGTTTTCATGGTGGCTGCACCAATTTACGTTCCCACCAACAGTGCAGAAGCTTCCCTTTTCTCCCCCTCCTCGCCAATGCTTGTTATTTCTTGTCTTTTTTGATAATAGCCATTATAACAGGTGTGAGATGATATCTCATTGTGGTTTTGATTTGCATTTCCCAGATAATTAGTGATATTGAGTACCTTTTCATGTACCTGTTGGATATCTGCATGTTTTCTTTGGAAAAATGTCTGTTTAGATTCTTTGCCCATTTTTTAAATTGGATTTTTTTTTTTTTTGGTCAAGTTGTGTGAGTTCTTTATATATTTTGGATATTAGCCCCTTATCAGAAAATGATTTGCAAATATTTTCTCCTGTTTGGTAGGTTGCCTTTTCATTTTGTTGATGGTTTCCTTTGCTGTGCAGAAGCCTTCTGGTTTGATGTAGTCCCACTTGTTTATTTTTCTTTTGTTGCCTTTGCTTTTGGTGTCAAATCCAAAAAATCATCTCCAAGACTGATGTCAAGGAACTTACCGCTTATGTTTTCTTCTAGGAGTTTTATGGTTTCAGATCTTCTGTTCAAGTCTTTTTTTTTTTTTTTTTGTGAGGAAGAACGGCCCTGAGCTAACATCTGCCAATCCTCTTTTTTGCTGAGGAAGACTGGCCCTGGGCTAACATCCATGGCCATCTTCCTCCACTTTATATGGGACGCCTGCCACAGCATGGCCTGAAAAGTGGTGCGTTGGTGCATGCCCGGGATCCGAGCCGGCGAACCCTGGGCCGCTGCAGCGGAGCGCGCACGCTTAACCGCTTGCACCACTGTGCCAGCCCCCCCGTTCAAGTCTTTAATCCATTTTGAGTTAATTTTTGTGTATAGAGTAAGATAGTGGTCCAATTCCATTCTTTGGCACGTGGCTGTCCTGTTTTCCCAACCCTGTTTATTGAAGAGACTGTCCTTTTCCACATTGTGTATTCTTGGCTCCTTTGTCGTAAATGAATTGACCATATATACGTGGGTTTATTTCTGAGCTCTCTATTCTGTTCCAAAGATCTACGTGTCTGTTTTTATGCCAATACCATACTGTTTTGATTACTCTAGCTTTGTAATATAGTTTAAAATCAGGGAGTGTAATACCTTCAGTTTTGTTCTCCTTTCTCAAGATTGCTTTGGCTAATCGGGGCCTTTTGTGGTTCCCTACAAATTTTAGAATTGTTAGTTCTATTTCCGTGAAAAATGCTACTGGAATTTTGATAGGAATTGTATTGAATCTGTAGATTGCTTTGGGTAGTATGGACATTTTAACAATATTAATTCTTTCAATCAATGATCATGAAATATCTCCATTCCATTTATTAGTGTCTTCTTCAGTTTCTTTCACCAATGTCTAATAGTTTTCAGTGTACAGTCTTTTACCTCCTTGGTTAAATTTATTCCTAGGTATTTTATTCCTTTTGGTGCAGTTAGAAATGGCATTGTTTTCTTGATTTCTCTTTCCGATAGTTAGTTATTAGTGTATATTTGTTATTAGTGCAACAGATTTCTGTGTATTTAGTTTTTTTCCTGCAACTTTACTGAATTTCTTTATTAGCTCTAACAGTTTTTTGGTGGAGTCTTTAGGTTTTTCTATATATAATATCATGTTATATACAAATAGTGACAGTTACTTCTTCCTTTCTAATTTGGATGGCTTTTATTTATTTTTCTTGCCTAATTGCTGTGTCTAGGACTTCCAATACTATGTTGAATACAAGTGGTGAGAGTAGGCATTTTTGTATTGTGTCTGATCTTAGAGGAAAAGCTTTCAGCTTTTCACCGTTGAGTATGATGTTAGCTATGGGCTTGTCCTGTTATTTTGAGGTAGGTTGCCTCTATACCCACGTTGTTGAGAGTTTTTATCATAAATGGATGTTGAATTTTGTCAGATGCTTTTTCTGCATCTATTGAGTTGATCATATGATTTTTATCCTTCATTTTATTAATGTGGAGTATCACATTGATTGATTTGTGGATGTTGAGCCATCCTTGCATCGCTGGATTAAATCCCACCTGACCATGGTGTATGATCCTTTTAATGTATTGTTGAATTTGGTTTGCTAATATTTTGTTGAGGACTTTTGCATCTATGTTCATCAGGGATAGTGGCCTGTAATTTTCTTTTCTTGTGGCATCCTTGTTTGATTTTGGTATTAGGATAATACTGGCCTTGTGAAATGAGTTTGGAAATGTATCCTCCTGCTATATTTTTTAGAAGAGTTTGAGAAGGATTGGTATTAATTTTTCTTTAAATATTTGGTAAAATTCACCAGTGAAGCTCTCTGGTCCTAGAGTTTTTTTTTGTTGGAAGATTTTTGATTGCTGATTCAATCTTCTTACTTGGAGTCAGTGTGTTCATATTTTCTATTTCTTCATGATTCAGTCTTGGTAGGTTGTATATTTCTAGGAATTTATCCTTTTTTTTCCTAGGTTGTCCAATTTGTTGGCATTTGGTTGTTCATAATAGTCTCTTATGATCCTTTGTATTTCTGTGGTATCAGATGTAACATCTCCTCTTTGATTTCTGAAATTATTTGAGTCCTCTCTGTTTTTTTCTTGGTGAATCCAGCTAAAGGTTTGTCAATTTTGTTTATCTTTCAAAGAACCAGCTCTTAGTTTCATTGACCTTGGTAAATTACTGTTCTTTACACATGATATCTGACATGAAATAACAAATTACGAGACACGCAAAGAAACAAGAAAATGTGCCCCATGGTCCAGATTTTGAACAACATGGATCGACAGATAGAAAACTTCAGCAGGAACAAGGAAAACTATAGAAAGAACGAAATGGGAATGCTAGGATTGGAAAATATGATATCAGAAATTAAGAATTCATTTGACAGGCTCAACAGCAGACTGAATGTAGTCAGCAAACCCAAGCAGGATAAACACAAAGAAGTCTAAACTTAGGCACATCATAGTGAAACTTCCAAAAATCAAATATTTTTATAAAAGAAATCTTAAAAGGAGGTAGAAAAGGAAAAAAATTACATAAAGGGGAACAGTAATATGAATGAAAGCTGACATCTCTTCACAAACAATGAAGCCAGAGAACAATGGCATAACTTTTTAAAAGTGATTTAAAAAAGAAAAAGACAGGGGCTGGCCCCATGGCCTAGTGGTTAAGTTTGGTGTGCTCTGCTTCGGTGGCCTGGGTTCGGTTCCTGTGCGTGGACCTACACCACTTGTGGGCAGCCATGCTGTGGTGGTGACCCACATGCAAAATAGAGGAAGATTGGCACAGATGTTAGCTCAGGGTGAATCTTCCTCAGCAAAAAAAAAAAAAAAAAAAAAAAAGGCAAACCTGCCAACCTGGAATTCTATAGTTAGGGAAATGTTCTTCAAAACTGCAAGAGAAATAAAGACATTTCTGACAGATAAAAGCAAAGACAATTTGAGTCATCCCTGATGGTCTTAATGGTTCAAGTTCAGTGCTCTCACCGCTTCGGTGGCCCAGGTTCATTTTTCGGTCACAGAACCACACCATCTGTCTGTCAGTTGCCATGCTGTAGCGGTGGCTCACATAGAAGAACTTCCAACTAGGATATACAACCATGTACTGGGGCTTTGGGGAGGTAAAAACAAACGAGCAAGCAAACAACAGTTTGTCTACAGCAGGCCTATATTACAGGAAATGTTAAAAGAAGTACTTCAGTGCTGAAGGAAAGTGATAATAAAAGAAACTCAGGGCTGGCCCCGTGGCTTAGCGGTTAAGTGCGTGCGCTCCGCTGCTGGCGGCCCGGGTTCAGATCCCGGGTGCGCACCGACGCACTGCTTCTCCAGCCATGCTGAGGCTGGGTCCCACATACAGCAACTAGAAGGATGTGCAGCTATGACATACAACTATCTACTGGGGCTTTGGGGGAAAAAAATAAATAAATAAAAATTAAAAAAAAAAATGAAACTCAGATCTGAAGGAGGGAGTGATTTGCACCAGGAAGGTAAATATAAGGGATGTTATAAAAAATTATCTTTCTTTCATGCATATATTTATTCAGAAGATTATGAACTGCATAAAGCAAAAATAGTAGCAGTGTATTGTCAGGTACATAATAGAAGTAGAAGTAAGATATATGACAATAAATGCAAAACAGGCAGGAGGAAATTACAGTCGTGTCATTTAACGATGGGTTTATGTTTTGAGAACGGTGTCGTTAGGTGATTTCATTGTTGTGTGAACATCATAGAGTGTACTGAAGGGGAACAAAATTAGCCACCCCAAAATGTGTCTCTTCAACATGAGGATTATTTTAGGCTGATTATTTTTAAGAAACAAAGGACTCAAAGTTTTTCTTGTTACCTCCCCCATAACTACCTAAAAGAATTCAGATAAAAGAAACTGTCTCAAGAAGTGAGGTATCACCTTAGCATAACCAGAACTATGGTGGTAGACAGAGGGGAACCTAGAAAAGCCTGTTTATTGGGCTCCCCTCTGTGTTCTTCTGTTTCTGTGTGGCCAAACACTTGTTTTCCAAATGTTTGCTTCTTTTCACCTACCTGTGAATTGCCCTGTTTCTCTTTGAAGTCCTTGACTCTCCCCACCCCCAACATCTTCTTTTGTCTTTAGCTGAGGATGGTGTTTAAGGTGAGGGCTTTTGCCATTTTGGTGAGTTACTTGGTTTTCCTGGGTTTTGTTTCCAATTTCCTGGGTATACATGTTATTAAACTTTTGTTTTTCTCCTGTTAATCTGTCTCATGTCAATTTAACTCTTAGACCAGCTAGAAGAACCTAGAAGTGTAGGGGAAAATGTCTTCCTCCCCTACAGTGCTTACACAAATCTAGATGGTATAGCCTAGTACACAGCTAGGCTATATAGTACCAATCTTATGGAAGCACTGTCGTATATGCAGTCCATTGTTGACTGAAACATTGTTATGTGGCACATGACTGTAAATGAAGTTTGACTGTGATAAGTTAAAGATACACTCTGTAATCACTAGAGCAAACATTAAAAAAAGTACAAACATCTACAGCTATGAGATCAAACAAGGAAATCAAATAAATATTGCTTTACCAAAAAAAGGTCAAGAAAGCAGGAACAGAGAAACGAAGAACAGATAAGACAAATAGAAGATAAATATCAGGGTGGTAGACTTAAAACCAATGATAAGAATAATTACATTAAATAGAAGTGGGCTGTACCCTCCAATTAAAAGGTAGCAATTTCAGGCTGGATTTCGGCATATAGCATGGCCCAACTATATGCTACCTATAAGAAACACTTTATTTATTTATTTTTTTTGTGAGGAAGATCAGCCCTGAGCTATCATCCATGCTAATCCTCCTCTTTTTGCTGAGGAAGACCGGCTCTGAGCTAACGTCTGTTGCCAATCCTCCTCCTTTTTTTCCCCCAAAGCCCCAGTAGATAGTTGTATGTCATAGTTGCACATCCTTCTAGTTGCTGTATGTGGGACGCAGCCTCAGCATGGCTGGAGAAGTGGTGCGTTGGTGCGCACCCGGATCCGAACCCAGGCCACCAGTAGCGGAATGCGCACACTTAACCGCTAAGCCACGGGGCTGGCCCGAAACGCTTTAAATATAAAGGCACAGATTAAAAGTAAAAGAATGAAAAAGATGCAAAAATCAGAAGAGAGCTGGTATTGTTATATTAATATTAGTCAAAATAGACTTTGGGATAAAGATAACTTCTAGAGTGAAAGAAGGATATTTCATGATGACAAAGGGTCAATTCGTTAAAAATACATAAGCATCTTAAATGTGTATGCACCTCACAACAAAGCTTCAAAATATGTGTAGCAAAAATTGACAGAACCAAAGGGAGAAAGAAACAAATGCACAATTATGTTTGGATATAGTAACACTTCTTTCTTACTAACTGATAGCATTCATAGATAAAAAAAAAATCAGTAAGGATATAAAAGATTTGAACGTCACTATCAACCAACTTGACCTAAGTGACTTTTATGTAATAATACACTTAACTACAGAATAGCAAAATACCAAAATGGCAAAATAAGTCCTTCCTTATCAGTAGTCACCTTAAATGTAAAAGTATTACATTTACCGATTAAATACAGAGACTGACAGAATGGATAAAACCTCCCAAAACCCATGATCCAATTATGTGCTGTCTGCAAGAGACACTTTTTATATCCAAAGACACACAGATTGAGAGTAAAAAGATAGAAAAAGACTTTCCGTGCAAATGGTACTAATATCATACAAAATAGACTTTAAGTTAAAACAAGTGACGTAGAAGTTCATTATATGTTAATAAATGGTCAATTCCTCAAGAAGTTATAATAATTAGAAACACATATGCACAAAACAATTGAGCCCCAAAATATGTGCAGCAAACTGACAGAATTGAAGGGATAAATAGACTTCTACAATAATAGTCGGAGACTTCACACCATCATCATAGCTATTATTGGTTGAGCACTTACTATTTGCCAAAACTATTCTAGGCATTTTACATATATGAAGTCATTTATTTCACAAAAACTCTTGTGGCAGGTTCCATTACTATCCTCATTTTGCAAAAGAGGAAACCATGGCATAGAAAAGTTAAATGACATGCCAAAGTAACCAAGATGTACATGGCAGAACCTGGATGATAGACTCAGTAAATTAGATTTGGTCCTTAGAGATTTCCTATTCAAATCTCCCACTGAAGGAAGGGGTTTCTTTCTCTGACATTCCGGGTTCTGTGGTCTCTGCAGGAGCACTGTGGATAAGTATCACTGCTTCAAAGAGTAGAGCATTCTAGTATGAGCTATCCTAATTGCTAGAAAGTTTTTCCCTATGTTGAGTTGAAGGCTTTTAACTTTGATTCACTGTTCTTTGTAATAACAGAAAATAAGCCCATCCTTCTGACAGCTATTGAGATATGTGAAGATTGTCATGTTATCATTCAGTGTCACCCCCATCACCATTTAGAAACTTTAATACCATGCTTTCAATGACAAAGCATTTAGACAGCAGATTAATAAGGAAACAGAAGACTTGAACAACACCATAAACCAACTAGACCCAACACAGATGTATAGAACACTCCACCCAAGAACAGCTGAATACACATTCTTCTCAAGTGCACATGGAACATTCTCCAGGATAGACCTTATGTTAGGAGACAAAACAAGTTTCAAAAAATTTCAAAAGACTGAAATCATATAAAGTATCTTCTCTGACCAAATAGAATGAAGCCAGAAATAAAAAAAAAAGAAGGAAAACTGGAAAATTTACAAATATGTGAAAATTAAACAACATTCTCTTAAACAACCAATAAGTGAAAGAAGAAATAATAAAGGATATTAGAAAATACTTTAAGGTGAATGGAAATGAAAACACAACATATCAAAACTTATGGAATGAACTGAAAGCAGTGATCAGAGGGAAATTTATAGTTGTAAATATCTACATTAAAAAGAAGAAAGATCTCATGTCAGTAACCTAATTTTACACTTCAAGGAACTAGAGAAAGGTTAATTGAATAATTTAGCTAGTTCATCTAACACAGTGCTTACTGGAGCTTGGACTGCAGTAGGCACTTAATAAATGTTAGTATCTCACAAACCACTAAAACTAATCATTGGAATACTTTAAAAATGAATGTAGGGTACTATTTACAGCACTGTTTCCCCTTCTGCAGTTTGCTTTGGTGGATTGTGGTATATATATTTTTTTAAATCGAGATATTACACATATACTGTAAATTTCACCCATTTAAAATGTACAATCCAGTGTGTTTTAGTATATTCACCAAGTTGTGTCTTCATCACAACTGTCTAATTCAAGAACATTTTCATAACTCCAAAAAGAAACCCCATACTCATCAGCAGTCACTTCCTGATCATAGGCAACCACTAATCTATATTGTCTCCATGGATTTGCCTTTTCTGGATATTTAATGTAAATGGAATCATAGAATATGTGGCTTTTTGTATGTATCTTTTCAGTAGCATAATATATTCAAGGCTCATTCCTGTTGTAATATGTATCAGTACTTCATTTCTTTTTATTGCTGAATAATTTTCCTTTGTGTGGATATACCACATTTTGTTTATCCATTCATCAGCTGATGGACATTTGAATTGTTCTCACTTTTTGGCTATTATGAATAATGCTGCTGTGAACGTTGATGTATAAGTTTTGGTGAGGACACGTTTTCATTTCTCTTAGGTAGTTACCTATGATTGGAATTGCTGGTTAATGTGATAACTCAATGTTTAACCTTTGAGGAACTGCCAGACTATTTTCCAAAGTGACTGCACCATTTTATGTTCCTGCCAGCAGTGTATGAGTTTTCCAATTTCTCCACATTCTTGCCATTATTTGTTATTATCTGTCTGTTTGATTTTAGCCATCCTTGTGGCTGTGAAGTATCTCATTATGTTTTTATTTTTGATTTGCATTTCCCTAGTGACTAATGATGTTGAACTTCTTTTTATGTGCTTATTGGCCATTTGCATATCTTCTTTGCAGAATTGTCTATTCAAATCCCATGCCCTTTTTTTGTTGTTGTTGTGGAAGATTAGCCCTGAGCTAACATCTGTTGCCAGTACTCCTGTTTTTGCTGAGGAAGATTGGCCCTGGGCTAACATCTGTGCCCATCTTCCTCTACTTTATATGTGGAATGCCTGCCACAGCATGGCTTGATAAGTGGTGTGTAGGTCTGCGCCCAGGATCCGAACCTTTGAACCCTGAGCTGCCGAAGCGGAGTGTGCGAACTACACCACTGGGCCAGCCCTCCATGCCCATTTTTTAACTGGTTTATTTACCTTTTTATTGGTGAATTGTGAGAGTTGTTTATATGTTCTGGATACAACTTCCTTATCAGATACGTGATTTGCAAATATGTTCTTCTATTTTGTGGGTTTTCTTTTCACTTTCTTAATGATGCCCTTTGAAGCGCAAAGGTTTTTAATTTTGATGAAGTCTAATTTATTTATTTTTTTCTTTGCTTGCTTGTAATTTTGGTGTCATATCTAAGAAACCATTACATAATCTGAGGCCACCAAGATTTATGCTTATGTTTTCTTTTAAGAGTTATAGTTTTAACTCTTATATTTATTTAGGTCTTTGATCCACTTTGAGTTAAATTTTTTTATATGATGTGAGGTAGGGGTCCAGCTTTATTGTTTTGCATGTTAACATCCACTTATACTGGCACCATTTGTTGAAAGGACTATTCTTTCCCCCATTGAATTATCTTGGCACCCTTGTGAAAAATTAGTTGCCGATAAATATAACGGTTTATTTCTGGACTCTCAATTCTACTCCATTTATCTATGTGTCCGTCCTTATGCCAATACCACAATGTTTCAATTGCTGTAGCTTTATAGTAAGTTTTGAAATCAGGAAATTTGAGTCCTCCAATTTTGTTTTCTTTTACAAGATTATTTTGAGCCAGCCCTGATGGCCTACTGGTTAAAGTTCAGCATGCTCTGCTTTGGTGGCCCGGGTTAGGTTTCCAGGTGCAGAACCACACTGCTCATCTGTCAGTAGCTATGCTGTTGGTGGTCGCTCACATGGAAGAACTAGAAGGTCCTACAACTAGGATATACAACTATGTACTGGGGCTTTGGGGAGGGGAAGAAAAAAAAAAGAGAGGAAGATTGGCAACAGATGTTAGCTCAGGGGGAATCTTTCCCAGCAAAAAAAAGATTATTTTTGCTATTCTGGGTCCCTTGTATTTCCATATGAATTTTGGGATCGGCTTTTCAATTTTTCCAAAAAAATGCGGTTGGAATTTTGGTAGAGATTTCATTAAATCTGTGGAAGAGTTTGAGAAATGTTGCTAACTTAACACTATTAAATCTTCCAACTCATAAACATGGAATGTGTTTCAATTTATTTAAGTCATCTTTAATTTCTCTCAGCAGTGTTTTGTATGTTTTCAATATATGTGTCTTGCACTTCCTTAATTAAATTTGTTCCTAAGAATTTTATTCTTTTTGATGCTCCCGTGAATGAGATTGTTTTCTTAGTTTCATTTTCAGGTTGTTCATTGCTAATGTATGGAAATACAATTTATTTTTATATAAATATATTGCATATTTGTATATTGTATCCTGCAACCTTGCTGAACTCCTTGATTAGTTCTAATAGAGTTTTTGTGGGTTTCTTAGAATTTTCTATATACAAGATCATGGCATCTGTAACTAGAGGTTGTTTTACTACTTCCTTTCCAATCAGGATGCCTTTTATTTATTTTTCTTGCCTAGTAGCCTTGGCCAGAATCTCCAATACCATGTAGTATGGAAATGGCTGTGTTGCCATTTTTATGAAACGGTGATAGGATATAAACTGTTTTTATATCCATCAATGTTGAAGTGCGGTGGCTTCATGAAATTAGTATCATATTTGTAGGACAGTGATTGGGGCTGTTCTGATCTAAAAAACACGTAACTCTTTTTTTTTAATTGATTGAGGAACACTTTCACAGTTTCCCTTTTTTTCCTTTTAGGTTTTCTCAAATAATGATGAAGGTCTTATTAACAAAAAGCTACCCAAAGAACTTCTCTTAAGGTAAGTGTTGATAAACTTTAAATAATTCAAATTTGATTCAGTCATCAAGTTCCAAGACAGTCTTCTTTCACTCTATGAGTCCATAGCATAGAAAAACAGACAGAATTAGCCTAACTGACTTTTTGTTTTTGTTTTATAGAATGCTGTTCAGCTTGTTGTTAAATTTTACTTGGTCTAATCCAGAATGTACTAAGTATGTACATAGCATTGGTCTGGATTCTTTTTGTAATGTGGTAAGTATTGTAATAATCTTCAGTAGGTGCCATTGTTTTGGTATCAGTAGATAATCTCAATGTAGTCAATAACATCAGGAGAGAGTATTGTTAAGATTGTGAGCTCCTGAAGTCATAGACATTTACATGTTTTCTGATAAATCAGTTTTAAAGTAAGTACAGTTGTATGTTCTTACTGAGCACTTAAAATGCTGTCAGCCCAAATATTGATGTTTTTATCCATTTTATGAGAATTATGTGCTAAGTGACAGTGAGTACTATAAAACAAGCTTCTTTGTCCTTTATTTCTGGCATCACTGAATATATAGTAAATGGTATTTTGCTTGTCATTTCGCAAGTAAAGCTATCAACCAACATTTGTTGACCCTGAGGCACAGTAGTTTTCTTTAGTACTCTGCAATCATCAAAGAAATCCTATTTTAGTTTTGGATATTTTAATTGTTTACAAATAATTAATACATGTATATATGGTAATCTTTGAATGGCATTTCCCGAACTCTTCTCGTATCACTGATGTTCCACAAAACAAAACAGGTTTTGTGATCAAAGAAGTATGGGAGGGGGCCAGCCCGGTGGCGCAAGCGGTTAAGTGCGCGCACTCTGCAGCAGCAGCCTGGGGTTCGCCGGTTCAGATCCTGGGCGCACACCGAGGCACCACTTGTCAGACCATGCTGTGGTGGTGTCCCATATAAAGCGGAGGAAGATGAGCATGGGTGTTAGCCCAGGGCCAGTCTTCCTCAGAAAAAAGAGGAGGATTGGCAGATGTTAGCTCAGGGCCGATCTTCCTCACAAAAAAAAAAAAGAAGAAGTATAGGAAACACTGGGTTAACAAAACCAGTTTCTTTGCTACGTGACTTCCTAGAGCCTTAATAGGCTAATATGCATGGTGATGCTCCCAGATGGATAGTTGTGGCATTTCAAACTTATTGAGCATGGAATCCTTTTAATATTCCATGGAAAAAATTTTGGGAAGTGCTAACATACATTAAGAGATTGACCAGCTGACTCCATTCCTTGGTGGTGCTTAATTTCATTTTAACATTTGGGAAATGAGGATGAGTTTTGTTTACATATGGGAGTTCACTACAAAGTTACTGTGTAAATGCCACAGATTACTCTCCTTGACCGTCCTCATTATGTTAGACATTTTTTCTTGAGTCAGAAATGGGGCGAGGACACAGCTTTGTGGTGGTGATCACATTTCAGGGGCATTTAGAGGGTGTTTCATTAGTCATCAGGTGTTGTTTGACACTGTTGTCATGAGCTCATTCTACTCAGTTAATAAAAAGGAAAATTAACGACAGGATCATATGAAAAATACAGCAATTATATTTTATTTCAATAAAGCAAATATTTGTCTGGATAAGAGAGAGTATTCTTTGGCATTTTAGACCATTTTAAAGTTAAGAAAGTGGTAACAAGGAAGGAATGATACAAACCCACAAGGTCTTGATCAAGCACAGTAAGCTGTTAGAACCAATATTGCTGGGCTAGGGTGGGCAGGCTGTTACCATACAACTGTAGGGGATGCCATCCACAACACACTACAAAGTGGATGGTGTACCTTAGAATTGTGCAGTGTTTCATTCTTGGTCTGAACGGTTTTATAGCACAGACATCAAGTTGTAATGTGAATATGTCATTCTTACTCTGGAGAATCATAACCAGCTTCAGGCAGACTCGTATTAGTCATTTAGCAGTGGAGTGTGATTAAATGCTACCCTTCTTGTGAATACTGCTGGTATCTGTGACTAAAGGCTGCTAACTTAATATTTTTTCCCTTTTGGTAGGGTTAGCTTTTACACTGTACTCAGCCATGGAACAGTTTCTATCAGTTAACAAAAACAAGGAGGGGGGAATTATATCACTTTAGATGCTAGTGTGATTTCTAAACTGCTGTTTCAGAAATTTTAGTTCTTTTAAAGATCCATGTTGGACCCAGCTGTTAAGAATCCTGGAGTTACTGTTTTTGAATCACGCCATAAGGCTCATACATAGATCGTTTTTCAAAAAGAATTGCCGTTTGAGAGCAAATGTTCATAACATGTCTGTTCATAGATATGCGTTCGCACTTCTGTTCTTATTTTGGAGTCTGTAAGGAGAATTTAAATTTTAAAGTGCTTCTACTACAGGTCTTCTCTGACTTGCGAGTCTCAAAATTAACTCTTGTCAACCATGATATTTTAATTGTTGTTGGTCTTTAAATCATTTTTGCCATTTTACTCTCAGACTTTCTATTCTCAGTAATAATAGCTCTCCCCTTTTCTAGTCTCCCTTTCTAAGCAAAATTTTGAAGAAGGATTTGAGCCAGGTTACCAAAGCAGCCATCTTCATCATCAGTTAATTCCACAGCAAAGTGAGTGAGTGTGGCAAAGTCTCCGCCTCCTGGAGCTTAAGTGTTGATTATTTTTGCTCAGTTAAATGATGTCTTCATACTTGCAATCTGTCCTAGGCTTACATTTTTACTTCATATTGTAGACTTCTTTGTGGCAGTGCAAACTGTCATTCCTATTCTTGTTGAATTCCTGTTCACTGTCGGTCTTACTTCATCAATAGATAGGAAATCTTTGAGTTTATGACAATCTTATTCGCTTGCAGCTGAGGTCATTTTCTCTTCTGCCATTTTTACCTGCATCTGTTACCACCCTCTTCAGTTCTCTACTAGCTTCCATTAGTGATCACGCCAAGTGAAGACTCAGCTTCTCCTTTGGAACTGCTAACAAGCATAACCTGGAATTGTGTGCTTCTTTCATCTCTCTATATTGCTTTGAATTCACTCAGAAAGATCTGTGAGATTTTTTCCATGTGGTCATCTTATTGCTGGTTTTAAGACTACCCGATATTAATTCACAGATTCCTTCTACTACTCAATTTCAGTTTGTTACTTAATAAGTTTTTACAATTTTGCTTTTTATGCTCAGCTTTCACTCATAAATTAAAGGTACTCAAATTCTCCCTCTCTGCCCTTCACTCTTACACAGTTCAACAAACAGCTTGTAATTTTACTCTTCTTGGGGAGTTGCCTATATACTGTTTATAACAATGGGAATATTTAATTTGTTGTAATCTACATATCTATTAGTGAGGTGGGTTCTCCTTATGTATATTTGTCCCCATCGTTATAATCTGTATTACTTTTGGAGCCAGAGTTGGTTGAGATTTCAGCTCTCCCCATTTATTAGTTACGTGACCTTAAAGTGACTTAACCGTAATTTCCCATATCGGTAAAATGAGAATAGTAATAGTTCTTACCTTATGGGGTTGTTACTCTTAGAGTACCTGGCATTTAATAAATGTTAAATAAATGTTGCTCTCATTGTTATTAATATCAATTTTGGATGCCTGAAAACTTAATAAATGCTGTTTGACAATGCAGTCAGTTTTAATGCAAATAACTGGCAAAAGCAAGCTGTCCTGATATGGGTCTTAACATATACTGCTGCTAACAATATTTCAATAGGGAACCTGATTATTAAGTAAGTTAATGTAGCCTAATGCTTCATTTCATCAACCTGGACTAATTCAGTCTCAATGAAAATTGCATACTACTATCTGATATTAAACAGACAACTACTAGGGCCTAAGCAGATTAGTGGTGGTAAGACAGGGATAATTATTTTGTATTATAAAAAAGGCAGTCTCTTGGAAGGAACTCCTGTTTTGAGAAAAGAAGTCTTATGTGAGTTGAATATTGGCCTAAAACTCAGATTATAAATTTTAACAATAATTTGTTTGACCTGAAGTTTTTACTTCTATTATGGTTGCTTTCAGATATTAATGATGAAATGAAAATACATGTAAACTACTTCACAGGAGATAGGGAGTGCTACATGCAGTAAATATTTTAAAACATTCTCAGAAGATAAAGCTCTTGTTAGTAATAAATAATAATGAAAGAAACCTCTTATTAGACACATTTTTAAAAACTTAAATTACCGTTATTTATGTCATTTTCTTTCCTGTTAAAGTTAATGTGAATATATCACAAAATTAAGTACTAATAGTGTTTGTTGGCTTGATGAAGGAAAGTTTGATTGCCCCGAACAGGAGAGCTGAGCCTAATAATTCTGGGCAAATGAAATCAACTACACAATTACATAATTTGGCAGTTTTACTAGTTTGCTAGGGAAAGTTATAAGATTACTAGCACATAAATTTTCAAATTTGCCTTTTCTAAAATTGGTAAGCCAATTCCATGAGTGAAAATAATTGTGGTTTTTGTTGCAGTCATTAAGTTACAGCCCAGTGTTTATGTGTAATTTGGGGACTTTGAGGAGCAGTGCAGTAAAGGGCTCGTTCCTGTTTTGGGCATCATTCAGTGGGTATTCTTGCCTGCTGGTTGGTTTCAGCACTCCCTGGACTTTTTCAAGGACTGGTGCCTCTACCTCCTGCTGTCTTTGATGCCTTATATATATTCCAAGGCAGCTTAGCAGGTAAGATGCTTTTTTGGGGGGTACATACTACAAATTCAAGTTCAAGCATCTGTACAGATTTCTTTTTTTTGTTAAAGAGGTTTTTTTTTGGTTTGTTCCTTTTTATTGTTTTTTTTTTTTTACCTTGCATGAGGCAGTACAGGGCTGAAGTAGTGTGTGCTGAAATCAAATGCAGAAGCTTAAAGGTCGTTCCTTTTCATTACCTCGGTATACTATTATATACTGTTTTAGGGTTGGCATCTAAGTCCAAATCATGGCAGAGCAAATTTTCCTTAGTCCAGGTTGGAGTTATGCTTATACATTAAAACTCTGATGATGCCTTTGGATTTTTTATCTACGTTGAGGTGGTGTGAAACACCAGTAAAGCTCCACTGATAGGAAGGGAAGAACTAGTACATTCTGCTCCAAAGTTTTATCCCTGGAAAGTTATGTTAGAGACCTGTTAATTTAAAAACTGAATTCTACAGTAGCTACAACAGAAAAGATTGGTAAATTTGACTCTATGAGCAGTAAAATATGGCAAAATATACCATACCAAAGATAAATAGCACATTGATAGGTGAAATAATTAGAATATATATTATAAGCAAGGGCTATGTTCTTCGACATACAAAGAAAAAAAATCTTAAAAATTATTAAGATGAGACAGAGAGGCCGGCCCCACGGCATAGTGGTTAAGTTTGGCATGTTCTGCTTCGGCGGCCTGGGTTCATGGGTTTGGATCCCGGGTGCGGGCTACACCACTTGTCAGCCACACTGTGGCAGCAACCTACATATAAAGTGGAGGAAGACCAGCACAGATGTTTGCTCAGGGCTAATCTTCCTCAGCAAAACAAAAAAAAAAAAGGTGGATTAACTCTATTAGAAAAATAGTTTCAAGAGGGTATGAACAAAGGAAGAAATACAAAAGGCCAATAACTGTATAAAAAGATGCTCAATCAGGCCTATATTTAAATACAAATCAAAGTAATGAGATATTACTTATCTGACTGGGAAAACCCCAAAAGTTTGATAATATCAGGTTTTGGCAAGGAGGTAAGAGACAGACACTCTAAAATTCTTTATAAACTGTTGTAGCCATTCTTTGGGACCACTGGGGAAAATTTTTCAAAATGCTAGGTATACATATCCATTTCTGGGAACTTACTAACAGATATATTTGCAAAGATAAATATGCAGGGATGATGACTGCAGCTTTTTTTTTTTCTTTCACTGTGGTTAAATTGAATTACTGATAATTCTTGGTGTATGATACACTTCCTCACTGATCCGTGCATTGCCCTTTCCCCTCCCCATCATCTAGTTATTATCAAGAACTTTGTGTTTATGATTCCTTTCTTTAAAATTTTTTTTTATCTTAAAAGTAAACATTATATTGTTTGGTCAAATATATTTGTTTTTATTAACTTTATAAAAACAAAGTATATTGTATCTTCTGAGACATGCTTTTCGCTCAAAGTTGTTACTAAGAGTGATCCATGTTGCTCTCTTTGCCTGTTACTCATTCATTTTTACTGCTGTATAATATTATGTTGTGTGAATATACTAGAATTCACGTATTGAGTCTTCTTTTGATGAGTACTTGGGTTTCCAGTTTGTTAATAAAAGTAGAGTTGCTGTGAACATCCTTGTAAATGTCTCCTGGTACAAGTATACAAAAGTTTCTCTAGGAGTGGAATTACTGGGGGTCATAGACTCTACAGATATTTAACTTTATATAGTAATATTGTACTGTTTTTCCAAAGTGGTCTTATTAATTTACATTCATATGAACAATGGATTAGAGAATCTGTTGAGTTTCTCCTTTCCAACATTTAGTGTTATTACATGTCTTAAGTGTAGAATAGCATATCATTGTGCTCTTGATTTGAATTTCTCTGAATCTAGTAATGTTGAGCATCTGTTTATATGTTTATCAGTCACATGTATTACCTCTTCCTCCTCTGAAATGCATGTTTATAATTTTTGCTATTGGGTTGTCTCTTACTGATCTGTAGTTGTCTTTTTTTTCCCCTCTTTCTTGTTTTTAACATTACTATATCTTCTTTATTTTTTTCTTCATTCAATTTTCCAAATAGTGTCCTAATTTAATAATCTTTATAAGAGAGCAATTTGGGGTTTTAATGATTAATATTAATACTTTACTCACTATGATGATTATTACAATTTTCAATTTTTTTCTTTATCTTACTAATTCTGCCTCTTTCCTGCTTAAAACCTTTCTATTGCCTTTAAAGTCCACTTAAGTTATGATGACTTAAATTGTTCTCCCAGACTGTCCACTTATTATCTCTTATTCTATCTAATCTCTTAACTCTTTTCCAACTTCCTTGTAAATTCTGGCAACTCTGATTGACTTCCAGTCCCTGAAACTGTCATTCTCTAATTTGTTCTCTCCCGTGTTCATACTGCTTCTTGAAAGTGTCCGTCTTTTGCTTACCCCTTCTTTCACCTAGTTCAGCGTAAGACTTTCCCTAAGTTCAAGGCCATGTTCTCTCCCTCTTGGGTGTGCCTATAGGTCCTTTAAGCATTTGTAATTTCTGGTGTTTGGCCTAGATTTTATATTCCATAACACAGTAAATCTAACTTTTAAAAAAAATGGAAATATATAAAATTGACGTATTATATTAGTTTCAGATGGTCTACATAATAATTTGATATTTGTATGTATTACAAAATGATCACCACAGTGGGTCTAGTTAACATTTGTAACCATGCCTAGCTAGAAAATTTTTTTCTTTTGATGAGAACTTTTAAGATCTATTCTCTTAGCAACTTTCAGATATGCAATACAAAATTATTAACTATAGTCCCATGCTGTACATTACATCCCCATGACTTATTTATTTTATAACTGGAAGTTTGTATGTTTTGACCCCCTTCACCCAATTTGCCCACCCTCCACTCCTTGCCTCTGGCAACCACAAATCTGTTCTGAGCTTGATATCTATGAGCTCAGTTTTTGTTTTGTTTTTCTTAGGTTCCACATATTAGTGAGATCATATGGTATTTGTCTTTCTCTGTGTGACTTATTTCACTTAGGATAATGCCCTCTAGGTCCATCCATGTTGTCACAAATGGCAAGTTTTTTTATTTTTTATGGCGGAAAAATATTCCATTGTGTATATATACACCACATTTTCTTTATCCATTCATCCCTTATGGGCATTTAGGTTGCTTCTCTATCTTGGCTATTGTAAATAATGCTGCAATGAACATGGGGGTACAGATATCTTTTCCAGTTAGTGTTTTCATTTTCTTTGGATAAATACCTAGAAGTGGAATTGCTGGATCATATGGTAGTTCTATTTTTAATTTTTTGAGGAACCTCCATACTGTTTTCCATGGTGGCTGCACCAATTTACATTCCCACCAACAGTGCACAAGCTTCCCTTTTCTCCACATCCTCACCAACACTTGTTATTTCTTGTCTTTTTGATAATGGCCATTCCAACAGGTGTGGAGTGATATCTCATTGTAGTCTTAATTTGCATTTTCCTGATTAGTGATGTTGAGCACCTTTTCACGTACCTGTTGCCCATCTGGATGTCTTCTTTGGAAAAATGTCTATTTAGATCCTCTGCCCATTTTTTAAATCAGATTGGTTTTTTTTGCTATTGAGTTGTATGAGTTCTTTATATATTTTGGATATTAGCCCCTTATCAGATATGATTTGCAAATATTTTCTCCCATTCAGTAGGTTGCCTTTTCGTTTTGTTCATGATTTCCTTGGCTGTGCAGAAGCTTTTTAGTTTGATGTAGTTCCACTTGTTTATTGTTCTTTTGTTATCTTTGCTTTTGGTGTCAAATCCAAAATATCATCTCCAAGACTGATGTCAAGGAACTTACCACCTATGTTTTCTTCTAGGAGTTTTATAGTTTCCGGTCTTTCATTCAAGTCTTTAATCCATTTTGAGTTGCTTTTTTGTGTATGGTATAAGATAGTGGTCCACTCATTCTTTTGCGTGTGGCTGTCCAGTTTTCCCAACCCTCTTTATTGAAGAGACTGTCCTTTCCTCATTGTATATTCTTGACTCCTTTGTTATAAATTAATTGCCCACGTATGCATGGGTTTATTTTTGGGCTCTTTATTCTGTTCCATTGATCTGTGTCTGTTTTTTTGCCAATACCATACTGTTTTGATTACTATAGCTTTGTAATATAATTAGAATTCTATTGAGTTCTTTATATTCTCAGTACAATCTTTGTACTGAGATTAATATTTATCTGACAAGTGTTTTCTCCCAGCTTGTAATTTGTTTTTTCACATTCCTGAAGGCATATTTTGATGTAAAGACACCTTTTACGAAGTCAGATATATCAATATTTTCTTTTATGGTTAGTGTTTTTTGTGTTTTGTTAAGGAACGTCTTCCTTATCCTGAGGTCAGAGATACTCACATATATTTTCTTCTGAAAGTTTAAAAATTTTGTTTTTGACATTTCAGTTTTTAATCATTCTCGTGTGGATTTTTATGCTGTGAGATAGGAATCCATTTTTATTTTCTTTTCCATGTGGATTTATCAATTTTTCCTGGTTCATATTTTGAATGGTTCTTCTTTTCCTCCATATCACCTCTGTAATATAATCTATTATATAAATATATATGTATTTCTAGAGTCTTTATTCTGTTCCATTAGTTTATTTTCTATGTGCTAATACTGCGTAGGAGGCATCTCTATTTTTGAGTGACCATGGCCTATAAATTTATATTTCTTATTGTTTTTATCTGATTTGTTAATTAATACAAGCCTCAGATTTGAATTGTGGACTATTCAGTCTTTTCCTGTTCTCTGGAAGAGTCTGTGTGTCTTAGTTTAACTGTTCCTTGAAAGTCTAATAGAACTGTAAAATTGTCTGAGCACAGAATTTTCTTTGTAGAAAAATTTTTAACTACTTTAATTTGTTTGATCTGAATAGGGATTTTCAAGCTTTCTACTGTTATTGTATTGCTGTTTCTCCCTTTACATCTGTTAATATTTGGTTTATATATTTAGGTGTTCCTATGTTGAGTGCATAAATATTTACAAATGTTATATCCTCTCATAGGATTGACCCCTTTATCATTACGTGATAACCTTCTTTGTCTCTTATTACAGTTGTCTTTAAGTGTATTTTGTCTGATATAAGTATAGCTACCCCAGCTTTCCTTTGGTTTTCATTTGCATGGAATATCTTTTTCCGTCCTTTCACTGCCAGTCTGTGTGTGTCCTTCCATCTGAAATGAGCCTCTTGTAGGTGGCGTATAGATGGGTCTTTTTTTTTTTTAATATCCATTTAGCCACTCTCTGTCTTTTGACTGGAGAATTTAGTCCATTTACATTTAAAGTAATTATTGATAGGTATGTGCTTATTGCCATTATGTTAATTGTTTTCTGGCTGTTTTGTAGTTTCTCTGTTCCTTCTCTTGCTCGCTTCCTTTGTAATTTGATGCTTTTTTTGTAGTGGTATGCTTAGATTCCTTTCTATTTTTTGTGTATCTACTATAGGTTTTTGCTTTATGGTTACCATGAGGCTTACATAAAACAACGTATATTTATAACAGTCTATTTTAAGTTGATAAACAACTTGAGTTTGAATGCATTCTAAAGCTCTGCATTTTTACTCCCCCCAACAGTTTATGTTTTTGATGTCACAATTTACGTCTCTTTGTCTTTTGTATCCCTTAACATATTATTGTAGTTATAGTTCTTTTTACAACTTTTGTCTTTTAACCTTCATGCTGACTTTATAAGTGATTACCTCACAACCTATACAACATTAATTTATTCAGGATTTTACTATATATTTACCTTTACCAGTGAGATTTATACTTTCATGTGTTTTTCTGTTACTAGTTTGCACCTTTTAGTTTCAGGGTAAAGAGGTCCCTTTAACATTTCTTATAAGGCCAGTCTAGTGGTGATGAACTCCTTTAGCTTTTGCTTGTCTGGAAAATTCTTTATCTCACCTTCAATTCTGAATGACAGCTTTCTAGGTAGAGTGTTCTTGGTTGGAAGTTTTTTTCTTTCAGCTCTTTGAATATATCATGCCACTCCCTTCTGGCTTGCAAAGTTTCCGCTGAAAATCTGCTGATAGTCTTATAGAGGTTCCCTTGTATGTAACAAATTGTTTTTCTTTTGCTGCTTCTAAGATTCTCTTCTTGTCTTTAACTTTTGATTCTTCATAATGTGTCTTAGTGTGGGTCTCTTTGGGCTCCTCTTATTTGGATCTCTCTGGGCTTCCTGGATCTGGATGTCTGTTTCCTTCCCCAGGTTAGAGAAGTTTTCAGCCATTATTTCTTTAAAAAATTTTCTGCCCCTTTCTTTCTCTCTTCTCTTTCTGAGATCTCTGTACTGTGAATGTCAGTCCTCTTGATGTTGTCCTGTAAGTCCCTTAAGCTATCTTCACTTTGTTTCTTTTTGCTGCTCTGATTGGGTGAGTGCCACTGCCGTGTCTTTGAGTTCACTGATCCTTTCTTCTGCTTCATCTAGTCTACTGTTTAACCCCTCTAGTGTATTTTTTACTTCATTTATTGTATTCTTCAGTTCTGTGATTTCTATTTGGTAATTCCTTATTTTTTCTGTCTCTTTGTTGAAGTTCTCACTGTGTTCGTCTGTTCTTCTCCTGAGCTTGGTGAGCATCTTTATGGCCGTTATTTTGAACTCTTTATCAGGTAAATAACTTATCTCTGTTTTATTAAGTTTTTTTTTTTTTTTCCTGATCTTTTAGCTTGTTCTTTTGTTTGGAACATATTGTTTTGTTTGTTTCTTCATTTTGCTTGACTCTCTTTGTTAGTTTCTATGCCTTAGATAAAACAGCAGCCTCTATGAGTCTTGAAGGAGTGCCCTTATATAGGAGTTAACCTTATTGTTTAACTTAAACCTACCCTAGCTGTTAGTTGTTTCTAAAACCTTTGTGATTGTCTAAGCAGCCTATTTTATTTTTAGTGGCTCCTAGTAGTTGAGGGTGTGCCAAGACCTGTCAGTGTCCCTAAGGGGAGAATCTCAGTCAACACCTGGGTTCAGGCTGATGGGAAGCCAGGCCCTCGGGCAGCAGCTTTTAAAGTATGCCAATATATACATTCTTGTGGGACTGCAAGCCCTGCTGGCCACCAGAGCCAGGTGATCTAGAGGTGCCCTTTAGACAGCAGCCACATAAATTGGGGCACTAGGTGAGTGTATAAGCTTTTTTTTTGGGATATACCAGCAACCTGGAGTGAGGCAGAGGGAGGGCACAAAGAAGGCGTCCCTGGAGAACATCTTAGTAGGTCCCTAGATATGTGCCAAAATAGAATCCTGCTCCTCAGACTGAAGCTCCAGGACAAGCAAATAGGCTTCTTTCACATAAAGACTGGGATGTCTTTCAGTCTGCTGTTTGCACTGTGTCCTGGGGTTGGTAGCCAGCTAAGAACTGTCACATCAAGTGTTACAGTCCCTTGGGATTCAGGAATATAAGCTCCACTGGGCACCAGAGCCAGGTGATCAAGGGATGTCCCCTGGGCAGCAGCCACAAAACCTGGGGCACCAGACACATGTAAAAGCTTCCCTCCATAAGATACTGGTGCTCTGGAGTGCAGCAGAGGGAGAGAGCTAAGATAGCATTTGCCCTCTGAGGTCTCTGGAGAGGATTATGTTGGCCCTTAGATGTATGTTTAATTAATTAGAAACCTAGCTCTCAGGCTGCACCTATGAAGATGAGTTAATAGGCCTCTATCACAGAAAGACTGGGCACCTCAGTCTGTTGCCTCTTGGTGTGCCCTAGAGGTGGTAGCTGGTTAACAACGCTTTCCCCATTGGTTACAGTACTGTGGGACTTGCAAGTGTAAGCCCTGCTGGCCACCAGAGCCAGGTGGCTTAAAGGTATCCCCTGGGTAGCAGCCACAAAAATCAGGGCACCAGATGAGGGTGCAAGCCCCTTTCTGGGAGATACTGGTGAACTTAAATGAGGCAGAGGAAGACTTCAAAGATGCTGCCCACTGGCTGGAGTGAGGGAGAATGCAAAGATGGCGCCTGTTGGCCTCCATCCATGGAGGGCATTTCAGTAGGGCTCTAGATGTGGCCTGCCCTTAGATAGGCCCTTAGGTGTATGTTTAATTAGATGCCTGCTCCTTAGTCTGATGCTTTAAGATAAGCAAATAAGCCTCTTTCACAGAAAATCGGGGCACTTTTCAGTTGGCTGCCTCTGCGCTGGACCCTGGCATGGGTGAGTCTGTGTGCTTTAGCCCTTTGAGAACCATTTCTCAGTTCACTGTAGCCTTGTGGGTCTCGTGGACACAAGCCCTGTTGACTTTCAAAGCTAGATGTTTTGGAAGTCGTCTCTCTGGTGCAGGTCTTAAATGTTTTGGGGCCTGATGTTAGGTTCAAACCCTTCGCTCCTCTGGGAGAAGCTTGGCGTTTTGCATTTCTTCCCAATTGCGGGTCACACACTGGGGGTGGGGTTTATGGTGAGATTGTGTCTCAGCCTCTCCACCCACTTTGATGTGGGTTTTTCTCATTTGCCCAGTGTGCAGGAGTCACTCAGCTAGTTTTGGGGTATTTTTCAGAGGAAATTGTTCTATATGCAGCTGTAGATTTGGTGTGTCTGTGGCACAGTTGAGTTTAGGATCTTGCATTGTCATCTTCAACCAGAACCCTAAGCTTGTTTTTCAAATGATTAAAACCTTTGCTGATTTTTGACTCCTTGGCCTATCAATAATCAAGAGAAGTATGTTGAAATTTCCAACTGTAATGTTTTTTTGTATAATTCTAGTTGTAGTTCACAATTTTTTATGTATTTGGAGGCAGCATTATGTACAGATGTATTTTAAATGGTTACATTCTCGGGGCTGACCCAGTGCCTTAGTGGTTAAGTGCCCACGTTCCACTAGTGGCGGCTCGGGTTCAGATCCCGGGCGCGCACCGACGCACTGCTTCTCCAGCCATGCTGAGGCCGCATCCCACATACAGTAACTAGTAGGATGTGCAACTGTGACATACAACTGTCTACTGGGGCTTTGGGGAAGAAAAAAAGGAAGAGGATTGGCCATAGATGTTAGCTGAGAGCTGGTCTTCCTCAGCAAAAAGAGGAGGATTAGCATGGATGTTAGCTCAGGGCTGATCTCCCTCACAATAAATAAATAAATAAATAAATAAATAAATAAATAAATAAAATAAAATAAATTGTTACATCCTCATGGTGAAGTGAATGTTTTATTATTATATAGCTATCATCTCTATTCTCCTTTATGTTTCTAATCTTGAAATCTTTTTTATCTGATAGTAATATAGTGGCACTAGCTTTCTTTCAGTTAGTGTTTGCCTACTATCGATTTTTCAATCCTTTTATTCTTTTTTTTTTTTTTTTTTTGAGGAAGATCAGTGCTGAGCTAACATCCATGCTGAATCCTCCTCTTTTTTGCTGAGGAAGGCCGGCTCTGAGCTAACATCTACTGCCAATCCTTCTCCTTTCCGCCCCCCCCCAAAGCCCCAGTAGATAGTTGTACGTCATAGTGGCACATCCTTCTAGTTGCTGTATGTGGGATGCGGCCTCAGCATGGCCGGACAAGCGGTGCATCGGTGTGCGCCTGGGATCCGAACCTGGGCCGCCAGTAGCGGAGCACGTGCACTTAACCACTAAGCCACGGGGCCGGCCCCTTTTATTCTTTTTTAAAAAACTTTCTATGAAACAATTTTAGGGCAAAAGTACATGATGATCCACAATATTGATCGCACATGGTATAATCTACAGTAAGATTTAGATAAGTGCGTAGAGGAGCATGATGGGAAATTCTTATGGACCAGGCCTAAAAGTGGCACATATCATGTCCTCACATTCACTTGACAGCAGTTCAACTACATAGGCTCGCTAACTGCAAAAGAGGCAGAGGCAGCTAGCAGCTCTCCAAAATCCATGTAGTCCTGTTCTTCGTGGGCACATAGACCACATGTATGCCCAGGAAAAAGAGAAAAACATGAAATTTGGTGAGCAGCTAGCCTCTTATGCCATAGTCTGCCTTTCTGGTAAGCAGGTTACCATGTTGATGACCCTTCTTTCCACACAGAACACACCTCATCCCCAAGAGGTAAACCAGATCTCATCCATTCACTGCATCCAGTTTGAAGTCAGGGATCTGTGAGTGATGTGCAGTCCTCTCCATCATATCTGCATCTGATGCTTCATGGTTTTGTTACCTTCTCCTAACTACTGTCCCTCACTCCTAATTCAGGACAGGGACAGGATAACTTCAATAAACAATAAAACTTGGAAAGGGAAAGAATGGAAGACACAGCAGTTACTATTCTGTAGCAATGATGAGATTCTGCCAGGCAGGCATGATGAAGTCCCCCTTGTCTTAGCAGTAGAGGAAGTTCCTATTCTGTTTTCTGGGAGGGATTCCCTTACCATTGGTCTTGATGACTCTTAACTTCAACCTCTGAAAGGTTCTTCCTTGCCCATTGTCTTCCATAACTATATCTGAAGTGAATGTTAGGGAATATTTCTTTCCTAGGGGCTATTTTTATTTCACAGCCATTTCCTACCTGTGCAGTTCGGAGACCTGAGGTTTAGTTTATAATCACAGCGTATTTTAGGCTAGGCTTATGGATTCTTTGACAGAATTTAACAATTTGGTGGTCTTCTAATCTATTTGATTCTGATTAGTTCCCAGTGCCCAGAACCACACCCACAGTTCTTAGAGTACAGCCTCAGGCCTCCTTTATTTTACTTTTTTGCTTTCTGGCCCCTATGCCTTTCTTTCTCAGGGGTATCTACCTTGAGACATCTGAAACAATAGGCTTGGAAAGAAAGGGAGCAACTTTCATCTGATCTTTGCTACAGAGTTTAGTTATTCTATTTAACAGAGAAGTCTGGATAATCTCTTGTAGCTCAAGGTGCTTTTAAGTCTTAATTTCTACCATGTGGTATTTAGAAATAGTTGGCCGTTCCAACTGTCTGAGGCCATCAGTTTCTGTACTCTCTCTCCTTTTATTTCTGCTTGCAAACCAACCAGTTCTTTCCTGAGTACTTTCTTTCTTGTAATGCCTTGCTAAATACAGCAAGGAGAAACCATTATTCACGAACATTTTGGTACTTTCCAACCTCTTCTCTAGATTTACATGCTTTTCTGCCCTCCACATTATCACAGTCAATAATATCACATTAACAAATGTCTTCATCTTACCAGCTCTGATATGTGTTTGCTGTGCTGTCAGCCACTAGATAGATATCACATATTATAGATTTTTGTTCTAGAAGCACTCCATTTCAAGGTATCTCTTTCTTTATTAGTGTATTTAGAGTAGGCTGATGTGGCATATATATCTAATATACTCCTAATGTCTTACACACAACAGAAGGTTACTTATTACTTAACTAATAGAATTGGATGTGTTCTATGAAGAAGTCAGCAGGGCAGCCCTGCTCTCTGCAGTTATTGAGGACCTGGTTGAAGGAAACTCTGCTGTCTTAAACCACAGCTTTCCTCCAACTAGCTCACTTCCCATGGCTAGCTCTCAGTTATGTGGCTGCATGTACCTGCAAGGGAGCCAGGAAATGAAGTACAGATGTTTACCCAGGAAGTAATTGTCATTGTCTTGTAAAATTGAACATTGGCATATTCTGTGACCCAGCATTGCTGCTTTTGAGTATACCCTAAAGAAGCTCTTGCAAATGTACACCTTGTGACCAGGTGACATGTATAAAAATGTTCATAGCAGTGCTATTGACAGTAGCAAAAATATTGGAAACAACCAGATATTCATTAACTGGAATATGGAATATTCTAAATTAGTGAAATGTACTACAGTCTCACAAAATGGCATGGATAAATCTTAGTATTATAATGCTGAGTGAAAAAAGGCTAGTTGCAAAAGACTATATACAGCATGTTCCATTTTTATAAGATTCAGAATCAAGCAGAACTACATGGTATATTGTTAGGAATGTATACATTGTGATAAAATTATTAGGCAAGGGAACAAAAAACAGAAATCATGAGCATGTTTATTGGTTGAGAGGTAGAGAAAGGAAATAAGGGAGGGACACAAAGTAGATGCAGTGATACTGGGAATGTTCTAGTTTTTAAGTTTGAGTGGTGATTCATACTATTTTATTATTAAGGACTGCAAAGTGTCTTAAATTCTTTTGTGGGCACCAAAATATTCCTAATAAAAAGATTTATGAAAAGTTTGAAAGGTATGAAGAGAGTCTATTATGTTTTTTTCTTTTCTCAATTTGTCTTCTGATTACTGTTTTTTGTTCTTGTGCCTAACTATCTTGTTGCTGGGTCTTCCCTTTGCTATCTTTTAGGGTTAGGTGTTCCTAATCTTTATTAATATCTTGTTTCCATTTCACATTCAGAACTATTCCCATTGCTGTGGAAACCTCTTTAATTGCCACCTTACTAAGTTCATTGTTAATTTCTCAGATGACTTTTATTAAAATCCAGAGTTACCTTTATTCATGCTTTATTGTAGCTTGATTCAATCTTAGTAATACATTCTACCTGGATTTTCTTTCCGGTGTTGACTTTGCAAATCTTCGCTCTCCAGCTTCATGGCACAGTTGTCTAACCTTGGAAAATTTCACATTTCTCATCAGTTAGTTGACTTACATTTTAAAAATTAAATCTTTCTTCTTCTAGGAACTCAATTATGGATTCTTTAAGATCACTAGCATTATGGCAGAAGTAGATTCATCATTGTTTAAGCCTCTTGCATTTGCATGAAGTCATTGATCTTTCCTCATACTATATCCTTCTTGTTAAAATGTCTTAAATTTAGTCAGAAGCTGACTAGTTTCATTTTATGGTTTGTTTTATTTTAGTTACTATTTAGTGCTCAATATTTATGATGAGACCTTTATTTATGAATTAGTAATAGAAAAATTGGAACCCAGCCATAAAAATATCTATTATTTGTCAGAAAATTTGATGATTACAGATTTTACTAAGGAGCTAATTAACTTAGCTTTAAGTTCCCTTGAAAATATGGAGAGTCAAAACCAGAGAGAGACTGTGCATTCATGTGAGGCTAATTTTGCTATTCTGGATTCATTTTCTTTCTTTAATTTTTAAATTAAAAAGCTTGATAGTTTTAGCAAGTGACACAATTAAAAGATGCATAAAGAAAAAGATAAATCTCCCTTTAACATACTTTAGCTCTTGCACCCTGAGATAACAAGTGTAAATAATGTCTGTACTTTTGGAAACATTTCTGAAATGGTTAACTCTTTTTGTGCTAACTTGTAATTACTTGGCGGTCCAGTGGTTAAGATTTGGTGCTCTCACCACTGTGGCTTGGATTTGTTTCCCGGTCAGGGAACCACACCAGCCCGTCTGTTGGTTGTCATGCTGTCGTGGCTGCATGTTGCTGTAATGCAGAAAGCTATGCCACTGGTATTTCAAATAACTGCAGGGTCACCCATGGTAGACAGGTTTCAGCAGAGCTTCCAGACTAAGACAGACTAGGAAGTAGGACCTGGCTACCCACTTCCAAAAAAATTGGCCATGAAAACCCTATGAATAGCAGCAGAGCATTGTCTGATATAGCACTGTGTAGGGGAGGAAGACAATTCCTCTACCTTCTAGGTCATTCTCGCTGGTCTGTGAATTAAATTGACATGAGACAGAATAACAGGAGAAAATCAAACAAAGCTTTATAACATGTATACATGGGAGAAACCCAGGAACCTGAGCAACTCACCAGAATGGCCAAACCTGCCACCTTAAATACTATCTTCAGCTAAAAACAAAGGAGGATGTTGGGGGTAGTGGTTTGGGGCTTCAGAGGGGAGGAAGGCAGTTTACATGGAGATGGAAATGCAAATGTTTGTTAAACAAGTGTTTGTTGGGCCGTCTGTAGACAATGGTATCTTAACATGTACCTAGGAACCTAAGAACCATGTTACTAGGAACCATGTACCTAGGAACAGGCCTTCTACCTTAAATTCTTTTGGGCAGTTGGAGGGGGAAGGTAAAAGTTTCCGTCAGTCTTTTTGTCCTTAAAAATAATCAAGGCAAAGAGACATTTTTTTTGGGTGGCCAATTCTGATCCCCCACAGCTGGAAGGTGAGAGGATGGTGCAAAAAGACCAGGCAGAGTTTCGCTCTGCTGTACACAGGGTGTCTAGGAGTCGGCATCAACAATACAGCACTAACAACATAATTATTGTTCAGTGAGGGTTAGTGTGAGGTTTCGTCTGATTTCCTTTCAGAAAATCTGAGTCTTTGCATTGTGTGGTTCTGATGGGGTTAGACTGTAGAGAGAAAAGTGGTGATTCAGTTTCAGAACTTCCTCATCTCAGCAGTTCGGGTAAATGTTTTTGTTTGTCTCACAGTTGAGTTCTTTGAAGATGACCTTAAAAAAAAAAAAAAAAAACTCATGAAAGTTAAGAGTTTTTTTTTTTCTTTTAGATGACATCACTGAACCAGTACTCTGTAACCTCAAATTTAACATTTGCTTAAAGAACACATCAATGTTTTTGATGTTCAGGTAAAATACAGTCATGCACTGCAAAATAACGTTTCGGTCAATGATGGACCGCATGTGTGATGGTGGTCCCATAAGGTTAGTACCATATACCCTGGGTATATAGTGGGCTATACCATCTAGGTTTGGGTAAGTACACTCTGTGATGTTCACACAATGATGACAATGCCTAACGATGCATTTCTCAGAACACGCACCTGTTGTTAAGAGTTGCATGCCTATAATTGTTTTCTATTCACTCATGTACCTTGGTATGTGAGCACAGTCTTAGTAGCCTTTATAAAAAATTTTATCTTCTATATTCACACATCAAAGACTAGTTACTTTCTCAAAAGAATTGAGCCTATATTTTCATCTTTGGAGGTGTTACTCTAAGTAGGTAGTTATTCGAAGAATTTAGGGAGGGTTTGGCATCACTTTTTGTTATCCTCGCTGATCTAAGCATATGGAGGAAGTGATTAAATACAGAAATGGCAAAAGTTGTCATATTCTGGGGCTTACTGACGCTCTTAACCAACAGCAGTTCCTAGCAGAACAACTGACATTCATCTGATAAAGTTCCTCACACTTTCCTCAAGTCCTGTTAAGATTCTGCCTGCGGTTTGAGAAAAACTGTTGATATTTCTTTTCATTCATTTTTTTAAAATTTGTTCTCAGTGTGCACCATCCATTCAGTCTAAAGTTTACTAATGATTATTATTGTGGAGGAAAAAAGGAATGTTTCTTGAATTCACTGCAGCAATTTCATAATCATCATTTGATACTCAAAACAATCTTTTGAAGTAGATAGAGCAGTATTTAATCATCTTCATTTTACAGATGAAAAATCTGAGACTTAAAGGTTGAATGACTTGATCAAGATTCCGCAGTTGTTAAGAACATGAGATTTGGAGTTTAAAGGGTCTGTGTAGGTATGAGACTCCAACCAAGGCCTATTGACTTCAAATCTTGTGTTCTTCCTTCTATACCTCATTGCTCTTTAGTCAAAGAACATAGGTCACAGGATGCGTTAGTCTTATAATCTACCTCAAAACCCCTCATAAATCTTCATATATCTACTTATAAAAGATAGGCATATAATTTTTATTCTATTCAGCAGAGCACAAACTTTAAGTTTTACTTTATTCAACTTTATAGGTCATGTGTCTAATCAAAACTCAACTGGCTCATGTACACTAGTTTTCTTCGCTGTAGTAGTGGAAGTGAAGGGTAGTTGATATTCCACCCTGTAGAGCATTGTATATACCGTCTGGTTAATTGTCATCAAAGTAAAGGAACACCTGACTTCTGGATCCTGTAATCTTATAGTTGGGCTAGCATGAAATAACGAGGTTATAATAAAATAAAAGTAAATACATAGTTCCAGAGAGAAATAATCTTAGTGTACTCGTAACTGGAGTGGTTAGCACACCAGCTCCCAGGCTGTCGATAATAGCTAGTGGCTGGAATTTTACTGCCACCCAGAGAAAGGAGATGAGGCCTTGCATGTTTAAGGAGAGAAATTGAATATGTGACCACTACATAATGCAGAGACCCTGGAAAGATTCCCTCTATCTTGTAAGATGGGACTTACAAAAACAGAAAACAAACAAAAAACCTTGCTTTTGCTCAGGACTCTGGATGAAGAGGAAAAAGTCTTTTTTGAGAAATCTAATCCCGTGTATGGATGATTCAGAAATTGCAAGCTTAGAAATTAATGTAAAATTGATATTAGAAAGATGAAACCTTTGGGAGAACTTGGCAGAATCAAATGTAAGACAATTTTATAGGGACATTTCACAAACCAAGATGCACGAGCTTTCCGTACATCAATAATCAGATGAAAATGAGGTCATAATAAAATATTACAAGTTACTTAAGGATATGATGCATCATAAGGGAGAGTAAATGGACTAAACAGCTATTACATTAAGCTGAAAAGGGCATTAGAAAACTGGAAAATAGAGATGGGGGAATTTACACATAATTCAGCATAGAGAGATAAAGATATGGAAATATAGAAAAGGTTAAGAGACCCAGAAAATGAGATTAGATGATTCAACATATGTGTAAAGGAAATTTAGACAAGGAATATAGAGAAGATGTGAGAGAGGTAATATTTAAAGCAATAGTGGCTGAAAATTTTTCAGAATGGATTAAAGATGTGAATCCTTAAATAGAAGTAGCACAATGAGTCCTGAACAGGATCAGTAAAGATAAATTCATACCTAAACACATTGTAACGAAACAACAGAACTTCAAAGACAAAGTCTTTAAAAAATCTGTAGGATGAGTAAAATTACCTGAAAGGATTAGCAAGTAAACTGACAATAGATCTCTCATCAGCAACAATGGAAGCAAAGAGTGGAAAAGTATTTTCCATGTGCCAATGGAAATGTAAACCTAGAATTCTTTACCCAGCTAAATTGTCATTCTAAAATGAGAATGAAATAAAAACCTTTTCCATAAAATGGTACAGCCGCTGTGGAAAACAGTTTTGGCAGTTCTTCAAGAAGCTAAACATAGAATCACTGTATGACCTGGAAATTCTACTCCTAGGTATATACTCAAAAGAATTGAAAACTCAGATACTTGCACATGAATATTCATAGCATCATTATTTACAATAGCCAAAATGTGGAAAAAACCCAAATGTCCATCAGTAGATAGATGAATAAATAAATTGTGGTATATGCATACAATGGGATGTTATTCAGCCATAAAAAGGAAAGAAGTACTGATACATGCTGTAACTTGGATGAACTTCAAAAACATTTTGCTAAGAAATAAAGCCAGACCCAAAAGGTCACATATTGTATGATTCCATTTATATGAATTATCCAGGATAGGTAAATCCATGGAGAAAGTAGATTGGTGGTTGCCAGGGTCTAAAGGAAATGAGGAATAGAGAATGGCTACTTTGAGTATGCTGTATTCTTTTGGGTTGGTGAAAATATTTTGGAACTATCTAGATAGTGATGATGTTTGCACGACATTGTGAGTGGACTAAAGGTCATTGAATTGTATACTTTAAAATGATTAGTTTTATGTTATGTGAGTTTTACCTCAATAAAAACAAATCATAGTAAAAAAAAAAAAAAACCTTCCAACTCTTGCAACTCACCTGTCTGAAAGAACTGTTAAAGGATAAACTTTAATAAATTTAATCTTGGAAGGAATGAATGAGAAACAAGAAACAGTGGTTAACAAAATGTAATCATGTAGGTACATCTTAATAAACATTGACTTAAGAAAAAGAAAGAAAATATTGATAATAACTAATATGTGGAAGATTTGTTGAAAGCAAGGTAGAACTAAAATAATCAATAATTTTAGTTGGATGATGGGAAGAGGGTGATTAGAGTTAAAGTGATTTAAGGTTGTTGGGTAGATATATTGGTTAACTTTAGACTTTAGAGTTAATATAAGATAAAATAGACCTTGAGATAAAAAACATTATTATAGAGACTCCTGCTTTTCTTTAGGAAGGACATGAAAGACTTTTGCTTTCATGATAATCACAAGAAAAATTACAGACAAAATTTAAAAATCATACTTTCTATAGGACAAGCAAAGAGCAGTGGACAAGAGGAGGTCTGAATGAACTGAATTTCACAGAGAGACAAACCCTTCATAGTGAGCAGAGAACTACAGCAGCTTCCATATCTGGTGGTGGATGGCTGTCGTGGTACAGGTGGGCCTACTTGACACACAAAAGCTAAATCAGCCATACTTTGGAGACTCAAATACAAGAACAAATAATTTTGCCTAGAAATTCTCCCCCTTTAGTTCCTTTTCACCCCTTTCCTCCCCAGCAAAGTTTTGCCAAGATGGCAGCAACAGAGGAGAGGCTCATAAACAGGGAGAAATCGTCTAGGCTATCACATTCTTTCAGTGATAGGATTTAGACTTGAATCCAAAAGCAAACCAAAGCTATCTGAAACTGTAGCACACCCTCTTCTGGATCACTTACTAATAAGTTTTTTTGTTTTTTTTTTTAATGTAATGGCTCAGAAGGTTGTAGATTAAGCCAAACACAAGTGATCTAAATTTAATTTTAGCTGTGATCCAGGTCAACTCAAGAAGGATTCTGAATGAGTAGACACTAACTTGAACCTCTAGAGAGAGAAAAGGGCTTGCGCTCTCTGGGAAATAACAAGCCAAAATAAAGTTATACTATATTCTTCACTATTCTTTTAGCCACAATGCTTGGAATACAGTCTAAAATTAAGAGACATACAAATAAGCAGAAAAGTGTGACCCATAAACAAGAGAAAACATTTGATGTAAGCAGACTTTTAGATAACTCAGTTATTAGAATTAGTGGATGAGGACTTTAAAACAACTATTACAAATCCTTTAAAGAATGTAAAGAAAAGATGGTCATAATGAGTGAAGAAATGGGATATTTTGGGAGATACATGGAAAACACCAAAAAAAATCTAATGGAATTTCTAGAACTGAAAAAGACAATAATATCTCAAATTAAAAGAATCATATTCAGCAGATTGGACACTGCAAAAGAAAAGGTCAGTGAATTTGAATACAGGTTAATAGAAATTATCCAGACTGACATACTGAAAGAAGAAAGATTGAAAAAAATTGAAACATCATCAGCAACTTGTGAGGTAGTATCAAGTGGTCTAACATACATGTAATTGGAGGTCCAGAGAAAGAATGAGGAATAAAAAATGTTTGAAGAAATAATAGCCCCAAATTTTCCAAATCTGATGACAGACAATCTACAGATTTAAGAAGCTCAGTGAATGCCAAGTGAATAAATACAATGAAAAAATGCACTTAGGCACACCATAGTTAAATTACTGAAAACCAAAGATAAAGAGAAATCTTAAAAGATGACAGAGAAAAGAAAACATATACATTGGGGAATAATGATAAGAATGTTCATTGACTTCATATGAGAAAGAATTCAAAACACAAGACAATGGAATGACATCTTTCAAGTGCAGAAAAGAGAGGGAAAAAACCTCTCAAAATTGTGTATCTAGCAAAATTATCTTTTAAAAATAAAAGCATTTTCAGGTAAACAAAAGCTGAGAGAATTCATCACCAGTGTTCCCATATTATAAGAAATGCTAAAGGAAGTTCTTTAGGCTGAAGGGAAATGAAGCTCATGTCTACAGGAAAGAATGAAGAACACCATAAATGATAGTTATGTGGGTAAATATAAAATACTTTTTACCTCTTTTAAAAAATTCTTTGAAAGATAATTGACTATTTAAAGCAAAACTCACAGCAATATATTTCGGTTTATAATATATGTCAAATAAAATATATGACAACATTAGCACAAAAGATAGGAAAGGATTAAATGACAGTATACCGTTACTGTGGTGGTGGAGGTATATTAGTTCAAGGTAGACCAAAATGGGGATGTATACTATAATCAGAGAAACCAACAAAAAAATACAAATATTATTCAATTATTTGATTATGTCAAAGATATCTTAAAAGGAGAGCAAAGGACTGAACAAGAAATGGGTCAGTGAAAAAAATCAAAAGTGAAATAAAAATATACCTTGAGACAAAAGAAAATGGGAATACAACCTACTAAAACTTATAGATGCAGCAAAAGCAGTTCTAAGAGGGAATTTCATAGCAATAAATGCCTATCTCAAGAAACAAGAAAAATCTCAAACAGCCTAACTTTACACATTCTAAAGAACTAGAAGAAGAAGAACAAATGAAGGCCAAACTCAGTAGAAGGAAGGCAATAAAGATCAGAGCAGAAATAAATGAAATAGACTAAAAAGACAATAGAAAACGTTAATGTAGGTTAGAAACTTGCATCTACATAAAGGAAGGAAAACATCAGAGAAGGAGTAAATGAAGTTAAAATAAAATTTTTTACTTTTTTCTTAATCCATCTAATAGATAACTGTTCAGATAATAGAAACAGTGTATTGGGTGGTTATAGCATATGGGTAAGTGAATGTATAATTGCAATGTTATAAGGATCAAGATGTGGAACTGGAAATACTCTAAGATACTTGCACTATCCATGAAGCAGTACAGTGTAATTTGAAAGTGGACTTAGATTAGTTGTAAATATATATTACAAACTCTAGGGCAACCACTAAAAATATTTTTAAAAGAATATAACTGATGTGCTAGGAAAGGAGAGAAAATGAGACCATATAAAATACTCATTTAAAACCAGAGAAGGTAGGGCCCGGCCTAGTGGCGTAGCAGTTAAGTTTGCATGCTCTGCTTCGGCAGCCCAGGGTTCGCCCAGGATTCAGATCCCAGGCACAGACCTACATGCTGCTCATCAAGCCATGCTGTGGCAGCGTCCCACATACAAAAAAGAGGAAGATGGGCACAGATGTTAGCTCAGGGCCAATCTTCCTCAGCAAAAAGAGGAAAATTGGCAATGAATGTTAGCTCATGGCCAGTCTTCCTCACCAAAAAAAAAAAAGACAAGATAGGAAAGATAAAGAAAAGTTCAATGACTAGAAAACAGTTACAAAGATGGTGTAAGTTCAGAGTGCATTAAAAAAAATACCCACCTATATATGTTATCTGTAACAAACCCACATTAAATATAAAGACAGAGATAGATTAAAAGTAAAGGGGTAGAGAGAATGTACCATACTAACACTAATCAAAAGAAAGCTAGTGTATCTTAATCTCAGGCAGAGATGACCAAAACAAGGAAAATTATCAGGCATAAAGATAGGCTTTACATAATGATAGAGGAGTTAATTCTCCAAGAAGATATAGTAATCTTTAACGTGTATGCACTTAATAATTGAGCACCAAAATACATGAGGCAAAACTGATACAACTGCAAGGAGAACTAGACAAAACCAGTATTATAGTTGGAAACTTCATCATCCCTCTGTCAGTAACGGACAGATCCAGCAGGCAGAAAATCAGTAATAATATAGTTTAACTGGACAGCACCATCAATCAATTGGATCTAATAGACATTTATAGAATGCTTTATTCAACAACAGCAGAATACACATTATTCTCAAGGTCACATGGAATAGTCACCAAGATAGACCATATTTTGGGCCATAAAACACATGTTAGCATATTTAAAAGAATAGAAAGAATACAAAGTATGCCTTTGGACCACAATGGAGTTACACTGGAAATTGGTAACAGAAAGATAGCTTGAAAATCTTGAAATATTTTGAGATTTAACAACACACTTCTAAATAACAAATGGGCCAAAGAAGTCTCAAGAGAAATTTTAAAATATTTTTAACTAAATGAGAATGAAAATACAAATTATCAAAATTTGTGGGAAGCATTGTGTAGAGGGAAATCTACAGCATTGAATGCATAAATTAGAAAAAAAGATCTAAAATCAATAATCTGAGCTCCCATTTTAGGAAACGAGAGAAAGAAGAGCAATGGAAATCGAAAGCAAGCAAAAGAAAGGAAATAATAAAAATTGGAGCAGAAATCAATGAAATTGGAAACAATAGAGAAAAATTAATGAACCCAAAAGCTGGTTCTTTGAAAAGATCAATAAGATTGTAAACCTCTAGCCAGACTAACCAAGAATGAAAGAGAGAAGACACAAATTACAAATATCAGAAATGAAAAAGGGATCATCACTACTGATCTCATGGACAGTAAAAGAGTAATAAAGGAATATTATGAACAACTCTATGTCCGTGAATTTGAGAACTTAGATGAAATGGACCAGTTCCTTGAAAGACACTACCAAACCTCATGCAAGGAGAAATAGATAAATTGAATAGACATATATCTATTAAATAAATTGAATCAATCATGAATAACCTTCCAAAATAGGAAGCTCCAGACCCAGATGGTTTCGTTGGTGAATTCTACCAAACATTTTAGAAAGAAATGATACCAGTTCTGTACAGTGTCATCCAGAGAACAGAAGCAGAACACTTCCTAACTCATTCTGTGAAGCCAGCATTACCCTTATACCAAAACCAGAGAAAGACATTACAGAAAGGAAAACTACAGACCAATATCTCATGAATATAGATGCAAAAATCTTCAACCAAATATTAGCAAATAAATTAAGTAATGTACAAAAAAGAATTATACACCACAACCAAGTGGGATTTATTTCAGGGTGCAAGGATGCTTCAACATTCAAAAATCAATTAATGTAATCCATCTCATTAATGGTCTAAAGAAGAAAAAGTCATATGGTCATATCAGTAGATGCAGAAAAAGCATTTGACAAATTCTAACACCCGTTCATAGTAAAAACTCTCATCAAACCAGGAATAGAGGGGAACTTCCTCAACTTGATCAAGAATATCCATAAAAAACTTACAGCTAACACCACCTTTATTGATGAGAAACTGGATGCTTTCTCGCTGAGATCAGACACAAGAAAAGGATTGTCCCCTCTTACGACTCCTATTCATCATAGTACTGGAAGTCCTAGCTAATGCAATTAGATAAGAAAAGGTATACATTGGGAAGGAAGAAGTAAAACTGGCTTTGTTTGCAGGTGACATGATTGTGTATGTAGCAAATCCCAAAGAATTGACAAAATATTCCTGTAACTAATAAGCAGTTATAGCAAGATTGCAGGATACAAGGTTAATATAGAAAAGTTAATTACTTTCCTGTATACCAGCAGTGTACAACTGGAAATTGAAATTAAAAACACAATACCATTTATATTAGCTCAAAAAATGAAATACTTAGGTATAAATCTAGCAAAATTTGTACAAGATATGATGAAAACTCTAAAATTCCAATGAAAGAAATCAAAGAAAATCTAAATAGAGGAGAGATGTTACATATTCATGGATAAGAAGACTCAATATTGTTAAAATGTTCATTCTTCCCAGGTTGATCTATAGAATCAATACAATCCCAATCAAAATACCACCAAGTTATTTTGTGGATATTGACAAACTCATTCTAAAGTTTATATAGAAAGGCAAAAGACTCAGAAAAGACTCAGAAAAGCCAATGCAACATTGAAGAACAAAGTTGGAGGACTGACACTGCTTGACTTAAAGATTTAGTATAAAGCTACAGTAATCAAGACAGTGTGCTGTTGGTGAAAGAATAGACAAAGAGATCAGTGGAACAGAATAGAGAGCCCAGAAATAGAACTACACAAATAAAATCAACTGGTCTTGTGACAAAGGAGCAGAAACAATTCAGTGGAGAAAGTATGTCTTTTTCAACAAATGGTGTTGGAACAATTGGACATATATGCAGAGAAAATTGGACATATATACAAAAACAGAATGTAGACACAGACCTTACACTTTTCACAAAAGTCAACTCAAAATGGATCATAGACCTAAATGTAAAACTCACAACTGTAAATCTTCTAGAAGAAAACATAGGAGAAAATGTAGGTAGCCTTGGGTTTGGCAATGAGTTTTTAGATAAAACACCAAAAGCATGATTCATGAAAGACAAAATGACAAGTTGAACTTTATTAAAATTAAAAACTTCTCTGAGAAAGACGCTGTTAAGAAAATAAAAAGGCAAGCCACAGACTGGGAGAAAATATTTGCCAAAGACACATATGATAAAGGACTGATGTTCAAAATATACAAAGACCTCTTAAAACTCAACAAGAAGATAAACCATTTTAAAAATGAGCAAAAGATATGAACAGACATTTCACCAAAGAAGATATACAGACGGCAAATGAGCATGTGAAAAGATGCTTAATATCATATGTTATTAGGGAATGGAAAACTAAAATAACGAGATACCGCTGTACACCTATAAGAATGGCTAAAATTAAAAAATCTAACAATACCAAATGTTGGCAAGATACAGAGCAACAGGAACTCTCCTTCATTGCTGGTGGGGATTCAAAATAGTACAGCCACTTTGGAAGACAGTTTGGAAGTTAGTTACAAAGCTAAACATAAACTTATACAATCTAGCAATCACACTCCTAGATATTTATCCAACTGAGTAGAAATCATATCCACACAAAAACCTGCACACAACTGTTTATAGCAGAATTATACATAATCGCCCAAAACTGGAAGCAACCAAGATGTCATTAAATGGATGGATAAACAAACTGTGGTACATCCATACAATGAAATATTGTTTGGCAATAAAAAGTAATGAGCTATCATGCCACTGAAAGACATAGAGGAACCTTAAATGTGTATTTCTAAGTGAAGGAACTAGTCTGATCAGCTACATACTGTATGATTCCAATTATATGAAATTCTGGAAAAGGCAAAACTGTGGAAGCATTAAAAAGATCAGTAGTTCCCAGGGGTTCATGAGGAGGAGGGGAAGGGAGGAACAGGTGAAGCACAGGTGATTTTTAGGGCTGTAAACTATTCTACATGGTACTGTAATGGTGGATCCATGTCTTTATGCATTTGACAAAGCCGGTAGAACTAACTGTATAATATAAAGAGTGAATCTTAATTTAAACTGTGGACTTTAGTTAATAATAATACATCAGTGTTCATTAATTGTGATAAATGTACCACACTAATGCAAGATGTTAATAATGGGAGAAACTGTATGTATGTCAAGGTGGGGGTTAATATATGGGTACTCTATGTATTATCTGCTCTTATTTTAATAAATTGTTAAAAGGGGAGATAAGCAAATGTTAAAGAGATGTTGTTAAAATCATGCATGTGCAAAACAGATATTTTACAGGGTGTAATAGTAATTTTAAAAAAGTGAAAAGGCAGAGAAAACCTTATAGTAAATGTCATAATCAATGATTAAAGAGTGACAACTTTTTCTCTGAGATGGGAATAAGAAAAAGGTATCTCTCATTACCATTATTGATACTAGAGAAGATCATAGCCACTTTAGTAAGGCAAGAAAAAGAAACAAAAAGTATAATTATTGAAAAGGAAGAAAGAAAATTGTCATTATTTACAAATGAATTGATTTTGTATGTAGAAAGTCATTAGAATATATGAATGAATTTGGAAATGTGGCTGGATACAAGGTAAATATATGAAAATTAAATATATCTGTATACTAGCAACAATTAGAAAATGACATTTTAAAAATTCCATTTTAATAGTAACAATAGCAAATAACCAGGGGAAAAAAGTCTCAAGATGAACAGACTGTCTTTGTGGAAAACTACAAAAATTACAATGAGAAATTAAAGAAATTCTGAATAAGTAATGGAATACATGATGTTTATGGATTAGAAGACTTAATATTGTAAAGATCTCAATTCTCCCAAAAGTTTCCATAAATTCAATCCCAGTAAAAATTTCAGAAAGTTTTCTTATGAAAATTGATATGCTGATTCTAAAACATAAGTAGAAATTCAAAGAACCAAGAATAACCAGGGTAATCTTGGCACAGAAGAATGAAGTTTAAGGACTTAGAGTAGCAGACATCAAGACTTATTATAAAGCTTCATAAGTTAACAGGGTCTTATTGGCATGAGGTAGACCGTCAGACCAGTGGAACAGAATATGAAGTCCAGAAGTACATCCGCTCCTGTATACCCCTATATACATTTATTTTTTATTTATTTATTTATTTATTTATTTATTTATTTATTTATTTATTTTTTGAGGAAGATCAGCCCTGAGCTAACATCCATGCTAATCCTCCTCTTTTTGCTGAGGAAGACCGGCTCTGAGCTAACATCTATTGCCAATCCTCCTCCTTTTTTTTTTTTCCTCCAAAGCCCCAGTAGATAGTTGTATATCGTAGTTGCACATCCTTCTAGTTGCTGTATGTGGGACACGGCCTCAGCGTGGCCGGAGAAGCGGTGTGTCGGTGCACGCCCGGGATCCGAACCCGGGCCACCAGTAGCAGAGCGCGTGCACTTAACCGCTAAGCCACGGGGCCGGCCCTCTAGATTTATTTTGAACCAAGTTGCCATTGCAATGCTTTCCTAATGAAGGGTGAAGTTACACATTTGAAGTGGGAAGCAATTTCCAGAAGAAAATGTTATAGAAGGGCCAGAACTCAGTTTCCCACTACTTTAACTCCTCTAGCTATCTGTTTTTATAGCCTGCATCCCAGGCTCTGTCATTCAGGGCATTTATTTTATTCATTGAAACATGATTCAGGAATTTGGCTTAGGCTGCAGTTTGGCAGTTTGGAGTCCTATCATGCCCTTTTAACTTGTGCAGATTCGACTACATGTATTCATGGGGTGAGGGGAGAGAGGAAATAATGTAAATGCTAAAGGCAATCTACTTTTTCACTCAGTAAACATAAAATTGAGTAGGAAGCATGAGATGAGAAATGTGAACTTCTGTTCCGCCTGTTGGTTCTCATGTGTGTCTGAATGTGTGGGCCTCTTGCTTCAGGTAGTGTGATTCTAGCATTTAAAGATTCCTGTTTTCCATACTGCAGGCTCACTAGACAGAAACTGCTTCATCTCCTGTTTAGTTGAAGAAATAACATCTAGTCCAATCTTGAGGGAAAAACAGCTGTGTCAAACTTTCTAAGGCAGTATGTGTAGTGATCGTGGGCTTGAGCTCCCAAACCAGACTTCCTGGGTTTGAATCCTCCATTCCTGCTGTCTGTGTGGCCTGGGCAGGTTACTCAGCCTCTCTGTGCTCAGTGTCCTCATCTATAAAACGGAGATAATAGCACCTCATAGCATTGTTGTGATGAGTAAATGACTAACATAAACTGTGGCTAGCACATAGTCAATGCATAATCAATGTTAACTATTTTTATTATTATCAGTATCATTATTACTGAGAGGTGATAGAGTATGTGATTGTCCATGGTGGTACATTCTTAAGAGATTTTCAAGGGAAATTTAGCTAACTTCTTTTTCACCTTCAGCTTGTACTTTAGAACCCAACCCCAGCATGAAATATAACTCTGCTGTACCATACTCATTTCTCTATCTGGTCCTTGGTCTTTTAAGGAGCTGACGATCAGTTGTGGCTCATTGTGGAATGGTCATATGGCACAGAACATGGACATTTGAGGCAGGAGGGCATGTGGGTGGGGCAAGATGTATTCCCATAGAGGCAATGTAGGTATGCTGACACCTTGAAATATTTTATATGTTATATATTTAATGTTGTATTTTATATATATATATATATTTATTTAAGTACACATTTTCAGCCACCAGCATTTTCCTATGTACAAAGTTCCATTAAGTCTTTTAAGATCAGTGCAACTCTTATGCTTCTATCCTTTGCTTTTCACTAGAAAATGATTGGAGCCTATATGGTATAATGGTATCTATGCTGTCACTAGCCCTGTGGTGCTGCTTGTGGGTGCATTATTGTAGGGTATGACACTCTGATGTCTTATTACTGTTCTTCCCTGAGCCCATGGATTTTCAACTCACTACTCATTGTTACCTCTGAAGAATTTTGTAAGAACTTTCTAGGTAGCTGTTTCTCATCTCACCCTCCTCCCCCTTCCACACACAGAGGCACACACTCTCATATTTACCTTCCAGGACTGTGAGAATTAAGATCCTATTATTGTCGCTGACCTCATCCCCATCTCCCCTTCTTCTCACAGGAAAGCTGTTCTTTGTTTTCAGCTGTCACTGCGCAGTGCTGAGGCACACACAGCTATTTGCCACTGTACATCATCAGCAACTCATCTCCTCTGCTGCCAGAACGTTGGGACCTCACTCAGACTCCTGCCGTGCTGATAGCTACTGCTTCCTCTAGGGGCATTACTGATGTCAACTAAGTTTTTGTTTGCTTCTCTCTGCTTTTCTTTTTCACCATCTTTCCCATCTTCTGTGGCTTCTTGGCTTTTGCTCAGGAAAAACTGGTCACTTATAGACCTTGCCAACTAATGAGCTCCATCTCTCTGCCCTGTGAACAAATACATCTTAAAACCAAATGGGTTTTATCATCAAGCATATGCCATGTTATTTGAGGCTCAGGCATCTGAACCTGTTTGGTGCATCTGCCACCAAAAGAGGGATTTGCACTGTGTGTTGGGGGCAGGGGAATTAGAAGGATTTAGCTCTCACCGGGCTCAGTGCCTGGGAGATTAGAGAGTTGGTCTTTGAGTAGAACAAGTTATGATCTACTGTCCCATGTCCATGTCTTAGAACAAGAGAGATAGTTTAGTGAGTGCAAACATTAAATATTTCATAGTAGTGATGTAAAATTATAGTGCATTTGTGTATTGGAAATTGTGGAATTTTGAAAAACTTATGATATATCCAGATGGCACATTAGAGTTTATCTTTCAAGTTATAAATATACTAAAATGTTAACACCATCTCATTTTTGTGTTTTTTCCCTTTCTCCCTAGAATATTTTCCTTCTTGGATATAGTAACTTTGTGCCGATGTGCACAGATTTCCAAGGTAAAGTATTAACCAGATTTTTAATCAATAAATACCAAGTTTTATTAGAATGAGGATGAGTTTTAGTTCAAGTAAACAGTTAAAAATTAAAATGTCATTTTGTGTATTTAACATAACACAATGTTATCATAATTCCATATTTGATTATCAACTAATGTCTATCAAAAATAAAAGTTTGGAAATACAAAGGATGAATCGAGACTTTAATAGTTTCAGTAAATGTATCTCTTTCACCCCAGTCCCTCTTCCTTTACCTCCTACCCTCCAGGCTTGGAACATCTTAGCCCTGGATGGAAGCAACTGGCAAAGAATAGACCTTTTTAACTTTCAAACAGACGTAGAGGTAAGTAACCTTGTTTTAGACAAAAGCCTTTTTAAAAAGACTTTTTAAAAAAGACTTGAAGTAAACTGTTCACTCTTTCTTGCCTTTTTATTTTGCTGCTTTTAGACTTGATATTAAGGTGCCAAGGTGGAATAGAGAGGAAAAAAACCTGGAAGGTATTTGCATACATCAAGACCAAAATTCTGCTTGTATGTTACTTTTTCCTCTGTATCAGTAGCAGATTACTTTTCCCCCTTGTTCATGGCTATAATCTGAGTTTTACCACTTAGCTTTTTAAAGACTCACACCTGCGTCATTAACACCTGGTTCAATGCTTTAATCTTGAGTATCTTGACAAATATTTATGTACCTGAAAGATCTGCTGAGAATTCTAGTTCAGCATCAAGAATGGGGAAATGTCAGAAGCATGGGCCCAGAAGTGAGGCTGGACATCTGCACTGTCACTCCAGCTTGGCCACTTAAGCCGTATAATCTCTCAGTGCCTCAGTTTTATTATCTATAAAACAAAGTAAAATAATCTTTAAAGCCTCTTATAATTCTAGGACTCTAGTGTATTTATCTGGAAATTTGTAAATATCTCCCTTAAGATGGTAAACCTGACCAAATGAGAAAAATTTATTTTAAAACAACTTTAATATTAAATTCCAATTTATAAACAAAAAGAAAGAAGGAAGTAATAAAGAGCATTGCATATAGTAATTGTCTAGAGTGCTGTTTTAAGGGTCTGGAGATTCTGAAGTTTATCATCTGTCCAATGTGAGTAAGATCTTATTCATTTCTAGTTTAGCCAACTCAGTTACAGTAGTGGAATTGTATTTTGATTCAGTTACTCATGTAGTGTGTTCAGGTGTTTTTATCAAAGTGTATGTTTTTTGTCTTTTTTAATGGATAAGGAAATGAATGTGTTTAACAGTGAGATAGGCCCAAACAATTTCCTGTGAGTTAGTTAACCTGGTGTTACCTAGAAGAACTGATGGCCAGTTGTGGAGGCCCTTCACCTCCTTCTCTAGGTTACATGCTGCTTGAGATTCTCTGGTCCCATCTCAAACCAGTGGAGCAGAGCACCTACAGCAAGTGGGGCTGAGCTCGGGGTTTCCTCAGTTGATTTCCTCTCATGTTGTGGTGCTCTGAGCTTGGAAGGGGACAGGGACCTCAGGACTTGATGCCCATCCTGGAAAGATAAACTGTAGTTCCTAGCTTGGACTGTGGTCCTTGAATTAGGAGTTCTTTAATGCTCTTTCTAGGCTTAATAGTGATGATTGCAACAATGCCCCGCCCAAACATGCTGACATGTAATTCGCCTTCAAACTAATAATCTCAAGATCTTTATTCATTGTGTTTACCTAGTGACATTGAGAACATTCAATTCCAAAAGTTGTAGTCATTTCTACTGGCAAAAGGAAAGTCATTTTTTAAAAAGTTTTGCAAAATATTTTTTCTTTTTCAGTGGTTCTGACTGTCTCGTCAGTTTTCTTTGATGATTTTTCCAAACTATACAACCTTTTGGAAGGCATATCAAAAACTTTTAAATTCAGATATTAAAAAATACTATTTCAAGCAAATAGCACTACCTTGTGTGTTATTTGATTTCAGAATTTTAGCTGAGTGCTGACTGCAGCTATATAAACACATTGCAGAAATACTTGAGTACTTCCACTAAAAGAGAGACCAATTTATGGTTCACCAATTACATGTAAAAACCTGAAATAGGCTGGTGACATCAGCATCATGGCAGAGTGAGCTTCTCCCATTGAACTCTCCCCCTCTAAGACAAAACAAAAAGGACCTTCATATTCCAACAGAAGCTATTCACACAACACGGGACATCTGAGGCACCCAGGCATCCGTAAACCCGAGGACTGAGGTGCTGGAATCCCCAGAGTAAGTGGAAGGAGGTAAGAGGAGATCCCTTCCTTCCTCAAGGACTGCAACCGTGAAACTGAGACCACGCGGCTCTCTCAAAGAGGGGGGGGCAGCTGTCCGCAGGAAAACTGGCGCTCTCCAAGACCCCTCACAGCCTCTGGGGAATCCCCACATGGAGGGAGCGTACTTTTGACAAGCTAGCCCCTCAGGAGAGCCGAGAGCGACAGCAAGGCGAGAAACCTCTGAGATTGGGGAGGGGAAAGTAAGTGCCCCTGCCCCACCCACCCGCCCACCTGGGGCTTCAGCACAGCGGCCCTGCAGCCTTGGCACAGTGGCGCTTCAGCTCGGCCCTGGTCCCAGAGACGGTGGCTCCCCATAACCTCAGCACCCATGGTGGCGGTGTGCTCACACCCTGGCCCCAGAGGCAGCAGCCCCTAGGCGCCCAGGCACCAGTGGTGGTGACCCCGCAGCGCTGGGGTCCCACCAGCAGTGGGAGTGTGATGGCTCCCTGCCCCTAGAGGCAGCAGGCCCCAGGCGCCCAGGCACCACCAGTAGTGGCAGCATGACTGTGTCCCACCCCCAGAGGCAGCAGCACCCAGGTGCCCAGGCTCCACCAGCAGCAGCAGCATGACCATGCCCCACACCCAGAGGCAGTGCCCCCCCAGGTGCCCAGGCCACACCAGTGGCAGCAATGTCCCGTCACCCCGGCACCAGAGGCAGTGGCCCCCAGGTACCTGGGCACCAGTGGCGGCAGCAGCGTGCCCAAACCCAGACCCCAGAGGTGATAGCACCCCTGTACCCAGACACCAGTGGCGGTGACCTTCCAGCACCCCAGCCCTACCAGCAGTGGTGGTGTGCCCATGCCCCACCTCCAGAGGCAACAGCCCCTAGGTGCCCAGACACCAGTGGTGGCAACAGCATGCCTGCACCCAGGCCCCAGAAGCGGTGGCCTCCCAGTGCCTGGGCACCAGCAGCAGTGACCCCCCCAGCACCCGGGCCCCACCAGTGGCAGCAGTGTGCCCACAGCCAAGCCCCAGAGGCAGCAGCCCCCCAGTCCCCGGGCATCAGCAGTGGTGGCACACCAGTGCCCAGGCCCCAGTGGCAACAACCCCATAGCACCCTGGCCTCACCACTGGCAGCGTGTGCCCATGCCCCTGCACCAGAGGAAGTGGCAGCTTAGGCCCTACTGTGCCACAGCCCCAGCTGCTCTGGCTGGACAGCGCCATGGCCTCAGCTGCTCCAGCTCCGCCACGCCACAGCCCCAGCTCCTTTGGTTCGACTGTGCCCTAGCCACAGCTGCGTTGGCTCAACTGCGCCCGCTCCCAGCTCCTTCGGCTTGACCGCACCCCTAGCTCCAGCTGCTTTGGCTTGGCTATGCTCGGGCTCTAGCTGACTTGGCACCAGCAACTTCGGCCCAGGCGCACTCCAGTTCCAGCTTCTTCGGCCCACTGGGGTTCCAGCTCCTGCTTCTTCAGCCCAGCCACGCTTCAGCTGCAGCTGCTTCAACCCACCCGCCCCCAAGCCCCAGCTGCTTCAGCCTAGCTGCGCTCCAGTCCCAGCTGTTCCCACGCTCCAGCTGTTCCCACGCTTCACCCCCAGCAGCCTCTGCTCAGCTGTGCTTCAAATCAGCTGTATTTCAGCTCAGCCATGCCTCAGCTCAGCTAGAGGCCAACTAGAGCACCTGTGGATCAAGGCGGGCTAGAATACACAGCCCTTGACGCCCACCTAGTGGTGGCAAGAGGAAACTGTGACCATATATTTTCACTATGAGGAAAAATAAGCCAACACTGATAAGCACTATGCAAAATATATTAAATCTCCAGATCAAAAGGAAAATGATAAGCACCTAGAAATCAACTCTGAAAGCACAGAAATGTATAAACTTAAAGACAGAGAATTCAAAATAGCCATCATAAAATGCTCAATGAAATACAAGAAAACACAGATAGACAATTCAGTGAAATCAGGAGTTTCTTCACAAAAGAAATTGAAACTATAAAGAGAAACCAATCAGAAATCTTAGAGATGAAAAACACAATAGAGGAGATAAAGACAAATCTGGAAGCCTGAAGCATCAGGGCTGACAATATGGAGGAAAGAATTAGCAATATTGAGGATAGCAATGCAGAAATGCTCTGGATGGAGGAGGAAGGAGAACTAAGACTAAAAAGAAATGAAGAAACTCGCTGAGAAATATCTGACTCAATTAGGAAATCCAACCTAAGGATTATAGGTATTCCAGAGGGAGAATAGAGGGAAAAAGGACCAGAGAACTTGTTCAAAGAAATAATAGCTGAGAACTTCCCAAACCTGGGGAAGGAGCTGGAAATACCAGTGAAAGAAATCAATAGATCTCCTAAATATATCAACATGAAAAGACCCTTTCCAAGGCATATGGTAGTAAAGCTGACAAGTCAACAACGAAGAAAAAATATTAAGGGCAGCTAGACAAAAAAAAAAAATAATGTACAAAGGAATTCCTATCAAGCTCTCAGTCAATTTCTCAACAGAAACGTTACAGGCTAGGAGAGAGTGGAACAATATATTCAAAATTCTGAAGGACAAAAACTTTCAGCCAAGAATACTCTATCCAGCGAAACTATCCTTCAAATATGATGGAGAAATAATAACTATCTCAGATAGACAAAAGCTAAAGGATTTCATTGCCACAAGACCCCCACTATAAGAAGTGCTCAAGAAGGCCCTCATGCCTGAGAAAAAAAAGAGAAAGGGGATTCATAGTTTTGAACAAGGAGGAAAATAGGTTGACAAAACCAGAAAATTGCAGCTCTCTATCAGAATAGATTCGCAAACACTTAATTGTAAACCCAAATATCAAGGGAAGGTAAGCACCAAAAATAAATATAACCTCATCACGTTAAACACAAACCCACAACGCAAGAAGGAATAAGATGTGACAACAATAAATTAGAAGGGGAAGAGGAAAGGGATCAAATCGACTTATTCTAAGGGAATAAGAGGCCATCAAAAAATGGACTGTCACATCCACGAGATTTTTTTACGCAAACCTCATGATAACCACTAACCAAATAATCAGAACGGAGTCACACACGATAAAGAAAGAGGAAACTAAGAGAACCCCCATACAGAACTACCAAACTGAATTGGTAGTCCGAAACACACGGGACAAGAAACAAAAGAAATGCAAAAGAACCAGAAAAAGAGCAATAAAATAACAACAATAAGCCCTCATATATCAATAACTACCCTAAATGTAAATGGACTGAACTCTCCAATCAAAAGACACAGAGTAGTGGGATGGATTATAAAACAAGACCCAACAATATGCTGCTTCCAGGAAACACGTCTCAGCTCTAAAGACAAACACAGGCTCAGAGTGAAAGGATAGAAGACAGTACTCCAAGCTAATGGCAAACAAAAGAAAGCAGGTGTTGCCATACTTATATCAGACTAAGTTGACTTCAAGATAAAACAGGTAATGAGAGACAAAGAGGGGCAATATATAATGATAAAAGAGACGCTCCACCAAGAAGACACATCACTTTTAAATATATATGCACCCATGGGCTGGCCCCATGGCTTAGCGGTTAAGTGCGCGCGCTCCGCTGCTGGCAGCCCGGGTTCGGATCCCGGGCGTGCATCAACGCATTGCTTCTCCGGCCATGCTGAGGCCGCGTCCCACATACAGCAACTAGAAAGATGTGCAACTATGACATACAACTATCTACTGGGGCTTTGGGGGAAAAAAAATAAATAAATAAAAATCTTTAAATTAAAAAAAATAATAATAAATAAATATATATGCACCCAACACAGGAGCACCAAGCTACAGAAAGCAACTGTTAACAAACCTAAAAGGAGATATTAACAACACAATAATAGTAGAGGATCTTAACACCCCACTTTCATCAATGGATAGATCATCCAAACAGAAAATCAATAAGGAAATAATGGACTTAAAAGAAAAACTTGATGAGGTAGACTTAATAGATATATATATAGAGAGAGCACTCCATCCAAACACAGCAGATTACACATTCTTCTCAAGTGCACATGGAACATTCTCAAGAATAGACCACATGTGGGGAAACAAAGCATGCTTATATAAATTTAAGATTGAAATTATAACCAGCATCTTTTCCAACAATAACGCCATGAAGCTAGAACTCAACTACAAGAAAAAACAAGGAAAGTGACAAAGTTGTGGAGACTGAACAACATACTACTAAACAACCAATTGGTCATCAATGAAATTAAAGGAGAAATAACTTCATACCTGGAGACAAATGAAAAAGGAAATACACCATACCAACTCATATGGGATGCAGCAAAAGTAGTCCTGAGAGGGAAACTCATGGCGATACAGGCCCACCTTAATAAACAAGAAAAATCCCAAATAAGCAACCTCAAACTATGCCTACCAGAATTAGAAAAAGAACAGACAAAGCCTGAAGTCAGCAGAAGGAGGGAAATCATAAAAATCAGAGCAGAAATAAATGAAATTGAAATTAAAAAATGGTAGAAAGGATCGATGAAACAAAGAGCTGGTTCTTTGAGAAGATAAACAAAATTGACAAACCCTTAGCCAGACTCACCAAGAGAAAAAGTGAGAAGGCTCAAATAAACAAAATTAGAAATGAAAAAGGAGAAATTACAACAGATACCACAGAAATAGAAAAGGTTATAAGAGAATACTGTGAAAAACTATGTGCCAACAAATTGGACAGTCTAGAAGAAATGGCTAAATTCTTAGACTCATAACTTCCTAAAACTGAATCAAGAAAAAAGAGAGAACCTGAATAGACCAATCACAAGTAAAGAGATTGAAACAGTAATCAAAAACCTCCCAAAAAATAAAAGTCTGAGACCAGATGGCTTCTCTGGAGAATTTTACCAAACATTCAAAGAAGATTTATCTTTCTCAAACTATTCCAAAAAATAGAGGAAGATGGAACACTTCCCAACACATTCTATGAGGCCAACATCACCTTGATACCAAAGCCAGGCAAAGACAATACTAAGAAGGAAAACTACAGACCAATATCCCTGAAGAACATAGATGCAAAAATTCTCAACAAAATATTGGCAAACCGAATACAGCAATACATTAAAAAGATCATACACCATGATCAAGTGGGATTTATACCAAGGACACAGGGATGTTTCAACGTCTGCAAATCAATCAGTGTGATACACTACATTAACAAAAACAGGAATAAAAACCATATGATTATCTCAATAGATGCAGAGAAGGCATTTGACAAGATCCAACATCCATTTATGATAAAAACTCTCAACAAAATGGGTATAGAAGGAAAGTACCTTAACATAAAAGGCCACATATGACAAACCCACAGCCGACATTGTACTCAACGAGGATAAACTGAAAGCCATCCCTCTGAAAACAGGAATAAGACAACGGTGCCCAGTCTCGCCACTCTTATTCAACACAGTACTAGATGTTCTGGCCAGAGCAATTAGTCAAGAAAAAGGAATAAAAGGAATACAAATAGGCAACGAAGAAGTAAAACTCTCGCTGTTTGCAGATGACATGATCTTATATATAGAAAATCCTAAAGAATCCATCGGAAAACTATTAGAAATAATCAACAACTACAGCAAAGTTTCAGGGTACAAAAATCAACTTAGAGAAATCAGGTCCATTTCTATATACCAACAGCGGACTAACAGAAAGAGAACTCAGGAAGATAATCCCATTTGCAGTTGCAGTAAAAAGAATAAAATATCTAGGAATAAATTTAACCAAGGAAGTGAAAGACCTATACAATGAAAACTGTGAGACATTATTGAGTGAAATCGATGACATAATGAAATGGAAAAATATTCCATGCATTTGGATTGGAAGAATCAACATAGTTAAAATGTCCATGCTACCTAAAGCAATCTACGATTCAGTGCAATCCTAATCAGAATCCCAAGGACATTCTTCATGGAAAAAGAACAAAGAATACTAAAATTTATATGGGGCAACAAAAGACCCTGAATAACTAAAGCCATCCTGAGAAAAAAGAAGAAAGCTGGAGGCATCACAATCCCTGACTTCAAAACATACTACAAAGCGATAGTAATTAAAATAGCATGGTACTGGTACAAAAACAGACACACAGATCAATGGAACAGAATTTGAAAGCCCAGAAATAAAAGCACACATCTACGGATAGCTAATCTTGAACAAAGGAGTTAAGAACATACAATGGAGAAAGGAAAGTCTCTTCAATAAATGGTGCTGGGAAAACTGGACAGCCACTTGCAAAAGAATGAAAGTAGACCATCTTCTTCTGCCATACACAAAAATTAACTCAAAATGGATCAAAGACCTGAAGGTGAAACCTGAAACTATAAAACTCCTGGTGGAAAATATAGGTAGTACGCTATTCATCATCAGCCATAAAGGGATCTCTTTGAATTCCATGTCTACTCAGACAAGGGAAACAAAAGAAAAAATAAACAAGTGGAACTTCATCAAATTAAAGAGCTTCTACAAGGCAAATGAAACCAGGATCAAAATGAATAGGCAACCCACCAGCTGGGAAAAAATATTTGCAAACCATATATCCAACAAGGGATTAATCTCCATAATATATAAAGAACTCACACAACTGAACAAGAAAAAAACAACCTGATCAAAAAATGGGCAGAGGAAATGAACAGACACTTCTCCAAAGAAGATATACGGATGGCCAATAGGCAGATGAAAAGATGCTCAACATCACTATTCATCAGGGAAATACAAATCAAAACCACACTAAGATATCATCTTACACCCATTAGAATGGCTATAATCACCAAGACAAAAAACAACAAATGCTGGAGAGGCTGTGGAGAAATGAGAACACTAATTCACTGCTGGTGGGATTGCAAACTGGCACAGCCTCTATGGAAAACAGTATGGAGATTCCTCAAAAAATTCCTCAAAAAATAGAAATACCTTATGATCTAGCTGTCCCACTGCTGGGTATCTACCCAACGAACCTGAAATCAGCAATCCAAAGAGGCTTATGCACCCCTATGTTCATTGCAGCATTATTCACTATAGCCAAGACATGGAAGCAACCCAAGTGTCCCTCGACAGATGATTGGATAAAGAAGATGTGGTGTATATATATATGTGTATATATATATATATATATATATATATATACACACACACACAATGAAATACTGCTCAGCCATAAAAAAAGACAAAATCATCCCGTTTGCAACAACACGGATGGACCCTGGAGAGTATTATGTTAAGCGAAATAAGCCAGAAAGAGAAAGACAAACCCTGCATGATTTCACTCATGTGGAAGAGAAACCAACACACGGACAGATAGAACTGTTTGGTGGTTACCAGGGGCAAGGGGGGTGGGGGTGGGCACAAGGGTGAAGGGATACAACAAAAATTTCACAATCAAAAAATCAAAAAAAACACAAAAACCCAGCAACCCTGAAATAGCTGGCACCAGGGTTTTAATCTAGTTTAATACTATTTAGCTTCCTTTTTGGGCTAGCACCTTGAATCCAGGTTGGATTATGAACCAAGTGTTGGGGCTTCCCATAGTCTCCAAACAGGAAACTCTGGAGGCTCACCCTGGGAAGCATTCCATGGATAAACTGATGGTCTCAAATTCATTTCTTTGGGATGAAAGCAATGATTTATGGATATGTTGAGAGATGAGAGAAGGTGCCAAGGATCAGGATTAATATACTAATATTATTTACTGTGTGCCAGGCACTATTCTAGGTACTTTACATATGTTAATTTATTTAATCCTCTCAAAAACACCTGTAAGGAAGAAACTGAGGCACAAAAGGTTTGACTAACTTACCCAAGGTCACTCACCTAGTAAGAGTAGAGGGGTAGGTACTTTGAACAATGGGTTACATGACTGTTGCATTGCAAAGAAAAGGCAGATTAAAGCATCCAGATGACAGATGTGCATTGTGCCTCTCCTTGAACATCACTGTTTCCTGAATAAGCATTGTTTCCCTGATGTTTAAGCATTTTCTCTGCCTTTAAAAGTTAGACATTTTGTTGTTAGTGTCTTCATAGTTATTAAAGATTCTGCCAGGCCAAAAATGAGAAATAACCAAGTAGTATGTTAATCTAAAAGTCATAATTCTAAGAGTTTCTCCATTTAGGCCTTATTTTTCTTTAAAGCCCTTCATTCTCAAAATGCATACCTACCACATACTATGTAATAGATAATATGCAGAGTCATTGACTTGAATTTTGCATTTGAAAGGATTTCCTCATTTTTTTCCTCTTAGTTGGAAACAATGGAGCATAAAATTGTAAATATAATTTTTTTATTTCGGTATAAAAACTTTTACTCTAAAGAAAGGAAGAATAGAAAGCTTATTTAAATGTGACTAACTTGAAATGGAGAAAAATATATTTTGTGTGCTCCATTTGTAGACATTGGTTTGGAGGTTTTTTGTTTTTGTTTTGTTTGCTGTTTTATTCAGTACTTAAATATTTATCTTGGATTATCAGGTCACAGTCTTTTTTTCCCCCCAATGACAGAAATTTATTTTACAGTTGTCTGGAATTTTGTTTCAAAAACTTATTATTAACTTAGATAATGTTCAAGAAAGCATAAATAAAGCCACTAGCAATATCAAAGTTTGGATTTTCACCTTAATTAAGATGTTAGCCAGGTAACAATACGTGTGAGCTCCGCTCCTGTGATCCTGTGGTTTGTTGTGTCCTAGTGAATTCTTTATGCTTACAGTTCAGTGTCAAGGTTGCTATTTTATAAAGTGAGGATAATAGTATTAAAAACAAAACAAAATCAGTCTTTTCAATGTTTTCTTCTTTGTGGAGGTATAGTTTTGCAGAGCACACAGGCTTTAGAATCAGATAAACCTGTTAGAACCCCAACTCTGCTACTCACTAAAGTGTAACCTTGGCAATTTAACCATTTAATTTCTCTATTTGCAAAATGAAGGTAATGGATCCAATCTGTATTAGTCAGACTTCTCCAGGGAAGCAAAGCCAGTAGGATATGTGTAGATATAGATAGATAGAGAGGTTTCTTATAAGGAATTGAGTCATGTGATTATGGAGGCTGAGAAGTCCCAAGATCTGCAGTTGACAAGCTGGAGACCCAGGAGAGCCAATGTGTATCTGCAGTCTGAGTCTGGAGGCCTGTGAACCAGCAGAGCTGATGGTATAAATTCCAATCTGAAAGCTGGCAAGTTTGAGACCCAAGAAGCGCTGATGTTTCAGTCTAAGTCCAAAGGCCATAAAAGACCAGTGTTTCAGCTCAAACAGTCAAGCAGGAGGAGTTCCCTTTTTTTTGTTCTGTTCAGGTGTTCAATTAGTTATGAGGCCTACACACACTAGAGAGGGCAATCTGCTTTATTCAATCTACTGATTCAAGTGTTAATCTCATCCAGAAGTACCCTCACAGACACATCTAAAAAGAAAATTTGCCAGTTATTTTACCATCAAAGCAAGTTTATTCAGAAATAGCCAAAAGAATTGCAATTCTGGATGTCCATGCTGCGGCAAACCATAGGCAAATCCGCAGAATAAAGGGAGGGGCTTGCTTTTATAGAGAAAAAGGGGGAATAGGGAGGGACTGTTATAAACAAAAATCAATTGGGGGAAAGTAACAGTTCAGGGTGGCAATGTCTTCTCATTGGCTGAACGGCAGTGTTTCTTATTGGCTGGGCTGTTGTTGGGTGGGGAGAGAAATCTTCCTTCAGTAGTAAAGTAGTTGTACTTCCTGTTGGAGATGCAAGGTATGTCTCTTCCTGCTTGGAGTAATTAACGATGTATGATAGGATGTAAGAGCTCCCTCTACAGGCCTTCCTGACTTCAATTTAGTTGAGGTTTCTCTAATTCATTTCACATTTTCCCCTTTTAATCGAGATCTTTCTCTGAAGGTATTGCTGATCAATGGTCAGGTTCTCTGCATGTAGTGGTATTGTCCCTCGGTGCTGGGAAGGATCTTTCCCTCCCACATTGGAGGGAAGGTAAATAGTGGTTGGAAACCATTTAGGCCACATTTCAGTAAGAGAAAGGTTAGAAGGGAGAACTCTTGGGCATTTCCTATCTGAAGTCTCTATTTCTCTAAGGTCATAAGCATTGGAAATCATCTTGAAGTGCTGAGCTAGCATCACCTTATTGGACACATCATTTTTACAGAGGTTAGACAGGCAGTGGGTACAGAACTTTACAACAAGTATACAGAGTAAGATTAAGAGCAATATTATAAACCCACTTTGCAGGGTGCTTCTAAACCAGGAGCCCAGACCTAAAGGTAACCAGCTGGAAAAAACACAAAAGACGGTGGACTGTTAGGTGAAATTTGTTGTGGCCAATGTACTTACTCTCTAATCTTCTGTGATCGGGTTTTTACTCCCCTAGAGGCATTTATCCATGTGCAACAGGAGGTGTTCACCTCTGCACAGATACCTCCTTGCTCAGCAAGTAGATTATCAAGGCTTATACAGTTCTCCAAAACTACCTTGGCCAATGCATTCAGTGACCATCGCTGTGCTGAAATTGCTTTGGCTGTGGAGTTGGCCAGCTCTTCTAGTGTTGAAGTGTAGAAAGCTCTTCCCATGGAGGCAAACCGAGAGTCACACATGCCTCCTGAAAGTTCTTGTTTAAAGATTCAATGGGAGAGACCCATGAGAGGTCTCTGTTTGATGATGCAGAGAGAACAGGTCAGTGAATACCGCAAGGGCGTCCTGTCCTTATATTTTCCAGCTATCAAGGTAGTGAGTTGCCTGGGCGTAAAGGCTGTTACTGAAACCTCCACGGATGAAGACATAACCAGGGATGTACATAAAGCTCCTGCATTAGTGATATCATTTATAGACTCATTCATTGGCATAGAGGCATTAGTATTATATAATCAAGGTTCAGATACTGTGTTGTTACATACCAAGAGATTGCCTAAATACGTGGACGTGTTAAGAATATACAAACAGTTCAACTTACATTGATGGTCCCACAAAATTTTTCATGCAAATATTTGAAAGCTCTTGTTTTCCCCTTCTAAGGCTGGGTTGAATTAAAGCAAGGGACAAGTTTAGATGGGCTTAGCACCCTGACTCAGTAAAAGGGGCCAGCAGAGCAATTTAGACAAATAACAGCATCTGGAATCCCAGTGAAATTGCTTATAGGGTGAACTAAGGGGTCTTGACTGTCTTGGACAGACCGAGGTTTCTGATGATAAATCCAGCAATCAGAGGTTTCCCACTTTTGCAAGGGATTGGGAAATGCAGACAAGAGCATTGTCCTTCCAGGAAAGAGAGGGAGAAAATAAATTAAGAAACAAAGTGGGAAGAGGGTATAAAGGCCTGGTCCAGTCATCTTGGGAAAGCTGTCTGCCTCAGATGTCAGCTGCTTCTCTTCCTAGTCAGTTTGATTTGGAAATCCCCAGCGATAGTATACGTGTCAGGTGAAGCCTTCTTTAGCTGTGCGACATGTACCCAAGGCTTGAGTTCCTGAAGTTTGGCTTCCCTCTGGGTAGTGAGGAGGACCTGGTATGATGCCTTCCAAGGAGATTTCAAGGGTAGTAATATTGGAAACATCAGTTTGGAGCATTGTTGCCAGATATTTAAGGAAACTGGAAGAAGGTAGGATCCAGATCATCTTACAGGTATATAACAAAACCTTAAAGACAATAGGGCTAGACTTTAATATCTGCAAAGGTGCAAGCCTAATTTCTCTCTCCACAATTACTCCCATTTTTATTAAAGATAATCATAATAAAACTAATTTGTTTGTATTAAACTTAGCCTGATTATTTATATAAATGCAGCAAAAATAGTGATTGACCATACAAACTCTTTTTAAAGATTGCTTTGCTGGAAGCTTGTAAACAAGCAGTTCCTTAAAGCTATCTGGTCATATCTTAGTCTACATATATCTCTCTTAAATATGACATTCTGATCAAAGCTTTGGTAATATTAGCCAATATTTCCAGTTGTTATTTTAATTGTCCTGTTATAAGGAGAACAGATTCTCATTGCATTTATGCAAATACACATATTGTCATGAAAAGAATACTTAAGAGTTTCCAAATTCTGGAGAGATTAGGTAGGGAAAAAAGGATAAATGTTTCAACCCTTGTTTTGCAGGTTTTGCAGAGGGGAAAAGGGAAAGATGGCACTGGGGCTGGAGCCTGTGCACAAAATGGCTGGTGGGTTAAAGTCTGAGACAAAGAAGTCTGGGAAGACAAACAAGATGGTGCCTGAGACAAAGAAGAATGGGGAGGGGAACATGAGGCTTCAGAAGCCATTTTGTTCCCCCTCAGTTTTTTAGTTGTTTCAGCTAATTTAGACAAGGTATCTTGTAGTGAGGCAATTTTAGAGTTTTCTGCATGTCCAGAAGCCTCCAGCTACCAATGAAAATAGGCGTATTCATTTTGCTTAATTTTAGAGCCATGGTCTTCCATTTGGCTTTAAGAAAAGCAAGTTTGGGGAGATCAAAAGTTCCCCATAATGGCCATTGTAATTATGTACTTCTCTTTGTCAGTTTCACCCCCTTAGTTAAAAATGTGCATGTAGGGGCCCCAAAGTTCTTAAACATAAGCCTGGCTAGGATGCCTGAAGGAGGACTTTCCTCAGAACATTTAGATGATTGGGATCCCATTTCTGAAATTTTCTCTGAAAACCCAAGAAAGTTGCTAGGGTCCTTAATCCCCCAAGAAATCTAAACATGAAAGAACATTGCCAGATTTTCAGCCCTGATTCCAAAAGGAGTCTGAAAACCAAACCCCAGAAGGAAGTGTGCTACCTTCAGAAAATAACTGAGTGCTCATTAAGAATGATGCCTTGAACTCAAGGACAGAGACTTGAACCAGGAAGGACAAATTCCTACCCCTGACAGGACAATGCCTCTGCTGATCCTGAATAAAATCAGAGAGCTCAAAACACAAGGAGAGTGGAGCTCAGAATCCTAGAAGGCACTCACCAAACTGAAAGTAGGTGACAGCTCACAGAAGCGATGAGCACAAGGGGCCCAGTGCGTGTACCTCACTTGATTCTGGGGGTTGCCATCTCTCAAGGGTCACCTCCTTCAGATGCCACTTCTGACACCATATATGTCACCTTAAAAAGCAAATTCACCAGTTATTTTACCTTCAAAACAAGTTTATTCATGTATAATCAAAAGAATTGCAATTCAAGACTTGCATGCTATGGTGAACCATAGGCAAATCCAAAGAACAAAGGAAGAGGCTTGGTTTAATAGAGAAAAAGTGAGAGTAGGGAGAGGCTGTTGTTAAACAAAAGTCCATTGCAGGGAAGTAACAGTTCAGGGTGGGAATGGCTTCTCATTGGCTGAATTGCGGCATTTCATTAGCTGGGCTGTTGCCAGGTAAGGAGAGAAGTCTTCCTTCAGTAGTGAAGTAGTTTTATTTCCTGTTGGAGATGCAAATGTATGTCTTTTCCTGTTTGGAGTAATTGACAATGTGTGATAGGGCGTGAGAACTCCCCCTACAGGCCTTCCCAACTTCAATTTAGTTGAAGCCTAACTTCTCTTATTCATTCAATTAATTCATTCATTAAATTTTCTTTTCATTTCATAGCCAACTGTCTGGGCACCTTGTGCCCTAGTCAAGTTGATACATAAAATTAATCATCACAAGTTCCCCGCTTGTCAACTTGGCACCCATATGGCATCTCTTAAACCATACTTAATCTCCAAATAAAGACAATAACAAGGTCATAATTCCACCTCACGTGATACAACTATCCAATTTACAACCAGAAACACACTGACCTCTTTCTCAGAAGAGGATGTAAAGTTCTTGAGTGATATTCATTATTCTCCTTGATATCCTGTACCTTAAATACTATGATGTAGAATTAACAATACTTAAATGCTATCATATAAAGTCAATACACCTTATGTTACATGATAAGGGAATAAGAGGGGAAAGAAAACAAATATAATTTGCTTTATACACGCACACGCACACATGTTCATAACAACATAGGGAGGAAATATTCATGGCAATTATAGTCCTCATTTCTGTAACTGGTCACATGGTTGTAGTTGGTATTTATATTTACCTTCTTCTGCTACCCAATTCTGTATCCCTTAGTCTTCAGCAAGCACCTCAGCTAGTTGTGGTTCTTTACCTGGTGGAGTGACTCAAACCATAATTCCTGAAGTATATGGGCCATTAGTCCTGCCTGGATTGGCTTGTAGTTTTCCATTGACTTTAATTACAAGGCATAGTAATACTGAGAGACATCCTAAGGAAGCTCTTGTATTCCAGACATACTCTTCTTTACCTCCATTGTGGAGTAGTAGTCCCTTTACGAGTCCTAACTCCAGGGTTAAGGCTTTCAAAAAGTAGTGCACGTTTTTTTTTTTTTTAAATACTTAAGGCTTTAATTGGAAACATTTTTCAATGCTTGTAGCCTCTTTATGCACTAGGGACAGAAGTGGGGTGTTGGAGGGATGTTCCAAAATATCTTCTATTATACCTGGAAAAATATATGCAGTTCCTAAATTTCAGGTTATTATGCTGTTAGATGAGCAGCATGAAAAACAAGATTTTTTTCCTAACTTTCTTGATTCAAGGGTCGAGTGGTGGAAAATATCTCAAAGCGATGTGGTGGTTTCCTGAGGAAGCTCAGCTTGCGAGGCTGCATTGGTGTCGGGGATTCCTCCTTGAAGTAAGTCAAATCCACAGTGACTCACTTTGTCAAGGCAGCTTGTGGCTGACATCTTCATCAGCAAAAATAAACATGTTATGTGCTTTTCTAATGTTAAATTCTTTCTATGGTAATTTGCATAGAATAATGAGAGAACCATGACTTTGGAGTCAACAGGCCTGGGTTAGAAACTGAGCTCCAGTGTTGTTAGGGCTGTGACCTTTGGACAAATGATTTCATCTCACTGAGTGTCAGTTCTCTTTTCTGCAAAGTGAAGGCAGTTATAGCTCCTGCATGGAAATGTCATAAGTATCACATGAAATAACGTATATGAAGTGCCTGGCACATAAAACATATATGAAGTGCCTGGCACATAATAATATTATAATGTTAGTTCACCTCTCTTCTAGTCCTTTTTCACTTTCCCATCTTCCTACTTTCCTTCTCATAAGAGTAACTACCTTTTTATATAAATTATACTAATTAAGAAAATAATTCTTTCAAAAACTTCCTTAGCATAACCTGGAATTTTGCTTACTCATAGTGGGATATGATTATCACTTTCATTTTATTATAGTAGGCAGTATATCCTATCCAACCAAATGCTCGCCCACCTCTTACTGGTTAGCCATTGTTTATTGGAGATATTATCAAACCACTGTTAAGGATGTGTGCTTTGAGCTTTTCTGGAGACAAGACGTAATTAAAAGCTCTATGTCCTTACCCGTGTGGCCTCTAGTGTTGTCTGAGGTTGCCTAAATTAGGACACACACCATCTCCTAGAACCTTGGAACAGACTTTGTCTGTTGCAGACGTAAGCATTACCATGGTGTACATCAATCACAGACTGCCAGTAAGAATGTGTAGTACATAATGATTGCAGACAGTAGAATTTGTAATGGAAACATCTGCTACACCATTGCTAAGAAAATTGATTCATAACATCTTTTAAGGATCCAAAAACTCCCTTTAAATGTTATGGAACAAAGTGTTTTTTTAATAAATCAAGAAATTCAGATCATCAGACTAAATTTTCTGCTGCTTCAAAAGCTTTGTAAACCAGTGGAATAGATTGATTCTATTTTAACAGGAAGCTTAACTGTACCAAATAGGTCCTAAGATAATTTGTAATAGAAAACGTGTCTAATAGTAGTTTCCTTGAAGAAACTGAAATAAATGTGAAGATGTGCATTGTCAGTGAGGAATATCGAATAAATATATTCTTATTTGGGCAATTGCAATAAAGCCATGTATGCTAGCAAACTATCCTATAAGGCTAAGAATGTTTACTGGTTTACCATAAGTTTTAGACCAGAAATCTGTATTAATGTCTACATACGTTTTTAATATGTGAGACCAGATTGCTGTGAGAAATAATGATAAGCATAATCACAAATTATGACTCAGAAAGAATTTTATGCCTCCAGTTTTCTATTATAATCACCTAGAATTAGTCTTGGCCTCTATTCTGCCCCCGCATGTGTATTGTTGTTCTTTTGGTGGGTGGGAGACTAGTCATTTACAAATGTTGACTGAGACCCTGCTATATCAGGCGCTGATGTAGGCAATGGAGATACAATAGTAATAAAAATAGATTCAAATCCCAGTACTAATGGATCTTGCATGTGTATTCTCTGTACCTCCTGCTCCATCATTATATATGAAGTCCTATGGATTTTTTAGTAGCTTTATTGAGTTATATAATTGAGATACAATAAACTGTACATATTTAAAGTGTAAAATTTGATAAATTCTGGCATATGTATATAACCATGAGACCAACACTATAATCAAGATAATGAACATATCCATGTCCCACAAAAGTTTCCTCATGTGCCTTTGTAATCCCTCCCTACCTCCCACCCCGTCTCTGCCCCATCTCTAGGCAACCACTGATCTACTTCCTGTCGCCATAGGTTAGCTTTCATTTTCTAAAATTTTATATGTGGGGCCGGCCCCGTGGCTTAGCGGTTAAGTGTGCGTGCTCCGCTGCTGGCGGCCCGGGTTCAGATCCCGGGCGCGCACCGACGCACCGCTTCTCCGGCCATGCTGAGGCGGCGTCCCACATGCAGCAACTAGAAGGATGTGCAACTATGACATACAACTATCTACTGGGGCTTTGGGGGAAAAATAAATAAGTAAAATTATTAAAAAAAAAAAACCCATAAAATTTTATATGTAATTATACAGAATGTACTCATTTTTGCCTGGCCTCTTTCACTCAACATAATTGTTTTAAAATTCATCCATGTTGTGTGTATCAATAGTTCGTTCCTTTTTATTGCTGAGTAGTAGTCTGTTGTATGGATATACTACAATTTATTTATTCATTCATCTATTTATGGACATTTGGTTTCTTTGCAGTTTTCAGCCATTATGTATAAAGCTGCTATGAACATGTGTATACAAGACTTTGTATGTCATATGTTTTCATTTCTCTTGGTTAAATACCTAGGAGCGGAATGGCTAGATCATTTGGTAGGTGCATGTTTAACTTTTTAAGCAACTTCTAAACTATTTTCCAAAAGGGTTGTACCATTTTACATTCCCACCAGAAGTGTATGATACTTCCAGTTTCTCCACATCCTTGCCAGCGGTTGGTAGGTCAGTCTTTTTAGCTTTAGCCGTTCTAATAGATGTTGCAGTGGTATCTCATTGTGGTTTTAATTTGCATTTCTCCAATGACTAATACTGTTCAGTGTCTTTTTATGTATTTTTTGCTATCCATATATTTTCTTTGCTGAAATGTCTGTTCAGATGTTTTGCCTATTTTTTCATTAGATTGTTTGTTGTCTTACCATTGAATTCTGAGAGTTCTTAATATGTTCTGGATACAAGTCCTTAATCAGATAATGTGTTTTGCAAATATTTTCTCCCTGTCTGTGGCTTATCTTTTTATTTTCTTAACTGTCTGTTGAAGAGTTTTTTAATTTTAATGAAGTTCAATTTTTTTCTTTTATGAATCATGTTTTTGGTGTTATATATAAGAGATCTTTGCCTAACCCAAAGTTGTAAAGATTTTCTCCTATGTTTCTAGAAGTTTTGTAGTTTAGATCTATGATAACATTTTGAGTTGATTTTTGTGTGTGGTGTGAGGTATAGATTGAAATTTTTTTTTTTTTTTTGCCTGTGATATCCAATTGTTCTAGTACCATATGTTGAAATGACTACCCCTTCTCCACTGAATTGCCTTTGCGCTTTTGTTGAAAATAATTGTGGGGCTATTTTTGCACTGTTTATATTTTCCATTGATCTGTTGGTCTATTTTTACACCAAACCACACTGTCTTGATAACTGTTGCTTTAATAAAAAGTCTTGAAATCAGGTAGTAGTAGTCCTCCAACTTTGTTGTTCTTTTTCAAAGTTGTTTTGACTGTTCTAGATCCATTGCATTTCCATATAAATTATAGAATCAGCTTGTCAATTTCTACAAAAAAACTGCTGGGATCTTTATTAGGATGATGTTGAATCCATAGATCAATTTGGGGAGAATTGACATATTAACAATTTTGAGACTTCCAACCCATGAACATGGTATATATCTCCATATATTTAGGTGTTTTTAAATTTCTCTCAACATGTTTTGTAGTTTTCAGTGTACAGGTTGTGCACATCTTTTCTCATATTAATCCCTAAGAGTTATGAAATGTTATTGTAAGTAGTATTATTTTTTATTTTAATTTTCAGTTGTTCATTGTTAGTAAATAGAAATACTATTGATTTTTTTTACATCAATCTTTTATCTTGTAACCTTAATAGATAGATTTATCAGTTTTAGTAGCTTTTTTGTTGATTCCTTTGGATTCTCTACATAGACAATCGTGTCACCTGTAAATGAAGATAGTTTTTCTTTGTTTCCAATCAATGCCTTTTCTTATTCTTTCCTGATCACACTGGCTAGAATCTCTAGTACAGTGTTGAATAGAAATGGTGAAAATAGATATCCTAGCCAGTTCTCAATCTTAAGGGGAAAGCCTTCAATTATAATATTAGCTATAGATTCTTTGTATAATCATCAAATTGGGGAAATTTCTTTCTATTTCTAGTTTGAGAGTTTTTTTTTTTCATTGAGAGTGAATGTTAAATTTTGCCAAATGCTTTTTCTGCATCATTTAGATGATCATATGGTTTTTCTTATTTAGTTTGTTAGTATGGTGAGTTACATTGGTTGATTTTTGAATGTTAAATCAACCTTCCATCCCTCAGATGAACCCCTCTTGAGTTGTCATGTATTATATTTTTTACATATTGTTGGATTCTGTTTGCTAAAATTTTGTTAAATATTTTTACATCTATGTTCATGAGGGATATTGTTATATGGTTTTCTTTTCTTGTGATGTTTTTGTCTGGTGTAGGTATCAAGGTAATACTGGCCTTATAGAAGAGGAAGTGTTTCCTCTTCTTCAGTTTTTTGGAAGAGTTTATGTAGAACTTGTACTGTGTTTTCCTTAAATGTTTGGTAGAATTCACCATTGAGGCCTTCTGGGCCTGCATGTTTCTTTTGCGGAAGGTTTATAGCTACAAATTCTATTTCTTTAACATATATAGAACTCTTCAGGTTTTCCATTTCTTCTTGAGTAAGCTTTGGTTTAGTTTTGTCTTTCAAAGATTTTGTCCATTTCACTTGAGTTCTTGAATTTATTGGCATAAAGTTGTTTATAATACCCTGTTATTATCATATTAATATCTGTAAGATATGCAGTGATATCTCCTCTCGTCATTCCTGATATTGGCAGTTTTTTTCCTAAATGGAAGTACTTGTCATGTCTTGCAAAAATCACAATGATTGTACAGTGCCTATGGTAATTTGTATATTCTTTAATTCTTTTATTGGCATTAATAGTACATTGTTAAAGAGTAAAGATGATTAAATTTCTCTTATATTGGTAATTTTTTTGTCTTTTTCTCCCCCTGGTCTGTCTGGCTAGAGGCTTATTAATTTTATTGCTATTTTCAAAGAACCAGCTTTGGTTTTCATTGATTTTTCATTGTTTTTCTGTTTCCTACTTCATTGATTTCCACTCTGAGCTTTATTATTTCATTTCTTTGGTTTACTTTGAGTTTCATTTGGCATTCTTTTTTCTATTTGCTTAAGATGAAAGTGGAAGTCATTGATTTGAGACCTTTTTTTCTTTACTAATATAGGAGGTTAGTATAAATTTCTCCTGAAGTACTGACTTAGTAGCATTTCACAAATTCTGTTGCTATATTTGCATTTTCATTCAGTTCAAAATACATTCTATTTCCCTTTTGATTTCTTCCTTGCCTCATGGGTTATTTAGATGTATATTTTTCAGTTTCCAAATATTTGGGCATTTTCCAGATTTTTATGTTATTGATTACTAATTTAATTCCATTGTGATCAGAGAATATACTTTATACAATTTGAATCCTTTTAATTTTATTGAGAATTGTTTTGTGACCTAGAATATGGTCTATCTTGGTAAATGTTCCATGTACACTTGAAAAGAATGTGTGTTCTGCTGTTGTTAAGTGGAGTGTTCTATAAAAACCAATTAGGTCAGGTTGATTGAGAGTGTTGATCAAGTCTTCTATATCTCTACTGATTTTCTGATTTCTTGTTTGATCAAATATTGAGAGAGGTGTGTTGAGATTTCTGCCTGTAATTTTGAATTTGTCTGTTTCTCCTTGCAGTTCTATCAGTTTCTTTTCCTCATGAATTTTGAAGCTCTGTTATTAGGTATATAGACATTTAGGATTGCTGTGCCTTTGTGATGAATTGACCAATTTTTCATTATCACATGACCTTCTTTTATCCCTGGTAATATTCTTTGCTCTGAAGTCTACTTTATCTCATATAATATAGCCATTCCACCTTTCTTTTGATTAGTTTTGGCGTGGTATATGTTTTTCCATTCTTCTACGTTTAACTGATTTGTATCTTTGTATTTAAAGTTGGTTTCCTGTAGGCAGTGTATAATTGGGTGTTGCTTTTTTAATCCATTATGACAATTTCTGCTTTTTGATTTGGATATTTAGATTGTTTACGTTTAATGTGATTATTGATATGGTATGGTTAGTTTTAAATTTACCTTCTTGTTATTTGTTTTCTATTTGTCCCATATGTTCTTTATTTCCCTTTTCCTACTTTTCTGCGTCCTTTTTGATTGAGTATATTTTGATTCCATTTTATATCCTTTTTTGGCTTGGTAGCTATAACTCATTGTTTCCTAATTTTAGTGGTTGCTTTAGAGTTTATAGTGTACATCTTTAATTTATTTTAATCTACCCTGAAATTATATTATACATCACTTCCATTTTTCCTCACTCAGTCTTCATGCTATTATTGTCATACATTTAAATTCTACATATGATATAAACTCCACACTAGATTGTTAGTATTTTTGTTTCAACAGTCAATTATTTTTAAGAGATTTAAATAAATAAATTAAAAAACGCTTTATATACCCAAGTAGTTACCATTTCCAGTATTATTCATTGTTTTGTGTAGACATAAATTTTCATCTGGTGTCACTTTTTTCTGCCTGAAGAACGTTCTGCAACATTTTATGTACTGCAGATCTGATTAATTGTTTTAGCTTTTCTCTGTCTGAAAAAAATCTTTATTTTTCCTTCATTTTTGAAAAATATTTTTGCTGAGTTTATGTTGGTATTTTTTCAATATTTTAAAAATGCTGCTCCTCTATTTTCTTGCTCTTTTGTTACCAATGAGAAATCTTCTATCACCCTGTATTTATTCTTCTGTACATAATGTATCTCTTTTTCTCTTAATGCTTTTAAGATTTTACTATCGCTGGTTTTGACCAACTTGGTTTTGATATGCCTTGGTGTATTTTTCTTCATATTTCTTGTGCTTGGAATTCTTTGCATTTCTTGGATCTGTAGGTTTATAGTTTTCATAAACTTTGGAAAAATTTTGGTCATTACTTCTTCAGATATTTTCTCCCTCCCCCCTCTGTCTCCTATTCTTTAAAGACTCCAGTCACATGTATATTAGGTTGCTGGAAGATATCTCACAGTTCATTTACACTCTGTTCTGTTTTTTATTACTTGTTTTCTCTGCATGTTTCATTTTGGGTAGTTTCTGCTGCTTTGTCTTCAAGTTCACCAGTCTTTTCTTCGATAATGTCTAATCTTCTGTTAATCCCATCCAGTAAATTTTCTCCTCAGCTGTTGTGGTTTTCATATCTAAGAGCTTAATTTGGGTCTTTTTTTGTATATTTCATATCTCTATATAACATGTTTAATAAACATAACATGTTTAATCTTTACTCTAGCTTCATAGAACCATATTCTACAGAACACAGTTATAATAACTTTTAATGCCTTTGTCTGCTATTTGCAATATCTGTGTCAATTTTGGGTCAGGTTTGATAGACTGAATTTTCTCTTCATTGTGGATATGTTTTCCTTCTTTGAATACATGGTATTTTTTGTTCAATGCCAGACATTGTGAATTTTACTTTGAGAATATTTTTGTATTTCTGCAAATATTCTTAAGTTTTGTGCTGGGATGCAGTTGAGTTACTTAGACATAGTTCCTTTCAGATCTTGTTTTAAAAATTTGTTAGGTTGGACCAAAGCAGTGTTTAGTCTAGGGCTAATTGTACTCTACTCCTGAAGCAAGACCCTTCTCAGTACTCTACCCAGTGCCCTACAAATTATAACATTTTTCACTGTTGGCTGGTGGGAATGGGCACTGTTCCTGGCTCTGGGTGAGCTCTGGCTCCTGTTCCCTTTAGTGCTTTTTGTTTATTCTTTCCCAGTCTGGGTGGTTTCCTCATATGCATGCTCTGATCAGTACTTTACTGAATTCTTCAGGGGAACCCTCTGCAGATCTCTGAAGTTCTCTCCACTCACTCCAGTACTTTCTCTGATAAATCTAACTGCCTTGGTCAGACATTTGGCTCCATATCCTCAAGTCAGGAAGTCCATTAGGCTCCAGCTTAGTTCTCCTTCCCTCTACCATAGCAGGGCAGAAGGAGCAGATAAGAATGACATCTGGTTTGAGGCCAGGTTTTGGAGACATTTGGGTACTGCATGGAAGAATCAGGACTTAATCCTATAAGATACATTGAAGTTGTATGTCAGGAAAATGCAGATGACCTGAGCCAGTCCTTGCTGAATATGTTAAGCAGTAAGTGGGGAGAGTAAAGGATGTTTAATTTTCTGCTTCTGGCCTTGCTACCAAACCACAAATCATTGAGGAAGTTGCCCTTCATGACTTAGTGTCCTCACCAGTAAATGGATGGTTCTTGATACTGATCAACTACTGTATCCTGTCAATGGCCAGAGACGATTTCTCCAGAAAGGCTCTAGGGTAACCAAGTGACAGCATGGCACAATACAAGGAAGATTCAGCCCCTTTGCTTCCAACTGATTTTTCTATAGAGGGGAAGAAACAGGGAGCCAGGCCTCCATTCTCAGATGACCACCAAGGTGTGGGTGATGGAGAGTCACAACTGATATGTAGTCGGTCTGGGGCTTTGTTTCTCAAAGCGTAGTCCCCAGAGTAGTAGCACTGGCATCACTTGAGAGCTTCTTAGAAATGCAGACTATCAAGCAGTTTGTGTAGATCTACCATCAGAAGCCTCACTGTGACAGGAGCCGCAGCTGATTCATGTGCACATTAAAGCTTGAGGTGTACTAGTGCCTCTAGTCAACAATAATATACTGTAACTTAAAAATGTGTTAAGAGAGTAGACCTCATGTTAAGTGTTCTTTCCGCAATAAAATCAAGTTTTTGAAGTTTGAGGAGCACTGTTTTGAATGTGAATGGTTACACATGCCCTCTAGTGGCTGCCCAGCAACTTCACAGAGTTTTTAAATGTTTTCTCATTTTAGGACCTTTGCGCAGAACTGCCGAAACATTGAACATTTAAACCTCAATGGGTGCACAAAAATCACTGACAGGTAAGTAATGAAAATTAGTTTGGTGATTAATTGGCCATGGGGAGAGTGAGGGGAGAGAAACATGGTTGAAAATATCTTTAGTGCGTCTGCTCTTTTTCAGCACGTGTTATAGCCTTAGCAGATTCTGTTCCAAGCTGAAACATCTGGATCTGACCTCCTGTGTGTCCATTACAAACAGCTCCTTAAAGGGGATCAGGTAGGAGTACCTGTTGTTTGTGGTCATGAGAAATACCCAAAGCTATGAACATTCTGGTGTGTCTGAAACCTTTCTAATGGTCCCATTGGAGCAGGAAATAGGCGACTTAGACAGGTGTCAGAGGTTCTCGCTCCTCTGAATTGCTTGTAATTTACTAAACTCAAAGTTGGTAATAAACTCTCAATAGGATAGACTGCACATGCGTGGTTTTGTTTTTTGTTCTCTCAGTGAGGGCTGCCGAAACCTGGAGTACCTGAACCTCTCTTGGTGTGATCAGATCACGAAGGATGGCATTGAGGCACTGGTGCGAGGTTGTCGGGGCCTGAAAGCCCTGCTTCTCAGGGGCTGCACACAGGTACCAAGGGGTCAATACAGTCGTGTTCGTCTAACATGTCTCTAACAATAGGTGTGGGCGCTTCGTTACGGAACTTGCTGTTGCATTTCTTGGTGCTCCACTGTTCCCTCACCTGGCTCCATCCCTCTTTTGTTTTCTCTCTCCACTCAGCTAGAAGACGAAGCTCTGAAACACATTCAGAGTTACTGCCATGAGCTTGTGAGCCTCAATCTACAGTCCTGCTCAGTAAGTAGCGTGCCTTTCCTGTGAGCACCCCCTGCTCCATGTTCTCTCCCTTGGGAGTCTGCTGCAGGCCCCACTATGAAGCGCCCTAGGCAGGGGGGATGATTGCCGCACCCTTATTTCTTCTGTGCCCTTATATGATCTATCAATTTGCTACATGACGAGAAAACAGCAATCTGAACAAAAATGCCAATAGAAAACCACTGACATTTTCCCTAAAAATAATATAGCCCGAGGTCTTGGTTTATTTTGAGATGTCAGGAATGCTGTGAACTAGTCACTAACCTAAACAATTCATGGTAAGGTCTCAGTGTCTTTTTTTTACTTATAAACTTGGAATGATGACACCTCTCACGTTGTTTCAGTGAATAAAATGAAGTAACAGATGGGAAAATGCTTTGAAAAAGAAAGGGCATCTGCAAGAGCAAGGTGTAATTTTCATCAGAGCATTAGCCTCTGAAAAACTATTGTTCTTTCTTCACTGCCGTAGTAAATATTGATAATTGAAGACGATACTTGCTACATCCTACTGGGTTTCTCAAGGGGAACGTCAGTTTTGAGTAAAGTAAGAGAAATCCTTTGTGTTTGGCATTTAGTGAATGAATCATAAATCTTTCGAGTCCCTGATGGTGGGAGATAAAACAGAACTACCTTTGAGAAAAATATTGACCTTACGGGACTGTACTGGTCAAAAACAGGACCTTGAATTGCATGTAGGATAGTACTGGCAGATGTCTTGAAGTATAATATAAATGTGCATGCTTATTTCTACATAAATTAGTATATTTAAATAAAGATATTATTTTGTGTCTCCTGGCTAAACTCATGGAATTCTAAGCCATTTATCAATAATTTAGTGATTTATTTAATTTTGCTGTTTTCTAAAACATTTGAGGAAATAGTGTAAATATACACATAGGATTTATGTGGTAGATATCTAAAACGTTAATCTGTAGAAATTCAACCAAAAATTAATGTCACTTAACCAGACAGGTCTCATGAACTCTTTATTTAATCTGATTTTTAACACAAGTTTGTGAGTTTTTCCTGAAAAAAAAATCAGATAACTCTGGGGAGGGAAATGAAATTTTAAAATTTCACCCTTCGTTAGTAATGCTAGAATATTTTAAAGCTATGCGGAGATAACAATACATCTACCCTGTATTTCATCTCATTTTGTTTAAATTTTTAGGATAAAATGCTAGTAACTGACAACCCAAACTAATCCACTGCCAGTAGGTCCTGTTTTTCTGCTGCTCTCATTTCAGTATTGCTGGTGCCTTCTTATTTTCCTTCCTGTTTTGGTTTTCCCCAGCGCATTACGGATGAAGGTGTGGTGCAGATATGCAGGGGCTGCCACCGGCTGCAGGCCCTCTGCCTTTCTGGCTGCAGCAACCTCACAGATGCCTCTCTCACAGCCCTGGCTTTGAACTGCCCAAGACTTCAGTGAGTGCGCCACACTTTTGCTTTGCAGCCCAGAGCTTGGCTGGGCTGACTGAGAGGGCTTCCTGCAGGAGGGGAAAGGCTTTCCAGTAGGAATAGGTGGTGGTGGAGAAGGTGGTGGTTGTGTTGTTGTTGGCTTTTGTCAGATGGATTAGGGTGGGACAATGTGTAATCCGGTTCATTTAGGGATGTACGGGAAAAGACTAACCTCTCCACCACCAGGGAATGAGATCCTTAATTTCTTGACAGACTTCACGTTTGCCCACTTGATTTGCCTCATGCAGTTATTACTTTGATATCAGAGTGATCTGATAGTGAGCAGAGTGATAGCCTGGCATCCCAGTGTCACCAGGTTCTCCTCTAAAGCAGCTGCTAAATGGACGGAATGGGGGAGAAATCACAGTCTCCTTGTTCATCATCTTCCCCTAGCAGGAAAAAAAGCTTTGTTTTAACAAATAATGATTTATTTTCTGATTATCCATGTAATACTGTGACTATTAAAACTTTAATAATGGCAACAAAATACTAATCATAGTTAACATCAGTAGAATTCATATATATTCCAGGCTCTGTATTAGGCACTTTTATAAGCACTATCTCATTTAATCCTTACCACATCTCTAGGAGATAGGTACTATTATTCTTGCTTGTTTTGCAGACAAGAAACTCAGACTCAAAGAAAATCACATAGTTTATCCTGGGTCATGTGATGAGTAAGAAGTAAAACTAGAATTTGAACTTACAGAGTTTGACTTCAGAACCAGCAATCTTAACCCCTATAAAGAGGCAGAAAAACAGCTACTTGTTTTGTTAGTCTTTACTTATCAGTGAAACTGGTCCATTTCTTCATGCTGCACCAGTTACATATCCTTTAAGGATTGTCTGTTTCTTTCTTTTACCCATTTTTCTTACTGTTGTATTAGAGAAGATTCTAGATATTTTGATATTTCTGCATAGTAGAAGGAATCTTGGTAATCAAAACTGGTCAGAAAGGAGGTCAAAATTATTGCTATAAGTATTTAACTTAACAATGGTGTTTATGAGCCAACCCTGATGGCCTAGTGGTTAAAATTCAACGCGCTCTGCCTCGGTGGCCCGGGGTTTGCGGGTTCAGATCTTGGGCGCAGACCTACACCACTCATCAAGCCATTCTGTGGCGGCAACCCACATGCGAGGTGGAGGTAGACTGGTGCAGATGTTAGCTTGGGGCCAATCTTCTTCAAGGAAAAAAAGAGGAGGATTGGAAACAGATGTTAGCTCAGCACGAGTCTTTCCCAGCAAACAAACAAACAAACAAAAAGGTATTTATGCATCCATCCCTGTTAAGCATGAGTATTGAAAATTAACTCATTTTTTTGCTTTGGCTGCAAATTTTTAAAATTTCCTTTAGGGTAACTGGGAATTTCAATAAATACAGTATATGTCAAGATGATTTTATTGAGTAACAGTTCATTTTAATTGTATTTAAAAGTCAAAAAATATTGGAATAATATTTAAAAATAGCAGCAAAAAGAAATAAAAATAAAAAAAAAATAAAAACAACAGCAGCAACAATGTGCTGTATTGTGGGAAGATTCCTGGATTTACTATTTGAAGCTGGGATAGGACTGTGGGACTTAGAGCAGGCCACATTCGTCCCTAAGCCCCGTTTTCCTCATCTGTCTAGTGGTGACAGTATTTGCATTTACGACCCTTTTGCCAGAAGCAAAAGTGTGTCAAAGAGCGGAATAAACTCAAGAATGTGCATCATAAAGTAAATGTTTCTATTGTTAACCAGTCGCTACTTTTTTCTCCCATGCACTCCTTATCCCAGGATTTTGGAGGCTGCCCGATGTTCCCATTTGACTGACGCAGGCTTTACACTTTTAGCTCGGGTAAGGTAGAGGTTTTAAAACACAAAACCATACTGTGATTCACTTCCCTCATTCAAAGTGACTTGGAGTGGTTTTGGAGAGTGCAAAAAAATACCTTCAGAAATGACAGACATCAAGTAGAATAGAGTCCTCGGGGTGCATTTTCCGTTTTTTCCAGTTGGCCAGAAAACTAGGGAGGTCCTGTAGAGGGTTCTCTAGCAAGTTTAGACTTCACTCTCACTTGGTCAGGTGGGACCAGACTGAGAGGAACCTCCTCCCTGGCAGGAGATGCCCTTCCTCATACAGATCCCGGCTCAGCTTCTCAGCAGCTTCCCCTAACTGGGCTGTGCTCTGCCTCTGCTCCCTCTTCCAAATTGCCCTGCAAATGCCAACCACCGTGGGGCTCCCTATGGCCTGCTGCTGGGAACCTCTGTCCTCCTGGGGTGCTGATACGCTCTTCCTCCTACCCCAGCCCTCACCTGCCCACACTGTGCATGAGTACCCCATTACCATGCCCTCCCAGAGCCTAGTCTATGGCTAAAATTTACATGCTGATACCTATGAGCCACCAGGAAGGTGTAGGCAACTACCTTTCCAGGATGAGAGAAGGAAATGCAGCCCAGGGCAGCCCTATTCCCATTTCCAAAGTGAATATGATTCAAAGGGCACCTGCTCAGAAGTGCTGGGTCACTTTAGGAACTGAGCACACTCCTTAATGGAAGAAAACAGGGATACTAGGCCAGTACCAGTGTTGCCCTAACCACTGACTGCATGGTGGGGGATGTCTTATGGACTCTTTCAGAACTGCCATGACCTGGAAAAGATGGATCTTGAGGAATGCATTCTGGTGAGTGGACTCCTTTCAGCCCTGCAGCCAGGGACTGCTGACATAGCCAGAGACTGGCTACTGTCTGGACCCTCCTTGCCCCAGCATAGGTGTCAGAGCTTGGGAACTCATGAGGGCCATGGCAGTGGGATGCATAAACTTTGGGCTATTCTCAGTCATCAGACAGAGCTACAGCTGAGAAGTTCAGGATAGCTCCATCATTTGCCCAACATGTAAAAAAAAAAAAAAAAGACTCTTATTTTCACAGAATTTAAAGGAGAAAACTTGCATGTCCAGTGATGAGGTGAGTCTACAAAGAAGAATCCTGGAGGGCCCTCCTTGCCCTCTCCCTCTTTGTTCCCTGTCCCTAGGCCCCCTTGGGGGCACCAGAGGAGAGACCAAAGAACAGCTTTGCATCTCCAGGAGTGGGCAGATTTGAGGTTGCTAGTAAAAAGAGGAGCTCCCGGCCCAGGTGTGCTTGAGATTAGTTTTTAATTCTCTTTTGCAACTTGGATTCTTGTGTTCAGGAGAAGCCAGGATTAGGTGTTAAGTTCTGGTGTAGAAGCCACACTGACACAGCGTGTTTCTCTCTAGATAACCGACAGCACGCTCATCCAGCTCTCCATTCACTGTCCTAAACTGCAAGCCCTGGTGAGTCTGAGTTCTTTGTGACATTATTCACCTTTTAGGAATGAAAGAACCCTGCCACTACAGCAAGAATCTGTTTGGGTTTCCTTTCTGTAGAGGTATCATCACTCTTGGTTTCAGAGATCTCTTAGTTGGGCTAACTTGGGAGGCGGGGTATCTAAATGTTACTGGTTCCATTTTAGGATGTGAACCTAATATAGAGATCCATGTCCTTACCACTTCATGTTCATCATGTCAGGTAGAGTGAAAGTTAGCATGTTAAAATGATATAATCTAAAACAAAAGATTGAGGCCCTCCTTGTGCTGTATTTACATTTCACATCTGCTCATATGTATATCTCGATAGGGGGAAAAGGAATTAGAATATATTGAAAGATCCAAAATGAGTGGTGAACAGTGTCACTGACACTCTTAGCCATGCAGACATCTCATGCTTTTTTCACATCCAGCTATCAGAGTCTGGAGCAGGGATGGAATCCCCATTGGTTGAGCAAGCCTGTGTAAACTGTGCTGCCTACATCTGTGCTGGATACATTGTCTCATTTAATCTCATCCACAGCCCTGTGGCGCAGGCACTGTGGACATCCCCATTTTATCGGTGAAGAAACTGAGGCTCAGAGTGGTTAAGGAACTTGCCCAAAGTTACACAGCTGCTCAGAAGCCCCAGATCTCTTGGCCTCCATGGGGTCTGGTCTGTCCACTGCCCTGAGATACACAACAGAGTTTTCTTAAGTCCGCTGTCTCTGTCATTTTTGAAACTTGCTCTGTCCTCAGGGACTAGAATTTTGTAACATCGTTAAAGCTCCATTTGGCCTTGAGTTACTCTCCCCCCCAGTTTTCCGTGTTTTCACATTAGCTCCGGATACTTTTTCCCTCAGGCACAAGTGCAGCTGGGCTTTGAACAGCTCTAGGACTCTCTTTAAGAGTTTGGGGTCAGATTTCAGAGATTAGTCAGGAACCTCTCTGTATCCCAATTCTGTAAATTTTTCCCTGTACACAATGTAGATAATTTGTAGCTCTAATGATGTCTTTGCTCACAAATTGGTTCAGATCTGGTTCTATAATTGACAGAACCTGTTACTCAGATGTGCTTTCTCCTTTTATCCTCTCCACCCTTTTGTCCTCGACACCTCCTGCCTCTCAGAGATGTGGGGAAATTTAGGAGCCTCAGGCTTTATTTCTTGCTTTAATCTCCTTCCTTTCTGCTGCCCAAGGGCTATCTCTGTCCTACCCTGAGGTACCCTAGACTTAGACTCCCACTCCTTCATCAGTGTCCACAAGAAGTCTCCCCTCTTATCAGGACAGAGGGGCCGAAGGAGGGATTACACAGAACCAACGAGGGCTTCCACTAGCTCCCTAACTCCTGCCCTTCTCCTGCCTCCTCAGGAGTGCAGGACCCACCCCAGCGACTTGTCAGGGAGTGTCTTCCAAATAAGTAGTGTTCTCCCCAGCAGAGATTCTGGTGACTAAAAATCTTCTCCGTCTTGTCCTCTATCTTTCTATAAGCTACTTCCAGAAAGGGGACTTAAGAGTAAAAGATAAGCTATAATAAAACCAGAAGTCCAAAATAAGAGCCCAAAATGAAAAACACGAAGGATTATTAGCAGAAAAGCAGGGAAACAATTGCAGTTGAAATCTACACTTAGCTTTGAAGATTCCTACTAGCCAAGACAGAAAAGGGAAATGCTATGGAGTACATTTGTTCCATGTCCATCTAATTCACTCTACAGACACCTCTTGAGGACCACCACGTGCCAGGCACTGTTCGAGGCACTGGAGAATAAAAAGATAATTCATCCGGAGAGAGAAACTTTATCCTCACTCTTTGAAATTCCAGAGAAGTATGTGTCTGGATCCTTGTTTAACAGATACTCAAGGAGCACTACCTACTTTGATAATGGACAGTAATAGCAGTGCCTCTGTCAACCCTCAGGTAAAGCTGAGGGCAAGTGAAAGTGCAGGTGTTGTTGGAGGTGCATTTCTACTGCATCAGGTCCCACAGTGCAGGTGTGCAGCCAGCTTGCTCTCCTCCCTGATGAAACGGCAGCTCTGGGAGAATTTAGGATGGCAGGCATTGAGTGCGCCAGGTGAAATGTGCACATCTCTTCTCCACAGGCCTCATACTGGAGCAGGCGGCTGCACAGGAGCAGCCCAGTCCCCACTGTAAGGAAACTCGTCTTATTGAGGGAGGGTCAGACAGTGCTCTCTGTGAAAAAGCTGGGCACAGGCTGCTGTGGAGGTCCACATCAGGGATTCCTTCCCTAGCCTGCAGAGATCGGAGGAGGCAGTACTGTTGGGGGGAAAACTCCATAGACTCAGAATTTTGAAATATGGCTTTTATCTTTTACTAAAGATCTGCAAGCAGGAAGAAATGAAGGAAGTGACCACCAGCCCAAAGCCAGGTGACTATCACACCTCAGTTCCTAACACTTCAGGCTCCCAGGTTGTCCTTTAGATGTGAACGAGACAAGTGTGCACACACACCACCCCTTCCAGGAATCACTTCTGTGATCCTCAAGGGAGGAAGGGCCTTGTACTCACACAAAAGCAAAATTCAGAAGGGTATTTGAAAGGGAATACTGATCATGTTCATTTGAAAATTAGTCAAATATACATTTGCGAACAAGGGGAATTCCAGATTCAAAAGAATACAGAGGTGTAGGCCCTAGAAGGATCTGTAGAGAGTCATGAAATTTGTTTAAAGGAGGTTAAGGATCCTTTTTGTTACTCCAGTTTTTAGGTTGTAGGGTGTGTCATCAGCAGGTTCTGTTGATTATGGAGGGGCTGGTTTCCTCTTCAATACCAGAGCCAGTTTTTTGGGCTTTTTAAATCATATTATGCAACTCATTGGTCGTAGAAGCTATCCAAGAAGAATTTTAGCAGTCTTTTATGTTAAAGAATAAGGAGTGTAGCCAAAAAAGGAAATATATTACTTTCTTCATTGCTATAAAGTTTTATTTTTCATCGTGATTTATCAAAACACAATGATGATGTATAGAAAGCCAAGTCCATCAGGTGTCAAATCAGTCACTCTCCCTTCAGAATGACAAGTACACAAGTTATCCAGCTAGTAGAAAGCCTGCTCTTGGGGATATGAGACAATCTTGTTACCAAACCACTACTCACTGCTGTAGAGAAAAATAAGGACGCAAGACTTGGTAACATTTAGATGAATATTTCCTCCAATATAAGTGGAAACATTTAAGAACTTTGAAAATAACAGTGTAAAATAGAATGTATGTTGTTTCTATCTCAATTCAATGCCCCATAGTCTGACCAGCATCTCCTGTCTTTCCCACTCATCTCTTCTGTTACCCAACTGCAAAAATAATTTAATCTAAATGGAACCCATTGATCCCATCATCTTTTCATTGTCAATCCCAATTTGATGTCCCCCCCTCCACTCAGCCTAAATTCTGTGGTCAATTATTAAATCACTCCGTTGATCCTCAAGATTTGCCTTCTTCACTTAGCAAAGCTCTCATCCTGTTTAAATCTAATTCTCAGCTACTGAGCCAGTTTTCGAAGCAAGAGTGAGGTAGAAAAGGGCTTGGGGGCATTTTACACAGAGGAAACAGTGTTCTTTCTGGGATCAACAAAAGCTGTAGCTGGGTTTTAGAGTGAGGGAGGAAGGAGAGGCGATGAGGCTGAATGGGAGACAGGGACCAGAGCCTCTTGGGCACGGTTAAGGAGGGTAGACTCATTCCTCTTAACTGTTTCTGTGAGGCTCAAAAAGGCTGACAGTGAGAAGCTGCGGTGGGGTTCACAGTCTGAAGGGCTGCTGTTCTGTGGCACCACTTGAAGGAGAGTGGACCAGCCTGTGTTTTGCTCCCAAATTGAGGACCCTGGTTTATTTAGACCTTCTAGTTAGCTTAGAATGTTGAGATTCACTAGACTCATTAGACTGCTCCCAGAACCCCCCAAGCAGAGTGACTTCATACACACTTATGGGGAGCTGCAAGTCTGGCACCAGCTGCTGGGACCAAACCCCATCTCCAGTACACAGTAGCCCTCCCATGGCTAAGACTTTTAGTTTATCCTCACTAAGGTCTTATCCTACAATTTGGGTGCATACAAATTTGTGATTGTTATGTCTTCCTGATGAAGTGACATTTTTATCATTATAAAATGTCCCTCTTTATTACTGGTAATACTCTTTGTTTTGAATTCTACTTTATCTGATATTAATATCAGCCTTTTTATGCTTAATTTTTGCATGGTATATCATTTTCTTTCAACCTATCTGTGTTATCATATATGAGTGTCTTGCTGTTAGCCCGTCTGATAATCTCTATCTTTTAATTGAAATGTTTAGTCATTTATGGTTAATATAATATTGATATAGTTGAGTTTTTTCTCTCTTTTGTGTTCTATTCCTTTGTTCCTCCTGTCTGGTCTTCTTTTTGGGTTAACTAAATATTTTTTAAATTTCATTTTAATTTATTTATTGGCTTTTTAGCCATATCTCTGTGCATTGATTTATTTTTTGTGGTTGCACTGTTAGCCTTAGATTTTAAAAGTTCTTTCCATAAATCCAAGGAAGCTTTCCTCAGTGGGAATTCAGGGGGAGTGTAGGATTTGATTTAGACTGTCAACTCCCAGAGGACTGAGACGGGATCTTCTAGCCTCTAGCACCACCTCTCTCCTCTAGTACCAGCTCCTTGCACTAGGCTTTCAGGGGAACCCACTTGAAATCCTCTTTTGGAACAAGAGGGGTATAAACAAGCTAGCCCAAGTCTCAAAATCAGGCACAAAAACTTAATGTGTGAGTGATGAGGATGATCCCTACAGCTGTGGTGCTCAGGTCCCAAGGATTGCAGCCCTTCTCAGGAGACTGCCAGCTATTCCCTGGCCCTGCCAGAGCCCCACCATAAGAAGCTGCTTCTTTGGATGGAAGGAGCAGGTCAGGGATTCCTGCAGTCAGGAATCCCAAACTTCCCCCAAGCGCTCCTTACTCACTCACAGTACAAGCAACCTTGTCAAGGCAGCCTGGCCAGCTCCTTCAGTATCAAACCACCAAATTCAAAGAGATAAGGGGGAGAGAAAGGGTGCTTGTTGTTAGAACAGGTCTCTAGGGAAGATTCTGGGTCCTGGGGAAGAGGAGAATGTCTGGATTCCTAAGATCATGGCCTACCCCAACTTTGACAGACAAGTGGCTTGGTTTTTTTTTTTTTTTTTTCACATTTCAGCTCAAATTATTTTCAGTCCCTGGCCTTCCCTGGGGAGCACTGCCCAGGATGTATGATACACACACGCTTCTGCATCCTCAGAGACCCCTAGCAACCTAGAGGAAGTGGAAGGAGAAAGGGGTGAGAAAATAGAAGCTTGAGTACTATCATGTCAGCCTCCTATCTCTGCTATAAGTGAACTTCCTTAGCTTTAAATGACAATAGTGAGTCCTTTCCTATTGTAATCACTTTGAATGTAGATGGGTTAACGTCCCCAATCAAAAGACACAGAGTGCTAAATGGATTAAAAAAAACATGACTAGGTTATATGCTGCCTACAAGAAACTCACTTTAGACTTAAGGACACACATAGGCTGAAAGTGAAGAGACAGGAAAACATATTCCATGTGAATGGTAACGAAAAGAGAGCAGGATGGCTAAACTGACATCAGACAAAATAGACTTCAAGTCAAAAACTGTCATAAGAGACAAAGAAGGACGTTACATAATAATAAAAGGGTCAATCCACCAGGAAGATATAATAATTATATATACACCCAACAACAGATGACCTAAATATATAAAGCAGACATTGAAAGAACTGAAGGGAGGAATAAACAGCAATACGATGATAGGAGGAGACTTCAATACTCCATTTTCAATTCTGGATAGAACTACCAGACAGAAGATCAATAAGGAAACATAGGACTTGGACACCACTATAGACCAGATAGACCTAACCTAACAGTCATAATAAGAACATTCCAACCAACAACAGCAGAATACACATTCTTCTCAAGCACATATGGATCTTTCTCCAGAGTAGATCACATGTTAGGTCACAAAACAAGCCTTAACAAATTTAAGAAGATTAAAATTATACCAACTATCTTTTCCCACCACAGTGGAATGAAACTAGAAGTCAATAGCAGAAGGAAAACAAGAAACTTCAAAAAATGGTGAAATTTAAAAATACGTTGAAACAAATGAAAATAAAAACATACGAAACTTATGGGATGCAGCAAAAGCACTACTAAGAGTGAAGTTCATAGCAATAGATGTGTACATTAAAAAAGAAGAAAGTTCTTTAACACCTAACTTTACATCTCTAGGAGCTAGAAAGGAAGAACAAACCAAGCCCAAAGTTAGCAGAAAAAAGAAAATAACAGATAAGAGCAGAAATAAATAGAAAAAAAATAAATGAAACTGAGAGTTAATTTTTTGAAAAGATAAACAAAATTGACAAACCCTTAGCTAGGCCAACTATGAAAAAAAGACAAGTAAAATTAGAAACAAAAGAAGAGACATGGCTAATGACACAAAAAGGATCATAAGAGATGACTAGGAACAGTTACATGCCAACAAACTGGATAACCTAGAAGAAATGGATACATTCCTAGAAACATACAACCTACTAAAACTAAACCATGAAGAAATAGAAAGCCTAATCACACCCATAACTAGTATGGAGATTGAATTGTTAGTCAAAAACCTCCTAACAAAGAAAATTGCAGGACCAGATGGCTACACTGGTGAATTCTACCAAACATTTAAAGAATTAATGCCAGCCCTTGTCAAACTTCTCCAAAAAATTGAAGAGGTGAGAACACTTCCAAAGTCATTTTATGAGGCTAGCATTACCCTGATACCAAAGCCAGACAAAGACACCACTAGAAAACTACAGGCCAATATTCCTAATGAATATAGATGGAAACGTCCTCAATAAAATACCAGCAAATTGAATCCAACAGCACATTAAAAGAGTCAGTCACAACCAAGTGGGATTTATCCCTGGGAAGCAGGGATGGTTCAACAAATGAAAATCAATTAATGTGATACGTCACATCAACAGATTAAAGGCTCACAATCACAAGATCATCTCAATAGATGCAGAAAAAGCACTTATGAAATTCTACATCTATTCATTATAAAAACTCTCAACAAACTAGGGAATAGAAGGAAAATACCTCAACATAATAAAGGCCATACATGAAAAGCCCACGGCTAACATCATACTCAATGGTGCAAAACTGAAAACTTTTTCTCTAAAATTAGGAGCAAGGCAAGGGTGGCCGCTCTCACTACTTCTATTTAACGTAGTACTAGAAGTCCTATCCAGAGCACTTAGATAAGAAAAAGAATTCAAAGAATCCACATGGGAAAGGAAGAAGTAAAATTATCCCTGTTTGCAGACAACATGTTGTTATATACAGAGAACTACATTTAAAAAACTGTTAGAACTAGTAAATGAATTCAGTAAAGTTACAGGATACAAAATAACATAAAAAATACGGTTGCATTTCTATACACTAACAATGAACTATTTGAAAAAGAGATTAGGAAAACAATCCCATTTAAAATAGCACCAAAAAAAAAAAAACATAGGAATAAACTTATAAATCTTTCACCTCCTTATTTATACTGAGAACTACAAAACGTTGATGAAAGAAATTAACAAATGGAAAGACATCCCGTCTTCATGGATTGGAAAATTTAATATTATTAAAATGTCCATACTACCCAAAGCGATCTATAGATTCAATTCAATACCTATCAAAATTCCAAGGGCATCTTTTACAGAAATAGGATAATTCTACAATTCATATGGAATCACAAAAGAACCCAAATAGCCAAAGCAGTCCTGAGAAAGAACAACAAAGCTGGAGGCATTACACTTCCTGATTTCAAACTATATTACAAAGGTATCAAAGTAATCAAAACAGTATGGTACTGGCATAAAGACAACAGATAGACCAGTGAAACAGAATAGAGAGCCCAGAAATAAAGCCATGTGTATATGGTCAACTAATTTTCAACAAGGATGCCAAGAATATACACTGGTGAAAAGGTAGTCTCTTCAACAAATGGTCTCGGGAAATCTGGATATCTACATGTGACAGAATGAAAGTGGACCTGTATTTTACACTATATATAAAAGCCAACTCATGGGGCCAGCCCGGTGGCACGGCAGTTAAGTGCACATGCTCTGCTTCGGCGGCCCAGGGTTCGCAGGTTCGGATCCCAGGCACGCACCGACACACTGCTTGTCAAGCCATGCTGTGGTGGCGTCCCATATAGAGTAGAGGAAGATGGGCATGGATGTTAGCCCAGGGCCAATCTTCCTCAGCAAAAAAGAGGAGGATTGGCATCAGATGTTGGCTCAGGGCTGATCTTGCTCATAAAAAAAAAAAAAAAGCCAACTCAAAATGGATTAAAGACTTAAACGTAAAACTTGAAACTATAAAACTTCTACAGGAAAAGCAGGGGAAAAGCTTCATGACATTGGTCTTGTCATTGATTTCATGGATATGACACCAAAAGCTCAGGCAACAAAAATAAAAATAAACAAGTGGGACTGCATCAAACTAAAAGGCTTCTGTAAAGGAAACAATCAACAGAGTGAAATGGCAACCTGCAGAATGTGAGAAAATATTTGCAAGCCATGTATCTGATAAGGGATTAATCTCCAAGTTATGTAAGGAACTATATAACTCAATAACAAAAAATCTAATAATCTAATTAAAAATGGGCTGAAGACTTGAATAGACATTTCTCCAAAGAAGATAAACAAATGGCAAACAGGTATATGAAAAATGCTTTTCAGTAATCATCAGGAAAATGCAAGTAAAAGTCACAGTGAGATATCACCTCACACCTGTCAGGATGGCTGTTATCAAAAAAAGACAACAAGTGTTGGTGAGGATGTGCAGAAATTGGAACCCTTGTGCACTGTTGGTAGGAATGAAAAATGGTACAGCTGCTATGGAAAATAATATGGAGGTTTTTCAAAAAAATTAAAAATAGAACTACCATAAGATCCAGCAATCTCACTTCTGAGTATATATCCAAAAGAATTGAAATCAGCATCTTGAAGAGATATTAGCATTCTCGTTTTCATTGCAGCACTATTCACAATAGTTAAGATGTGGAAACAACCTAAAAGTCTATCAACAGGTGAATAGATAAAGAAAATGTGCTATATACATACAATGGAATACCATTCAGCCTCAGAAAAGAAGGAAATTCTGCAATGTATGACAACATGGGTAGACATTGAGGATATTATGCTAAATGAAATAAGCCAGACACAGACAAATGCTGCATGATTCCACTTATATGAGGTATCTAAAATAGTCAAATTCATAAAATCAAAGACTGGAATGTTGGTTACCAGGAACTGGGAGTGGGGCAGAATGGGGAGTTATTTATCAATAGGCATAAAGTTTCAGTTGAGTAAGATGAATAAGGTCTAGAGATCTGCTGTACAACACTGTACCTATAGTCAACAATAATGTATTGTACACTTAAAATTTGTTAAAAAGATAGGGCTCGTGTTTTTAGCATAATAAAATTAAAAAAAAAGACAAATACTGTATGATTCCACATATTTGAGGTCAAATATAGTAGTCAAATTCATAGAAACAGAAAGTAGAATGGTAGTTGTCAGGGACTGACGGAGAGGGGGATATGGGGAGCATTGTTTAATGAGCATAGAGTTTCAGTTTTGCAAAATGAAAAAGTTCTGGAGATCCATTGTACAATAATGTAAACATATTTAACATTACTGAACTGTATACTTTAAAATGATAAAGATAATAAGTTTGTATTTCTTTTTACCACAATTAGAAATTTTAAAGAAAGAAAGGAAATGGTGAAAGAAGGAACCTTAGGTTATCAGAAAGAAAGAACAATGGAAAGAGTAAGGAAAAAATGTGTGTAAATACAAGAGACTTCCTTTCAAGTTTTCTAAATTTTATTTGATTGATGAAGCAAAAATTATAACATTGTCTGATATGGTTCTCAGTATATGTAGAGGAGGTAATTAAGACAATATATTATAAATGAAGAAGAGTGAAAGGACTCAATGGGAGGTAAAGTTTCTATTCTCAAACTGGTAAACGATTGACACCAGTAGACTGTGATAAGTTATGGATGTATAATGTAATACCTAGAGAAACCACTAAGAAGTCTACAGAAGAGAAACTCAAAACACAATAGATAAATCAAAATGGAATTCTAAAAAAATGTTTATGTAACCCATAGGAAAGCAGGAAAAAGAAAACAGAAAAGAAAAACTGAAAGAACAGGAAAAAAAAGGGGGGGGGCAGACTTAAGCCCAAACATATCTTTAAGTATAAGTGGTCTAAATATACCAACTAAAAGGTAGAGATTGCCAGAGTGGATAAAATAACATGATCCAACTATAAGCTATAACAAACTCACTTTGAATGTAACAATATAGATTGGTTGAAAGGGAAGAGATATACAATGAAAACTTTAAACAAAAGAAAGCAGAAGTTCTTCTATTATTTACAGTATACTTCAGAGCAAGGAAAATTACCAGGGACAGAGAAGGACATGACAATGATAAAAGGATCAGTCCACTAAGATGACATAGTGATCCTTAATATATACGCACTAAACAACAGAGCTGCAAATTATGTGAAAAAACTTGATAGGGCTGAAAGGAGAAACAGAAAATCCACAGTTATAGTTGAACATGTCAGTATGCTTCTCTCAACAGTTGATAGAACAACCAGACAGAAAACCAGCAAGGATGTAGACCTCAACACTGTTAACAAACAGGGCATTTATAGGACACTCTACCCAACAACAGCAGAACATTCTTTTCAAGAGCCCATGGAACATGTACCAAAATAGACCATATCCTGGGCCACACACACCTCAAAAAATTTAAAATCATTGAATCATACAGAGTGTCTTCTCTGACCACAATGGGATCGAACTAGAAATCAGTAACAGAAGATAACAGGAAAATTTCTGAAGACTTGGAAACTTAACAACACACTTCTAATTAATCCTTGAGTCAAAGAGGAAGTCTCAAGGGAAATTTCTTTTTTAAAGAGCTAAACTGAATGAAAATGAAAACAGAACATTTAAAAATATGTTGGATGCAGCTGAAGCAGTGCTGAGAGGGAAATTTATGGTGTTAAATGATTACATTTAAAAAAGTAAAATCTTGATAATCTTAAACTCACCACCACGAAAACAGAAAAAGAAGAGCAAAATAAACCCAAAATAAGGAGGAAGGATATGTTAAAGATAATAGTAGAAATCAATGAAATTGAAAAGAGAAAAACAATAGAAGAAAATCAGCAAAACAAAAAGCTCATTGTTTGAAACAGACCTCTAGCAAGAGTGACAAAGGGAAGACACAAATTACTAATGTCAGGAGTGAAACAATGGTGCTATGATCTGGATGTTAGTGTCCCCCCAAAATTCGTATGTTGAATCCTAGCCCCCAAAGGGGATGATATTAGGAGGTAGGGCTTTGGGGAGGTGATTGGTTATAAGGGCTCCCTCATGAATTAGATAAGTGCTCATATAAAGGAGCCTCCAGAGGGATCTTTCACCCCATCCACCAAGTGAGGACACATAAGAAAGCACTGGCTGTGAACCAGGAAGGGGGCCCTTACCAGCCACTACATCGGATCTGCTGGCACCGTGATCTGGAACTTCCAGCTTCCAGAACTATGAGAGATAAATTTCTGTTGTTTATTGCTATAGCAGCATGAACAGACCGAGACAAGGGGTATCACCACAGACCCTACAGACATCAAAAGGATGATAAGGGAATACTAGGAACAGTCTACATAAATCAATTTGACAACTTAGACCAATACCTTTAAAATCACAAACTAACACAACAATTCAATATAAAAAAGATCATTTGCATAGCCCTGTAAGTGCTAAAGAAATTTAATTTATATATATATATATTATATATATATATAATAATATATATATATATATTTTTTTTTTGGTGAGGAAGATTGGTTCTGAGCTAACATCTGTGCCAATCCTCCTCTATTTTGTATGTGGGATGCCACCAGATCATGGCTTGATGAGCAGTGTGTAGGTCTGTTATAATTTTTAAACTCCCCAAAAAAGAAATCTCCAGCTCCAGATGGGTACATTGGAAAATTCTGCCAAATATTGAAGCCAATTCTACACAATTTATTCCAGAAAATAGATGACAGAGCAGTTCACAACTCATTTTATGAGGCCAGTGATACCCTGATATCAAAACCAGGTAAAGATAGTACCAAAAACCAAAACTACAGACTAGTATCCCTCATTAATGTAGAAGCAAATGTCCTTAACAAATATTAGCAAATAGAATTCAGCAGTATATAAAAATAAGTAAACACCATGACCATGCAGGGTTTGTTCCAGAGATACAAGTCTAGTTTTAATATTTGAAAATGGATCAGTGTAATCCACCATGTTAACAGGCTACAGAAGAAAAATTACATGATCATATCAATTAATGCAGAAAAAGCATTTGATACCTTTAATTTTTTTCTTTTGAATTTTATTTTTTTAAGTGCAAAGAATACAAGACAAAAATTTCATTCTCATTTAAAACCCCCAGTCACCCTCTTCCCTCCCCAGGGATAACCGCTGTGGCTTATGTCTGTATCCTTCTAGAGAAATTCTATGTGAGATTGAGAGGTGATTTTTCTCCCCTCCCTCTCTCCCTTCTTGCTACATCTTGAGAGCACAAGACATCTGCTGTTTGGCATTTAAAAGCAGTTCCAAGAGTGATGTCAGCATCCTCATAGAGTGAGCTCTTCCCTTAGTCTCTCCCTGCTAAGATACAATGAAAAGGACATTCATAAACCAACAGAGGACATTCAGACAACAGAATAAATGTCTGAGAGATCCATGCAGCCATACATCTGGAGGTGGAGGTGCTGGACCCCTGGGAGGCAGTGGAAGGAGGTAAGGGGATCTCCTCTCCCTCCCAAATGGCAGCAACCTAGGAAGCTGTGCTGACAGGGCCCATCTGTGTTTGCCTGCTGGTGATTCAGAGGATAGAAATATAGAATTGCTGCAGGTAGAGGAGGAGAGAGAACTAAGATTTTGAAAAAATGACAAAATTCTTCGAGAAATGTCCAGTTTAATTAAGAAAAGCAACATAAGGATTATAGGTATTCCAGAGGGAGAAAGGAGTGGAGAGCTGTTTCAAAGAAATAATAGCTGAGAACTTCCCAAACCTGGAGAAGGAGCTGGAATTACAAGTAAATGAAACTAATAGAACTCCTGATTACATCAATGTAAAAAGACCTCCTCTGAGGCATATATTAGTAAAGCTGGTAGAAGTCAATGACAAAGAAAAATATTAAAGGCAGCAAGGCAGAAGGATAAAACCTACAAAGGTACTCCTATCAGGCTTTCAGCTGATTTCTCAGCAAAAATCTTACAAGCTAGGAGAGAGTAGAATGATATATTCAAAATAATGAAAGACAAAAGCTTTCAGCCAAGAACACTCTATCCAGTGAAAATATCCTTCAGATATGATGGAGAAATAACAACTTTCCCAGATAAACAAAAGCTGAGGGAGTTCATCGCCACAAGACCCCCGCTACAAGAAATGATCAAGAAGGCTCTCATACCTGGGGGAAAAAAAAGGGTTTACAAAGCCTTGAGCAAGGAGGTAAGTAGACAAAATCAGAAAATTGCAGCTCTCTGTCAGAAAAGGTTAGCAAACGCTTAATTACAACATTAAGGATAAAGGGAAGGAAAACATCAAAAAAAACTGTAATCACTTCTTTTTAACCACAAACGCACTACACAAAACGGAATAAGTTGTGACAACAATAACTTAGATGGGGAAAAGGAAGAGGATGAAACATGCTTAGACTAAGGAAATAAAAGGCTATTAGGGGGCTGGCCCCGTGGCTTAGCGGTTAAGTGCGCATGCTCTGCTACTGGCGGTCCAGGTTTGGATCCTGGGCGCACCCTGACGCACCGCTTGTCTGGCCATGCTGAGGCCGCATCCCACATACAGCAACTAGAAGGATGTGCAACTATGACATACAACTATCTACTGGGGCTCTGGGGGAAAAAAAGGAGGATTGGCAATAGATGTTATCGCAGAGCTGGTCTTTCTCATCAAATAGAGGAGGATTAACATGGATGTTAGCTCAGGGCTGATCTTCCTCACACACACACACACGCACACACACACACACACAAAAGACGATTAGGAATGGACTGTCACATCTATGAGATCTTTTATACAAACATCATGGTAACCACTAAACAAAAAGTCAGAAACAGAGACACAAACAATAAACAATGAGAAAACCATCATAGAGAACCACCAAACTGAATTGGCAGTCAGAAATACATGGGACGAGAAACAAGGGAAATACAGAACAACTGGAAAACAAATGATAAAAAAGGCAATATGAGGGCAATATTGAGCTCTCATATATCAATAATCACTCTAAATGTAAATGGATTGAATTCTCCAATCAAAAGACACAGAGTGGCTGGATGGATTAAAAAACAAGACTCAACAATATGTTGCCTCCAGGAAACACATAGCTCTAATGACAAATACGGGGTCAGAGTGAAGGGATGGAAGACGATACTCCAAGCTAATGGCAAACAAAGCAGGTGTTGCCAAACTTAGACAAAGTAGACTTCAAGATAAAAAAGGCAATGGGAGGGCCAGTCCCTTGGCTTAGCGGTTAAGTGCGCGCACTCCGCTACTGGTGGCCTGGGTTTGGATCCCGGGCGCACGCCGACACACCACTTCTCCGGCCATGCTGAGGCCGCGTCCCACATACAGCAACTAGGAGGATGTGCAGCTATAACATACAACTATCTACTGGGGCTTTGGGGAAAAAAAGGAGGAGGATTGGAAATAGATGTTAGCTCAGAGCTGGTCTTCCTCAGCAAAAAGAGGAGGATTAGCATGGATGTTAGCTCAGGGCTGATCTTCCTCACAAAAAAAATTAAAAAAAAAAAAAAGGCAATGAGAGACAAAGGGGGCAGTATATAATGATAAAAGGGCCACTCTGCCAAGATGACATAACATTTATAAATATATATGCACCTAACACAGGAGCACCAAAGTACATAAAGCAACTATTAACAGACCTAAAAGGAGAAATTAACAGCAACACAATAATAGTAGGGGACCTCAACACCCCACTTACATCAATGGATGGATCATCCAGACAGAATAGTCAACAAGGAAATAGTGGAATTAAACGAAAAACTAGGCCAGATGGACTTAATAGATACATATAAAACACTCCATCCAAAAGCAGCAGAATACACATTCTTTTCAAGTGCACATGGAACATTCTTAAAGAGACCATATGTTGGGAAACAAGGCAAGCCTCAGTAAATTTAAGATTAAAATCATATCAAGCATCTTTTCTGATCATAATGCTATGAAACTAGAAATCAACTACAGGAAAAAAACTGAAAAAGTGACAAATATGTGGAGACTAAGACAACATGCTACTGAACAACCAATGGATCATTGAAGAAATCAAAGGAGAAATCAAAAAATATTTGGAGACAAATGAAAATGAAAACACACCATACCAACTCATATGGGATACAGCAAAAGCAGTCCTAAGAGAAATTCATGGCAATACAGGCCCACCTTAACAAACAAGAAAAATCTCAAACAATCGTAAACTACACCTAACAGAACTAGAAAAAGAAGAATAAACAAAGCCCAAAGTCAGCAGAAGAAGGGAAATAATAAAAATTAGAGCAGAAATAAATGAAATTGAAACAAAAAAAAAAAACAGTAGAAAAGATCAATGAAACTAAGAGCTGGTTTTTTGAGAAGATAAACAAAATTGACAAACCCTTAGCCAGACTCACTAAGAAAAAAAGAGAGAAGGCTCAAATAAATAATATTAGAAATAAAAGAGGAGAAATTACAACAGATACCACAGAAATATAAAGGATTATAAGAGGATTATAAAAACTATATGCCAACAAATTGGACAATCTAAAGAAATGAATAAATTCTTAGACTCATACAACTTTCCCAAACTAAATCAAGAAGAAATAGAGAATCTGAATAGACCAGTCATAAGTAAAGAGATTGAAACAGTAATCAAAAGTCTTCCGAAAAACAAACATCCAGGACCAGATGGCTTCTCTGGAGAATTCTGTCAAACCTTCAAAGAAGAGTTAGTACTTATTCTTCTCAAACTATTCCACAAAATTGAAGAAGATAGAACACTTCCTAACACATTCTACAAGGCCAACGTCACTCTGATATCAAAGCCAGACAAGGACAACACAAAGAAGGAAAATTATAGGCCATTATCGCTGATGAACATAGATGCAGAAACCCTCAACAAAATATTGGCAAACCAAATACAACAATACGTTAAAAGGATCATACACCATGATCAAGTGGGATTTATACCAGGGACACAGGGATGGTTCAGCATCTACAAATCAATCAATGTAATACACCACATTAACAAAATGAGGAATAAAAACCACACGATCATTTCAATAGATGCAGAGAAAGCATTTGACAAGATCCAACATCCATTTATGATAAAAACTCTCAATAAAATGGGTATAGAAGTACTCAACACAAGTACCTCAACACAGTAAAAGCCGTATATGACAAACCCACAGCCTACGTCATACTCAATGGGAAAAAACTGAAAGCCATCCCTCTAAGAACAGGAACAAGACAAGATGCCCACTCTTGCCACTGTTATTCGACATAGTACCGGAGGGTTTGGCCAGAGCAATTAGGCAAGAAGAAGAAATAAAAGGTATCCAAATTGGCAAGGAAGAAGTGAAATTCACGCTGTTTGCAGACAACATGCTTTTATATATAGAAAACCCTGAAGAATCCCTCAGAAAACTATTAGAAATAATCAACAACTATAGCAAAGTTGCAGGGTACAAAATCAACTTAAAATCAGTTGCATTTCTATACTCTAATAATGAATTAACAGAAAAAGAACTCAAGAATACAATCCCATTTACAATTGCAACAAAAAATAAAATATCTAGGAATAAATTTAACAAGGAGGTGAAAGACCTATACGATTAAAACTATAAGACATCATTAAAAGAAATCGATGATGACGTAAAGAAATGGAAAGATATTCCGTGCTCATGGATTGAAAGAATAAACATAGTTAAAATGTACATACTACGTAAAGCAGTCTATAGATTCAATGCAATCCCAGTCAGAATCCCAATGACATTCTTCACGGAAATAGAACAAAGAATCCTAAAATTCATATGAGGCAACAAAAGACCCTGAATAGCTAAAGCAATCCTGAGAAAAAAGAGGAAAGCTAGAGGCATCACAATCCCTGACTTCAAAATATACTACAAAGCTGTAGTAATCAAAACAGCATGATACTGGTACAAAAACAGACACACAGATCAATGGAACAGAATTGAAAGCCCAGAAATAAAACCACACATCTACAGACAGCTAATCTTCGACAAAGGAGCTAAGAAGATACAATGGACAAAGGAAAGTTTCTTCAATAAATGGTGTTGGGAAAACTGGACAGCCACATGCAACAGAATGAAAGTAGATCATTATCTTTCACCATACACGAAAATTAACTCAAAATGAATTAAAAACTTGAAGGTAAGACGTGAAGCCATAAAACTCCTAGAAGACAATACAGGCGGTCCAGTCTTTGACATCGGTCTTAGAAGGACCTTTTCGAATACCGTGTCTACTCGGGCAAAGGAAACAAAAGAAAAAATAAACAAATGGGACTTCATCAGACTAAAGAGTTTCTGCAAGGCAAAGGAAGCCAGGATCAGATCAAAATGAAGACAACCCACCAACTGGGAGAAAATATTTGCAAATCATATATCTGACAAGGGGTTAATCTCCAAAATATATAAATAACTCAGACAATAACAAAAAAACAAACCACCCAATCAAAAAATGGGCAGAGGATATGAATAGACATTTTTCCAAAGAAGATCTGCAGATCGCCAGCAGGTACATGAAAAGATAATCAACATCACTAATCATTAGGAAAATGCAAATCAAAACTACAATGAGATATCACCTTACACCTGTTAGAATGGCTATAATCACCAAGGCAAAAAACAACAATTGTTGGAGAGGATGTGGAGAAAAGGGGAACCCTCATACACTGCTGGTGGGAATGCAAACTGGTGCAGCCACTATGGAAAACAGTGTGGAGATTGCTCAAAAAATTAAAAATAGAAATGCCATATGACCCAGCTATCCCACTACTGAGTATTTATCTCAAGAACTTGAAATCAACAATTCAAAGAGACTTTTGCACCCCTATGTTCGTTGCAGCATTATTCACAATAGCCAAGACGTGGAAACAACCCAAGTGCCCAACAATTGATGAATGGATAAAGAAGATATATATATATATATAGATATATATATATATATATATATATATAGAATTTTGTAAAAAATTCTATTTCTTGATTTATCAACTTTAAACAGCCTCCTGAAAAGCCTTCTGGCTTTATCCATAAATCAATTCTAAAGCTAAAAATCAATGAACAGCAGTAATTGATTACATAAAGATGATTTCGTATAGAATCATGTAGTGTGGTTGGATTCATGAGAAAGAACATATGTCCCATGTTAAAAAAAAGAGCTCAAGGAGGAATCTTCCAAACATCAAGGTTCTGACAGGATTTCTCTTTCTCCTTCTAGGTTCCATTCCCTCTATTTTGCATTCTTGTATCCAATATTAAATTTTTTTGGGTTTTTTCTTCATTTTGCAGAAATACCTCACACCCATCCACTGATCTCTGTCTCCTCTGTCAGAACTCATCAGGTCCAAAGTAGCAGGCATTCCCTTCCCCAGACATTACAGGAGCTTCTCACTGGCTCAACTGTGTCCACATTTACACTCTCAATAATTTGGCAATCAGGGTGGTTTATTTTTTTCAGTGTTAATTTTTTACTGCAGTAAAATATACATGTAGAAAGAGCCCTTATCATAGTTGTATATGTCAGTGCATTTCCATAAACTGAGCACACACAGATTAAGAATCAACATTACAGGACCCCAGAAAGGCCCCTTCTGCTCCCTTCTAATCACTAACCGCCCCCACCCAAGGGCAGTGATTTCCAGTAGCATAGATCAGTTTTGCCTTTTTTGGTACTTTATTATGTAAATTATACGAATGGAATCATCACATGTACTCTTCTGTGTCTGGCTTCTTCACTATTACATTTGTAAAATTCATCCGTATTGTTCCATGTAGTTGAACGTTGTTCATTCTCATTGCTGTGTAGACAGGGTACACTATAATTTATTTTTCCTTTCTACTATTGAACATTTGAGTAGTTTCCAGTTTGGGGCTATTACAACCAGTATTGTTACGTCTTTTGGTTAACACATGTGTGCATTTCAGTCAGGTATATCCAAATTCCGCCTGCAACATATGAGAATTTCAGTTGCTCCACATCCTTACCAACAACTCATTTTCCACCTTTTTCATTTTAGCCATTCTGGAGGATATGTAGTGACACATGATCTTTTTGAAAAACAAACGTGTTATCACCTTCTTCTTAAAACTCTTCCCAATGACCTACACAACTCTGTGCTCGGGCCCGCTCGGTACTCGCCATTCTCCTCTTGCCACTCGGTGGCTTGCACACAACACACTCTTCACTCTTTTTGCTTCTTGGCTCCTGATCCTTCAGATATCAATTCAGTGGTCGTTTCCTCAGGTCAAATCTCACTATCGTATGCTCTCAGTGCACTTACCTTAGCTTCAGTTTAATAGTTATGCTGTTTCATTTCTAGACCCTCAGCTCCACCAGTGCAGAAAAGTGTTTTTACTCACCCTTGCAATATAGGGCCTGGCACAGAGTCGGAACGCATATATTTGAGGGAACAAATGAATAATTGGGACTTTGATGCAGTACTTTTTGCCTCTGAACGTTTATGGTGGGATGAGGATTATATTTTATATGCATTGAGAGCAACTCTCAGATCTGAAACTATTGATATGGATAACTTAAATTACAAAAATGTCATTTGGCTATATAATACTAATCTGAATTTACATTCTGCAACCTTTACTATTTATACCCAAGAAAAGCCAGTAATGTCAGATCACACTGTTCAAGGTCTATTTAATTATAACCTTTAAAAATGCTCAGTATGTCTCTGAGTCATGGCTGTTTGTGCAATTTTCTTAATGAACAAGGACATGAGATTCATTGATTAACTGGCTTCCCCTCAAAGGGAGAATTGGGCTATAAAACTGCACTCAATGGAGTAAACTCTGAAATTTTCCCTACAATTGTTTTTTTCAGTTTTAAAAAGGTCTTTAATGATAAATGAACAAATTAATAACAATTTAACAAAAATGGCACAGCAACTTACTCCTTGCCATGCTAAGTCAAGCGTGGGCTTCAATTCCATTCCTCAATCATCAGAATGATAATCGAATCTAAAACTGTAAGTGGTTTCAGTCTACATTGCAATCTAATATCCAGCTGTTTGCCTTTCTTCCAGCATCCCTCTGCCCACCCCATCTCGGAGGGCAGGAAGCACCGTTAATCATTTTTTGCTCATTATTGAACTGGATTCTTCTCAGAGCCAGCCTCCTACGGCGTGGGGAAACCTGCTTAGGCAGACCACCCAGGATTCCACAGAAAAGTACTCGGTCTGAATGCAGGTGGTTCATCTCCTGCTCTGGTTTCTCTTAAGACCCCTTAACTCGGCCTTGATGGGCACTTAAGAGCATTAACTCCTTCATTCCCAAGCCTTCTAGGCACTGAAGTTTGAATGTCCAGGAGTGTTATCGCTACTCTTAGAGAGTCCTGGGCACCTGCTGCTCTGTTCTTTTTTTTTTTTTTTTTAACTGAGGTATAATTGAGAAAACATTACATTAATTTCAGCTGTACAGGGTATTGATTTGCTATTTGTATACATTGCGAAATGATCACCGCGAATAAGTCTAGTTAACATCTGTCACCCTACATCCTACAAAATTTTTTTCCTTGTGATGAGAACTTGTAAGATTTACTCTCTTAGCAACTTTCAAATGTACAATACCATATTATTAACTATAGTCACCATGCTGTATATTACATCCCCATAACTTATTTATTTTATAACTGGAAATTTGTACCTTTTGACTCTCTTCACCTATTTCAGCCACCTCACACCCCCTGCCTCTGACAAACAGCAATCTGTTGTCTGTATCTGTGAGCTTGGTTTTTTTTTCTTTTTTAATTCCAAAAAGAAGTGAGATCAAATGGTATTTGTCTTTCTTTCTGTGACTTACTTCACTTAACATGCCCTCAGTGTTAATCCATGTTGTTGCAAATGGCAAGACTTCATTCTTTTTTATGGCTAATGTTTCACTGTATGTGTATATATAGATATACATATATATCACATTTTCTTTATCCATTCATCCATTGTTGGACACTTAGGTTGTTTCCATGTGTTGGCTGTTGTAAATGCTTCAGTGAACATGGGGGTGCATATTTTGACTTAGTATTTTCATTTTCTTTGGATACATACCCAGAAGTGGAATTGCTGGATCATTTGGTAGTTCTATTTTTAATTTTTTGAGGAACCTCCATACTGTTTTCCATAGTAGCTGCACCAATTTACATTCCCACCAGCAGTGCACAAGCTTCCCTTTTCTCCACATCTTCGCCAACATTTGTTATTTCTTGTCTTTTTGATAATAGCCATTCTAACAGGTGCAAGGTGGTGTCTCATTGTAGTTTTGATTTGCATTTCCCCAATGATTAGTAACGTTGAGCATCTTTTTATGTACCCGTTATCCATCTATATGTCTTCTTTGGAAAAATGTCTATTCAGATCCTCTGCCCATTTTTTAATCGGATTCTTTGGGATTTTTTTTTTTGCTATTGAGTTGTGTGAGTTCTTTATATGTTTTACATATTAGCCCCTTATCAGAAAATGATTTGCAAATATTTTCTCCCATTCAGTAGATTGCCTTTTCATTTTGTTGGTGGTTTCCTTTGCTGTGCGGAAGCTTTCTGGTTTGATTTAGTCCCACTTGTTTATTTTTCTTTTGTTGCCTTTGCTTTTGGTGTCAAATCCAACAAGTCATCTCCAAGACTGATATCAAGAGCTTACTGCCTGTGTTTTCTTCTAGGAGTTTTATGGCTTCTGGTCTTACATTCAAGGCTTTAATCCATTTTGAGTTGATTTTTGTGTATGGTATAAGATTGTGATCCAGTTTCATTCTTTTGCATGTGGCTGTCCAGTTTTCCCAATATCATTTTTTGAAGAGACTGTTCTTTTCCCATGGTATATTTTTGGCTTCTTTGTCATAAATTAATTGACCATATATGCATGAGTTTATTTCTGGGCTCTCTATTCTTTTCCATTGAGCTATGTGTCTGTTGTTATGCCAATACCATACTGTTTTGATTACTATAGCTTTGTAATATAGTTTGAAACCAGGGAGTGTGATGCCTCCAGCTTTGTTTTTCTTGCTCAAGATTCCTTTGGCTACTCAGAGTCTTTTGTGGTTCCATACAAATTTTAGGATTGTTTGTTCTCTTCCTTGAAAAATGCCACTGAAATTTTGAAAGGAATTGCATTGAATCTGTAGATTGCTTTGAGTTGTAGGGACATTTTAACAATGTTAATTTTTCCAATCCATGAGCATGGAATATCTTTCCATTTACGTCTTCTTCAATTTCTTTCATCAGTCTCTTCTAGTTTTCAGTGTACAGATCTTTCACCTCCTTGGTTAAATTTATTCCTAGGTATTTTATTCTTTTTGATGCAATTGTAAATTGGATTATTTTCCATACCCAATTTCCTGAGATTTTTATCATAAATGGATATTGAATATTGCCAAATGCTTTTACTGCATCTATTGAGTTGATCATATGATTTTTATTCTTCATTTTGTTAATGTGGTGTATCACATTGATTGATTTGTGGATGTTGAACCATCCGTGTGTCCCTGGTGTAAATCCCACTTGATCATGGTGTATGATCCTTTTAATGTATTGTTGAATTTGGTTTCCTAATATTTTTTGAGGACTTTTGCATCTATGTTCATCAGGAATATTAGCCTGTAATTTTCTTTTCTTGTGGCATCCTTGTCTGATTTTGGTATTAGGGTAATGTTGGCCTCATGAAATGACTTTGGAAGTGTTCCCTCCTCCTCTATTTTTGGAAGAGTTTAAGAAAGATTGGTATTAACTCTTCTTTGAATGTTTGGTAGAATTTACCAGTGAAACTGCCTGGTCCTAGAGTTTTGTTTGTTGGGAGGTTTTTGATTCAATCTCCTTAGTAGTAATCAGTCTGTTCAAATTTTTTATTTCTTTATGATTTATTCTTGGTTGTATGTTTCTAGGAATTTATCCATTTCTTCTAGGTTGTCCTATTTATTGGTGTATAATTGTTGATAGAAGTATCTTATGATCCTTTGATTTTCTGTGGTATCAGTTGTAAGGTCTCTTTCATTTCTCATTTTTTATTTGAGCCCTCTCTTTTTTTCTTGATAAATCTAAAGGTCTGTCAATTTTGTTTATCTTTTCAAAGAACTAGCTCTTAGTTTCATTAATCTTTTTTCTTGTCTTTCTAGTCTCTATTTCATTTATTTTGGCTCTGATCTTTATTTCCTTCCTTCTACTAACTTTGGACTTCATTCTTTTTCTAGTTCCATGAATTGTAAAGTTAGGTTATTTGAGATTTTTCTTGTTTCATGAGGTAGGCATTTATCACTATGAAATTCCTTCTTAGAACTGCTTTTGCTGTATCCCATAAACTTTGGAATGTTGTATTTCCATTTTCATTTGTCTCAAGGTATTGTTTTATTTCTTTGTTGACTTATTGGTGGTTCAGTAGCATATTGATTAATCTCCACATATTTGTGAATTTTCCAGTTTTCTTCTTGTAATTGATTTGTAGTTTCATACCATTGTGGTTGGAAAAGATGCTTGATATGATTTGATCTTAAATTTTTGAGACTTGTTTTGTAGCCTAACATGATCTGTCCTGGATTCTATTCCATGTGCACTTGAGAAGAATGTGTATTCTGCTGCTTTTGAATGGAGTGTTCTGTCTATATCTGTCAAGTCCATCTAGTCTAACATGTCATTTAAGGCCTGTTTCCTTATTGATTTTCTCTCTGGATGATCTATCTGTTGATGCAAATGGGGTATTAAAATGGGGTATTAAAGTCTCCTACCATTATTGTATTGCTGCCTATTTCTTTCTTTAGGTCTGTTAATATTTACTTTATATATTTAGGTGCTCCTATATTGGGTGCATAAATATTTACAAATGTTATATCCTCTTTTGGATTGATTCCTTTATCATTATGTAATATCCCTCTTTGTCTCTTATTACAGTCTTTGTTTTAAAGTCTATTTTGTGTGATGTAAGTATAGCTATCCCAGCTCTCTTTTGGTTTCCATTTGCATGGAACATCTTTTTCCGTCTCTTCACTTCAAGTCTGTGTGTCCTTACATCTGAAGTAGTGAGTCTCTTTGTTTTTTTTATTTATGATAATTTTTATTTATTTATTTTTTCCCCTAAAGCCCCAGTAGATAGTTGTATGTCATAGTTGCACAGCCTTCTAGTTGCTGTATGTGGGATGTGGCCCCAGCATGGCTGGAGAAGCAGTGCATCAGTGCGTGCCCGGGATCCGAACCCGGGCCACCAGCAGCGGAGCGCGCGCACTTAACCGCTAAGCCACGGGGCCGCCCCTGAAGTGAGTCTCTTTTAGGCAGCATATAGGTGCATCTTATTTTTTTTATCCGTTCAGACACTCTGTGTCTTTTGATTGGAGAATTTTATTCATTTATATTTAATTATTGATAGGTATGTACGTATTGCCTTTATGTTAACTGTTTCTGGCTGTTTTGGAGTTCCTCTCTGTTCCTTTTTTCTTCCCTTGCTCTCCTCCTTTGTGCTTTGATGAATTTCTTTAGTGGTGTGCTTAGATTCCTTTCTCTCTTTTGTGTATCTACTATAGGTTTTTGCTTTGTGGTTACCATGAGGCTTACATAGACTATTACAAATGTAAGTTGTTCTATTTTAAGTTGATAACTTAAGTTTGAATACATTCTAAAGCTGTATATTTTTACTCTCTCTCCGCTCTATGTTTTATGTTTTTGCTGTCATATTTTGCATCTTTGTATCTTGTGTATCTCTTAACTAATTATTTTAGTTTTAGGTGTTTTTTTTTTTTTTTTTTTTACTACTTGTGTCTTTTAACTTTCATACTAGTTCTTTTTTTTTTTTTTTGTGAGGAAGACTGGCCCTGAACTAACATCCAATGCCAATCTTCCTCTTTTTGCTGAGGAAGATTGGCCCTGGGCTAACATCTGTGGCCATCTTCCTGTACTTTATATGGGACACTGCCACAGCATGGCTTGACAAGTGGTACGTTGGTGTGCACCCAGGATCCGAACCTGCAAACCCCGGGTCGCCGAAGCAGAGCACATGCACTTAACCGCTGCACCACCGGGCCGGCCCTACCTTCATACTAGTTCTTTTTTTGTTTGTTTGTTTGTTTTTTTTTGTGAGGAAGATCAGCCCTGAGCTAACATCCATGCCAGTCCTCCTCTTTTTTTCTGAGGAAGACCAGCTCTGAGCTAACGTCTATTGCCAATCCTCCTCCTTTTTTCCCCCAAAGCCCCAGTAGATAGTTGTATGTCATAGCTGCCTATCCTTCTAGTTGCTGTATGTGGGACACGGCCTCAGCATGGCCGGAGAAGCGGTGCATCGGTGCGCGCCCGGGATCCGAACCCGGGCCGCCAGTAGCAGAGCATGCACACTTAACCGCTAAGCCATGGGGCTGGCCCCATACTAGTTCTAAAAGTGATTAATCCACTACTGTTACTATATATTTACATTACCAGTGAGATTTATACTTTCATATGTTTTCTTGTTACTCATTAGTGCCCTTTCTTTGAAGCTTAAGAGATCCCTTGAACATTTCTTGTTAGGCCGGTTCAGTGGTAATGAACTCCTTTAGCTTTAGCTTGTCTGGAACACTGTTTATCTCTCCTTCAATTCTGAATGATAACTTTGCTGAGAAGAGTACTCTTGGAAGTTTTTTTCTTTAAGCACTTTCAATCTATCGTGCCAGTCCCTTCTGGCCTGTGAAGTTTCTGCTAAAATATATGCTGATAGTCTTATGGGGGTTCCCTTGTATGTAACAAGTTGTTTTTTCTCTTGCTGCTTTTAAGATTCTTTCCTTGTCTTTAACTTTTGACATTTTAATTATGATGTGTCTTGGTGTGGGTCCTGGGTTCCTCTTATTTGGAACTCTCTAGGCTTCCTGGATCTGGGTGTTTGTTTCCTTCCCCAGGTTAGAGAAGTTTTCAGCCATTATTTCTTCAAATAAGTTTTCTGCACCTTTCTCTCTCTCTTCTCCTTCTGAGATCTCTATAATGTGAATGTCAGTCCTCTTGATGTTGTCCTATAAGTCCCTAAGGTTATCTTCACTTTTTTCCATTCCTTTTTTTTTTCTTGCTGCTCTGGGTGAATTCCACTGCCCTCTCTTTGAGTTCCCTGATCCTTTGTTCTGTTTCATCTAGTCTGCTCTTGAACCCCTCTAGTGTATTTTTCAGTTCAGTTATTGTATTCTTCAGCTCTATGAGCTATATTTGGTACTTTCTTATATTTTCTGTCTCTTTGTTGAAGTTCTCACTGTGTTCATCCATTCTTCTGAGTATGGTGAGCATCTATATGACCATTACTTTGAACTCATTATCAGGTAATTATTTATCTCCATTTCATTAATGTTTTTTCCTGAGATTTTATCTTGTTCTTTCATTTGGAACATATTCCTTTGTTTCTTCATTTTGCTTGACTCTGTTGGTTTCTATGCTTAGATAAAACAGTAATCTCTCCCAGTCTCAAAGGAGTGGCCTCACGTAGATGAACCTTATTGTTCAACTCTGCCCTAGCCCTTGGTTGTCTCTCAAACCTTTGTGATTGTCTAAGCAGCCTATTTTATTTTTAGTGGCTCCTAGTAGTTGAGGGTGTACCAAGACCTGTCAGTCTCCCAAAGGGGAGAATCTCAGTCAACACCTAGATTCAGGCTGATTGGAGGCCAGACCCTCAGGCAACAGTATTCCAAGTATGCAAATATATATACTTCTACGGAACTGCAAGCCTAAGCCCCACTGGCCCAAGTGCCAGGTGATCTAGAGGTGTCCCCTGGGTGGCAGTTGCAAAATCCAGGGCTCCAGATGAGTATATAAACGCCTGTCTTAGAGATACCAGTAAGTTGTAGTAAGGCAGAGGGAGAGCACAAAGATGGCATGCAGCAGCCTACATTCCCTGAGAGCACACTCCTGCATCCCTAGATATGTGCCAAAGCAGAAGCCTGCTCCTCAGGCTGAAGCTCCAAGACAAGCAAATAGGCCTCTTTCACAGAAAGACTGGGGGTGTGTTTTAGTCTGCTGTCTGTAAAGTGCCCTGGGGATGGTAGCTTGCTAACAACTCTCTCTCCAATTGTTAAAGTCCCATGGGACCCAGGAATGCAAGCCCACCCCAGCCATCAGAGCCAGGTGATCAAGGAGCATCCCTTGGGTGGCAGCTGCAAAGACGGGCACCAGAAGTAAAAACCGGGGTACCAGATGTGTTGTAAAAGCTTCCTTATGGGAGATAGTGGTGCTCTGGAGCATGGTAGAGGGGGGAGCGTGAAGATAGCACCCACCCTTCGAGGTCTCGAAGGATTACAGTCAGCCCTTAGATGTGTGTTTAATTAGACGTATGCTCCTCAGGCTGCAGCTACAATGATTAACTAATAGGCCTCTGTCACAGAACAATTGAGCTCCTGAGTCTGTTGTCTCTTGCTGTGCCCTGGAGGTGGTAGCCATTTAAGAACTCTTTCTCCCGTGGTTACAGTCTTGTGGGACCCAGAAGTATAAGTCCTGCTGGCCACCAGAGCCAGTAGTAGTGTCCCCTGGTGGCAGCCACAAAAACTGAGGCACAGACGTGTGTAAAAGCTCCCCTCTAAGAGAGAAGGGCTCTCTGAAGCACAGCAGAGAGACAGTGTGAAGATGGTGCCCACTGGCTGGAGAGAGGCAGAGGGAAAGCATACAGATGGCACCTACCAGGAAAGAAAAAAGAAAAAGCCTAGAGTTCATTTAAAAAGAAAAAAAGTGTCCAATGGCTAGAGCAAGGTGAAAGGAGAATGTGAAGATGGCACCTGCTGGGGGAAAAAAAACAAGATGGTGCCCTCCAGCTGGATCAAGGCAGAGGGAGTGTGCAAAGAGGGCACTCACCAGTCTCTGTCCCCAGAGAGCGTCCCAGCAGGCCCCCAAATATGTGTCACATCAGATGCCTGCCCCAAAGACAAGCAAATGAGCATCTCCCACACAAAGTCCAGGCTCCCCTCGATAGGTCGCTTCCACGCTGGGCCATGAGGCAGGTCCGAGTCTGAGCAGGCAAGCCCTTTAAGAGCCTTTTCTCATATCACTATAGTCTCATGGATCTTGTTGATGTGAGCCTGTTGGTTTTGACGACTAGACATTTTGGGGGGTTGTCCTTCAGGTGCAGGTCTTAAAAGTTTGAGGTGCCCAATGTGGGGTTGGAACCCTTTGGTTTTCGGGGAGAAGTTCCAGGTTTTGAGTACCCTTCTGATTGGGTCACTGCAGTGGAGGTGGGGTTTATGGCGAGATGGTGTCCCAGCGTCTCCTGTTCACTTCAACATTGGTCTTCTCTCATTCGCCTGATGTGTAGGAGTCGCTCAGCCAGTTTTCAGGTTTTTTTCGGAGGAAGTGTTCCATATGTAGCTGTGGATTTGGTGTGTTCATGGGAGGAGGTGAGTTCAGGATCCTCTTACGTCGCCATCTTGAACCAGACTATTCCCTGCAATTTTGATTTCCATCCTTACACAATCAGAAAGGTCAGAGAAGCCACTGCCCAGCTGCAGTAAACCCCTGGCCATGGGGCCCCAAGGCTTTGTGTTTGATCCTCCTGTTGATAAGCGGTTACTCTGGGACACTGCACAGGCCAGCTTCCCTGCTTTTCCTAGGCCTTGAGCCTTGGAATGAGAGGGTCCTGCAAACATTTGCTCGTTTCTCCATTCCAGAGTCTGTCCCACTGTGAGCTCATCACAGATGATGGGATCCTGCACCTGAGCAACAGCACCTGTGGCCACGAGAGGCTGCGGGTACTGGAATTGGACAACTGCCTCCTCATCACCGACGTGGCCCTGGAGCACCTGGAGAACTGCCGTGGCCTGGAGCGCCTTGAGCTCTACGACTGCCAGCAGGTTACCCGCGCAGGCATCAAGCGGATGCGGGTAAGTGTGGGGCAGGAGTCAGTCACACCTGGCACAATTTCTGAACAAACGACGACTGCATCAAGAATCAGCATCTACTTTCTACATTCTCTTCTAAGCCAATAGTTATGCAAACTGATCTGTTACACAGGTGTCTCCTTAGACTTCTTCAAAATTTCCTTATTAGACCCCACTCTGGAAGAGTCAACATCCAGAATGGGTCTAGGGTGGAGGCTCCATGTAGTCTGGTGATCAGCACCCTTATGAGAAGGAAAGGGACTTAAGGTCATTACCAGTAGGAGCAAGAACATGGTCTTGGCTAATTTCCAGGTAAGAGGGCTTAATAGAATGTGGCTTTCTTTCCCCATGTCATTTTCTTGAATATGCTTTAAGTTTAGGCAACTTTGCATTTATACCTCACAGCAGCCCGAGGGTGCTACAGCTGTCAAGAACTCCACTCAGTTTTCATACAAGGCCAGTGAGTTTCCCTGGGCAGAAATATTATTAGTTTCCCTTTGTCTTTAGAAGGTGCTGTTTTAGGGGACGTGTATGTAAACAGTAGTAACTCTGGCCTACACCAGAAATTCTATTTGAACTATTTGCCTAATAGTAAAGTGAAGTAGATTCTACATGAAAACTATGGACCTTTCTCGGATTATGCATATAATCCTAAAAATACCAGTGTAAAGACTACTCCACTTTTTTCTTCTACTTTCAGGCTCAGCTCCCTCATGTCAAAGTCCATGCCTACTTCGCTCCTGTCACCCCACCGACAGCAGTAGGAGGAAGTGGACAGCGACTATGCAGGTGCTGTGTCATTCTCTGACAGCAGCTGCCCGGGGCCCAAGGCATGAGGAGGTGTCCCTTCCTCCAGAGAAGACCCACGTCTTCCTGACCTACTCCACTGTCACCCAAATCTGTTGATTCTCCATTGGGAAAGGCATTTACAGGTAAAAGACTTCTGTAGGGATTGCAGTAACTCTGGTGATAGTTTTCACCTTTATTCTGCTGTGATGCAATCAAATCAAAGCTTGTGTCAGTTGACACATGGCAAGGGTGGTCTCAGTGCAGCCAGGACCACACAGGAGACCCCGATCTTTTAAAAGGTGGGTGCCTTCCTAGGTACAAAAGTCCTTCCCTCGTCTTTGTCAGCATCCCTCAAAACAGACCATCAGTGTTAGCACAAATTGAGCAGAAAAAACAAGCTGTTGCTTTTCTACTTGATACTTAAGCCAGTGGCCTACTTTCACACCAATTCCATTTTGATTAGCAGGACTTTTCCACTTTGAAGATTAAACAGCAGCTTTATCAAAGTGATTGTACTGCAAATTCATAATGCCTGATAGTTTTACATGTAGAGCTTTATGTGGAAGGCAAATAGGTTTCCATGAGACACCAAAGAAGCGAGCACTCTAAATTGGATGGAGCAGGGTCTTCACCTTTCTGTCAACTTGTCATATATACTTTCGGGGACCAAAAACTAAACAAAAGCAACTCAGAGTTTGTGTTGCCTGACTGGAAATCATAAGCTCTGGAGTATGCTATAGCACATAATGCATTTTTGTTATAGGAGAAAAGCTAATCATGTCATCTCTCACAAAATTTGGGGGACCTTAAAGAAGTAGACCTGATTAAGGCTTAAATTATCTATAATATAATCAATTAAAAATAATGAATGGATGCATGTAGAATGGGTGTGATTTTTTTTCCAAGTTTATTTTAAAATCTTAGGAATCAGGTTACACCAGAACTATGTAAAAATTTTACACACTTAAAACTCAGATCAGTAAAGTGTTGGCACCTTTTAGACTCATAGTATAAAAATGAAGAAACCATTCCAATGCTTAAGTCAGTGGGTTTTTATTGCTATAATCTTATGGCAGACAAATGTGAGCAAAACCATTTTTGAAATTCATACCATCCTAATATTATCTAAAATCTCATAAGAGTTTCTGCTCTGTGCTGTTCACATTTGTGATCTGCATTAAGATTAGGAACCCATCCCCACCTTCACTGTGAATTTGTGTGTTAATGGTCGCCAACCCTTCCCAGCAACCACTCCCCAAACTGAGGAGTCCAGAGCTCATGAGAAGCTGAAGTGAAGCAGCAAAAACGAGATGTTTTCCCATGACTAGCAATACTTCTATCAGATGGACAGTTTTAGAAGCATTTAGGATACACTGCCTCAGCTACATTTTAGGAAGAGAAGGCAGATACGTACAGAACCCCGTAAGTCGATTTAACAGGATTACTGGAATAAGCATTAAAAGTCCTGATGATTTTATTGCCTTATGATATACTCCAGTATTCCCTGGTCTAAAAATTGTGTGTAACCATAGCAGTTATTTAAATATACATTTATACCACTGTGTGGAGGAAAAGATGATTGATGCAGGAAGCTGTTTAAATAAACAAAGGAGCATATTACACAGACTTGCTTCAGTGATTATGAATTGCAGTTTCTATTTAAAAATTTAAATGACCAGGGCCTTCCATTCATTATCTCTTTTGAGCCAGGACACAACCTATCACAGCTCCTGGACTGGCTGCTCAATGTCCCATAACCTCATTTACAAAACAGGAAAACCTCTGATAAGAAAACCAGGTTTGGCTTCCTCTTTAAGTGTGGAACAGTTACTGGAATAAGTGTGCTTAGTTGCATCAGCTTTGAGAAAACAAACTGAAAAGAAAAAAAACACCACATGGGCTTCACCTCTTCTAACATTTGGACTGGTGTGTACTCAGAATAGACATACAGAAAGAACCCCTTGATTGTATGACTTGACTTGTCACACTGGCACGAACTGGGATTTTAAATGAGAGACACATTTGCAAAACAATCGGAAAACATTTATTATACTGAAATGTATACATCCTACTATTAAAAAAACAAAGTAGCAAATTTGCTGGTGCCATAATTGAACCTGTTTCACTGGGACAGACTAATGTTCACCGCCACTTGGTGTAATTTCAAGTTTGATGGGCTTTTACCCCACTTCTAAAACCTGATGAGGAATTCAAAATAGCACACAGCATTAAATGACATTTATTGTTCCATAAATCTTCAGACTCAAAAAGGAATGCTAAATAGACAAGCAAAACTCTAAAACAATTCAAGAGATAAGCTCACTTCTTTCCCAAGTGATTGGTACACAAAACATGTGGTCATACAAAAGCAAAGGGAAGATGACAGAAAGGAAAGCTCTCCTGCTTTAGGGTCTGTAGGAGTTACAGATACTTTCAAACTGAAGATGGAAATATTTAGAGACAGTGCTTCTTCATACCCCCTTTATGAATAAAGCAAAATGTCAAACGTTTACCCACTGAAGTAGTTTATCTTCTGGGAAAGATTTCAAACGCAAAATTACCCATTTCTGTTTTGCTTGAACAAAGATAAGGATCAAATCTGGGTAAGTGGACAGAGATACTATAATTAAAATGGAATCAAAGTTTAAAAAAAAAAATTGAGTTTGCTACACCACAACCCTCAAAAATGCTTGCTGATGAACTCTGGAAGATTTGAAAAAGTGGATTCCCTTTGAAAAGTATACTAGCAGACAAGCATTTGGTTTTATGAAAGAGACCCTCTTTTTATAGAAAAAGAAGCTATTACGTGATGTATAAAAAAGCCTCTAAATAATAACCAGAATGTTTACCCATGATTGTACTAAAGCTTAATATTTGAGAAGTGTATGGAATTTTTATGGTACAAGTTAGTGTTTACCATGTCTAGTGTTCCATGAATAATTTCAACTTGTTGATAATGAGGACCCCTTAACACCAAGTCAGAAACTTTTTCCCCTGCTCAGGTCACCTATGGCTGATGTCTGGGGAAGGGCTTTGAAACTGTTCAAGAACAGGATGGTACAGGGTGGAGTGGGAAGGGTGGTTGGAGACAGAGAGGAGGAGGAAAAAGAGAAAGAAAACCACATGAGTTTAAAAGACAATGGGACTTCAAAAATGAAAACCAGAAACGAAATGCTAAAAATGGAAGCAGAAGCAAAAAGTTTTTCAATAAAATTATGACAAAGCAAAACACAAGTCTTTGTACCTATTAGGATTTACACTGATCCTCTCACCAAGGTACTCTTGATAGTGCAGTTTGCTTCAAGCCCGGCTTCCTGGCTTGATCTTCCTCGATCTGGCGTGATCACATCAGACACACACCCTTAGACGTGATTTCTTCTGAGAAGGTGCCAAGCCTCTTACCTGACCACCAATCACCGTATCAGCACATTGCATCTCTCCGCAGACAGATTCCATGCTGGCTCCACAACAGCACTGTCCCACACCCTGCCCCAGGTCAGCACAAGGTTCAGGCAATAAAAGCCAAACTGGCACAGAAAAGTAAATGCCCACAGTCCGCTTTTACATTCATTTCCAAACCGCATACAGTGTAAAAGACAGCAAAGGCTGCTTCTAGGAACTGTGTCTACTGGCTTCTGCCAGAGAAGCAGGCAGCCCTGCCTGCACCGTGGCCCCCAGAGCTGCACGCATGCTGTCCGGACGTGCTCACTCTCAGGAGGATGCTTGGCTATGGCAGTGACAGTGAGGAGATTCGCCTCTCATACAGCTCATTAGAAAGGTCATCTTGTGTTTTCAATATGAAACATTTCATACGGTAAAATCCAATCCCAAGACTTCTTGGATTCAGTCTTCACACACTTTTAAGCGTGACTTTATTTGGTACTGAATATAGTTCAGACTACGTAAGACATCACTTCAAAATTATGTGAATACCATCACCATTTTCAGCTGCAAAAAAAGGAAAGAAGTTACCCACAATTTTTTCAGCCAGGCTTAGGAAGATCAAGACTATTCAAGTGAAAACTCCCAGACATCTACAACCTTCCTCCCCGTTTCAGAATTACCTTTCAATAAATCTAGAGGAAAAAAAAACTGATTAACTTGCTCCAGTTCCCGTTCCCTAAGGCAACAACATGTACACATTCCCTTCTCAGACATTGTGCTTTTGGATGTCTGGCCCATACTGCTTGCCAGTTCTGGGAGGCAGGGGAATCAGACAAGCAGCGAAAGTGCTGTGTAAGCACGGGGGCAAGAGCTCGAGGCAGAAGTGAAAACCCTGTGCCGCCAGGGCAGAGAACAGTCAGCTCCATACAACATACAAATAAACTCAATGCTCACATCCATCTTTCCTGGGAATAATTTTTGAACTCCTCAGAGGGAGATCTGAAACATTTTAAAAATACATCGCTCCTTTTGCCTGATAGCCTAGTATTTCTGAAGAAATGGTGAGAAGCAGTACAGGCATTCATCAAGGAACAAATGAATTTTTTCATGAGGACAAAAGTCTGAAAAACAGTACACTGAGGTTGGAGGGGATATTCTGTGATGTCTGACATTAGACATGTCCACCGCTTTCATAGAACACTACCATCTGATTACGGGATGAAAGTCCTTTCTTAGACAATGTGAGTTTTGCAGAGTAACACTGTATTGCTTTGAGAACAACTGAGCAGAAAGGTACTCAGCTAAAGATGTTTGTGAAGGTAAAGATCAAGTGAACCGGTTCACAGTTAAAACTCAGGGGCCGGCCCGGTGGCGCAAGCGGTTAAGTGCACGCACTCCGCTGCGGCGGCTCAGGGTTCGCCGGTTCGGATCCCAGGCGCGCACCGATGCACTGCTTGTCAAGCCACGCTGTGGCGGCGTCCCACATAAAGTAGAGGAAGATGGGCACGGATGTTAGGCACGGATGTTAGCCCAGGACCAGTATTCCTCAGCAAAAAAAGAGGAGGATTGGCAGATGTTAGCTCAGGGCTGATCTCCTCACACAAAAAAAATTACTTAAAACTCAGCCTTGCAGGTAACTTGATGACATACGCAACATGTCAGGCACAAAGTGACGACAACTTCAGCACTGTTTTGGGCTGCTCCCTTTAAGAGTGACTTCCAGGAAAGGGTGACACATGATATCTGGCTCTTCGAAGTACAGCTTTTATGTTAGGACTGGATTTAGATCTTAACCCCCCAGACTTTTAAAAGTCTCTTCTTGTATAATAATTTTGCATTTAAAAATCCCTCATTTTGGGGCTGGCCCCATGGCATAGCAGTTAAGTGCGCGCGCTCCGCTACTGGCGGCCCGGGTTCAGATCCCAGGCGTGCACCGATGCACTGCTTGTCCAGCCATGCTGAGGCCGCGTCCCATATGTAGCAACTAGAAGGATGTGCAACTATGACATACAACTATCTACTGGGGCTTTGGGGAGAAAAAGGGGGAAAAAGGGAGGAGGACTGGCAATAGATGTTAACTCAGGGCCAGTCTTCCTCAGCAAAAAGAGGAGGACTGGCATGGATGTTAGCTCAGGGCTGATAGTCCTCACAAAAAAAAAAAAAAAAAAAAAGTCCCTCATTTTTTCTAACCCTTTAATTGGAACTTACTTGAGCCCTATCCAGGTCCTCTTTCCACATTCTCTCCCTAAATGACCCCAGCGATTTCTACAGCTTTGAGTCACCACTGATATGATCAAGGCTTCCAAATTTACATTTCAAGCCCAGGCCTCTCCTGTCAGCTCCAGACAGGTATAATTAACTGCCACCTTGACACTTCTATATACTTAAATGGAACTCTTGCTGCTTTCTCCCCCCCATACCTACCTCTCTACTAGCAGTCTGCCCAGCAGCTCTTACAAGAGTCACAACCACTCCTCCCTCAAATGTGGAGCCCAGCAGGGCCCTGTCTATAAATGTATAAGATGCCATCACCCCTCACCTAGATGACATCTCCTGCCTCCAGGTTTCCCACCTTCTCATCTGTCTCCAGAGTTGCAAGAGTGAAAGAAAAATCTAATCAGATTACTGCTTTATTTAAACAACTTCACTGACTTCCCAATATATTTCAAATAAAGTCTAAACTACCATCATTACCAGGTCCTGCATACCAGGCCCTGCCTCCCACCTTGACTTCATCTTGCTCTGCTCACCCCTCACACACTGCATGGCAGCTACATGGCCCTCTTTCAGGCCTCCACAGAAGCGAAGCTTTTTACTTGTCCTTCACCCTACATTTGGGATGCTCCTCATATGGCTGGCTCCTTCTCACTCTTGAAGTCTTATCATTAATGACACCACCTCAGAGAAGCCTGGCTAACAGCTTCATGTCCCCCTTGTCCATAAGCACTCCAGACTTTCCCATTCCTTCATGGCACTTAATATATTTGTAATTATGCACATCCGTTGGCCAAGTCTGGTTTGCTTTCCCCACTAGAGTTCCACAGAGTTTGTTTTGTTCAAGATCTTTCTAGCACCAAAATGATGGTATCGGACATATGGTGCTCAGTAAAACACTGGCTGAACGAATTGAGATTTTTTTCCTAGTCATCTAGAAGGATTGACTCCTCCTCCTTACTTGCTAATTTCTATTACAATCGCTAGAAATATTCTTTCTCTTGATTCATTTTTCAAACTCTCTTAAAATTAGTAAAGCCAGCATTTTCAAAAGTAAACACACAAGATGACTGCTGATTACAGACACACACTATCTTTCATGGTTCCAGCATTTCAAGACACATGCACACATGCAAAGTACCTTTTACTGTGGAGAATAAAAAACAACTCTCATCTTGAAAGTTCTGAACCATCTAGGATAAAGCAGATGTATAATTAAGATCCAACTGTCCTGTCTTAACTGAGGAAAAGATTAAAATTAGTAGTTAAAGGAAAATGTCATAATCTGTATATTGTCACACAAGCACAGGACTCAGTGGCCAAAATGGTAATTCATGAAGGCAGCGTGAGGTAGTAAAAATTTACACCTGCTGCACTGGCAGGGCCTTGTGCTAACCGTGCCTGCCCCTGAAGGTCCCTGCGAGATCTGATCCCTGATTCCTGCCGGCTCCTGTGAATAATCGCTCTAACAAAGAGTCACTGCGTGAAGTGCTCTTCTGTTATTACTTGCTTGTCACTCAGCACTAGGGGGAAAAACTGTACTTCTAATCTTATTGTTTTTTAAAATTAGTCATCAAATAGCAGACAAAAGGAAAACACATCCAAATACCTCTCTTCATAAAAAGGGCCAAAGCCCCCACTCACCCAGAAGTCTCCCAGTGAGTGTCTGAATTCACAAGGTGGGGGTGGGGGTGGGGGACCACAGTTCTCCCTGATTTGTATTCTTGTATCACTAGGATACCTGAAACTCTTGGTTATAAATTCTCACAAATTTTGATCCCCAAACTCTCTGAAAACAACTCTCATGAGTAGTTGGCAAAAGAGGTCACAGAATTTTTCCATAGGTCTGCAATGATATATATAAAAGTAAACACCAGTGTGAACGGGAAAAGCAAGAGGGCTTGCCAGTTCAAGTTACCTGATCGCTAACAAGAATGTGAATACCAATGGGACCCTGTCTGTAAACCTGGTTAATTTGGTGGAAAGGAATATTAAACACCAATGCAAGTTTTCGAGCGACTTCTGAGGCAACCATTTCTTCCAAGTAGATTGCATGATAAACTGAAATAAAAAATAAAAACAGCATTTTAGGAGTAATCTTTGATCTGTTTTCTACCTAATCTAAAGGAAGATCACACCTTTTAAAGTACTAAAAAAATAAAACACAAAAATAAAAATGGGAACAAACTGATATTTCTTTCCCCCTTATCACCCATCTGAACTACAATAATACATTAAGTATTTATGCTCACACATATATAATTTAATAACCAGTGACAATAATCTCTGTACAAAGGATTTGAGGTTTTAATGTCTCTTAAAAACAAACAGGAATTGACTGCAAATGGGCACAGGGGATCTTTTTGGAGTAAGATTGTGGTCATGTCTGCAAGACTGTAAATTTACTAAAATATCACTGAATTGTATACTTATAATGGGAGGATTTTATGGTATATAAATTATACCTCAAGAAAGCTGTTTTCAAAAATGATATGTGTTTCTAGCAATATATAAAAAGAACCCTATAAGGGTCATAGTTTTTGATTCAGTAATCCTACTAGTCGGAATTTATCCTAAGAAATAAAAGCTACCTCTCTCCCCTCCGCCAGAGAATTAAAAACAGTGTAAAAGAGGGCCGGCCCCATGGCTTAGCGGTTAAGTGCGTGCGCTCTGCTGCTGGCGGCCCGGGGTTCGGATCCCGGGCGCGCACCGACGCACCGGTTCTCCGGCCATGCTGAGGCCGCGTCCCACATGCAGCAACTAGAAGGATGTGCAGCTATGACATACAACTATCTACTGGGGCTTTGGGTGGAAAAAAATCAATCAATCTAAAAAAAAAAAAACACACAAACCAGTGTAAAAGAGGCCACAGGAAAAGCTATGGATGTGGACAATGAAGCCTAGTTCTTCTTTACAAAAAGTCCTAGTCCACCCATGTTCTGTGTTTCTGGAACATGTAACTTAGCAGCAGACGCTGTCTGCACAGCACCAGGCTGTGCAGCTGCCGTGCGTCTGCCTCTGTCGCTCCCGCTCCCATACCGGTTCAGGCCTGACACCCATCAGGAGTATCAGTGCTGGAGCTTTGCTTCTCCAAACAAGGGTTTTTCCTTGTTGTGTTTATGAGTACAGAAACCTTTGCTAATTATACTTTATGAAAAGCTTAGAATTTAGAACTACAGTTAAAAATTATACAGATGATCTAGTGCAGGGGTCACCAAACTACAGCCTGTGCGGGCCAAACTCTGCCTTCCACTTATTCTTTTAAAATGAAATTTTGTCAGAACATGGCCACGCGCATCGTCTCAGATTGTCTATGGCGGCTGCAGCACTACACGGCAGAGCTGAGTGGGACGAGACCCGGCGGTCTGCAGAATCAGTGCGATTGACTACCTGGCCTTTCAGAGAAAAGGTCTGCTGCCTCTGATCTAGGGTTAAGTTCAGCAATATTTCCACACACTCCTCCACAAACACTCACGTTTAAGGATACGCCTTCCAAAATATTTACAATCCTGACCACAAGTAAATGATACAGAAGATCTTGATGATACATGGAGAGCTCCTTTAGACTTTTTATTCTTTTAGACTAAGACTTTGTATCTTTAGTCTTAAAATTCACAGCTTTTGAAGTCAAAATGATACCAAATGGAAAGCTCACAACATGCTTTCCTTGGGATTCTGCCGTAAAATTCAAACAGCTAAGTATTTTTCAGCATTCTACCCATTATTAGAGCAAATAACTGCCTCTTTGAATTCCATAACACATTTTTCTCTGAAAAGTTCTGGGTTTGTTGCCCTTATTTTGTTTCAGAATGTGGGAAGAGAGAAGATATTTCCACACACCACCCTGCAAATGAGAAAATATATGCTGTAAAAAAAATGCTTTGTTTTTTAAGGACCATATTTAGAGGAGGGGAGAAGGACCAGGATTTTTCTCTCTGCCCTAATCCAGCACTCTATCATACAATTACGGCAAACCTGCAGGATGAGAAGCCCTCCCAATTCTCAGGAGAGTAACGACATAGAGTATATTTACAACAACACAAGGACACGGCACCAACTCACCATAGAGAGCTCAGAGTGCTGGCCAGACGCTTGTCTGAGACAAGTGCACACACTTAGTCTTGTTACATCTTTGCACATGTGATATTTTAAGTTTATTCCCCATTCAGTAAAAAGGAAAAAAAGAAAAGAGAAACCCTCCTGCTTTCTTGCCAAGGTGCAAATGTTACATTCATCACTTCAGTAAATATGAGATTAAAAAACAAGAGCAGCAGCAAAACCCCAAAGCATTCAAGCTAGTCTTTCACTTGTTAGATATTTCTGGCATGAAGGACCATATAAAAAAGATCCATAGTGTGGCTGAAATAACCGAGAAAGGCCGACAGTTTCCTCTTCTTCCGAGGACTTGACCCAAGAGCAGCTGCCTCTCACTGCTGTCAGGACTCCTACATCAGCAACTGGGCAGTCCTGATCCAACAGGAGTCCTTCCAAGCCCTGCTCAGTCTTTCCCGTTTCTGCCTCAGTGTCAGAAAGGGAGTGACAGGAAGCTGAGGTGCCCTCGATACCCACCGTAGGGTGTCCCACTGCCATTCTCGCCTCCACTGCCTGCAGCCTGCTGCTGCCCCTGCAGTGGTGTGCTGCTTGGCTGCTCCTGGCAGACATAGATGGTTAGGCGGGGCCTAACCGACCTGCAATCAGAAGATGCCACTCATGAGCCTGGGAGAGAAAGCTGCCTCACCACATGTACAAATGATAACTACAAGAATCTAAGTTCTATTTCCTTATAAGAACTTTACAATGTTATTTTATTATAGAAAATAATTTACTAATAAAAATATAAAAACACACACCTCACACCAACTATCACAGGTGGTCTAATCTGATGATCCAGACTCTAAACCATTGAGATGGTCTGTCAGATGCTGGTAAATTTAAGTTTCAAGATTAAGTCAGCAATTTAAAATCAGTTAAGATTCAATTTTAATGGAATTCTCATACCACAAGTCTAGAAATAGCAATGATAGTAAATGGATCTTAAAAGCCAGCACAGTTTACGGTTCTATCATTTTAATTCACAATTAGAAGTTTACATTTTTAATAACTATTTAATAGTAGTCAAATGACCTTGAAAACCATAGATTCTGTATAGCTCACCTAAATGAGAAGTTTGTTTTCTTGGCAACAAACCCAGTCGTCTTCAAGAAATCAGTACTGCCCATGTGCATTTCTACCAGTCTTACAGTCTACCTCTGCCCTCATCAGTGCCTGCATCATATCTGGGCCTGCCCTGAAGGTGTACACAAAACAGTCTTCTTGTGAGCACGATGCTGCCGATGCTCGACAGCGCACACAGGCACACGCCAACCCAGCGTGGAAACACATTCTGCCCAAATTCCCCACGCGAAGAAAGGTACATTCTTATTTCAAGCAAAACAGTTCCTTTTAAACACAGTATTTTACCTTGACTTCAGTGAATTATAGAGCCGAATTCCATCGGCTGCACCACATATTTGTACTAAATCCTCCTTTGTCAGTTTTAATAAGTCGGCACCTGGAGAACAGCAAAAAGAGATTCTTCTCAAAGAAATGGAAAAAGCTGGCTACTTTATGGTATTTGTCTTCAGACAGTTAAATGTCCTTCAAACTATCACAGGTATCCTGAGTATACACATAAACATGAACAACACAAGAACACACACACACAACCCTGTCCCTCAGAACCAAAGAAAATGCTGGCTCTTCCGTGTCCCAAATCAAGAAGGAGCTTAGAAGCCCAGAAGCTGGTAAAGCAGATCAATGCGCGGGGCCTATAGGACTGTCTGTTCCTAATACAGGAAGGAGTTCACCGCCTACCTTATTTTGGCTGGGTGGTGGCTATGTGGATAAACATGAAAATTAAACTTGAGATCACCCAGACCAATCTTTTATTTTACAAAAAGAGGAAATGGAAATCCAGAGTTTGGGGGACTTGCTCCAAGTCACACAAGTTGGTAACAGAGCCAGGAGTAGGCCTCTTTATACTGCAACACGCAGTGTAAAGTCAAACATTCTGGAACATAACAACCCTGTCACAGCAGCCAGTTTTAATACAAAAGCATGGCAGAGAATTGCACGTTACACCTTAAGATTTCTCCCATAAATACTTGGTAAATGTAAATGACATGGTATCTAGGATTTGCTTTAAAATACAACAGAAAAGGGGGAGAGGGTAGAGAGCAAGACTGACCAAAGGCTGGTCATTTTTGAAGCTAGGATGGTGTCATGGGAGTTCATCGTAGTCTTCTCTCTACTTTTTGTTTGATTTGTCCATAATCTTTTGTTTCTCCCTTTTATTAACACTCAAGATGTAGTTTAATTGGGAGAATTAACATACTCTCTGGGATTAAGGCATGACTTGCATATGATAAATATCTACTTACATACAACAAAATAATGGGGTTATCTATTTTTGAGGGCTTGAATGTGAGAGCCTAATAACTTTCTAGCTTTTAAGAGAAATAAAGAACAAAGAAGCACATCTCCCACAAGGCACAAGCATTGATGGAGTGGTTTTATGCAAATCAGGTAAGCAAAGACAGGCACACTCTCATCTCTCTACCAGGGCCTAGTACACGCACCTCTGAAAACAGGGCTCACAGCTGTGACCAGAAGTGTGTGTGTGAACATCCTTAACCCATACACAGAACTGGACAGATACTTATGTGTACAACCCTTTCTGAAATGTGAATGCCCAAGAGGCTCAGGTCAAGAAGCCTCACTCTCCTCTTTACCATTCTATTGTTGGGAAGCTTACAGGGTAAGGAAAAGGCAGGAGGCCAAGCCATATGATCAATGCTCACAGTGAAAAGGGCTTAGAACCCTCCAGACGAAAAACATGGATCCATCTAATATACCAGGCATAATCTGGGACCTCCCTCAGTGCCAACTGTCAGAGCTTTCTGTATGTGCTATGCTCTGCATCTGTCTTTCCTATGAGGGTTCAATATGTGTGTGTGCCCCGCAAGTGACATTTCTTAATTCCTAGTTTTTCACAGATAAAAGGCTTTACTTAATCATATAAAAATGTGGCTACCAGCTAGCAAATGACTTTCATTGGCTACTTTAATTTTACAGAGACAAAGAGCTACACAGGGAATGACTAATCCTTGCACAAACCCTACAATAAATGGCTGACGTAATAGGACACCATGTTCTTTGTGAAATCAAGCTTTCCTCTAGGCCAAGTATATACACACACGTTCTTAAAAGGCTCAGGCTGGGTTTTTATAGCCCCACGGCACTGTGGGCAAAGCAAAACTGACTGCCACTTCACTGTGGCCCAGAGTTTCTCAGGATGTTTAGCCAGGACATGTTAGGAAGCTTTCTGTAGGAAAAGGGTCCCAGGGCCAAATACGTTTGGGAAGTGCTGCCCCTGCCCCACATGGTGTTATCTATTGCTGTCCCTTTAGATAGGTTCCCTACAGCACCATTTGGAGAAACACTGCTTGGTCCCTTTTAAAATTCCATCTTAATATTCCCTTAGCTTACCATGCAAGAAAAAATTCACACTTAAGTATATAAAAACCACACCAGAGGACATTCATACCATGTAATACTACACTGCAATAAAGAGGAACAAACTATTGATACACACAACTATGTGGATGGACTGAAGGGCATTATGCTGAACGAGAAGAAGCCAATCTCAAAAGGTCACAAACTATATATGCTTCCATTTATATAACATTCTTGAAATGACCATATCATAGAGACGGAAAACAGATTAATGGTTGCCAGGGATTAGGGATGGTGGAGGAGGATGTGGGCAGCATAAGGGAGATCCTTGTGGTGATGGCACAATTCTGTACCTTAACTTCAGCAGTGGCTGTATGAATCTACATAGGTGATAAAATGACACAACTATATACACACATTGCACCAATGTCAATTTCCTGGTTTTGATATTGTACTATAATTATGTAAGAAACTGAGTGAAGAGGATATTGGAACATTTCTGTACTATCTTTGCAACTTAAAGTAAAAATTATCTCAAAATAAAAAGTTAATTAAAAAAATGAAAAAAATTGCGTAGAACTATATACACCTATACACAAATGAGGGCACATAAAACTGGTGAAATGGTAGATTGTACTGATGTCAATTTCCTGGTTTTGATAGTGTACAACAGGTATGCAAGATGTTACCACTGAGGGAAACTGGGTGATAGGTACACAGGACTTCCCGGTACACATTTTGGCAACTTTTTTTTTTATGAATCTATAATTATTTTGAAATTTAAAAAAAAATTAAAGTTAATAAAAGCACAGAGATAAGTAAAGCATGCACGTGCGCACACACACAAACATACCTGAAAAATTGGAAAACAGTCTTGTGTAGGAAGAGAATCTGTTTTTGAGCAGCCATTGTTGTGTTTCCTGGATCGTGGCTGAAGGCTGAAGTTTCTATTAACAAAGAAAATGAATATAAATAGAAGAAACTCTTCAAACTTAAAAAATATAATCCAAGTCACTGGCATGTTACAAAATAGAACATTTAAACAAAACACAGAAATCCTCCAAGTTTAAAGTCAAAATCACCCAAGAATAGCATAGGTCTGACTACTTAGTGCCCCAAACAATGACTCAAGCCCCTGTCATCAGAGGCTTAAAAATGCAGGACCCTGAAAGCATCTGCTAGTTTTAGGAAAAAGATACTTACTTCACTAGACGCCTGTGAAACTCCATCTCCCTGATGATTTGGGGAAGAAGAATTGCTGGAGAGAAGGAAAGCAAGGATGATTATTAGGATATATATTTTTTAAGACATTAAAGGCTATTAAACTACGTAAATGTAAAATAATACTGTGGGACACAGCAATGTAAATTTGCAATAAGAACACTGGCACAACTGGTCAGCGAGTGAATATGATAATAAGGTGAATGCAGTTTCTTAATTTGTGCCTCCTCCTTCTATACCTGTTCTAGTAAGAAATTCAAGTTTTGGGCCGGCCCCGCGGCTTAGCGGTTAAGTGCGCGCGCTCCGCTGCTGGCGGCCCGGGCATGCACCGACACACTGCTTCTCTGGCCACGCTGAGGCCGCGTCCCACATACAGCAACTAGATGGATGTGCAACTGTGACATACAACTATCTACTAGGGCTTTGGGGGGAAAAAATAAATAAATAAAATCTTTAAAAAAAAAGAAATTCAAGTTTTATGAAACAGAAGGGTTCCAAATATCTCCAGGGGTGCTAGGAAAATGGAAGATACTGATTCATTTGAGTTAGGAAAAAAATGAGAAACCAAATAAGACAAACAGTTGAAAATAACTGCAAAAACATCTACTTTAAGAAAATAATGAACTACAAGAAATGGCATAATGATCCTAACCCAAAATAGAAAATGATATCCTTTTAATACATTTATCCATGACTCAAGAGGGTAGAATTCAAGACAACAAAAGAAACAAACTTGTACCACTATCCTAGTGTTCCTAAGGTAAAATGAAAATGAAAAACAACTCCTCAGGAATGTGGCCACCTTCCTGGTCCTGAGCTCTGACTCCTTTCTTAGTACTTGTAACCTCAATTACTTAGGTTTATGATGTTGTTTACCATCCGTCTCCACCCACCAGAACTTAAGCTCCTTTGGACAGGGATTTGTCTGTCACTTACCATTTTTTTTTTGTGGAAGATCAGCCCTGAGCTAACATCCGATGCCAATCCTCCTCTTTCTGCTGAGAAAGACTGGCCCTGGGCTAACATCTGTGCCCATCTTCCTCTACTTTACATGCGACACCGCCACAGCATGGCTTGACAAGTGGTGCATCGGTGTGCACCGGAGATCCGAACCTGCAAACCCTGGGCTACCACAGGGGAGCATGCACACTTAACCACTGTGCCACTGGGCTGGCCATGTCTGTCACTTACATATCACAGCACCTAGAATAGTGCTGGGCACACCATGGGCTCTCAGGAAATATCAGGTCAACTAGTGACTACATGAATTCACAGCTCATCTCTAAAATCATAATCAATTATTAGGATTATTCAGATTGGACTGACTGTGAAACTAGAAGAGTTCCCCTACATAATAATACGCTGGGCTCCTTCTCTCCCGTGTCTCTGTATCTAACAGTGTTTTTCTACTCTTAAAGCACAGTAACCTACATGAAAACAAGCTGCCTCTGTAGTCTGTCCATCTCCTCAGGGAAAAAGCATGTTTTTGTTTGTTTTCTCAGCAGACTCTGTTATGGTCTAAGTGTTTGTGTTGCCTCAAAACTCACACATTGAACCTTATCCCCCAATGTAATATACAGCATTAGGAGGTGGGGCCTTTGGGAGGTAATGATCATTAAATGAGGTCATAAGGGTGGAGCCCCCAGGAATGGGATTAGTGGCTTTCTAAGAGTCGAGAGAAGTTGCTTCCTCTGCTCTCCTCTTCACCATGTGAGGATACAAGTCGGCAGTCTGCAACCTGTAAGAGATTGCTCACCAGAACCTGACCATGCTGGCACCCTGATCTCAGACCTCCAGCCTGCAGAACTGTGAGAAACAAACTTCTGTTGTTTATAAGCCACCCAGTCTGTGGTATTCTGTTATAGCAGCCTGAGCTGACTAAGAAAGACCTTGTCAGCATGACTAGAGTATAAAAAAGATCTGACCTACTCCACATTAGTTCTTCAGCAAAGCCCCAGGCATGGAGCGCTCCCCCGTGGCACCACTGCAGCATCTTCATGATGCCCGAGACGCCTCTCCTGCTCCCACCCAGGGCTCACTAGATTCTCAGTTGCCAGTCAAGGCCAGATAACAGAATAAAACAAAGTCCACCATTCCCATTTCTAAAACCATAGTAAGTCTTTAGAAATTGAAAACCTGCACGTTTAAATACTTAATTTAAAAAAAAAAGTGTGTCTGTTGGGAGGGAGAATAGGGCAGAAAATAACTCTGATATGGTGAGCATTAAAGACAAGTGTACTTTGTCATAAATGCAATCTCACATATTCAAGTCTCAGTGTCACCTTAATAACTCACTGGCCTCTCTATTCATGAAGGCCATTAATGCTGTTTTTATCTCACAAAGAATGTATCTTGAAAATGCCTCCTTTTCTACAATTTCCATAGTTGTGAATGTGTGAGAAATAAGGGGCTAGGAGCAAAAAGGCTGGTGGGTGAAGAAAAGATAATTTTCCTCTGAAAATGAGGTACAGGCTATTTCCCATTACTATATACTTCAGATTAAAAAAAAAAAAAGTTGCTGTAAATTGAGAGAAATGGAAAGGAAGGAGCATGAGCCTCAGGCACATAATTACACAAACCAGATACCTGTCTGGGACACTGCAAGTGCTCTGCTGTGGGGAGGTGAAAGTGGGCGCTGCAGAAGGACTGCTATTCACATAGGCTGTGGGAGTATCGGGCCATGGAGAACACTAAGGATAGAAACAAAAATAAATTAATGATATGTTTCTAAAGTATGTGGAAGAAATAGTCTTGTAATTCACTCTCTAGTCTGGCCAAATGCAAGATTATAAAACACAAGACACCTGACACTTATCAAGCAAACTCACAGAAACATATCAAATCTACTTCTGTGCAGCAAGGAAAAATTTTACCTGCTATATGCGTCTAGATACTGATTAATCTTAGGGAAGACCTGAAGTGATGATAGCAGCAAAAATTTATAAAGGCATCTTAAATATATATTCATGTACAATTTGCTTTCCAGAACTTTCACCTCCCTCTTTATCAATTCCCCAATAGGTACTTATCTAGATTTAAGAATAGCAGAGGCAAGACAAGATTCATAAGCAACATCTGACGTTGCATGGTGACCAGGACAGGGGCTGTGTCCTACCTAGTGTTCTTTCTGTCCTCTTCTCCAAGGAGCAGTCTCACCAGTACCTATTTGCTTCCTTGATTTCTCTAAGATTAATAATCGCCAAGTAAGACAAGACAGGCCCAGCATCAAAATACATCAACTGTGTATGGTACTGCCTATACCTATCTACATATGTTTATTATTTATATTTTCTGGAAGGGGCATGGTGAACTTAAATATTTTTCAGCCCTCGGCACAATTCTGAGGAAAAATAGAGCAAAAATACAAAGACACATTGGCTGTCAATTAGGAGAGCTGAAAAAGGTAGTCAAAAACATGCTGAGCAGGCCCGAGAGGCCTCAAGTAGATGTCTTCAAACACAAGGTATTGAGGGACTCCATATCACTCCACAGGTGTTCTTTCTAAAATGAATCTGTCTCAGAATGCCCTCAGTTTCCAGGGTTCCCTTTCATAATCAATCTTCTTCCATTTTATACAAAAAAGGCATCATCTCTCACCACGGCCATGAGGTAGAAGACTCTGCCAGAAACTAAGCAAAAGGCCATTCAAAGTTATCAGGACAGATACTAAGAAAGTACATGACTCTAAAAAAAATTCTTCTGCATATCAAGGGGTTTTCACTTCCTCGCTTTCAAAAAAATTCAGGAGGACCTATTGCCAGCTGACACATAACTGAAATAATCTCCTAGATCATATAAAAATAGATCACTGGGATTTGTGGCAGATAACTCAAAAGGAGTTCCAAGACCTGAATGCCACTGCTGAAAGAAAAATAAATCTATCTAAACTAAGTTTCTCTTATCTATAAAAAAAATTTAGAACTTAATTATGTTTCATTCTGTCTCATCATTCAATATGTATTTCCAATAACATTTCTGTTTTTACATTTAACAATTATGCATCAAAAATTTGTATGATTTGTTGTTTAGATAAGCCGGTACCAATAATAATAAGTTTTAAATTTCTCAACTGACTTAGCCTTATGGTCACAGGAAATTTTAAAAATTAAATTTCAATTTATAAAAGTTTGTTGTCAAGAAGTAATTAGGGTGATCATGAAAAGATTTTCAGGCATAAAAGTATGTCATATTAGGAAAAAATTATTTAAGGGGAATGGAGGAGAAAACAGGAGATCAAGAAGGAAGAGCAGGGGGCCAGCCCAGTGGCGTAGTGGTTAAGTTCGCACACTCCGCTTTGGCGTCCCGGGGTTCGCGAGTTCGGATCCCTGGCATGGATCTACGCACAGCTCATCAAGCCATGCTGTGGCAATCGTCCCACATATAAAGTAGGAGAAGATGAACATGGATATTAGCCCAGGGCCAATCTTCCAATCTTCCTCAGCAAAAACAGGAGGATTGACAACAGATGTTAGCTCAGGGCTAATCTTCTTCACCAAAAAAAAAAAAAAAAAAAAAAACGAAGGAAGAATAGAGTAAAATTTCAGACTTCACTAAAGAGCTTGATCATGAACTTTTTAAATGAACAATGCTGGGTGTCACATTGCTATGGTATTTAGATTCTACAGGATACACTTCAAAAGTAATGTAACAGTTTTATCTTGAATTGTAAATACAAATATTCACTATGCCAGAAAATTGTCTCCTTTGCACCCCTTTAAATTTATGATGAAAACTTTCAGATGTCGACCTAAAAATGTGTAAGGGAGTATATTCTTTTTCAAAATTCTTTCCAGTGTAAAAGTGTCAAGACCACTAGTGTGAAGGAGCTAAGAGACTGAAGCACTCTGAGGAAAGAAACCAAGTGTCTCCAGTGGTTACAGGAGCTTAAAACGACATGTCTGATGCCTGTAAAAAGCACGGATACAAAGAAAATAAAACAGAAATCCCAGAATCTTAACATTCTTTACAACTACCCATTATGTATCTTCTCAAAAATGGGGAAAATGACTGCAGACTTATTGTTTCAACTACTGTCAACTGTCCAAAAAGAAATCTACTCTGGCTGGACAGCATGGCTAAACTTATTGCATGGCATACCAATTTCATTATAAATGACATTTTACACAATACCCATTCTTTTTAAACTAGGGTCTTTCTGTCTTAGAAAGTAGTACCTCCTCAGCTTACACAGTTTGAGGAACCAAGACCTGGTGAGCCAACTGGTAATAACATACAGGTGTCACACGCTCACGGTCATCTCTACTACCTGGAAGATTTTCCTGCTAACACCATCCTTCCCAGATACAAAATATTACAACGTAGCATAACACACACATCTAAATAATGCAAACCTTTTAATATTAAGTCTCTGCAAATTTGCTTTGGTAATTACTGCCAGCTGTTTGAGGAAATGAAGCCATCAAAAAGCTTCAAGTTACAATGGCAGAGTAATATGGCGGAGACACCAAATTTACTGAAACTCCATAAACATACCTACTTCACTTTTCCACATCTAGATTCCTTTAACAGTAGAAAAGGACTTAATAGGTGACATCTAAAACTTGCCCAGTAAATATGAGACTCGATTCACTGAACACTAAAAAACTAGTATTCAGTGAAAACTGGTCCTGTTGGGAGGCCTCTACTTTTAGAAAATAATGGATTCCAAGTTCTTAAATGGCCAAGCTGAAGGAAACACCAAGAGGTGCCTACCTGTGTTTTATAGGTTTCTCTTGCAGTCTCAACCCAGGAGGATAAAGGCATACCTAGGAATATTTTCAGTGTTTCTGCTACCTTGTCCCTCTTCCATGTCTTTAGAAGTAAGCAATGGTGCAGTGCCTACATTTCTGAAGACAATCTGTAATTCACTAAGGTTCCAGCAATACCTGGCCTGGACTCATACAATCATGGGTTTGGTATCCTGTGAACAAAGTCCTTCCTCTGGTAGATTAGAAAATGATGACCCATCTTAGACTGTAGGAACTGGCAGCCCTGATTTGAGCCAATAAAAGAGAGCTCAGAGGCACACAAAGGGTTTTGTTGTGCAGCACCTCTTAGGAACCAACAGTAGTGCCTCTACTCAGTGTGGGACCATTTCACACAGCACCTTTGAACTTTAACAGATAAGTCTGGATATCGCTTTCCACTGAAAGCCAATTTTAATTATCCGAGAACAGAAAGAAATGCTGGCCTGCCTTCGTAGGCACTTGAAGAAATATATGAAATGCTGTGGACTTTACTTTTTAAGGGATTAATCTGTACCTTGCTTTTTTTAAACAGGTTTCCAGGAGGAGCTCTAACCACCCCTAGAAGTATCTTAACCAAACCAAATGCAGCCCGGGGCAGCAGGCAACACGCAATAGGAAGATGTGAAATCCCAGGCCAGTGAACTGCTGATGTTTTGCATACTTTAGACTTAAGAATTATTAATAATTTACTAACGATTCTACTATCTTCAGAGTAGCCCTGGGCTATAACAGATTTCTTTATGAATTATCAGAACCCGTTCCTTTTAATTAGTTTATAACAGGAGAAGAAAAGTGATTTCAGTTACCAGGGTCTCCCCAAAGAAGTTTACTAAGAACCATTTGTGAGTCTTCAGCTGGGAAATCAGAAGAGGAATAAAAACATAAAATTGAGGGGCAGGTGTTTTGGGGAAGGAGTATCCAGTTGTTCCATACAACCTTGATTTCAATCAAAAAAGCCCAGTTAAAGAAAATGCAATATGTGTGCTCCCCATTCACTCAGATGAGTACATTTTCAGTTTTATTGCATAGAGAAGCATTTAAAATACTTTCACTCAATGCTTTAATTTGGAAATGAGGTTCCTGTGATAGCATTTATGACTTTCATAGTCTATAGATAATTACAGATACATGTATAAGAATGAGAATTCTATTTCTGGCACCTTGATAGTACAAATACTTCAATGATGAATAAAGTACCCATTAATACATATGATGACAGTTATTTAAAAAAATTATTTAATGCTCTGTGTTTACATTTACTGCAGGTATTCAGCTGATCTAAGTTTACATAACAGGATTAACCTTTGCGGACTCTTAGATGAAGAGTTGTGCCATAAAACAAAGATTTGCTAAACTTAAGCTGACAAAGCTCATGTTCAACCAAAAGTCCTCCAAGTGCACGCTGGGGGGAGATAGGTGTGAGTATAGCAAGGTGCACTCTTCTGGCCTGAAGCATAAGGTCACAACAATGCAGGTGCCGAGAGGAAACACTAATGCACTCAAAGATTTTTTTTCCTACCAGTGCTGCCAAACAGGCTTTTAAAAGCACAGACAGACACACATTCTTATACTACATGCAGGGAGATGTGACACAAAGTATACTGCGTGCGTTAATGTCAAGCTTGCTGCCATCATTTCTCTAAATATCCATGAAATTTTCTTAGCAGTTATACATGAGAAAGCAAAACCTTTTTTAATTACAGAAAAATGATAACTATTTTACTAAAGAAAGTATTTTCAATTAATTTCAGTGCTCTTGAAAGAAGTGTGTGTGAAGGAGAGGGAGGGAGGGAGGAAGGGAAAGAGACAGAGAGGGAACACATTTCTAAGTGTCGTTTTTCCCTCCAAAACCACCCATATGGTCAACTTCGTTTTAAAGTGTTAGATTTAGGAAATTTTCCTCAGTGAGGAACAAACAGAAAGCAGGAAGTCTAAACAACAGCAAATTAAATCAAGACAAGGACATCAAAAACAAATTTGGCGTTACTTTTCGGTGGAAGTTGGTCCTATATCTAACACTGCACAAGGTTTCTTGCACAATGAAAAGAGAAGCAGAAGTCCCTTACACTGCCTCGCTTTGCCAGAGAATCACCGTAGTCTGCTGGCAAAGTCCGCTTGCTGGACTTTTTCTGCTCATGTTCAACTGCATCTTCAATTATAGGCTCAAGCCTCATCTGGACAAACACCAAAGATTGGGATCAATGTCTTTTCATTATACAAAGAAAGATCTAATACCCTGCTTTATGTCTCTGCAGTCCACTTAAACAAATGCATGACTAGCAGGATTCAAAATTAAAGAAAATGCAAAACCCCAGCAGTGACAAAAATTGGACATTCTAGGCCCCGACTTAATCTCTTGCTAACTTCAAGGTTTTTAAGGTCTTTTTCTGAGACCTGATTGGGATTTCAACATCTTCATTCAAGATCCCACCCAGGAAACTAATCCATTAAAATCCCAAAATTTAAATAAAATGTTTTCCCCACAAATTTCACAAAGAACATTATGTCAGTCTACCACCCAATCTTCCCCAACCCCTTTGTAGCAAAACTCATCCTTAGAGATAGTGCTAATATGCAAACATCTGCTTCTCTTCAGAAACCAACATGCCACTCTGCATTACCTCTGTGAGGATCGTGGTATCATAGGATGGCTGATACTTTTCTTTTTCATGAGCAGTTCTCTTCTCCATCTTCTCTCGGTCAGTTTTTTGTTTCCTGTCTGCACCTTTAGGCTTAAATACAAAGTAGATTATTTCATCCATCAGGCTTCAGACAAACAACTTTATAAGCATAACTGGGCCTTAATTACTGAAAGCCTAGTTTCCATCGTTTACCTTAAAAACCTTGATTTGGCAGCTAGCTGAGTGTAGATGGTCTGTATATTCTCCATTTTCATTCTGCTTAAAAGTGTCAACCTGGATCCTAAAAGGCACTCCCTTTTCACCTCCGTGCTTCCGTGGAGTAAACTCTGTGCTGATGCAGTGTACCTAGAAAACAAGTCAAGCTGAAATGGATTCCAAGTACTGTCCACTGATTGCCCTTCTACTTTGTTCCTTCTTGGATGTCCTGCTAGAGCTATAAATTCAAGATCCTCTCAAACAAACTCCTACATATTAGCCAGATATCTGTCATGACTTTCTGATTTTTTAAAAATATATGGCTTTCTTTTCACAAATCCAACTGAGCCTTTCTGAACATTTTGGGAATGAGCTCTTCCCCATCCAGTGCCTCTCCTCTAACGCAGGACTTGCTCTGATTACCAGTACAACTAGCTTCCTGTGTACTCCCTCTACCTCCACTCCAGACCTTTTGCTGCTCTCAGACCCAGGGTCCTAAACCTTGCACATAGCTCAATCCACAGCAGTCCTCACCTCATCATTCAGAGCTTCCACTGTTTGCCCTCTACCGCCATCACCCCAGCTCTAGCCAGCCGATCATCTTACTGCTGTTCCCACATACATCAACTTGTGATGCTTTGCCTGGGGAACTTCCACAGTACAGAAAGCCTCATCCTACCTGTATCCATCTAAACTCTTCTGTCAACCCTTCAAAGTTCACTGAGGATCCTGAGGATAATACTCATCTTCCACCATTTCTGCCCCCTCTCCCAATACCACCACGACGACAGCTTTAGGGTACTGCACGGGGTTAGTAACAAGACTTTGGTAATTACTAACTGCTACACATCTCTTCTTCTAATGGCTCAAAGTTAAAACTGATCTCTGCAGTATGACTGCACAACCTGAGATTTAAGGCTAGTGCTTACAATGCTTTCATTCACTATCTAGTTACCCTGTTAGACAAACACTATGAGAAAATATTCCACAATATGAACCATGTCCCTAGTGATTGTGAGTGGACTGGTAGACCACAAAAATGCAAAACACCAAAGATTCTTTACAGTTCACACAAACTAGAGCCAACTTAGGCTGGTCAGCAACTAAGTGCTTTTCCTTCGCTACATAAAGATGACCTACTCAGGAGTTTTAATTCGATCACTTACAAATTTGAACATACTGGGTATTAGAATTACTGTTGATTTTATTTTACATATAATAATATATTTTTTAAAAAATTCATCTCAGGGCTGGCCCAGTGGCGCAAGCGGTTAAGTGCGCACGCTCCGCTGCAGTGGCCTGGGGTTCGCCGGTTCAGATCCCAGATGCGCACCGACGCACCGCATGGCAAGCCATGCTGTGGCGGCTTCCCATATAAAGTGGAGAAAGATGGGCACAGATGTTAGCCCAGGGCCAGTCTTCCTCAGCACAAAAAAAAAAAAAAAAGAGGAAGACTGGCAGATGTTAGCACAGGGCTGATCTTCCTCACCAAAAAAAAAAAAAAAATTCATCTCTTAGAGATATAAACTGAGTATTTATGGGTGAAATGAAATGCCTGGGAGTTACTTTCAAGTATTCCATCAATAAGTTAAAAAGGGGAAACTACTACTAACTGTTGAAGCCAGGTGATGGGCACACAGAGGAGTCATTATTGTTATTCACTTACTTTTGTGGGGTTTGAAAATTTCCGGTATTAGAATGTTTTTAAATAATGCTGAGAGAATCTTAAAACTGTACACTTTTTTCAACCAATCCATTTAAATAGCAGCTTTCGTTCAAGAAAAATGCATCTTACGAAAAACTGAAGATTTGTTGTTACTATCAGTGGTAAAAGTAACATTTAAATAATGCTTTACATATCAGACTGTCTGTATACATGTTAGTTTATAAATGACGGATTTAGTCGATTAACTCCAATTTAATAGTGTATATATATTTTTTAAAAAGACGTTACAATATAGTTTACAAATAAGCATTTAAAGAAAAAGATATCGAGCATCAAGAATTCAGTCTCATCCATGGCCTTCTAAAGAACTAGGCTAGTATGCTTCTAATAACGTAAAAATCCAAACCTGAATGAAAGCAGATGTGCGTTTTGCAGGGTCCCACAGAAATTCAACTGCATTTAACTGGCTTGGATTTGTCCTTGTGTCAATTATTCCCACAGACATTGGAATATCTATATTTTAAAAAGAAGTTACACAGAAACTCATCCACTGTAATTAAAAAGCTTACAACTTACTATAATTATGTCCTAATGAAATTATTATATCTCCATGCTGAATTTTTTCCTCCAGTGTTCTCCATGGTCAACCACTTCAACACCAAGCTGAGGTGTGGAAACCCACCTAATGCATATCATACTTTCTCCCACCACGGTTTCTACTTCATTTTATTAAGAATATGATGGATGGTGCCAATCACGAATTAAATAAATGGTTTCAAATTCATAAAATTCTTGGCTCAAGTTCTTTTAGCACCAAAAAATGACTTCATTTTTAACTATAAAACAATTCAAGGCACACAGGATCCGCTAACACCAAAACTCTCTCCACACAATTACACGTGGTGCCAACATATCAATGGGTACAGCTAAACAACGGCCTTCCTCTCTCCATGGTCTTCTGACGGCCACTTGTACCTAAATCGAGAAGTCTGTCTCCTGGGCGATTCCACTTCCAACCTTCAAGTTGCTGATGCTCTGTATACTGTAGCCGTCTGTCATGGAATACCACTCTTATGATGCTCTATGGAATAAGTGGGGAAAATAAGTACTTTTAAACTGTTCCAGCTAAAATGCAGAAGCATTTTCATTTCTTATGCATTAACCTATAATAGAAGAGTATACGAAAACTAACTCTGCTTTAAACATTTTGTAAGTGAACTGTTTTGCTCTTGGATACCTGGATTATGGGTACAATTATTTGGTGCAAAGAATTATAACTCAAAAATAAAAAGCACAAATAAAATGGTTTAGTAAAATTTTTATTTAAAAATTTGATACTGAAGTTCAAAATTAAGGTACATGCCCATAAAATTAGTGAGCAAGAATTACTTTTCTATGAAGAAACCATCAGATGCACACAGGAATTACTAAAATGAAAAGGTAGTATAAACTCAGAGAAACAGAGAAACCTAGGCATAATGGTAAACCTATTAATTTAAAATAATAGTTGATAATTGAGTTTCTTTAGAAAGACAGTCAAGGGGGGAGATCTGCCCATCCCTCAAAAAAGTAAACCGACATGCAAAATTCATTCTCAACTATTTAACCTGCAAGTGAGGTTATCTGAGGTAAGAAAAAAAAAACCACCAGATAAACTTTATCCAAACACTCAGGTCCCTAGGGAAGGTTTTAACTCTACAAACTTTAGACCAATTCTCTGCTCTCCATCCATCCCTCCTTCACCTCCCACAGGTTTGGGGTGCCAACTACTGTTTCATTCTAGGAATGGATAACAGGTCATCAAAATGCATTCAGATACCAGATTTGCACTAATTAGTGTGTCTGACATATTTACAAATAATTATTTCTCAGACTATGATGTAGTAAGATAATCAGATTTCCAGTAAACGCTCTGCTGGTTTGAACAGGAAACAATTTGTTAGCAATACATATAAATACTACTTTAGTACCCCTGCCTTCCCCAGCCCCCAAATACTGTCCAAAACATAGCTGATAATTGTTTTGAAGGGAACCATTTAAAAGTAGCAATATTTTAATTTGAAATAGTTAAAAAGAGGCAACGTCAGTGATTAGGAGTAATGTGTAAGTCTATAAAGGCCCAGCTGCCACTCCAATCCATGCCCATCTTCCCCACCTGAACCCACGTCTGCAGGGCCTGCCCAGGCAGTCCGCCAGCACCCACTTCACACCACTGCCTGCTGGCAGCAAGGCCCTCACAGTGATGGGGCATGGGCTGGTGGTGGCCCCGGGTTCACATTCGCCAGCAGGCTGATCTCTCAGAAGAAAGTGTAGCACAGAAAATATCATGATTTTGATTCTTCCATATTTAGTAAGAACCAGATTAAATCCACAAATTCAGATGAAAATAGTATGAGAATACAGATATTAGATTTAAGAGCTTAACTAAACTCCATTCTGGAAAGCCAGACTAAGATAGTACACTAAGGAATGTGAAAGGAGGACCATAGTTAAGAAATTGCAAGATATAAAGAAAACTTCTTAAACAAAATTGGAAGGGAAGAAAGTCATTATCTGGACATTTGGACTAAAAGGAGACTGAATACACCTAGGAAACCAGCAACAGATAAAGGGGCCCTAACAATAAGACAGAAACAGAACAAGCAGTGAAAGCACATCACTGAGTATGTTAAGCACATTCAAGAAGTTCCAAAGCACCTTTGATAACCCAGCATTTGATGCCCAAGACTCCCTGACAGTAGTAGAGTCAAAGATCATAGGGCGAGGAAATTCAACTCTAGATGGTTGCAGAATATTTTAGGGATCCTCTAGCTGAAGAAGGATGTGATCTTTAAGAAATTCATCCTGTAGTCTTTGGCAGTAGCAGACTGTAGCTCTGAATCCCAGGCAAGATCTCAGAATGTAACTGGATGTATTCTGGCATATCCACCAAAAATCAGACATGTGGCTTACCAAGTGGAAGAGGAAACTGATTTAAGACCTTTTAAAAATTAGTCCTTTCCAATCTGTAAGCTAACTGTTTAGTGATACTGATGCTTTCAAAATAAGTACCTTTGTCTAGGTAGAATATGCTGGTGTAACGTCAGCAAAACATCAACTTTACACTTACAATTGGATGGTTTCTCTACTGTCAACAATTCATTATCTCATGATTAAGAGTCATTTTTACCTTTTTTTTTTTTTTTTATAATTTTATTTATTTATTTTTTCCCCCAAAGCCCCAGCAGATAGTTGTAGGTCATAGCTGCACATCCTTCTAGTTGCTGTACGTGGGACGCGGCCTCAGCATGGCGGGAGAAGTGGTGCATCAGTGCGTGCCCGGGATCCAAACCCAGGCCGCCAGCAGTGGAGCGTGCGTACTTAACCACTAAGCCACGGGGCCGGCCCTACCTTAATTTCTTAACTTGCACTAATTTTGTATATTAAATGTTTTGGGTTTTTTTGTTTGTTTTTGGTGAGGAAGATTAGCCCTGAACTAACATCTGTTGCCAATCCTCTTCTTTTTTTGCTGAGGCAGACTGGCCCTGGGCTAACATCCGTGCCCATCTTCCTCTACTTTATATGTGGGATGCCTGCCACAGCATGGCTTGATAAGCGGTGCATTATGTCCATGCCCGGGATCCGAACCTGTGACCCCCGGGCTGCCGAAGTGGAGTGCACAAACTTAACGGGGCCAGCCCCTATTAAATGTTTTTACATGTTTTAACTTAGAACTAAATCCAAGGAAGGTGAACTTAAAGCAGTCAAATAACAACTTAATTAACCCTGCCATTCCAAGTTAATCTGATAGGTGTTTTAACTAGCTCACCAAAAGTATTTTAAACATTAAGTCTCACCTATCAGACTGGTTACTTCTAAATCTTACCACCTATTCAGGGAACTACGCTAGAAAGCCAGATTGTCTTCACCAATAAATGACAAACTGCTCTAGAATGACTTTCTTCAATGCTTTGATGGAAACTTAATTTTGGCATTTGATCTAGATACTAAAGTTGGTTACATTTTCCTCAGAATACTGACGAGTCACGAATGGTGAAGTGAGTTAAAATTATTATTTAAAATGAGTTAAAATTATGAATTAGTAAATTCTACAGTCCAGCAAAAAAAAAAAAAAGAAAAGAAAAGAACAAGCACAAGGAGGAATAGATGAAACAAGATAGGCAAATTGTTGATTGGCAAATTGTTGGTAACTGCTGAATGTGGGAGGAGAACTTACCAGGAGGACTCATGACATAGATGTATTATCATATACCACCATAACAGAAATACGTGTGGATTCATCACACCCTTCTACTTCTGAGTATGTTTCAATTTTATATAATAAGAAGTTAAAAAAAAGTGTTCCAACATTTTTGGATCCAGTTTTTAAGGACCTCAATTCAGGGCCCATCAAGCCCTATTTCATTTTATAGAGGAATCTACAATTAAAATAATTTTTCAATATATTTTTTTCAGCATCTCCTAGTCATCAAATGTAACTTTCACAGTAACAGAAGAGTTCACCCTTATCTTCTCTTAAAAAAAATATTACTAGGTTGAATTTTAGCCAAGTGTGGCACAATTGGCAGACTTGCCCAAAGGTGAGCCAGGGCATCCAATGGCTCGTCTGACAACAAGCTAGCTGGGACCAGGGCATGCCAGGATAATCTTCAACATTTCTAAGTTTCCTAGACATGGAAAATGAGAGCCATTAGTCTGGCTCCTTGACCAAACTGTACCTATTTTTCATTAGAGTCTAGCAGAGTATAGCCAATCCAAGTAGGGCTTGCTCACTGCAAACCATGCTGATGACTTTTTAAAATGGTGAATCCAATCAGTGTTTGCTACAGATCAGAATAACAACAGGAGGAATAAAAAAAATAAGACCATTTGACTCATCCTCTAGAGAAATCACCAAACCCACTGATTAAGCATAGACATAACAGATTCAATGTACAGATGGCAAACGTGAGAATGGGCAAATAACCTCTCTCTTTCTGTTCCAAGTATGGTGGGAGCCCCAGGAGGCAGAAGAAATCTAGGAGCTTACTTTGCACTGGCGAAACAATGATCCAGTGTAGAACAGACCCGCTATCTTTCCCTCAACCTCCCACTGGACTGGGGGCTTCCGGCCCCCAGGAGTGGGAGGAGTACTAAAATATCCCAAAGACTCTCAGGCCTCCACGTGCTGAGCAGCTGACTTTCCCAGACACGCCAAATTCATTAGCATTAGTATTAGCATCCATTCCCCCTACCAAAGCTCCCTTTCCCATGCTTGCCCTCTAAAAAGGCAGATCCACAGAGGGGAGAGTCTTTCCAACGGAATGCCTCTCCGTACTGAGGGCCCAGCAATACCCAGGCCCCAACATGGCTCTCTCTGTGGGAGAATGGAAGGATCAAGAGAACTCATGCCTGCTTCTCTCTTGCTAACACTTAGCCACACTGAAGTTTTTGCCATTTCCCAATTAAGCTTCTTCCATAAACCTTGCCCTGTAAAGCTATGGAATTTATAATAAACCATGGTGCATGATAGGTAGAGGCTAGAAGGACCCACCTTGCATGACACTGGAGGGGACGGGGATGGTTCTGAAGATATATCCTAAAAGGAACAGGTTGGCCGGCCAATGGCTACGCCTCCTATACCTGGAATGACTGACTTTTTCATTCAGATACATCAGTAGAGTGAACAGAGATTTCAAATTTTAGAGAAATTTTAAGAAGTGAAATAAAAGGATTTTTTAAAGTTTCATATTAATACTTACATTTTCCCCCACATTATCTTTTACTTTTAAAGAGAAACAAAGTTTTTGTTTTGGTGGTGAGTTTTTCCCCCAATGGCTGCAACTAATTTTTCTATGGTACCTGGTTTCCAAAGAGCTTTCACACTTACTTCACCCAGTACTGCTATAATTCCTATTTTACAGATGAGTAAACAAAATATAGCTCAAAAATTTAGGAGTCTTAATATAGCCATTACTTCTTAAAGTGAAATCAAATAAATCTTTTATAAAAACTCTTGCAGCAGAAAACAAAAATCCCTTGAAGCAAAACTGCTACTTTTTTCAATCACTGATCTGTTAGGAATTCAAATGGATCGTCCTTACCTTTACCAATTTTCCAGTGATCTCAGGCATATCTCCCATTTTCCGATTATCCAGCATCCGAATTTCATAAGACTGACCTATTTAAAGACATCGTGTATCAAAATAATCCATATAAAGAACATTACTCTGTTTAACATAAAAATTCAACTGTCTCGCAAAACATACAATTACCCAATGTTAATTTGGGAGAGAGACAAATTCAGATTATCTTTCTCTTCCCTGCAAATCACACCATCCATTCCTTCTTACACTATTACGAAGACTGAAGAGTTTCTGTCAACTTATTTCATGTTACTCTCTCACACTAAATTTTTATTATGCATACGTGCATTATCTGAGACCAATTTTTTGTAACAGCTTTATTGAGATATAATTTATATACCACAAAATTCACTCTTTTAAAGGGTACAATTGGTTTTTAGTATATTCCGAGTTGTGCAACCATCACCGCTACCAATTTTTGAACATTTTCATCACCCTAAAAAGAAAACTCATACCCATCAGCAATCACTTCTCATTCTTCCACCTTCCTGGCCCCTTGCAACCACTAATCAATCTACTTTTGTCTCTAGGGATTTGCCTACTTTGGACACTTGATATAAATGGTATTATACAATATGTGGCCTTTTATGACTAGGTTCTTTTACGAAGCATCATGTTTTCAAGGTTCATGCATGTTGTAGCATGTATTCGTACTTCATTCCTTTTTATTGCAAAATATTATTCCATTGCATGAACATACCACAGTTTGTTCATCCATTCATCAGTTGATGGACATTTGGGTTGTTTACACTTTTTGGCTATTATGAATAATAATACTATAAACATTTGTGAACAGGTTTTGTGTGAGCCAAGGTCAAATTTTAATCCTGGAGCTTTCTCCTTTGTGTCCAATGCACCCAACTCACATCTTCTCACTGCTCAATTAGTATCCATAAGAAAACACAAAGAGATATTCACACACCAATCTATATACCCAGGAAAATAAGCTGCTGCCTAAAGTTAATAATGTACTCCAAACCCACAAAAAGGATTTCTAGATTATCTGTCATTAAATAATAAAAATGACATAGTTTGAAAATTATACATTTTCTACATACAGTAGAAAGTATATGTAGAAAATCAGCAGGAATTAAAGAGTGCTTCTAGTACCATATGAAGTTGAGGCTCTTTATGATATAACTACCAATATCTTGTCCACACTCCAATGAGGCTATAGAAAAATACACAAAGGGTATTAGATCACAGGGTCAAAATACAACAAAGGGTTATCAAAACACAACCAAATCATTCCAAGGCTGGTGAAGGAAAACAGCTATATATAGTATGTACCAAAGAACAGTCCTTAAATTCATTCAACAGATTGAAAGAGATTAACACTAAAAAACACCTTTAGGGCAAGAGACAGTTTTAAAAAGTTAAATATGCAGCATATTTAACTAAGAAATAATTTTTAAAATAAAGCACGTGAATAGATATCTTTGAAAAATACACCATTATACATTTAAAATTATACTCAACCTCACAAGAATTTAGGAAATGAAAACTAACAAAATGTGATTATCAGATCAACAAAAAATGTTTAATTAATTAAAAATCAAGTAGGCAAAGATGGGGAGAAATAAGTACATAAAATGTGGGGGAATATAAATTGATACAGTCTTTCTGAATGCAATCTGGCTGCACCTGTTAACGAGTTAACTACTCTATCCTTCAACTCAGGGATTCATTAGTCAAACAGAAAAAAATGCAAGAGGGGGAATATTTGCAACTCACATTACACAAAAAGGGCTAATCTCCCTAATATATCAAGAACTCCTATAAAATCGCTAACAAATGTCCAACATCCCTAGAAAAAAAAAATGAGCAAATGACATGAACATGTGGTTCACAAAAGAAGGAAATGCCAACAGTTCTTAAACATATTAAAAGACATTCAACCTCCATCAGAGAAATGCAAATTAAAACCACACTGAAATCATTTTTTACCAGTCAGGTTAGCATAAATCTCTCAGTTTGAGTTGTTGAGGCTAAAGGGAAACAGTCACTCTCCCATCCAAGTACTAACCAGGCCCTACCTTGCTTAGCTTCCGAGAGCAGACAAGGTCAGGTGCATTGAGGGTGGTATGGCTGTAGACGAAATGGTCACTCGCACATACTGACAGGAGGAGTGGAGATGGTAAGGAGCAGTCACTCTCTAGAGATATTTTGAAGGTAGAGCCTAAGCATTTTCTGGTGTATTAGATGTAAAGTGTGAAAGAAAGAAGAGTTGAGGATTATTCCAGATTTTTGGCAAAGGAATTTCCTGACATGGGGAAGATCACAAGGAATAGAATTGGGGGGAGAAAATCAAGAGTGCAATTGAATATATTAAGTCTGAGACATCTTTTGGACATCCAAGTTGATAATCAAGTTGATTTACAAATCTGGAGCTAAGAGGAAGAGATCCTGGTTGGAGATATTAATAGGGGACTTTCCAGAATACAGTTGTTAGGTAAAGCCATTTAAAGACAGGATCATTTCAAAAGTGAGTGCAGAAAAAGGAAAGCGAGCCAAGGCACTTCTCTGGGATAAATATAGAGGGTAACTCAAAGAAGCCAGTAAGATGGAAGGTGGACGAAGTGAACGAAGTACACAGTATCCTGGAAGCCCTTCCATTTGGCTGCCAAGGAGGGAGGGAAAACTTGTCTCACCAGGATTATCCTGTGATCCTCAAAAACTCAAAAATTCTCAGGATTGAAAAAAATCACATAAATGAAGCAATCCCAATGTTCTTATCTTCTTTTGTATTAGTTTTTCTAGTCGACCTAACAAGAATACTTCTGTGCTCAATATAAAGTTCATTTGGTTTCCACAAGCAGATCTCAAGATTTGTTATTCCTATATTAATGCACTGTAAATTTTTATTCTTCTAAAATCAAAAGTAAGTTTTTTTAAAAAGGCTCTAACTTTTGTTGTGCTTCAAATGGTTTCCCTATTGGAAACTATGTATGTCCTAGCTTTTCTCCTTCAGTTTTATCCCAACTCACTATTTAGAAATCCCTCTCCACCAACAATGTTCTCCAATGGTAATGTCCACTGAATGAACTATCAGGCTTTTATTGGTTTAATGTCTCCTTCTACTTGACCCTTCCATAATTATTTTAATAACACAACTTCTTAAAATATTAGGCTAGGTTCTAACTGAAATATAAAGAAGGTTCCACTATTAATGAAGTATAAAGGTAACACAAACAGCAATATTCTATGAGTTCTAGTCTTATTTTTAGCTTTATCTTCTGAATTTACCTTTCATGTTTTGATTTTTCACTTTTTTTGGCTTAGATACGCAATAGCACTGACAGAGTTGAAAAATATAACTCTTGTGAGTTCATGTCCCCACCCACCTCTGAATATGGACTCTAAGTCTAGCCTCCTCAGATGGACTCCAGAGCAACCTGGAGTCCAAGATGTGACAGCCCCTCTTGGCTAAGTTCAAAGCATTTATTTCTAAGGTCCTAATATAGAACTTTAATCTATAACAAGAACCAAAGCTAACCTCACAGAAATCTACTAATGTGTAAAATGAAATTAATAAAAAATATTTTTTCCTTTTTGAAGCTTCTATCATTTAACAGTATTTTTAATCCAACAGACATGCTATTTCCTAGGGCCTAAAACCTGTTTGCAAAGTAGCTAATATGGATTAATTAACAGGATTCTCCAAGTAGCACTTGGCCTCCAAATGAACAGGTATTTCTGATCCAAGAGCAGCAATGAGCTGATCTGGAATAAATAAAGGGGTTACGATCAGAAGTCTCACTTGTATCAAGAGGGTGGAAGCATCAAAGACTCAGCTGGAGCTGTAAGACAAGGGGCAGCCTATTCCAGCCAGACCCCGCTCAAAGGGAGAGCCAGCTGTGTTTACTCCACCCTCTTGTGGCTCCATGTTGGGACTACAGTTCCTTATTCCACAAAGTCAGAGACTTAACTTTTCTTGTTACCTAAGAGCAGAGGAGGACAGCTGCTCAGGCATAACCAGGAAAACACAAATACAGGTTTTAAACTCTGTACTTCTATCATCCAAATAGCACAAAAACGAACACTAAGGAATCAATACAACTTGTAAAACTTGTTCCAATTTCTATGTGACTGATGAAGTTAAGACTACACAGAATTTACATCTTTTTCTTTATGGTGTTACACAACAGTGAATATTCTTCAGCAATAGCTGCCCAAGAGACAGAAGGTGAGCAATGAGCTTTATGAGGAGGCTACTAGCAGTGGCCAAGCTACAGCCAAAGAATGGCACATAGCCCCAACTATGTGCCAACCCTCCTTTAAGGATATCCATTCTATATAAAAGGTGATGGTGACGGGAAGCTCATATATTTGCCTAAATATTCAAAATAATAAAAAATTGAAGCATGGTCTCCAGACCAGAGGATCAGCATTACTGATGCTTGATGCTTCCAGCATTACTGGAAACTTGTCAGAATTGCAAATTCTCTGGCCCTACTCCAGACCCACTGAATCAGAAACTCTATGGAGCCCAGCAATCATGTTTTGACAAGCCCTCCAGGCGATCCCAATGCATCCTGAAGTTGGAAAACCACTGCTTCATGTAAAGCTACACAGATCCAGTCAGTCAATACTCCTTCGTTGACAAAGTGTTCAGGACTGTTTCCTGGAAATAACTTTATACTCAAAATGCTCTGAGTAAAACGATAAGAATTAACCATCTTTTCTCAGCAGCTAAACAAATACTGTAGGATACATTATGATAAACACTCTCCCCAAATGCACTACCAAAGAGAAAAATGGCCTGGTTTGGAATGCTGATTATATATTTACATCATTTTGCATAAGGTTCATTTAATACAATGTTATATGAGTCACTGTACAATATTGAAGGTAATAAAATCTCAAAAGTCCCTTAGAGTTCAAATTATTTAACTAAGTCAATCTAAAGCTGTTTAAAGTAAATTGCATTATGACTCCTTTACAAGTAACCAAAATTCACTAGTCATTCACTTATTTGACAGGACTGTAAATCTGGCAATAGTCTAGGATAGCTCTCACTGTATTATATATATATGCTCCACAAATACATTTATGTTCACATATATTCATTACACCTGTGTGTACAGTCCACATATTTGAATATACGTATATGCACACATTTTTTAATATACACACACAAGCAAGGGCTCAGGGTTCATTAGATGGCCATTTCAAGACCCAGCTTTGACAGGGCCTTCAGAGATAAGCTAGGAGGCAGTACCGGAGGTTACAGAGTGTTTTTGTCTAAAACCTTAGACTAAATGATGGCCACCCTATGGAAACAGCTCTGATACACACAATAGTGGCTCATCCTACACCACTTTGGAGATCATCCACCTAGTACCCATTTGCCTTGGTTGATGTGTTAGTTTCCTATAGCTGCTTTAACAAATTTCCACAAACTTAGTGGCTTGAAACTATCCAAATTTATTATCACACAGTTCTGGTTATCACACAGTTCTGGAGTTCAGAAGTCCAAAATGGGTCTACTGGGCTAAAATCAAGCTGTTAGCAGGGCTGCATACCTTCTGGAGGCCACAGGGGAGAATCTACTTCCTTGACTTTGTCTACTTCTTGATGCAGCCTACATCCCTTGGCTCGTGGCTCCTTGCTCCATCTTCAAAGCCAGCTGCACAAATCATCTTCAGATCTCTCCCTGACTCCTGACTTTCTTGCCTTGCTTTCACTTTTAAGGACGCCTGTGATTTCACCTGGATAATCTAAGATAACCTCTCCATCTGAACATCCTTAATTTTAATCACATCTGCAAAGTCTCTCTTGCTATATAAGGTAAAATATTAACAGATTTGCTAAGTAGTGCAAACATACTATCTCTGTAGTACAAAACTCTTGTTAACAGGCTTATTTAAAAGATTATAATCATACTTTCCAACAAATCTGGCAAAATGCCTGAGTCATCACACAGGTATCTAGTTCCAGGGTTGTGTTCTAACCATTTGTAAAAAGTGCTCATTCTAGCTGCAACAGGAAGCTAACACATCAAGCAAGATCTAAATACTTGGTCTTCTAGTACAATCAGAAATCATTAAAGCGACTTAGTTATAAATGATACCAACAGCAGCAAAGGCTCATGTTGTGCTTCCTGTGTGCTGGCCAGCTTATTTAAGTGCATTACGTATATTAACTCAACCTAATTCTCAACTGCCCTATGTGGAGCATATTAAATTAGTCATCACTTGCCCAGACTAGGAATGGTGCAGTGGGATCTAAACCCAAGCAGCCTGGCTCCAGAGACTGCTAATAACCACTACTCACTGCTGCCCTCTCTACCTCTCACACCCCACTACATGCAGAAAAGACATTTAAATCACTGGTCACTATAACTAGTTGAAACATTTAAAAGGAACAAAAAGGTATGTGAATAATGTGCATAAGGACATTCAATACGCGGCAGAGGAGCATATATCCTGGGCAGTTCTATTTCATTGGCAACTATGTATGACAGCTTCTACCAAGCATTACTTTAGAAATGGAACTTCTCTTTTGAATTTCATCCTTTAGTAACAAGACCATTACATTCACCACACTACACTAAGCATATAATTCACTCATCAGATGAACGAATAAGTTTGCTGGAATAAATTCAAAAAAATATTAACTACACAATATTTTTGTTATACAAAGACCGTCATAAAACATGATTAGAATCCTTTTAGGTGTTTAAAAATGGTTCTAATTCAGTGCTATCTGAGGCAAACAGAACTTGAGAGCAGGGAGACAAGCAAGGAAGACTTTTTACTGTATACTCTTTCATATCTTTTGAATTTTGAACCATGTATATAAATCATCTATTTAAACTGTTAAATTTAAAATGTTAACAATTAACTAAAAACTTAGAAAACACTGGAACTATTCTAGTAAAGAGACTTGGTGGTTAAGAAAATGAGATTTGGAATCAGAAAACTCTAGGTTTAAATCTTTATCTAGAAAAAACATGGTCCATGGGGCAGGCCCGGTGGTGCAAGGGGTTAAGTGCACACGCTCCGCTGCGGTGGCCCAGGGTGCGCCGGTTCGGATCCTGGGCGTGCAGCAACGCACCGCTTGGCAAGCGATGCTGTGGTGGCATCCCCTATACGGTGGAGGAAGATGGGCACGGATGTTAGCCCAGGGCCAGTCTTCCTCAGTAAAAAAAAAAAAAAGAGAGAGAGAGAGAGAGAATTGGCAGATGTTAGCACAGGGCTGATCTTCCTCACACACACAAAAAAGCAGGGTCAATAATCTAAAGAGAAAACTGTAGGAAAAAATTACTCCCTCTAAAGCTTTAATATCATCATAAAATGGGGACAATTGTGCTTTCATTAGTTGTCATTATTATTTCCAAGTAGTAGAAAAAAAAGTGACTGCTTAATTTCTCTCTCATTTGTTAGAATGAATGCAAATAAACTCACATGTGGAAGCTTAAAAGGAATGAAAACTTGTGCTGATGAATGACAACTTCAAGGGTCCTATCTAATCCCTTATAAAATTTGTATAGTCTCTTTCGATGAACAAGGCAACATTGCCATTATAAGTTATTTTCCTTGGTAGAGGTGAAGAGTTCATTTGAATACAGGAAAACTGAATGATGAGCATTAAAACTGAGTAATAATCTGATTCCTAAAAAGAGAAAGAGTAAACAGTAAATTATGTCAATACCTAACAGTCACACCATGAAAGCTGATGCATAGATGTTACTATACTAAAATGGGGTCACCTAGGTATATTTTGCAAGAACTTTCAGTGGCAATGTCACTTCAGGTAAAAAAATATTCATGGGATTTTACTGGAATTCCTGGATAAAACTAATTAAGCCTAGGGGCCAGCCTGGTGGCGTAGTGGTTAAGTTTACTGCACTCCGCTTCGGCGGCCCGGGTTCACAGTTTCAGATCCCAGGTGCAGACCTACACAACTCATCAAGCCATGCTATGGTGGCATCCCACATACAAAGTAGAAGAAGATGGGCACAGATGTTAGCTCAGGGCCACTCTTCCTCAAGCAAAAAGAGGAAGCTTGGCGACAGGTGTTAGCTCAGGGCCAATCTTGCTCAGCAAAAAAAACCAAACAAACCTAATCAAGCCTAAATATTATTTTCCATATCTATGCTTGATTCTTTTTACACTATTTATCGCAGGAAAGGCTTTTATAAAAAATCAAAACTGTACATGCACTACCAAGAATGTTTCCTTTCGAAAAGTGAGCCCAATCAACTGAAGATAAGCTTCCCTAATTCTGGACCTTCATTTGCTTTATCAGTTGAAAAGAGGTGGGGTGAAAGATACACAGCAACATCTCAATCAGGTCCAAACCTTGCCTGAATCTAGAAAAAGCTATGGATCCTCTTCCTAGAACATATGTTTATAAAAAATGTGAAGGGGCCGGCCCGGTGGCACAGTAGTTAAGTTTGGTGCGCTTTGGCGGCCCAGGGTTTGCAGGTTCGGATCCCGGGCGTGGACCCACACCACTCCTCAAGCCATTCTGTGGCTGCGTCCCACACACAAAATGGAGGAAGACTGGCAAAGATGTTAGCTCAGGGCCACTCTGCCTCAAGCAAAAAGAGGAAGATTGACAATGGGTGTTAGCTCAGGGCCAATCTTCCTCACCAAAAAAGAAAAAAAATAATGAAAATTTTAGGAGATTCCTGAAAAATCTTGGGTTCAGAAGCTTTTTTCAAAGCGATAACTGCTGGGAGACAAGTCTGTGAAAGAACTATACACACTATAATATGTATATTTGATACTCATGTATTATATTAAAGGTATTATAATTTCTTTTAAAAGGTATATAAAAGTAGAATTCTTTTATTACTCGAATGTATTTTTAATGATTATTCAAATATATGTTTTTAAAAATACGTCTACAGGGGCTGGCCCAGTGGCGTAGCGGTTAAGTGCACACACTTCGCTGTGGCGGCCTGGGGTTCGGATCCCGAGCGTGCACCTTCGCACCACTTGTCAGCCATGCAGTGGCAGCGTCCCATGTGAAGTAGAGGAAGATGGGCACGGATGTTAGCCTAGGGCCAGTCTTCCTCAGCAAAAAGAGGAGGATTGGCGACAGATGTTAGCTCAGGGCTGATCTTCCTCACACACACACACAAAAATATGTCTACATATGCAGTTCACTTTCCACTTTTTTTTAAAAGACTGGGAGAAATTAACAAATAAATTAATACAATTCTACGACTAAGAAAATACTCATCGGTAATACTGCAGTGAGCAGAGTTAAATGCAAGAAAATCACCTGCACTTATTATATTGATCATAGTCAAGCTGGAGCATCACCTGGGAGGGGGACACAGGGAGGCTGCTGGGGAGCTGGAAATATTGGACACAGGTAGTAGTCTCAAGGGAACAACATATGTAAAAATTCATTGAGCTGTACACTTAAGACTTGTGCACACTACTGTATATACTTCAATAATTTTTTAAAAATCTAAGCTTGACCAAATTGATACTGAACAATTTAACCAACTGCTGTAAGCCCTAGTTTTCTTTTAATCTGTAAAGTGGATTAATAAAACTTCTAGGGTTATTGTGGGGACTAAATAACACATGTACAGTTTAGTACAATACTTCATACACAGTAAGCACTCGGTGAATGTCAGTCTAATATACCATCAGTATAGATGGTGGACTACAATTTTTATCAATATGAAATATCACTATCCAGTTTAGTAATAATAGTGATAAATTATGGATTATTTCCCCAGGCCAATAGACAGACACATGCAACACATTCCTTTAAACAGGGGTATGTGTTTGTGTATATAAATGTGCCCACTATCCCATGGTGTGCACATAACAGAACTTATTCACTATTCCCCAAGTAAGAGAGTTATTTCCTGTTTTGTCATTAGAAATAAAGCTACAGGGGTCGGCCAGGTGGCATAGTGGCTGAGTTTCCGTGTTTCACTTCAGTGGCCCAGGGTTCGCCGGTTCGGACTCAGTGCTTGTCAAGCCATGCTGAGCAGCATCCCACATAGAAGAACTAGAAGGACCTACAACTAGGATCTGCAACTATATACTGGGGCTTTGGGGAGAAAAAAGGGAAAAAAAAAAAAAAAAACAGAAAGATTGGCAAGAGATGTTAGCACAAGGCCAAGCATCCTCAAAAAAAAAAACAAAAACAAAAACTAAAAGAAACGTGATAGAAATAAAGCTACAGTGAATATCCTTGCCCCCTTGCCCCTACTTTGTTTCTTCTGATATTTTTAGGTCTAAAACAGATTACCATATAAACTCTTAAGGTTCTTTGAAATATGAAACAAGTCTCCAATAACTGAATGCCTACCCAAACAAATACTAAATTAATGTTAACAACAACATTACCGTATTGCCATAGGTGCTACAGATAGAATTACCTGAAGTAAAACTTCATAGATTCTAAATTTATTTTTCAAATGATAGGTTAGAAATCAGTTGTTCTTCCACATTTCAGAGTATTAGTCACAAATAGTCTAAAATCTATAGCTCTTTCCAAAAGTTCAAGGAATTAAAGATTCTATTTAATGACAGAAAAATAATCACAGTATACTTTTTTTTCATAATTTTTATTTATTTTTTCCCCCAAAGCCCCAGTAGATAGTTGTATGTCATAGCTGCACATCCTTCTAGTTGCTGTATGTGGGACGCGGCCTCAGCATGGCCGGAGAAGCGGTGTGTCAGTGCGCGCCCGGGATCCGAACCCGGGCCGCCAGCAGCGGAGCGCGCACACTTAACCGTTAAGCCATGGGGCCAGCCCACACACAATATACTCTTAAGTGAATAGATGTTAATTCCAATTTTGTTGAAATAAAATAGATATATACACAAGGAGATATACCTAAACTGTTAACTAGTTCTCTTGATGGATGCAACTGTAAGCAATTTTCAGCTTTATCCCTTGACATATTTCCCAATTTTTCTACGAGTATGTACTACTTCTATAACAATAAAAATGTTCACATTTTTTACAAATAAGAGTTCAACATGCTTTCAGTACATGTATCCAACAAATTAATTCCTGCATAACAAAGTACTTTGGTTTACACTGGTAGGTCACATTGGCCTGTGTCCAAACTGCCAAGAGCACCTAAAAAACTCCCTTATACTTGCCGACAGTAAGTTCTACCCCGACAGCTCTGTTTTCCATTCTGCCCACTCCCACTTTCATCACCAAAACATAATATTCTCATAAAGTATAGAGAAGATACGGGTAGACAACATTTGACAGAGTTTATTTCAGCCACAGACTCCATCTCGGTGCAGCTTATGTCTATTTTCAGCACAAACCTGCTTCATGCCTGAAACCCAGGTTCCCTGCTAGCTGGACTTCTGATTCATTCTCAAGTTCCATATTGAAACCACTGTCCCTAAAAATAACTGACATCCTTTCCTACTTGCTCCTCCTTTGGATTTTGTCTGAAAAACTCTGCAATAAATCTTGTTCCACAGACCCTTTTTAATGCAAATAAGTTTCCACAAACTATTACTTTGTTGGCTCAACCATAAAACTCCTACAATTTTTGTTAACTAAGTTGTAAAATGTAAGAGAAAGAATCTAATTTTAAATTATTACAGTAATCTAGACTGCAGTGCCAAAACGTTTATTTCAGATTTTTGTAAATTCTTACATCAAAATATGACATAGCCACACTCACCTTGGTTCAAGTAAGTGAGCGTTTCATCATGCAGTTTGACTGCTGGCGATGTTGCAGCACACATCACATACTGGAAGGGTGGGTGCTTAGTTTCATCATCCAGTGGAAGGCTGGAATCTTCCTGCTTGAAAATGGGCAATGCCAAGACATCACTAAAATGCAAAAAATCAACATTGACCTTATTTTGGGTTTAAAATATTTAAAAGCATATAGAAACATTTAGCGGTAGTTTCTTTTAAAATTTAAGATCAGAAATGATACGCAGAATAAAAGAACTATTAATGCTAATCTGGCTCCCCCAAAAGATAGTAATAATAATCCATATCTCTAGTGTGGGTGTGCAACTATGATTAGGCAGGTAAAATAAGAAGTATTGAATAGTTAATAAAGTTCATGCTACTGATAAAGTAAGAGATCAAGCTAATAGTGTATATGGTTCTTCAAAAAAAAAGTTACTTCAAAAACTTTCAAATCATTATTTCTAGTAAAAAAGGGCAAGTCAAGAGTACGTAGCTACCTGTTTCAAAAGGTAGGTTACATTGGCACCACGAAATCACAAAGAAGCATTTGATTAAAAAGGTACTTTACAAAAAGTTCCCTGCTAGGGCTGGCAAGTGTTGAGAGCATAAAGCTTCATGCTTAGTCTAAAACAATGTCTTCTGAGAAGCAAACAGTAACAGTAGAAACAGCTGCTATGTTTTCTCCCAAGAATAACTTGGGGCATTGATTGGGAGGGGAGTGGGGCGGGGTCTTGTAGGGCACTATCTATACTCTCTACTAACCTAGGTGGTTAAACACACATGGATGTGTTTGGTTTGCTTTTTTTTTTTTTAAAAAAAAAAAAAAAACAGCTTAGATATAATTTACATACCATAAAATTCTCCCTTTAAAAGTATATAATTCAGTGGTTTTTAGTATATTCACAGAATTGTGCGATTACCACCACCATCCAATTCCAGAACATTTTCATCACCTCAAAAAGAAATCTCATGCCAATTAGCAGTCATTCCCTATCTCCATCCCCCAACTCTACCCCCAGTCCCGGCAATCATTGATCTACTTTGTCTCTATGGATCTGCCTATTCTGGACATTTATTTCAAATAGAATCATGTGGCCTTTTGTGATTGGCTTCTTTTACTTAGTATGTTTTCAAGGTCCATCCATGTTATAGCATATATCAGTACTTCATTCCTTTTTATGGCTAAATGATATTCCATTGTATGGATATACCACGTTCTGTTTATCCATTCATCAGACAGTAGATATTTGGGTTGTTTCCACAACCCAAATTATGAATAATGCTGCTATGAACACTTGCATATGTTTTTGTGTACACATATGTGATTAACTCCCTTGGGTATATACCTAGAAATAGAATTACTGGGTCATACAGTAACTTTGTTTAACTTTTTGAGGAACTGCCAAACTGTTTTCCAAAGTGCTGCACCATTTTACATTCCCACCTTTAATGTATAAAAGGTATTTGTTTTTTAAATAATTCACTGAGCTGTATAGTTATATGTATAGTTATATCTTGATAATTTTTCTATGTTCATTCTTCAATAAAAAGGAAAATAATAATAAAATATCCAAATGAGTGACTACTACATCAACACCAACAGCAAAGGCTTGTCTGAATTTCTTACTTTCCCTTTTTTTCCCTACAAGCTGTTGACTCAGATATTTGGCTAGCCCATTTTAATTAAATTCAATCTAAAAACAAAATGTGGAAATAAATGAAATGGGAGGGAAACTCTGCATTCTCTCCTCCCAGCCTACATTTCTATGAAAGCACTAGAGTGATTGATTATTCAGACTAAATTACCCACTAATTCTTCTTCTCTTTTATTTATACCTAGGAACTGTCAAAACACTCCTAAGTACATAAGTATAACTGAGGGACACATAGTCAGTGATGGTCCCAACCCTCTGCTCGAGTTCTTCTCAACACTGTGTCCTATGAGTTTTGTCCCTGCTAAGTGGAACAGATATAAAACCCTTGGGGCAGGTATAAAAACTTTTCAGGAGACTTAGAAATGCTACTTTAAGACTCAGAGCAGCTCTCTTTATGGAAAACAACTATAACAGTCAAAATGGCTCCAAAGTAGATGAAGATACATATATTCTTATGTCATATATATGTAAGCATTTAAAGTCCTCTGGGTGAGAAAGAAAACAAAAATGAGATGAGAGCCATGACTTAGAAGCATTAGTTAATTATGCCGAAAAGCGACATGGGGAATAATTTTAAGATCTCAATGCTAACTGCTTGGGTTGATCATTAAACACAAGTAATCAAAATAAGACATAAGACTGCATAAGAATGGCTATTTATAAATAAACTGTCTCATATAGTAAGTAAAATTTTATTTGCTTCAGATCCTAGAAGGCAACCACCATTTTATTCACTTAGTTACAGCCTAGATGATCCACACAGGAAATACTATGCTCATGATAGGTGCTAAATGATTCTTAAATATTAACAACATATAAACATGTAAAAATAATTTCCTATTGAAATCCCAATTAATTTTTTACTTAATTAGAAAAATGCATTCCAATCAACACAGCAGCCAGAGTGATCCTCTTCAAACAGAAGTCAGATGATTTCACCCCTCTGAACTCTCCATTAGCTCACTTTCAACCAGCGACCTTACAAAGTCCTACAAGGCCCTACTCAATCTGCTCTTCTTCCTCTCACCTCACTCCCTCTGCTCCTGCCACACCAGCCTCCTTCCCTGCCTTTTTCAGAGCCTTTGCACTGGCTCTACTCTTCTGCTGACGTCCTTCCAGCTCATTTCATTCAAATGTCACCTTCTCAGTGACTACTTGACAACTGCAGTCCTCTCATCCACATTCCCAATTTCCCTTTTCTGCTCTATTTATCCACAAAGCTCATCACTTTCCAACAGTATACATGACTTAAGTTTGTACTCCCCATAAGTATATAACCATCCCCCAAGTTTGTTTCTCTTCACTGACTGACCCCAGCATCTGACACAAAAAAAGGGGCTCAAATATCTGCTGACTCAGTGTACCAACTGCAGCATTAGTAATCAATCGATCTTTACTAAAATGAAAAACTAGGTCTCCAGACAATTTAAGATCCTAATTTCTACTAGGTTGAATCCTAAGAAAGTCCTAGTATTCAAGTGTTTTTGTAATCCCATATCGCAGACAGGACTCACAGGTATCTGACAAGCAAATGAAAAGCCTCAAGGCTTCAAATTATTCAAAGTAATTTTTAAGTGCCAGTACCCAAAAATAACCAGGCACACAAAGACAAACAAGACTCTTGGAGCAAGAACCAACAGCAAAACAACAGATGGCATATACCCAGTTCCAGGTTCTGTCTGTTGGTATTCAGCTCTTCTCTGCCTCTGTTGCAGAGGGTTAGAGGCCTGAAAACTATGTTAACAAGACATCTTGCCAGCTGGAATCTTGTTAGGTTGCTCCAAAGGGAACCACTGGTGGGAAATTAAAATGGAGTGGGAAAGGGCAGAGGTAGGCAACCGCATAGCCTGTGGCTGCAGGAAATTTCAGGGTGGCAACAGCCATACCTCCAGCAGCTAGATCAGGAGCAACCAGGTAACACACCCTCCCCTTCAAACCCTCTAACACCTTTGCATTCAAATACTTCACTAAGTCTTTCTCTGCTTAAAACATCTAAATGGTTTCTATTTTCCTCATTGGACATGGACTGATACCCCCAAAGACTTCAGATGCTTGAATTATTGGACCCATACTATAAAATTATGCTTACTCTGTTTAAAAAAATAAAAGACAACCCTGAAAAGATCTACAAGGAACAGTAACTTTTAAGAGACAGCAAACCTGAAAAGGAACACACAGAACTTCTGGAACTGGAAAATAAAATTGCTAAAATTAAAAACTCAGGTTTAACAGCAGCTCGGACAGAAATGTCGAGTATATAAGGAAACTGGAATACAGGCAAAAGAAGCTATCGAAGGCAGCACAGAGAGCGAAATGATGGAAAATGCAGAAGAGACAGATGTTAAAAAAGAAAGGACAAAGTGAGAAGATTTTAAATTGAAGTCGCAGAAGAGAAAAGAATGGGGCAGAGGTAATATTTGAGATAAAAACTAAGCAAATTCTAGAACTTATGAAATACATCAATTTTCTGATTCAAGAAGCTCAAATAACCAAAGCAGCTTAAATCAAAAGAAATCCACACCTAAATACATCAAGAAAAACTTCTAAGCCACCACAGTATGTGGAAGTTCAATTTTCTCAGTTAAGTACCAACTAAGGGACTCAGATGTAGGTGGGCACAGGGAGGAAGAGGTGTGGGTCTGAGGAGCAGTCATCAAATCCTCTAGGAGGGCCAGGGAAGGAATGGATGAGGGCACTATGGTGAAACTACTGAGCAGCAAAAAGGATGTACTTGAGAGCTGAGGTCATCAACAAATTAATGCTTTTCTAGAGCCACAGTCAGCTGCTTAGGTAACTTAAAAGAGGTGAAGAATCGGATTTAACCAGGGTTACAGTTTTGCTAAAATAAAAATAAGGGGAGGGGATTAAAGCAAGAAGTGGCAAGAGAGACAAGCGTATATGCAAGGAAGTAAGTATAATGATTGCTCATGGAAATTTAAACTGTCTGGAGAAGAATAAAAGTGTTCAACAGGTGAGGGACAGTAAAGTAAGACTAGGATCTGTGATTGTAGATCTTAATGGGCCAAACGATGGCTAGAGCAGGGGTAATGAGGGAGGTGAGCTGAAAGGGTAGGAGGTGGTAGGTAGAGCTTGAACTATGAATTTGAGATTACAGGTGGGTTGCACGGTTGGTCATGTCAAGGTCTAACGTATGACCACAGGATTGAGTAGCTCAAGATAATACCATTATAAGAAAGATAATCAAGGAAAAGAAATGTCAGGCTATTGGAAGGCCTATTTAAATATCTTTTGAAATCACCAAGAATTATGACAGTAGTAGTGTTAGACAGTGACAGTGAGGCAGGACCTAAAATTTTTAATTATTTATTGTGTGCGTGTGCGTGTGTGTGTGTGTGTGTGAGAGGAAGATCAGCCCTGAGCTAAAATCCAAGCCAATCCTCCTCTTTTTGCTGAGGAAGACTGGCCCTGAGCTAACATCTGTGCCCATCTTCCTCCACTTTATATGGGACGCTGCCAGAGCATGGCCTGACAAGTGGTGTGTCGGTGCACACCCGGGATCCGAACCCGGGCCGCCAGCAGTGGAGTGCACGCACTTAACCACTACACCACTGGGCCAGCCACAGGACCTAAAATTTTTTAAATGAGGAATGACCCAGCAATAATTGGGTAACTGGTGATATTCAGTGACATGAAATTCAAAGCTGGAGGGTCTTATAGGGAAGGAGAAAGGGAGAACAGCTTGAAACTGGCAATAAGAAGTAAGAAGGATCCCCCTCAACCTTCCGGTGCACTGGTAGGACTTTGGAAATAAACCACCACCACTTGACAGGGCTTCAGGGGAAGAGTGTACCCAGAGGACAGCCAGGTTTCCAAAAGAATAAGAAGGTGAAGATATCATTAAGAGACAAAGTTGGCTATATTAGTTTCCTAGAGCTGTCGTAACCAAGTACCAAAAACTGGATGGCTTAAAACAACAGAAATTTACTGTCTCACAGTTCAGGAGGCCAGAAGTCGGAAATAAAGGTGTTGGCAGCGTCAGTTCCTTCTGAGGGCTGTGAGGGAAGGATCTGTTCCAGGCCTCTCTCCCAGCTTCTGGTGTTTGGTGGCAATCCTTGGTGTTTCTTGGCTTGTAGATGTGTTACTCTAGTCAGATGGCCAGCTTCTCCCTGTGTGTCTTTACACAGTCTTCCCTCTGTGTATCCAAATTTCTCCTTTTCATATGGACACCAGTCAGATTAGTGCCCACCCTGATCACCTCATTTTAACTTAATTACCTCTGTAAAGACCCAAATAAGGTCACATTCTGAGGTCCTGGGGGTTAGGACTTCAACTTATCCTTTCAGGGGGACACAATTCAATCCATAACGTTGACCATTTAGGGGATTTTCTGATAGACTGAGAATTCCAGAGCGCAAAGTGGAAGGATTTTAGGAAGTGGTAAGAAAGGGCAGATGGCTACAGAACGGAGGAAGTGCAGAACCTTATGTTAAACAGAGCGCCTGAGAAAAGGAGTGTCCTGAAAATCTGGAACTTCTCATAGTCCTGACAAACAAGTATTAAGGGCACAAAAGGACTGGTCCAATATGCCCTAAAAAATCAGATACATGTCTAGGAGAGACTGATCAAAAAGAGAAGGCACAAATAAGTAAGAATAAAAAAGACACGACTAACGATATAAAGAATATCACTAACAACTTCATGCCAACATATCTGAAAACATGAATAAGATGAACAATTTCCTAGAAAAATAACATCAAAACATTCTTCAAGGCATAAAAACCTTTAAAAAATAATTCTACAGAGACCAATACTGTGGTTAAAATTTTTCCCCTAAAGAAAGCTCCTGGCCTAGAATGGTTTCATAGGCACCTTCTAACCGAACTTTAAATGGTAGCTCTTACACAAACTCTCCAACAGAATAGAAATAGAGGAAATATTTCCTAACTCATTTTATGAAACTAATGTAATTTTGAAGTCAAAACTAGGTGCAAACAGAACTAGAAAATGAAAAGCTCATTTCAGCCATAAATATAGATGTAAAAATCCTAAATTAAATCTTATCAAATCAAATCCAAGAGTATAATGACAAACCATGATCTAGCTGGGTATTCCCCATGAACACAAAGACAGAATACAGAATCTGAAAACAGAACACATCTATGGGCACTCGATTTAGAACAGACTGGCATTATAAAGAGGTGAGAAACAGTCTCCAATGATACTGAGGTAAACTGAATATTTATACAAGGAAAACTGCAATTGGGCCCCTACATCATACCATACCAACAAGAGAAGAAAAAATGAACTCCAGATTGATTGTAAACTTAGGTATAATACAGAAAGTAATAAATCTTTTAAAAAGACTGTAAAAATATCTTTATACCCCCAGAGTAGGGAAAGACAAAATGAAAAGATTGGTCAATTTTGACCTATCAAAATCAAGAACTTCTGTTCAAAAGCCATCATAAAGGGAATGGAAAGACAACTCATAGAGAAGAAAGATTTTGTGACCTATACCTATGATGAAAGGCTAGTATCCAGAATATGTTAAAAAACTACAAGAATAAAGAAAATAAGAAAACAATAGAACTGAATGAAAACAGAGGTGCTGGTTTCAAAACTTGGAAGAGAGGGGCCGGCCCAGTGGCGCAAGCGGTTGGGTGCGCACGTTCCACTGTGGCAGCCCAGGGTTTGCCAGTTCAGATCCCGGGCGCGCACTGATGCACCGCTTGTCAGGCCATGCTGTGGCAGGTGTCCCATATAAGGTGGAGGAAGATGGGCGTGGATATTAGCCCAGGGCCAGTCTTCCTCAGCAAAAAAAAAAAAAAAAAAAAAAGAGGAGGATTGGCAGATGTTAGCTCAGGGCCAAATCTCCGCAGGAAAAAAAATTAAAAAAAAAAAAAAAAACTTAGGGCCAGCCCCGTGGCTTAGCGGTTAAGTGCGTGCGCTCTGCTGTTGGCGGCCCGGGTTCGGATCCCGGGCGCATACCGATGCACCGCTTCTCCGGCCATGCTGAGGCCGCGTCTCACATACAGCAACTAGAAGGCTGTGCAGCTATGACATACAACTATCTACTGGGCAAAAGATAGTTGGGGGAAAAAAATAAATAAATAAAATTAAAAAAAAAAAAAACTTGGAAGAGATACTTACAGTTAAATAAATAGCCTTAAATGCATCTATTAGAAAACAAACACCATGGGTCAGCACCAGTGGCCTAGTGGTTAAGTTCAGCATGCTCTGCTTCGGCAGCCTGGGATTCAGTTCACAGGCATGGACCTACACCACTCGACTGTCAGTGGCCATGCTCTGGCTCACATACAAAATAGAGGAAGACTGGCAATAGATGTTAGCTCTAGGACAATTCTTCCTCAGCAAAACAAAACAAAACAAAACACCAAAAACTAAAGAGAAAGCACCCAACTCAAGAAGGTGAAAAATAAGAAGAGTAAGCAAGAACACAAGGAAGACGAAAACCATAAAAACAAAACAGAAAACCCAACAGAGAGGAAAAACAAAACCAAAATTTGGTTTCTTGCAAAATACTAAAGATACGGAAATATTATAGAGATCTTTAAAAAAAAACCTGAAAACTTAGAGCAGACAATTTTCTATGAAAATAAAAATTACCACAATCGGCTAAGATAGATAAATTCTGAACATTCCTATATCCATTAAATAAATTATATGTGCAAACACCTACTCATGCCAAAAAAATTGAAATCACCAAATCCACGTTGTAGTCCAGGTGAGCCTTACAAAACCTTGAAGAAACAATTAAGCCCCATCTCATACAAAAATTTTTAGCCCATAAAAAGAGAAAGCTATCCAACTCTCTTGAAGCTGATACAGCCTTGATGTTTAAAAAAAAAAAATGACAGGAATACAAGGAAAAGAAAATCGAGGACCAATCTCATCTCGGAACAGTGATGACCTAATTTATGAAACTTAGGAAGCATTCTCTAAAATCAGTAAGAAGACTAAAGATTCAAGTTCTTAATGCTTCTAAACACTGCACTGAAGCCCTAGCCAGCAAGCTAAGGCAAGAAAATGAGATGTGAAGATTACAAACGAAGAAACAAATCTATCGTTATTTAAAGACATTAACTAGGAAATCTGAGCTCCTACAAATTACTAGACCTAATAAGTTCACCAAGGTCCTGGAGAAAAAAGAAGATAAAACAAGAATAAGAAAAAATATACATAGCATTCCTGACTGATGTTCCTCCTATCCAGAAAGATCATATTCTACTACCTTGAGAAGACTTTGCAATAATTAATTGGCAGGCCGCCAAAGGGTGCAGTGGAAAGAAGTGGAGGTCAAACCCTGGCTCTGGAGCTTCAAATCCCAGCTCTGCCATTTGTTGAGTGACACTGTGGCAGGATGCTTAACTTCTCTGAGCCTAATAATGGGTTTGTTTTCACTTTAGAGGAAAATGTTTTAAGTATCTAAACTCTAGGCACACATTAGACCATAGGTTCTCAACGTGTGGTCCATGGAATCCTGGGGAAGCTGAGACTCTTTTAGGGGGTTCAGGAGGTCAAACTTCTTTTCAGAATATTATAAAACATTATTTGGCTTTTTCACTTTGTTGACATTTACACTCATGGCACAAAACCAATAGTGGTTAACACTGCTGGTGCCTTGGCATGAATCAAGGCAGTGGCACCAAACTGTACTAGTAGTCATTGCATAAAAATTATTAATTTTATTAAATATCGGTCCTTGGTTAGGTATAATGTATTTTTGTTGCACATCTAAGTGCAATGGTTGTGTCAAGGAAAAGTTTTTATGCAACTGTGTGATCTGTTAGCTGATTTAGGAGTTTCTCTCACAGAGTATCATTTTTACTTGAAAGAAAACCTGACAAACTATGATTATTCAGACCTGCATATTTGACAGAAATTTCCTCAAAAAATGAATAAAGTGAGCCTGTCATTTCAAGGAAAACAACTGTGATGGTATTTGTCACCAATGATAAAATGTGAACCTTCCGCCATTTGCTTTCTCTGATGAGATGGTGCGATACTAAGGAATGCTGATTTTTTGATACAGCATAGTGAAAAGTGTCAACTAAGATTTAGAAGATCTGCATAACTCAGGAAATCATTATTTTCCAAATGACCAACATATGCATATTTCAAAATTATGCAGGCTAAGAGATCCAATCAAAGTACAAGACAGGCCAACTGATTCTAATGTAACAATACAAAAGTACATTAATATAGCTTCAGATTCCACATTACAACTTTAAGAAACTACCACTTGTCAAGTGCTGGTATAGTATCAAAGAATAGCCAAAACTATCTGAAAGGGCTATTAAAATAATCTTCCTTTTTCCAACCACATATCTATGTGAGACTGGATTTTCTTCACATATGTCAACCGAAACAATATATTCCAATGGCAGATAAGAGAATACACCTGTTTTTCTAAGCCAGACACTAAAGAGATTTGCAAAAAGCATAAGACAATGCCACTCTTCTCACTAAGTGTTTTGCTTTGGAAAATAGTTTTTTAATAGAAAACATTTATGGTAATATATAATGGTTTATAATTGTTAATTAATAAGTTTTTAAATTCCTTGATTATGAAGGGACCACAAAGTACACAGTATACCATTCTACTCAGACAGACTGAGACAAAGTAATCCATACATGAATGACACCAACAGCAATCCTACTCTACTCAAAATCATTCTGCTAAAATGATAAAGATCCTTTAAAAGCTAAACAGTATTCACAGGTATATTATATCTTTGCTTCCAAAAAAATTTTACATGTTTAAAAACAACAGTTTTGATCACTACATTTTAAAAGTGTCCAAGTCATAAGAGAGAAGGAAAGACTAAAGAATTGTCTTTGAAGGAGACAAAATCTAAATGCAATATGGGATCCTAGATTGGAACCTAGATTAGAAAAAGGACAATAGAGGAAAACCTGTGAAATCCAAATAAATTTTGTACTTTAGATAACAGTTCTGCACCAAGGCAGTTTTGAAAATTGTACTCTGGTTATGGAAGTAGAAGAAGCTGGGTAAAGGGAATATGTCACCTCTCTATATTATCTTCATAACTTGTAAACCTAAAATTACTTAAAAATGAAAAGTTTTTTTTTAAGTTAAAAATTCAACTACCAATACATAAATAAAAACTAGTTTTGTCATAGTTATATCCAGACAACAATTTAACAATCTCCAAAAAACTCAGAAAGTTTAAAAAAAAGGACTACCACCAAGGTTCAATGCAGAACAGTTTCATATCCATCTCTTAGATATGTTCCAAAGCAAGCAAAATAAGCATTACAGCGCTTCTTTTAAATTCAGTCACAGAACCTAGACCAAAAAAAAGATGAGGCCTCAGACGGTATTTCCACCAACAGCAAATGTTTGTGTCCTGGCAAACCGACAATTGTCACTATAATGAAACAAAGCAAGTTTATGAGACCCTATCACTAAACTACCATGTTTCAAACAGCCCTGATGGAAGGATATGAACTGTACTGAATCTTACTTTTAGTGCGGGGAGTTGACACCCTAATTTTAAAAACTGAACACAATAAAAATCTGTGGACGAGCAATAGAAGGTGAATTAGCTGAGAGAGTTCTTAGTCTACATAAAAATTACTTCTTGAATATAAGATTTCAACACTCAGCAAATCTTTTTCCAAGGCGATCAAAGTATATTAGAATCTATCCTTCAGAGCAGGGATCAGCAAGCTACAGCCCAAGGGCCAAATCCAGTGGCCTGTTTTTGTACAACATGATCCAAGAATGGTTTTTACATTTTCTAAAGGATCCTAAAGAAAAAAATCTGACCGAGACCCTCGGCTTGCAGCCTTAAATATTTGCTACCTGGTCTTTTACAGAAAAGGTTTGCCAATCCCTGCTTTAAGGTGATACCTTTAAAAACCAATGTGGACACTATAATCTGAAATCAATGTTTTTTAATCAACAACTTATTAAATTCTTTTCTATACTTCAGCCAAGATTAAATCCAGAAAAGTTTTTAAACTTTGAAATGAGATGTTTTGTAGAAATCATTGCCAATTCCGGAAGTAGTCTCAGGCACCACCATAATAAATTTTTAAAATTTCACTGGTCCTAAAATTTTTCTATACTTCCAAGACATGTCAGCTACTCAGGGACATTCTGTTTTAGCATGGGAACAAAAGAAAACTACCACCTATTAATAGCTACATAATAATCTATATCTTTAGTAATCTTTTACTAACTTAACACCGATCATAGTTGGAATTTTCCCATTACCTCACGGGATCTGTAAATTGACATTTTAACCTTTCAGTCAATACAGGAAATTTGTCCTCACCTCAAAGCAATTTTGATTTAGCAAATTATATGTAAACTATGGATGTACCTCCCACTTCAGAATATGTAAAGTACACCTTTTGTTTCAAAACAGATTTATGCCATAGTGAAGTTTAACAGGACTCAGATCAATGCGCTTTGTAAGGTAACAATTTAATATCAAAGTTTTTATGCGTAATCTAAAGATGTTGCGTTACTCCTTAAATCCTGAAGGTTAATTTACTACAGATTATAACATGTGAACAGTAAGATGGAAAGAAAATTACCAGGTGGCCCAAAAGACCCTCTTAGGAGAGTTTTAATGAGTTTTACTTTTTAAAGTCATTTGATTATCTGTTCTTTACTTCACAAAAGATGAATGACCCAGACTTCAAGTTACAATGGGTTTCGGCCTTCATTCAGTGGGGGGGAACTCAGCCTTCATTTGGAATAGTACCACTGACAGGCCGCTTGGGCCAATCACTTGAACATTTATGAGCTTTGGTTTACTCACTTATAAGAAAAGAATTGGTCTGTTAGTTTTTTAAGGTCTCTTCATCCATTTCTAGAATCCTGATATTGTAACTAAGATTTTAAAAAACATTTTATGACCTGCTTCATTTCAAATAGAATCTGCAGCAGCTCATACCTCACATACAAATGTGGTACAACAGTAACACAGGAGAACACACAGACAAAATGAGAACCAGAGCAAAGAAAAAAAAGAAATAAAGATAATAGCAGAAATTAGCCTCAACACATCCCAATACTAAAAGCCTACATTTTTTAATACTAAGTCAGACTATTGACAGAAACCATCTCTTTCTTTCAAGCTATCTTCCCAATATACTGAGGAAACCATTTCCTAAAAGAAGTCTTTAAAAATACTTCATTTTAAGCTATCCAAAAAGCAAATACAGTAAGCATACTTCACTTTGAAAGAAAACTGGAAAGCTGCCTACAAAGTAAGTTTTTATCAAGAAGTCACTTCTCTAATAATTTCAAATTTAGCACCTCAAGTTTACTTCTTGAACTTAAGAGAGGACAAATGAAAGAGAAAGACAATCATCCATAGCCTTACTTCCCTGACTGCCCATGCAGAGAAAAGACGCTGAGCACTCCCGAGATCCAGCCCTCTGAGCTCCAGGTCCAGGCACGTGAAGCGCAAGTGCAACTGAAGGGGGCCTACACCAGCCTGAGCCTTCTTTAGACTTTCCTCTTATCAAGTCAATTTTGAAATTTCCTAAGTTTGAATTTCCACTAAAGGGCCTTGAATTTGCAAGAGGCAAGTACTCTCATTAGCTCTTCTTAGTTTTTGAGGACCCAAGTAAATATGAAAAAACTAAACAAGCTCCTTAAAAATGGTATCTGCCTTCAAATATACTTGAACACTTAGATTAAATGACACAACATATAACCAAAAACATTCAATGGAAAAAGTTTCCCCATGGAAAGTGTCGTAAAAGGCAGCGAATTACAAGGATGTCAGGCATTACTTTAACAAGGTCAGGGAAAGGTTTAATAGCAAGATTTTATTTCCTTTTCACAGAAGAAACCATGAACAAAAGTTAATTAGTTGGCTGAATCACTGAAATAAATAAGACTTTGGAAAAATGTAAAAGCTCAAAATAACCCTCAATAAGCAGAGTTCTCAGCAGCCAACTTTTCATTTTAGCATAATTGAGAAGCAACTGAAAAGAGAGAGAATGAATTTGCTTCACGTGCCCTCTTATGCCTTAACTGCAAATCCAGGGTCTCAAGCAGCAGCATGGCACTCGAGGCCCAGTGTTTTCATTAGGTAATCACTGCCTCTAGTACTCCCATCTGGGGTGACCCGATGACTTGCAGTAGTTTAATTTCCTCCACAACTGAGGCAGTTGTTCTAGAAAATAAGCCACCTCATTCAGAGCCCTCAAGTTGCACAACTGCAGAGAAAAGCAGCGCCAAGTTCAGGGGGACCAGCACACTCTGACTCAGGGTCAGAGACTGGTGACCAACCAAAGGCTTTTCCTCCACGCACTTCCACACCCTAAGAAACATCTCCACCTTTCCGAGAGTTCTTTACAGCCCAGAGTTTCCCTTTAAGATTTAAAAGCCAAATTACTTCAGGGAGCAGCCCTCACCATTCCAGGCCTGCTCTGACCCAGAAGTCTGTCTGCTTCAGGACATTTATGCTCCCTGTCGTTCCCCAGAGCTGCAGGGAGATGTACCAAAGCTCCCGGGAGACTGGACAGCACTTCAAAGACACAACGCATTAAAGAATATATTTGGAAAATCCCACTTAATTTGCATTAACGAAAAGCTGCCAAACCTTCGAATTTTACATTGTAATCAAAGGGTGAACTTAAAGCATGTAAACTATATTTCAATAAAGTTGCTAAAAAAGAAAAAAGAGCTGCCAAACTGATAGGAGTTAAAAAACAGTATTCTTCAGGATAAACGCCAGAGACTAAGCTCAGATCTCTCTCAACCTCTCAAAATTAAACAAAATGAATGGCTGCTAGTACAGACAGCAGAGACTAAACAAACTATTGTTTGTGGTGCAATCACTGCATCTTAAAGCCTTCTTCAACAGGAAACAGCCTGAGAGGGTAGTCCCCAAAAGGAAAAATTCCACTTTGAAACAATCAAAAAACATAACTAAATCAACGTGCTTTTCTCCCCTGTGGCTACTTTCACTTAGGACATAATTACTACTGTAACACTAAGTGATTAAAATTTGCAACCAGGAAAGACCACAATGTAGGACAACAGAGTAGGAAACTTGATACCAAAACCCCGGAGAATATTTTCCCAGTATAAGTCCTCCCATTTCGGACACTGTATTCCAGCTCTCAGTGGCCTGTAAATCACTTGCAAGGAAAAAAAGCTCCTTGCCCCGCCGACCCAAGCCATCCTAACAGCGCGGCGTGTTTTACAGCAAAAATGAAGCCCTCAGGAGCTGATCCCCGGCCGAAGCTGACGGGGCCCCCTCCCATGCCCGCCACCGGGGTGGGCAGAGGCCTGCAGGGCTCCATGCCGCCTGGCAGAGGCCCAGGGTCGCGCAGGCCTTTCCCAAGGAGACTGAGGCTTCCGCCCGCCCGGCCCCGGGCGCCTGGTACCTCATGCTGTAGGCGCCGGCGCCCAGCTCCTGCCCGATGCCCGAGAGGGTGGCATCGAAGTCGTGCACCAGTCCGGACTCGATCACCTCGTCCATCTTGAGCACCCAGGCCATCTTCCGGCCTCGCCGCCGCCCGGCGCGCAGCGCGGCCTCCGCGAGCGGCGCGAAGGGGCCGGAGCTCCGCGGGCGCGTCCTGGGGGAGGGCGCGGGTGAAGCCTCCGGCGGCGCGGCGAGTGGTCACCAGCGGCGACTCGGGCGGCGGCCGTGACGAGAGCGGCCGGGGCCCGACGGGCAGGGCACGGCTAGCCCGGCGAGCAGCTGCAGCGGGAGCGGCCGGGCCGCCGGCAGCGCCTCCCTCCCGCGGGCGCCGGCCCCGCGCCTCATACCGCCGCCGCCCACCCCCTGCGCCGCTAGCGCTGCAGCAGCCGCCGCCCGCCCCACCCCGGGGCCCCCGGCCGCATCCTCCCCGGGACCGCGCGGGGGCGGGAGCTCAGCCCGCTCCGAAAACCGCGCGGGGCGAGCCCGCCCGTAACCCGACCCTCGGCCTCGACCCCCGGCCCTCAGCCCACCCGCCCAGGCTCTAGCGCCCCGCCGCCCCGGCCAACCCCGCCGACGCCGTTCCGCCGGGCCGGACCCTGGCTTCGATGCGGCTCCGGCTCGAGCTCGCTGGCGGCTTCCGCCTCCTGCGGCCCCGCCCCGGCCCCGCCCCGCGTTCGCCCCTCGCCCAGGCCTGCCCCGCCCGGCCACGCGCTTCGGGACACTCCTGGCGCTTAGCGACCGAGGAACTGTCCCGGCCGTGAAACCCGGCCCCGCCCAAGCGGCAGGTTCCCAGCCCCTGCGGCCCTGCCGCCTCCCTACACACCAGCCCAGGAAGAGGCGGTGCCAACAGGACAGCCAGTTCCGCCCATCCAGAGAGGTGAGCTGATTGACAGGCGAACTGCACAATAACGGCAAGTGCTTGGTCGAGGCTCCCGTGAATCTCTGTGCCCCGGGCTAAACAACCAATCAAAATGTTCTTCCTCTTGGGCGGACTCGAGGACTGAATTTGCTGCCAAAAGAAAGAGTTCATTGGACTGCACTAGAGGAAGCGACCTAAACGCCACTTCCGGAGCTGCTTTGCTCCTCTGTGGTCTTTCCAGGTAGTCTCTGGGTTTTGCCCGCACTATACATGGAGGGCGCGGTTGTGAGTTTTAGCCAATAGGCTCGCACTGTTTCTGGGGTCTGAAAGGGCCACTGGGCAGAAAATCTTGATTGATGTTAGAGCAATCCAATCAACGCTCCCGACAAGGGGCTCTGGAAAGTCTTCCCCCAACTAGTGATTGCCGTGAGCGGTATGGGGAGCCTGAGTTAAACTTGGGGTTCAGTCGCAGTAACAGCCGGCGATCATGATATTGTTATCTCTCATGGTCTGGCGTTCACTGGGCTTAGTCAGGTGATTCTCACAAAGGGTCTCTCGTATGGATAAAGTCCTATGGCCGGGGACTAAAGTCATGTGAGGGCTTCTGCACTCACCTGTTTATTGCTTAATGCTGGCTGCCCACTAGGACCTCAGTTGGGACTGCTGGAATGCCTGCACATGGCCTTTCCATGTGCAAAGGTGGAAGTGGAAGCTGCCGGTCTCTTGTGACAAGGATTCTTTGCTTGACCAAACTTTAGTCAGGCTCCCAGACTTTCTCCTAGGCCCATCTGTGGACTTCCTTGTAAAATCCGGTTTTAGCAAGAACCCTGCTAAGTCAGTTTAGCAAGAACACTCTACCTGGAAATCTGATGAGGTTCTTTAGCCTCCACCATCCCCCAGGTGATGTCTGATTACCCTGGCCTGCCTTCAACAAGAATCCTGTTAGGTGGGTTTAGCCAGAATCCCCCTTACCCTGATTTGTTTCCTATTAGTAATTTTCCATCCTCTGACCCCCACCCTGCTTTTTGGGTCTAAATTCCCGCTTACCCGTGCTGTATTCGGAGTTGAGCCCAATCTCTCTCCCCCACTGCAAAATCCCATTGCAGTGGTCCCTATACCTATTATGATGGTCCTGAATAATAAAGTCTGCCTTACCATCATTAACAAGTGTGTTGAATATTTTTTTCTTTAACACCTAAGGCCTGGGACCAGAAACTGACACAGAATCTTTATTCTGTACTGAATTCTATTAGTCAAGCAGCCACAAAATCAGATTGATGGGAGGAGAGTTAAATAATTTGGGGGCTATGTTTTAAAGCTTCTAAGATCCACCCTCTGGCCGCAAATATTTTACATTCTTCCCACGTGCAAAATACATGTACCCCTTCCCCAGATCCCTGCAAAGTTCTCATTCCATTACAGCATTAAGGTCCAGGATCTTATGAGGCCCTGGTGCAGATGAGGCTCTTTGGATGCAGTTCTTTGGGTATAACTGCTTAAGTGGTTCCTCTCCATATGAAGATCTGTGAATTAAAAAGACAAGTGATCTGCCCGCCCACTACCACCTACATTACATGCAGTGATGGGAGAGGCACAGGAAACTGTGCCTCTATAGCCATTTCCCTTCAAAGAGGGTGGAAATGGAAGGTACATGGCAGTCACTAGTCCATAGAAATTCTCAAAACCAATTGGGTAAATGTTGCCAGTTCCTTGATTAGAAAGACTCTGTCATACTTCCTGGGAGTACTCAGTGGCTGTTGTCTCCAGCCACTGGGCTCTTCTTGGTTCCACCCTCTGAGTTATCCTTCTAGTTCCATAAAAAGTAGCCCATGTTTACAGTTAATAGTTTTCTCAGCTGCTTCCTGTCTATGGTTGTGCAGGGATCTGAAGTCCTCTCTTCATGTAGTACTGTCACTGTCCCTCTCAGTCCAAGCTGATACAATTCATTTTTAAACTTGGTGGGTTTCTTGTGAATCAATTTATAATCTACTCTGATAAACAAAAACTGCACCAACACATATCCTGGGGGCAACTTAGCTGTATTGTTCTGGCTGAAGTTTTCTCGTAAGATTATAGTCAAGATATCAGCTGGGGCTGCAGTCATCTGAAGGCTTAACTGGGGCAAGAGGAACCATTTCCAAGCTCACTTGCGTGACTGTTGGCCAGAAGCCTCAGTGCCTCAACATTTGGGACCACAGGGCTGCCTCAGCACACACATTCACACACACACACACACACACACACACACGCACACCAGAGTAAGTAAAACGAGAGAGAGAAATGAAGGTGCAGTGCCTTTTATGACCTGGTCTTCAAAGCCACACACCATCCCTTCCACTTTATTTCTGTTCCATAGAAGCAAGTCACTCAGTGCAGCCTCCATTCAAGAAAAGGAGAATTGGTCTCCATCTTTTGAAGGGATGAATATCAAAGGACTTGTGGGAATATTTTTAACCAGCACAGCCATATTCATCAATATCACTTAATAGGTTTTTGAAGTCACTAAACAGCATAAGTAGATCAGAAAAAGAAATTAGAGATACAAAAATGGGAAAGAGGGGGTTAAATTATCACCATTTATAGATTATATGCTCGTATGTGTGGAAATCTCATAGGAACCAAGTAAAAATTTAATAACATGGTGGCATACACCATGAATGTTCATAAGTCAATAGCTTTATATAAACAAACAGGTTTGAAAATATAATAGAAGAAAAAGATCAATTTATAATAGGATTTAAAAAGGTAAAATACCTAGGAACTAACTTAATAAGAAAGGTAAAGAATTATGTGAGCAAAACTTTTAAATTCTCAAAATGAACGCAAAAGTACATTGAACATAAAGAATACTACATTCAATATTATAATGGTAGTTCTCCTTAAGCCAACCAGTAAATTTAATGTGATTCTAATAAATATAGTAACAGAATTTTTTTAATTGGACAAACTGATTCTAAGATTAATATGGAAAAGTAAATGAGCAAAAATAGTAAAGAAAAAATTGAAGAGAGTTAAAAGATATTAAAACATTATAAAACCTAAATATTTAAAAGAGTGTGCATTGGTGAAAAAATAGATGAGCAAGAGAAGAGAATGAAAAATCTAGGAACAGATCAATATGCATATAGAAATTTATTATGCGATAAAAACTAGCATCGCAAGTCAGTGGAGGAAAATGGGCTATTCAATAAATGGTTTGGGAATCAGCTTTAACCATCGGAAAACCCTTATACAAGTTTCTCACTATCCAAAAGTAGAGCGTTCCTATGAAAACTTTTGTAAGCTGAAATGATGTAAAGCAAATGAATAATTACCATTAATTTACATGGAAAAATTTTGAGCATTCCCAGACCCAAAAATAACCTACCAAAGCATGCCAAATAACACATAAACTCTAAAATAACACTGAAATATAGTAAAAGCAGGAATGATATGGTAAGTACACAGCCTGTATAAAGTAGAAATAATATATGTACAGTGCAGGTTCACTCGCTAGAATCGGGAAGACAGCGAGCACACTGGAAGGCTGAGAGGTTGTGGTGGTGATGGTGTATCATGCTGAGTTGTCAGAGGATGGGGTGGTGGGAGGTACAGGAGACCGGGGTGTAGGAGAGAGAAGAAGAAGGTCATCTGTTAACACCTCATCCTCATCTGAATCCATCAGGGCAGGCAGGTCACTAATGTCCATACCTTCTCTATCTGCCTGCCTCAGTGTCAAAGGTTGAGATTCATCATCTGCTGTGGCTGCTGTGGAAGGCTGGAAATACACAGTGTACTTTACTGCTTAGCCTCTATAATGGCTCCCTGCAAAACAAGCACTGTCTGCTCTTTTCTCCTTTTGCCTTTTTTTCGTAAAAGCAAAAATCCTCTTTGGATTTCTTTCAGTTAGCAGGTGCTAATGTAAGTCTTTCATAATAGTGAAGAGGCATAAAGAGAAGTTTCAGATGGCGGGGGAAACTTGTACCAAAGTAAACTCCAAGTGGCTTGAAGTTTTTTTTTTCCCCAAAAGCTTTTGCGTAGTGTAAGTTTGCGTGCTCTGCTTCAGCGGCCCGGGGTTTGCAGGTTCAGATCCTGGGGACAGACCTGTGCACCACTTGTCAAGCCATGCTGTAGTGGCATCTCACATACAAGGTGGAGGAAGATGGGCACGGATGTTAGCTCAGGGCTAATCTTCCTCAGCAAAATGAGGAAGATTGGCAAAGGATGTTAGCTCAGGGCCAATCTTCCTCACTGAAAAAGAAAAGGGTAAAAGATGGGCCAGCCGTAGTGGCCTAGTGGTTAAGTTCAGCGTGCTCCACTTCAGTGCCTGGGTTTGGTTCCCCTGCACGGACCAACACCACTCTGTTAGCAGCCATGCTATGTTGGCGGCCACATACTAAAAAAAAAAATAGAGGAAGATTGCCACGGATGTTAGCTCAGGGCGAATCTTCCTCAGCAAAATAAATAAATAAATAAAAGGATAAAAGGCAAAATCATAAAACACTAGAAGAAAGTATGGGAGAATGATTTTAGAAAGAGAGGAAAAGGCTTTTTTAACTATGACACAAAATCTAGAAATCTTAAGAGACTGATACATTTGACAACATAAAAATTTTACTTTCTTCATAGCAAACAACACCATAAGCAAAATCAAAAGAGAACAGAAAAAAAAACTATTTAAAATGTAGATCATAGGGGCCGGCCCCACGGCTTAGCGGTTAAGTGCGCGCAGTCCGCTGCTGGTGGCCCGGGTTCAGATCCCGGGCGTGCACTGACACACTGCTTCTCCGGCCATGCTGAGGCCACATCCCACATACAGCAACTAGAAGGCTGTGCAGCTATGCCATACAACTATCTACTGGGGCTTTGGGGGGAAAATAAATAAATAAATAAAATCTTAAAATAAAATGCAGATCATGGACAAAAGTTTTATTTCCCTGATATATAAAGAGTCCCTAAAATAGACTAAGCAAAGTAGGATGAAAATGGCATTTGCCCAGTCCAGCTCCAAGGAATATGCATGTTGGAGTACATCTTTTTGAGATACACCCATACAGGAACTTTCATTGAAAAGAACAACTAGGGGCCAGCCTGGTGACGTAGTGGTTAAGTTCACGCACTCTGCTTCGGCAGCCCGGGGTTTGCAGGTTGGGAATGTACTGCTTATCGAGCCATGCTGTGGCAGGCGTCCCACATATAAAGTAGAGGAAGATGGGCACGGATGTTAGCCCAGGGCCAATCTTCCTCAGCAAAAAAAGAGGAGGATTGGCAGCAGATGTTAGCTCAGGGTTAATCTTCCTCACACACACAAAAAATAATAATAATAAATAATTATTAAAAAAAAAAAAGAAAAGAGCAACTAAGTTGAAGGGCTGCCTCTTGTAGCACAATCTAAAACCTCACCACTAGAATTTTTTGTTGCTAGTAATGGTGAAAATTACTTTCTTGCTGTTTTGCAAAACTGTGAAAGAAGCTGAAACAGCTCTCAACAGAAAGGCTGCTATATCTATGGTCAATGATCCCATACCTATCATCTTCTCCCAATTAGTTGTGACCCTGGGGATCAGGCTAAGGGACAACTGCTCTCCTTACAGAGCCTTTATCCAATCAGTACTTAGTAACAGCTAATGAACAGGAAGAGACAGCTGGTAAACAGGAAAAGTGAGCTCTTGATGGAGAAAATTAGGTCTTTAAGAAATATTCACATTTGACTGCTGGGATTAAAAAGCGCTACCTGCTTGGACTTGTGCACGGCAATTGATTTTTTTTCAAGGAAAATAAACTTTTCTTGAAGAAAAATTAATGCTAAATAGTATGATTTTCAAATGCTGTCAAGTAGCAAAGACACTTTCTGTGTGATGGTTCTTGAGCTGCTTATTCTTCTCAGAATGTGCATCCTTTCAGATTCTGTCTTTGTTAAGAGGTTCATGGGTGCTAGCGTCTGAATGTGTCCCCTCAAAATTCATATGTTGAAACCTAACCACCAAGGTGATGGTATTAGGAGGTGGGGCCTCTGGGGGATGATTAGGTCATAAGGGCAGAGCCCTCATGAATGGGATTAATGCTCTTATAAAAAGAAACCTCACAGAGCTCCCTCACCCCCCTTCTGGCATGTGAGGATACAATGAGACGTCTGCAACCCAGAAGAAGACCCTCACCTGTCCGCACTGGCACCCTGATCTCGGACTTCCAGCCTCCAGAACGGCAAGAAATAAATTTTTGTTGTTTATAAGCCACCCAGTCTGTGGTATTTTGTTATAGCAGCCTGAACAGACTAAGACAATGGGGTCCGGGTATACCTCTGGGACATGCTGAGGTTTTGGAAAAGGCAGTGCCAACTATCCAGTGAGCCAGAGTGACAGTTAGCTTTTACTGGGTAATCAACCACCTCAGAATGTAGTGACTTAAATCAACAACCATTTACTTAACTCATGCTTCTGGGGGTCAGAAGTTTAGCTGGGCTCAGTTGGGCAGTTCTTCTGAGCTCAGCTAGGCTTCTTCATGCATCTGCAAACAGCTGTGAGATGGCTTTGCTGATCTTGGCTGGATCTCCCGCATGTCTGGGGTTCAGCTGGGACAACTGGGCTGACTTGAGTTGCACTACGTGGTCTCCTATTCTCCAGCAGCCTAGCCCTGCCTTGTTCTCATGGTGGGTTAAAGGGTCCAGGAGACAACAGGGCAGTGAAAGGCCTCAGCCCAGAGCTGGAACACCATCACTTCTGCTGAAATCTCTTGGCCAAAGCAATTCGTAAGACCAGCCTAGATCCAAGGGCTGGAGAAACAGGCTCCACCTCTGGATGGGAGGAGATGCAAAATCACAAAAATTATGTGAATGTAAATTGACAAGGAACAAAGACGCTTTTTGTCTGGTGGTTCTTGAAATGCTTCATTCACCCTTATAAAATGCACATTTTTCAGATTCTCTCTTTGTTAAGAGAAATGGGGGAAGGATTGGAAAATTGTGGCCGTTTTTGTAAACAACATACCACAACCGGGTAGATAGGAAGATGTCTGAAATGCTTCAAGTCAACTGGATATAAAACTAGCAAAATTTGTACATGGAACGGTTAACAAATATGCCCATTCTGAGGTTGGTGGATAACAATGCCATTTTGTGGGGGGTGGGGGATGTTAATAAAAGTCCTTTTGCCCTTAAAATGAGAATGTTACCTTCCAGGTCCTGTATGTGCATGGGGAGAATGCCCTGCAACCAGATTTTGAGAATGGAACTGTGTCAAAAAGAATATGGACATCACGTAGGCTACATAACAACAAATAAGGGCCAGATGCTCTTTTGAATGTGAGATAGTAGTTAGACTGTAGCTAGATTGCCTGGATTTGCATTCCAGCTCTGCCAATTATTAGTGTGTGATCGGGACTAGTTATATATCCTCTCTTTACCTCAGTTTCCTCATCTGTAAAATGGAGATAGTATATCTCTCTTATGGAGTTGTGAGGATTAAAGAACTTAATACATTGGTTGAGCTTAGAACTCTGCCTGGTTCACAGTATTATGTGTTTGCTATTATGTGTAATCTCTGAAGAGCTTTAATCTTTGACCCATGTCGTCAACGAGAATGAGCTGACTCCCATGCCCTGGATAAGCAGGCAACTCAAGGACAGACATCCCATTTGCCAGTGCTCTTGTTGTCACTATTCATGGTGTTTGTGATCATAAAAACCAACAAAGGATGAAATGTTATTTGACCATGTGCGAATGTGGACAGTCTACAGCTTGCAGTCATTTCACTGAGACACCCCAGCCACTTGGCAGTTTCTTTTTACTGTGAAAAAAGTTTACTCTGGAGAACTATGAAACTAGTGATCTATATGCTTCCAAATGCCTTTTATCTTGAAGAAAACAGAACAGGTGATGTTTTTTCTCCTAGGCACATTTCACATACAATTATGCTTCTCCAAAAAACTTAATGAATTTCCTTATTTTTTCCTGCAAGTATCTATTTAAAATTTTTAAAAACCTACAAAAAAGCTGAAAGAACAGAAAAATGATCACCTATATATTCTTTAGTTATATATTATATCTCACAATTGTTAAGATTTTGTTATATTTGTTTCTCTCTCTCTTCATCTACTTATTATGTGTTAACCATGTGAAATGAAGTTGCAGATTTCATATTTCATGCCTAAATACTTCAAAATGAGTTCTACAAGCAAAGAAATTCTCTATCATAATTGTAATATCATTATTACATCCAAAAAATTTAATAATTTATTAAAGAAATTCAATAATATTTTCTAATATTCAATTCATTTCCAAATCTCTCCATTGGTCCCTAAATTGTTTATTATAGTTTTTTTAAAATGCGGAATTCACTCACAGGTCACAAGTCCATTTGTTTTTTTAGTTTCTTCAGTCTCCTTTAATTTGGAGCAGTTAGCCCCCCGCCCCATCTGTTTTTTTTTGTAAGGAAGATTACCCCTGAGCTAACATCTGAAGCCAATCCTTCTCTTTTTTTGCTTGAGGAAGATTGGCCCTGGGCTAACATCCGTGCCCATCTTCCTCTACTTTATATGGGATGCTGCCACAGCATGGCCTGACATGACAAGCGGTGCATCTGTGCGCACCTGGGATCCAAACCTGTGAACCCTGGGCAGCCGAAGAGGAGCGCTCGCACTGAACTGCTTGTGCCACCAGGCTAACCCCTCCCCATCTGTTTGTTTAATAGACATATATATATATATTTTTTTTAGAACAGTTTTAGATTTACAGAAAACTAAGAGAGTACCGAAGGTTCTCACAGAAGCTGCACCCAGTTTCCCTTATTATTAACATTTTACATTGGTATGGTACATTTGCAACAATTAATGAACCAGTTTTGATATATTATTATTATTAATTAAAGTTCATGGTGTGATCAGATTTCCTTAATGTTTACCTAATGTCTCTTTCTATTCCAGGACGCCATGGATCCCATCAAGGATCCCATCCATGATGCCACCTTACATTTAGTTTTCATGTCTCCTTAGGCTCCTCTTGGCTGTGGCAGGTTCTCAGACTTTCCTTGTTTTTGATGACCTTGACAGTTTTGAGAAATACTGGTGAAGTATTTTGTAGGATGCCGGTTTACTGGAATTTTTCTGATGTTTTTCTCATGATTGGACTTATGTTACAGGTTTTGAGGAGGAAAACCACAGGGGTAAAGCACTACTTCACCACATATATCAAGGGTCCACAGTATCAACCTGATCTATCAATGTTGATATTGACCTTGATCACCTGGCTGAGGTAGTGTTTGTCAGATTTCTCCACTTTTATTGCTGATATTGGTAATTTTTGTCTTCTCTCTTTTTTTCTTGGCTAGCTTGGTTAACATTTTGATTTTTTTCCCCAAAGCGCCAGCTTTGGTTTTTGTTGATTTTTCTCTATTGTTTTCCTGTTATCAATTTCATTTTTGCTCACTGTCATCTTCTTTTACATATTGTTCTCAGAAAGTCTAATGCCCTCCTACTTTTCTTTTATTTATAAGTCATTGATCTGTTTGCTTCTGGGCCCAGAGGACTTTTTTTCCCCATTACCTTTAAAGTCTGTTTTATTGGAATATGTCTAAGAATTGATCATTTCAGAATAATTTTTCCAGGAACATGGCGGCCTTTTCAATATGTTGATTCAGATATTCTTTTCTTTCTGGAAGATATTTTTGGATATTAGTTTTAAATATTTGTTTTTTTCCCTTGTTTTGTTTTCTTTTTTAAAAACCCCAATTGTATGGATGTTGGATCATCTTTGCTTATCTTCTATCACTATTACTTATTCTTTGATCACTTTTATCCCTGTCCTTATTTCAATTCATTCTCTTGGTTGTTTTCACTTATCTCCTCAATATCCCTCATTATATTTTTATTTGTTTGTTTGTTTATTTATTTATTTATTATTTTGAGGAAGATTGGCCCTTGGCTAACATCTATTGCCAATCTTCCTCCTTTTTTTCCTTTTTTCTCCCCAAAGCCCCATTATATAGTTGTATGTCATAGTTGTACATCATTCTAGTTGCTCTATGTGGGACACCGCCTCAGCATGGCTTGATGAGCGGTGTGTAGGTCCGCGCCCAGGAGCTGAACCTGTGAACCCCTGGCCACTGAAGCAGAGCATGCGAACTTAACCACTATGCCACTGGACCAGCCCCTCCCTCATTATATTTTTCAGTCAAATCTCTTTTACCTTGCAAATTTTAATTTAGTCTTCTTTTCTGAGTTGCTTTGAAATTTTTATTAAATTTCCCTCCTATGTTTCGTCAACTCTCATTTCATATCTTCCTGTTTTACATCCATTTTTGTAGTCTGAGTTTTTGAATTTTTGATTTGAGGTGTTCTTTATATCTGTAAATTTTTTTGTGTGAAATGAGGTTAATTTGGGAGTATTGTATATTGTCTAATGAGAATTGAAAAGTAGTTACTCATAAAAGAATATTTAAACTTATAAAGTCACAATGGTATTCCTTTGCCTCAGCCTTTGTAACATATTAAATACAGATAACATTTTTCAGGCTTGGGCTTCACTAGATGAAGCTCAGCGTTCTAGATGCATGAATAAGTAATGGTGCTTAAGAAAGAGCTGGAGGTATAGATCCTCCTTCTTTGTCAATTTACATTCATGCTCAAGATTACAAAAATCTTAAATTTGAGGCTCTCAAGATAGTGTGGTGATGATCCTAATGAAAGTGGTCCTTAAGAAATTCAAGTTTCCTATTTTGAAGCAGGTAAGATGACTTTGGAAAATTGTTCATTATACTCAAGGACAACTCAATACCAGTTCTCTCAACATGGCTATTATTAGTTTTGTATAGCTGCTGTAACAAATTACAGTAAAAATCATGGCTTAAAATAACACAAACGTATTCTCTTAAGTTCTGGGGAGCCAGAAGTCTGAAATCAGTGTCACTGTGCTAAATTCAGCTACTGTTTCAGATGGTTCTTTATTGGAGCAAATCGATACATCCCATAGTTGTACATGCAGTTACTGATCTGCCAAATGCTTTTTTCTATTTCCCAATAATCAGAATACCAGAAGCAGTTTGCTTTCATTTGGCAGGGACAACAGTACATGTTCACTTTTCTTAGAGGTACATCAACTCTCTGGTTCAGAGTCTCTCTTTAGTCTGCAGGGACTATGATCGCTTCATCAGTCAACAGGTCTACATTGTTTTACAACAGTGATGAAGTCATGATGGTTAAAACTGGTGAACAGCAGGCAGATGCTCTTAGACAAATGTTTGGCAGAGCATGGTTGATAAACATTGATAAACAGCATGTTAAAATTTCAGGATTATTAGATTAGGTAGTGCTCAACTCTTTTCTTGTTGCACTTCATTTTAAAAATGGGTCTACACAAGAGATTGTGATTCTAGAAAGCAATGTGTAAGCTGCAGCTTCTCAGGTAATCCGTAGTAGAATCAGCTCATGGACAATTGGACCTTCAAGCAAGGATGGATTTATTTTCAACTCAGAGCATCAAAGGGAGTCACATTGTGGGAGTATTTTCCACACTTCTCATTGGACTGAGAGCACATTTCTTGGAAAGAGATTTTTATGTTAGAAGGATTGCAGAACAGAATCTCAGTACTGAAGTGTCCCAGAACTGTGTGGCTGGGCACTAGTGTGCACAGATATGAAAGAAAAAATCTCAGACAAGTTATATTATGAGCACTTGTCAAAATCCTATCTCACATTTGATAACAAGTGAATCAAAAAAAAAAAAAAACCTGGCTTCTCAAACATTCTTAAAGTGGGATTCTCTTGGAATAAAGAAGAATTTTAGACAAAGTTGGCAAGCTGTTGCATTGTTTTTAGTCACATTGTAGCCTTTTAATAACTCGGCAAATTAAACATGGGTCATAATGACCTACAGCCATTTTCCAGAAATATCGAGTAATGTAGTGCTGCCTGTCTTGAATGTGGGGTATTTTTCCTTCTCAGTTCTTTCTTTGGCCGAGACACTCTATGCGGCTGTCGTGGCCACATGAAGATCGTCCTCATGGATTTTTTTGTGCTAGGATAATTAACTGAGATTGTTGATTGATCAAACTGTTTTGCTTTTGGTTTTGATTTTTACATTTTCATAGGCTGTGGATGTCAGACAAAGGCGTATTATTAACAATAATTGTTAACACAACTATTAATGCAATTATTAATAAGATATGTATACTTTGAGTCTATTTCCTGAAACTGATTTCCAACATCAGGAAACAAATGTCAGATAAATTCCAAAGAAAATCACTTTTGTGGCGGCTATTTCATGTTGTCCATGGACCTATGTCTTTATATTGTATATTCTGTTCTGGCGTGGCGTGTCATACGCGCAGTTATCCCATGGTCACAGGCCCTCTCTCATACCTATTTGCTGTAAAGTGAGTTCTCTTATCTGATACGATGTCATTTAGGATCCTGGGCTTGTGGATCAAATACTCTCTAAACCCAGGGATAGTGCTAATGGCTAAGGCCCTGCCGGCAGGGAAGGCAAAACCATCCCCAGAATATATGTTCATGTCGTGAGTGCACACTTCTGGCCCATCCAGGATAGAAGGGCTCCATGTAGTCAATTTGCCATCAAGTAGCTGATTGGTCTCCTGAAAGAGGGATGCTACATGGGAGACTCAGTCTCTGTGGCTGGCATGTCCAATATTCAGTGTCAGCAGCAGCAGATCAGCTTTGAGAAGTGGAAGTCCATGCGGGGTGGCCCATGTGCAGCCTCCATCTCTGCCACCCTGGTCTTTGTTCATATGACATTTGTGTCAGCATTAAAATGCCTAATGACAGAGACTGACTGACATCAACGGGCTGAGATATCTTGTCTACTAGGTTTCTTAGTGCTTCTTCAGGGATGGGTACTCTCTGGTGAGTGTTCAGGTACCAGGTAAACATCTGCACTCCTAATACTCACTCCCATATGTCTATCAGCACGTCTCTACCGCAGACCTCTTTGTCCTCTACTTTTAGAGTTGCTACATTTAGCAAATAAAAATACAGAATGCTCAGTTGGATTAGAAAAATAGTTCTCACTGCCAAATTTTTGTAATTTATTGAAAAAAGCCTAATACAGGATATTTAGGTTATTTTGATCAAGTCAGTATAGGACACAGGACAAAAATCATTAAATACAGGACATACCCTATGTACTATATAGGATGCCTGACAACTCCACCTATCTTCTAATATTTTTGCTTCTAGTACCCGGATGAGAGAGACAGGCCACTCACCTCTGCCCATGAGTGCATATACATATATATATTCGTTCTAATCTCAAGCCACTTTTCTTTCCCCTGAAGTGGATGAATAGGTACGCTACCTGAAGCTCTCCTTCTGGGGAGGATTTTCTTTCACCATTATCTTTCAGGGCCACTCCCGAGTGAAAATGTAGTGTGCACCACCTACTACAATGAACCATCATAAACTAAGCTCAGGCGTTTCCCTCTTCCTACAGCTGGTTGTATAGACCCTCCCTGTGGCTATAGGCATGAGCTGACCTGAAAGGGGCTGACAGCTGGAGGCAGTGTGCTGAACACACTTCCTGCAGCTGGGCAACAAGTCCTTCCCTCTTCTTCCATCCCAACTTCTCCCAAATTTATTTTCTCCTATTTAAAACAAAACTGTAATGAAAACTGTGGAATAGAGATATCTGAGAAGAAAGAAGGAGAAACTGGATCTAAAGGCTAACAAACTCTGTAGATTCCATCTCACTAGTGTATGTCTTTCTGGGTCTATCAGTACTTTCCTTTCATATGTACTGTATGCTTTCTTTCAAGAGAAGCATGGACAGATGGAACACTCAAAACAAGTTGCCTTAGATAAAATGCTAACCACAAAAGTAAATTGGGCTAGGACTCTGCCAGCAAAACAAACTCATTTGGTAAAGTAATAGAAATGTTATCCAAACAATAGGTAATGAAAGACAAGAATCACTCTTTGCTCTTATTCATCCCTCTACTTGGAGTGCTGGTTTCTTCTTCTCGAGCATGACTAAACTACATTTTCCATGTTCCTTTGTAGTGTTTTGTGGCTATGTGACCGAGTTCTGACCAATCGAATATGGGCAAGAGTGACATAAGTTACTTCTAGGCTTGGCCATTTCAAAACTCTCATGAGATTCTTTGCTTTCTCTTTTTTGGGGTGACATTCCTGTTTTCCTTTAACATAAGATCTGATGGAGAGAATTTCACATCACTGGAGATCTGGACTTTGAGTGGGGTGTATGAGCTGAATGGACTTGGGGTTATGTCCCTTGTAAAAGGGTGACTATGTTCTATATGTGGGATAAAGGATGTACACAGACATTTGGTGGCCAGAAAGGTGGACTGTAGCAGATTGGTTATTTACCAAACCAGTTTCCTTTTGTTTAGGCACACAAGTAAAGTACAGTTCCCAGCCTCCCTTGCAACCGCTAGAGGTGGCCATGTAATTAAGCTCTAGCCAATGGAACACGAGTGGAAGTGTTGTTTGCCTCTTCTAGGCCCAGCCATTTAAATTCTCCCTTGTGATTTTTTTATGCTCTTTCTTCCTTTATTATTAAGTCAGATGCAAAGTATTCAGTGGAGGACTGTGAGGCCTAGGGGATGGTGGAACCACTAATTGGACCAAGGGAGCTGGGTCCCTCAATGTCTCCATGGAGCAAAGCCTCCAGCCAACCTGCCTTACATGGTACTGTTAATGAGAAATAAACGTTTGTTTTATAAAGCCACTACAATTTTGGTTATGTTTGCTAAAACAGTTAATGAATCTGTAAAACCACAGGTCTAGCTCCCTGTATTAGTTTCCTGTTGCATGGTAACAAATAACTGGGTGAATTAAAACAACACAAATTTATTATCTCACAGTTCTGGAGATCAGAAGTTCACAATATATTTCACTGGACTAAAGTCAAGGTGTTGGCAGGACTGCATTCCTTCTGGAGGTTCTAGGGGAGAATCCGTTTCCTTGCCTTTTCCAGCTTCTCGAGTTTGCTTGCATTCCTTGGTTCCTACCTCACTCTGACCTCTGCTTCTGCCATCACATCTCCTTCTCTCACTCTGACTCTCCTGCCTCCCTCTTTCATTGCCTCCCTATGATTACACTGGGCCCACCTGGATAATCCAGGGTACTCTCCCCATCTCATGATCCTTAAATTAATGACATCTGCAAAGTCCCTTTTGCCACATAAGGTAGCATACTCAACAACTCCTGGGCATTAGGACACGGACGTCTTCGCAGGCCGTTATTCTGCCCACCACACTCTGCTTCCTTCACCTCTTCGCTCGATGTCCTTCTCAGTGAGGTCTTCGCTGGCCAGTCTTTGTAAGATTCCATCACATCCTTGCCTTTCTTATCCCCTTCCCTGATTTTTTTTTTCCTTAGTCCTCATCACTATCTCAGGTACGCCATATTTTTCTTATTTATCTTTTCTCTTCGACTAGAATATAAGTTCCATGAAGGAAGAGATTTTTGTCTTTTTTCAGCCCAGTACTCTTAGTGCCTAGAACAATGCCTGACGTTTGAATAGGTGTGCATGCAGTTGTTGAATAAGTGATTTTTTAAATGGAATGGAATTCCATTTGTTTTGTAGTATTTTTTGCTCAAACGATGAATTTGACTGGTAACTTGAATCTGGCTATTCGATATTTCACCACAATACAACATACATTTCGTTACCAGACGCTGTGTGATCTTGGGGATGCAGTACTAGAATTCCCAGTATTGTAGTTAATAAATTTCTACATAGATTTCCTATGAGAGGGCTGGCCTGGTGGCTTAGCGGTTAAGGGCGCATGCTCCGCTACTGGTGGCCCGGGATCGGATCCCGGGCGCGCACCGATGCACCACTTCTCCGGCCTTGCTGAGGCCGCATCCCACATACAGCAACTAGAAGGATGTGCAACTATGACATACAACTATCTACTGGGGCTTTAGGGAAAAAAAAGGAGGAGGATTGGCAATGGATGTTAGCTCAGAGCCAGTCTTCCTCAGCAAAAAGAGGAGGATTAGCGTGGATGTTAGCTCAGGGCTGATCTTCCTCACCAAAAAAAACAAAAAAAAAGATGTCCTATGAGAATGTGTAATTAAAAAAAAAGAGCTGCTAACTGGAAAGCATTCAAAGTGGAGTCCATAAACTGCTTATGACTGCTAAAATAAAAGGATTCTGAAATCAAAGTACCACGCAATATAAAAAACATCAGTATTGTTTATCATAAACACCTCTAGATCAGTGCTTCTCATACATTAACATGCATACGAATCACAAACTATAATATGCATATGAGTCACCTTGGGTGCTTGTTAAAAATGCAGATTCTGGTTTAGTGGGTCTGAGATGGGGCCTGGGATTCTGCATTAACAAGTTTCTGCATGATACTGATACTCCTAGTCCACAGAATGGCAAGATCTTACAATGATATTAAAACCAGAAATTTCAAAGATGATAATTTTTCTCTTGCAGGAAAGATATTAAAAGCCGAACTCTGGGGACCTAAAGCAAGAATCAGTCTGCCCTAATTGTGCTATCACGGATCACTGATGTGGTAAGGGATTTTTTGAACTGAAATATCCGTTTCCTTTGGCCAAATGTCATGCACCAAAGACTGATATTTGTGGTGTATCAATGTTGGTTTAAACATGGAGGCAGGAAGAAAGGAGGCTGGGCCAAGGAGGCAGAGAAAAAGACTAGAAGGCTTACTTATTGTTTGTAGAGGTAAGACTTCAGTAAATATAAACATATATTTATACAAATGAAGTCACACCCCACACCTCAAATACGCTTCTCTCTTCCTCAAATCCTCCCCTACCTCCACATCCCATGTTTGCAATCTTGAATGTATCATTTTTTTTCCCCAAACTTTAAAATCATCCATCGTGCACACATGCGTTAATTTTTTTGGTTATTGTTTCTGCCACCATGAACAGTACACATCTGGAAGTGCTGGTGTAATTTGTTTTCTTCTTAAGAAAATCAAAGTGGTAAAAGTACACAGCTTAAAACATTCACAAATACTACTACATTTATAACAAAACGCAGTCGCCTGCCCCACTCTCCCTTTTCATGAGATTGCCACTTTCCAAAGCAGCCACTTTGAACCTTTAGCAATTTCTTCTGATATTTGGTTCTAGATAGTATCTATTTACTTTTTACAATGGAAGGTGAGGATTCAATGATCTATGTATCTCCTGCCTCATCACACCTATAGCAGCTTTTTGATTGTCAACTTTCATTATGATCATTGTGTTTGCTTAAATGTTATAGATGAGGATATAGTATATTGATACATACTTTGCTTTTCATTTGGTTGTCAGGTTACTCACATTAATTCACTCCCGAAATCTGAGAAAATCTCCTCTCGATACATTCACTCGTTAAGTGAATCCCCCACTTTCTTTCTTCCCTTTCCTTGGAGACACTCTTCCTGGAGCCTGCTATACCTGTATTCCAGTCTGAGCTGGCTACCCCTCCTTAGGGCTGTTGTGTGGTGTCTTCCTGAGACTTCTCTTCACCCTCCAGGCTTGAAGACGGGCAAGCAAAAGGGGGAGGAACAATGGAAAGGATGATGTAATCAGAAGTATTAGGCTCAGCGAGATGGTAGGGCTGGAGCTCCGGCTGCACTGCCTAGCCACACTTCGGGTTATTAGGCATCTCCAAGACAAATGTTTAGGTTGAATTATGAGGTCTTATTTTATCAATGCTTCCAGTACGATAGAGGATATGGAAACTGCATCTTCTTAACTACTGTGAATATTATTTTTACTTATTTTGAGTACTTCCCCAGATTAGATATGTGCATTTTTAGAAACTCAGCACTTTTATGCACCAGTTATTCAAAATATCTAAGAATAGTTTCAAAATGCCATAGGTTTCTTTATTTTTTTTACACCTAAAGGGCACCAATATTCACAAAGTTGGGGACATTAAAAATGTTCATGTTCAATAACTAAAGCATTATCACACAGAGATTAAGTTTTCTGTCTCTGGCCTCAGACAGTTTGAGTTTAAAACCTTTACACAGGTTTTGGCCTCACGACCTTGGGCAAATCAATTAAATTCTCTAAGTCTCGGGCCGGCCCCGTGGCTTAGCGGTTAAGTGCGCACGCTCCGCTACTGGTGGCCTGGGTTCGGATCCTGGGCACGCACCGAGGCACCGCTTCTCCGGCCATGCTGAGGCCGTGTCCCACATACAGCAACTAGAAGGATGTGCGACTATGACATACAACTATCTACTGGGGCTTTGGGGGGGGGGAAAAAAAAGGAGGAGGATTGGCAATAGGTGTTAGCTCAGAGCCGGTCTTCCTCAAAAAAATAAAAATAAAAAATAAATAAAATTCTCTAAGTCTCAGTCTCTTCTGTAAATTGGGAATAATAATAATAATAATAATACCTGCATTATAGGTTGGAATAAAACGTTAATGCATCTGAAGTGCTTAGCACAAAACCTGACACATAGGAAAGAACAATTAGTATATAATATTTATTACATATTTTCATGCTAAAATATAAAGCAGCAACAAAAGTCTGAGTGTGAAAAGGTATAGAACAATTTTATTGTTTTTAAGAGATTTGGATATTCTAAAGACTCATTGAACTAATTCATTCATGTATTCATTTATAAAGCAAATATTAAGACTTGCTATGTTCTAAATGTTGTGGACAGTGCTGGAAACACATAAATGGTTAAAAAAAAATAAAAGTATGTGCAGCATTACAATAGCCAGGAGGTGGAAGCAACCCAAACGTCCATTGACGGATGAAAGGATAAAGAAATATGGTATACACATACAATGGAATATTATTCAGCCTTAAAATGAAGGAAATCCTGCCACATGTTCTAACATGGATGAAATTTGAGGACGTTATGCTAAGTGAAATGAGCCAGTCACAAAAGGACAAATACTGTATGGTTCCACTCCTATGAAGTATCTAAAGTAGTCAGAATCATAGAAACAGAAAGTAGAGAGGTCGTTGCCAAGGGCTGGGGGAGGGGGAATTAGTGTTTAATGGGTATGGCATTTCAATTTTGCAAGATGAAAAAGTTCTAGAGGGGCCAGCCCCATGGCCTGGTGGTTGAATTTGGCACGCTCCACTTCGGTGGCCCAGGTTTGGTTCCCAGGCACAAACCTACACCTCTCAGCAGCAGCCATGCTGTGGTGGCAACCCATATACAAAATAGAGGAAGACTGGCACAGATGTTAGCTCGGGGCTAATCTTCCCCAAGCAAAAAGAGGAAGATAGGCAACAGATGTTAGTTCAGGGTGAATCTTCTTCAGCAAAAAAAAAAAAAAAAAAAAATGTTCTGGGGATCTGTTGCACAACAGTGTGAATATACTTAACACTACTGAAGTGTACACTTAAAAATGGCTAAGATGGTAAATTTAATGCATGTGCTTTTTACCATACCACAATAAAAAATAAAATAATAATTTTAAAAAGTCCTGCAATTAGCAAATGAAATGCTGCACTTATGATCGTTAGGTGGAGCAGTTCAGGTCCAAAGAGGATGAAATAACTGAGAATGAAGGAATACGGCAGCAGAGCCCACTGGGTCAGTTGGATGGCTAGTGTCACCGTCTAAGACTATAGAACTAAAGGCTAGCACTTGGGGAGTGTCAGGCTATGCTAGAGAAACAGGCACTATCTCAGTTACTCCCCACAACAATCTTACGTGATAAGTGCGATTGTTTTTGCTGTTCTGTACATGAGGAATCACAGCTTAGAGAGATTAAGTAACTTGCCCAAGTGGTGGAAATAGTGATTTGATATTGAGCAGTTTCACTGCATAGCCCATTCTCTTAACCACTCTGCTACTATACCTCTCTTGGGAAGGTGAGGAAATCTGGGCCACATGCCAAGTAGTTGATGCAACAGCAGAAGGCAAGGGTGATGACAAGAGGCAGAGGGTGGTTAGGTCCACCTCTGATGTAAACCTTTAAGGAAGTAGGGTTTAGACAAAATGGGTCTGATTCTATGTTTCAAATTCAGAAAAACAAAAGAGAGATCAGCGGCGTGAAGTCAGAATCAGTGAAGTCGACATTATGGACAAAATGAACAGAGAGAGCACAAGAGAGGAAGCAGTGATTGAAATTTCACAATTCCCATGGGCAAGCACATCAGCACATCTCAACACAGTTGCTTTTTAAAGAGTTGCTTCAATTTGCATATTCTGTTCTTATATATACCCTCCCTACATATATATATATATACTCTATCATCATAGATATTACTGTCTATATTATCATTCTATATATTATCTATCTGAATGAACATCTTTACATATAGTCATTCACAGCAATCAACTGGTGAACATAGTTCTAATCATTTTTATATTTTGAACTCATTTTAATGACCATTCAGTTATTTTTTATTATTTTTAATCATGGTAAAATACATATAAAATTTACTATCTTAATCATTCTTAAGTGTTTAGTTCAGTGGTAGTAAGTACATTCACATTGTTGTGCAACCATCACCACCATCCATCTCCAAAACTCTTTTCATCATCCCAAACAGTAATTCTGTACCCGTTAAACAATAATTCTCCATTCCCCCCTTCCTTTAGCCCCTGGCAACCACCATTCTACTTTCTGTCTCTATGAATTTGACTACTCTAGGTACCTGAGACAGGTGGCATCGTACAATATTTGAATGACTACTTTTGTGAGGAAGATTAGCCCTGAGCTAACATCCGATGCCAATCCTCCTCTTTTTGCTGAGGAAGATTGGCCCTGGGCTAACATCCATGCCCATCTTCCTCTACTTTATATGGGACGCCGCCACAGCATGGCTTGACGAATGGTGTGTTGGTCCGCACCCAGGATCTGAACCTGCGAACCTGGGGTGGCCGAAGTGGAGTGCGCGAACTTAGCTGCTCTGCCACCAGACCGGCCCCAGAATAATTTTTTTTTGTGTGTGTGTGTGTGAGGAGGACCAGCTCTGAGCTAACATCAGATGCCAAGCCTCCTCTTTTTGCTGAGGAAGACTGGCCCTGGGCTAACATCCGTGCCCACCTTCCTCTACTTTATATGGGACGCCGCCACAGCATGGCTTAACAAGAGGTGTGTCAAGCTGTGCGCGCCCGGGATCCAGGCCAGGGAACCTCCGGCTGCCGCAGCGCAGTGCGCGCACTTAACCACTTGCGCCACCAGCTGGCGCCCAGAATGACTAAGTTTTTAATACTTTCCAACCCACCCCAAGGCCATAATTTTGGGTCTCGTTGGTCATCCGCACCGCTGCTGATCTGGAGTAAACCTCGCTGTATGGAAAGTCTCTGACCGCAGAGCTGGATATCAGTTCTTTGAAATAAAAATCACCATAATTTTGAGAGACTAACCTAGCGTTAGACTGAGACTTGAGAATGGAGTAAGTTGTACGAGAAAATAAGCAGTTACGAGAAAATAAGCAGCAGCAATTTGGGTTGAGTTGGGGATCAATGATTTGTGTTGAATGTTTGGTATGTAAGCCCATATGTATTAAAAAAAGATAAAATTTATCTTAAAATCAGTCAGCCAGTAGTGAGATCTGGATTGTTCGCCTTCCAACATTAGTGTAAAAAAATGATTGTTTTTAAAGTGGGCTGTATTACCCGAGGAGCTGTCCATGGCGACTCCCTTGCTTTTTTTAGCACAAGGTTTCTCAACTTGGGCGTTACTGACATTTGGGGCTGGATACGTTTGTTGGGCAGGGCAGTCCTGAGTATTGTAGGATGTTTGGTAGCATCCTTGGCCTGTACCCACTAGGTGTCAGAAGCCCTCCCTCCCGAGTTGTGACAACCAAAAATGTCTCCAGATATTGCCAAATGTGCTCTAATGGGCAAAATCACTGCAAGCTGAGAACCACTGCTTTAGGAGGATGAAGAAAAAGCACGTTTCTTGCTTCGTTGAAGTAATCCAATGCTGATTCTAAGTCTCTACTCTGACCTAAAGTTTGATAAGAAAATGAACGTTGTAAATTTGGCTTTAGACTAAAACCAGCAAAACTGATTGTCAATCTCTTTTTGCATTCATTTCCAATAAAATAACAAATTCACACTTTCTTAAGGGGAAAAATACTGCCGTAAGAGTCTGATATCAACACTGGATGAACACTAGGAGACTGGGGCTGCACACACGGCATGCTGGCAGGATGGTCTGCGAGGAGCAGCATCTCTGGGCACCTTTCCACCCTGAGTTATAGGCCGGCCCCTCCTGTACCAATCTCATTTCTGAAAGCACATTAATGTGTTTCTCCCATTAGCAGACCCACAATTACAAATTTACAGCAGACGGATTTTAGGGGTGTCAGATGCACAGCAGGTGCTTAAATATTTAAGAAGTAAACAAAAGTAATCAGAACCAGAGTCAGAGACCAATCTGCAAAAAAATTGTAGCCTAAAAACACCTATCTTCTTAAGTTTTCAGAGTAAATTGAAGTGTTTGTGATGTTAATTCTAATCACATTATTCTTCTGCTTAAGTCTTCAGTGAACTCCTTAGTTCAATTAGATTATATTTTAGAATACCGAGTATTCTATCTTGGGTAATTCCCTCACTGGTATCCCACCATGTTCCAGCTAAACTGAGCCGTGTAATGTGGCCAGTTGGGAAGACACAAGTGTTATGTTCAGTTTGGAAAGCAAATTAAATATTATAACTTTATAAGAAAAGAAGAAAACTTTTGAAATAAAACCACTGAAAGAAAAGCTATCTCCAAGTTTTCTTGATTGTGAGGATGCACAGAAAATTAATCTTTTTTTTGGTTGCAAAAGTGAAAAAGGAGTGTATGAAATTTTTTACATTTACCAAAAGAAACCGTAGTTAAAAATGTTCCAGTGACATGCCCTAATGCTTCTTGTTATTTCATACATCACTGCCTTGCTACCTTACTTCCCTCTGCTCTCCCTACCCTATAACCCCAATAAGTCTCAGACCCATTCAGCTTTCAGGCTACGTTTGAGCATCATCTCTGTTTCTAGGAAGCCTTCCATGATTACACCTCATGTGTGCCCCACCCCTAATGCCCAGCTCCCATCTGTACCCTGTGTTACTATTATAGCACTAACCACACTGTATTACAGTTATTTGCTCTACTCTGTCTCCTTGAAGGTAGGTACTCAGATATTTGTTGCTTGGATGAATGTAGGTAAATCTGAAATACTGAAATTCTGATACATATAAGGAAAAGATATCTTTTTATTTCCCTGTTCTATTTTAGATTACTATAATTTAAACCCAGCTATTTAAGTAACTAGTATATCTTTTTTTTTTTTGTGTGAGGCCAACTAGCACTAAGCTAACATCCGCGCCCATCTTCCTCTACTTTATATGGGACGCCGCCAAGGCATGCCTTACCAAGCGGTGCGTCGGTGTGCGCCCGGGATCCGAACTGGTGAACCCCGGGCCGCCGAAGCGGAGCGCGCACACTTAACGGCTTGCGCCACCGGGCCGGCCCAATAACTAGTATATCTTTAAATAAGCAATGCTTTTCTCTATTTAGCAATTTCATATTAAAACCATCTACAAAATTGCCTAGTATGAAATAAATGGCGATGTGCCAAAAATATAGCTATTTGTTGTAAGTATAGTCAGTGAAGATCAACAACCCAGGATTATGCTGCACACATACAAAGGAATACTTTGCTGCCATTAGAAGTCATCCTATAGAAAAATAAAGAAAGGATTAATATCTTCAAAATGTATCGTTAAATACATGCATAGAAGAACAGAAGCATTCAAAATATTAGCTAATTATAATCTTGTCATTCTTCTGGTTAACAAAATTTACTGTTCCCTTAATACTGTTTTCAGTATTAAGTCAAATTCATTATCTTAGTACTCCACAAAATAGCAACACAGATTATCTCAAGTGGTGTTAACTTTTTTCTTTTTCAATTTTCCATTTTTTCCAAATAATCTACAATAGAAATGGATAACTGATAATTTAAAGCTTAATTCTAGACCTTTCTTTGCATAGCTATAAAACTATACTGATTAACTGCAATAAAATGAACTAAAACAATGCAGGAAGCAGAGATGTCAAAGATTAAGTTTAAAAAACCTCATGTATTAAGGATTAATATACTAATCCTTTTTTACTGTAAATATTATTCTAAATTATTAATTATAAGATACACTTGAATTTACAAATAGATCTGGCCTGATGATGAGATTCTAGTCTTTTACTGTAAGACATAACTTGTGAAAAGTCATTTTGGCCTAAAGTTTATAAGAATAAAAGATGAAGGGATACAGCAAATTTACTCCAAATTTGAAATTTCAGGTTCAAACCATATCATACTTGAAAATGTCAGAAGTCTATTATAGATGTTGAAAACCCATAAGAAACAAACAGTTTTATTATATGCTTTTCATTAGTTCTGAGCAGTGCAGTAAATGAATGACACTGATAATTAGTTTAGGGGAGAAAAGCAGGAAGAAAATATTTAACCAGTAGCTTTTTATCACCATTCTTTAATAGCTGACATCTAAATATGTTTCTGGAATGAACAAATTAAGCATACATTGTATATAGTGATCTGAATAGTCAACAATAACTTTATCTTAGAGTCTTAACTGAAACTACAGAATTTTAAACATGACTTTTCATATTTTTATATATTAGCTTTCACTTAGTCATGTTAAACCACTCTTCTGTTAGTTCATTCACTTCTTGAGTGCCTGACTTCAGATACCAGGTAGTTCATCTAAGTTTTTAAGTAGAGTTATTATTCAGGTTAAGTTACTCTATTTAGTTGTCAACAGTAGCTACAGCAGAACCTTAAAGAAGAGGTAAAAATTAAATCAATATTTAGAATCAAAATGATTATAAAATATACCAAAGGTCATGGAACATACATTACTGAGAAGAGTTCAATGTTTTGAATGCCTTTTCTTCTTAAAGATAAGCTATAAATATATACGTGCATTTATAGCTATATACATTTTTTTAAAATTTTTATTTATTTATTTATTTTTCCCCTGAAGCCCCGGTAGATAGTTGTATGTCATAGCTGCACATCCTTCTAGCTGCTGCATGTGGGACGCGGCCTCAGCACGTCCGGAGAAGTGGTGCCTCGGTGCGCGCCCAGGATCCGAACACGGGCCGCCAGCAGCGGAGCTCGCACACTTAACCGCTAAGCCACTGGGCCGGCCCATATAGCTATATACATTTGATTGTGGTTGCTACTCCTGATAAATCTTTTCTCCTCTGATGCACTTATAAAATTCATGAGAATACCATTGATACAAGACCTTCTAAAGATTTTTAAAAACCTAGTTATGAGATGAGTGACTAGTCACACAGTGAAGACAGAAAAACAATGGATATACATTGTTAATTTTTTCAAGTAATGTTATGTACAGTTTTATTGCCAGTATATGCACAACAGTAAGCATAGAACTATAAATACACAATGTAATTAACAGTAGAAAACAAAATTGTTACAGATAAAGGAGAGGGGATATAGAGAAACTATTTCCTGCTGCTAGAACAGAAACAAAAGAAGTAAAAGCCTATGACAAATCATCCATTCAGTACTCTTCTCTTAAATTCTTTACATACATTTCTACATTTTTTCAATCAAACAAAGAAAGTACAGATAACTCTGTAACAATAGCAAATTGCCTCCCTAATAGCTATTTGCCTTTCCAGTCAAATTCACTTTAAGTTAGGATTTAAAAAAAAAGTCAAGATGAAAAAGTATTAGTATCCCGGTTCCAAATTATCTAATTTGTCTTTCACCCAAACTGGTAATGTTTGAAAGTTGGCTGCACATGAAAAGAACAGATGTAGCAAAAGGTGATTAAAAAAATTTGTTAAAAAGTAACAGAAAATCACTCTTTAAGTAGTTTTCCAAAAGACACTATAGGCAGCAGCTCAGTTAAAAGTATTAGCCCTGAAGAGGTAGAGAATTTGAGCCCATTATACAAAGATAATAGCCTTGGCACCATCTTCTCTCTCATCAGGATCAACGTTTTCAAGTAAGACAATTTCATGGTAAAAGGAAACCAGGTTCCACCATTTAAAGAAAAGGTGCTGGTCGATTCCCATGTCTCAATAATTAGTTTGTTTATTAAATGAGAAACAGAAGACGGTCAAGGACACACATGCACTTGATTTTTTTTTGTCTGTTTCTATTATCAAGTTTATTCATAAGTGAATTTGATATTAATAAATACAAAAAAAAAGCATCATTCACAACAAAGATAAACAAACCAAAAAACCCTGCAATGAAACCTTCTATTTTAATAAGTATCAAGAAAAAAACAGGCAGATGATTTGGTGCAGCTTTCTTAAGGGATCATAGAGGGGACATGGTTTTAAATAAAGATGGCAAGATCAATAACCAACAAACAATATCAGTTTTACAGAACTGGCTGATTCTGTAACATTTCTCTTTGAGGTCTTAGTTTTAAACTACAGATCACCCCAAAGAAGTTGCAACTAATGACATGTATCACCATCACACCAACAGAGTCCAGCTGTAGTTCAAATGAGTCCTGCTTTGTTTCACATCATTTCAATATTTCTAGCATAGGACATGATACGGAACAAAATTCAAAATAGCAATAAAAATACTATTCTGCATTTGAATAAAGGCAAAAAAAGTTTTAGACTGTTAAACTTTTAAAGCTTTAAGCATTCCTGTTTAACCAGCTTAAAAAAAAATTTATACAATCATAACACTGGCAAAGGTTAACGGGAAGACAAAGAAGTACAACAAACGTGAAATGATGAATTAGATTAAAAATTACTTTGTATTGATCAACTGATGTTAATACTGTTTCTTCTTGAATTTGGACTATCTACCATAAAAGTTACATGCAGACTGAGGATAGCCCTCTGTTACAGAAAGTACAAAACAAAACAAAAAACTAAAACTGGGAAACAATGGTAAGTTCCAGAAGATGTATCTGAAAATTTCCTTTCATTGACGAGGGTGGTCTGTCTGTCCTTTCTTTGAGAGACCTGGTTCACTTCAATCAGCTTCATTAACTTTGTCCAGAAACATCAGTAGTGGGATCACCTCCTCCAGAACCTGTTTGTGCACGTTTGATGTAAAGATTCAGTAGCTTCATCTGCAGATTTAAGCCAAACATATGTCATTTGAACAGGCTACTCTAAAGTATAGTAAGATGCTCACTAAAAAAATTATATACATATATGTGAGCTTTAAGAGAGAGATTTTAGACTGAGGAGTTATTATAATGCCCAAGTTATTGTTGATAATTAAGAATTAGAAAAATTTTTTTAAAGTCTCAATTTGTTCATGACTGAGTCCTCCAGCCTGCCTTTTCAAAAAATGTTGCAGTGAAAATATATAAAACTTACAGTAAACTTAGAAAAAAAAGACAATAATGACAAAACATTTGAGCTCTATGTGCTATACAGTATGCTAACTGTCTTATATTGTCTCCTTTCATCTTCACAACATTCTCTAGATGAGGAAATCAAGATACAGCATGTGTTAGTCACTGCCGAAGGTCACAAGGGTAGGTGAGAAGTGGGCCAGGATAGGAAATTAGGCACTTGGGTTCCAGAACCCAAGATCTTAGACAACTATACCACTGGCCTCCTAACAAGAATGTTTTTGATTTTTCTATGTCATTTTTCAGTCTTTACTTTATGAGATTATATTTGTATAAAGTTTGTGATCAATGCATATACAAGTCTATGTTCTACTTTTTTCATCTAAAGTCATTTCCAAATATTTTTTCCATCTAGCTACAGTCTTTACATGCAACATTATTACTGGCTGCCCAGTATTCTGATAAAGTGCTGAATTTGAATTCTTCTACAGACAGTTCTGGATTATCAGGACCTAACTTGAGCTTATCACCAAAGTTGGGGTACTTTTTTCTTTGAAAACCACTTTGTTGTTCAAAATTTGCTTTTTTAACATTAACTTTTTGATCCAAGGGTTTGTAACCTGGTGTCCATGGGATTGGACTCACTGAATCCTCTGAACTATGCGTAAAGTTTTGTCTGTATTTATTTTTCTTGGGATGAGATTTTACCTAAATCTCAAAGCGGTCTGTAACAAGGAAAGGGTTAACCACTGCTTTAATCTATCTATAACTTATATAGGTATTTAATGTAAGGTGTATACTCATTTTCCTTTATATGTATTTTCTCCACCCTTTTGCTATTTAAAAATAAATTTGATCATAGTAATGACAATCGTTAGGATTTTGGAAAACTCTTTAAATGAAGGTGAGTGCCTTCTGCTAACTGGTTCATAAGCCATAATTCAACAATCACAGGACATTCTCACACCCTAGAACAAATTTCAAGGTTTTGACAGTATCAAAGAAATGAGGAAAGCAAGACTTTATCTTTTTAAGTCTTAAGGACTAATTGGAAATTTTAATATACCATATCAAAGTTGTACATTTATATGGATCATAATAAGAATAGAAAAAGAAAGAGAATAAATATTTGATTACCATAGTTCAAAGGGGAAAATTTTACAAATGTTCACGTGTTCCATATTTTGGGAAATATAAAGTAATCCCTAAATATATAACCACAACAATTTACTTATTCTCAATTACACAGTCCTTGGGGGTAAGGATTTGGGTGTGGAACTGGGAAAGGAGTCGGTTAGATATTATAAATAACCAGAAGCTGTAGGCATTTCTTTCACAGCAATCTACCAACCACCCCACCAAACTGCTGACTGCACCTGAGTGACAAATACAAGGGTAGATACAGGTAAAACGCAAAGGGTAGGAGGAGTAAGTTGGATGCTCAAAGCCTGATTTATTAAGGGCCAAATAACAAATTTACCCTTTAACACACACAAAGGACTGAATTTCGAAGGAGGTACCACGGCCACCATCTTTAGAACAAAACAGCACTACTCACTTTACTGCCAGTGAGCTGACTGAGATGTGGTTTTAGTTCATCACCAATTACCGCGTGAACAGCAACCAGGCAGAAGACACAAGCTTTCCGAACACTGCTCTCTGAATTATCATAACCCTAGGGGGGAAAAGTCCTTGTTAATGCTCCTGGGAGATCTGAGAAAAGTACCTTTCCAACAGAGACAGAATATGCAACTCAAAGATGAGATCTCAAGGGTACTGAGGAGTATACAGTCTATACAGAAGCCAAAATATAATGATGTACATTTGAAATTTACAGTGTTATAAACCAATGTGACCTCAATTAAAAAAAAAAATCAAGTGTACTGAGGAGAGAAAGCTTTACTGACCAAAGTTAACTTTTCAACCTTTTCAGGCAGACACACGTCCTTCTCTCCTTTCACCTCCCCTTTGGCACCTCCACTCTTATGTTAGCCTTTCTTATCAGGTTCTTTCTTATTTAGCCTGAAAAGCTGAAATTCTCTGACTCTGAGGCTACCCCTTTGCCAATCCACCCTGCAAATCTCCACATTAACCTTCCTAAAGCATTCAGCTTTAGGGAACTCAATAGCTCCTCACTATTGAATAAAACCTGAACTCTTTGGCCTGGCAGTCAAAGTACTCCTATAATCCAGGATGAATTAAGTTTAACATCTGTCCCATCCCTACCATTACTCTAAGTCATTCATCCAGCAAACATTTATTCAGTATCCATTATATGTATGATATACATCTTATGTATATTCTGTTCTTAGTACCAAACCATAGACAAAGAGGAAAGAGATCTGGATGTTATCTTCAAGGACCTCACAATTTAGTGAGTAGTATTAGGCTTAAAAGAGTCACAGAGATAATACTATGGATGCACAAAAAAATGAATGATTAATTCTCTTCAGGAATGGTCTTCATATACACACTATATAATATTAGTCAGGCATTAAAATTACACTATTATTAATATTCTCAGATTATTTAGTGGATGGAAAAAGTTCACACTCAGGGACAGCCCTAGTGGCCTAGTGGTTAAGTTTGGCACACTCTGTTTCAGCGGCCCAGGTTTGGTTCCTGGGTGCGGACCTATACCACTCATCTGTCAATGGCCATGCCGTGGCGGCAGCTCACATACAAAAAGAGGAAGATTGGCAACAGATGTTAGCTCAGGGTGAATCTTCCTCAGCAAAAAAAAAAAAAAAAAGTTCACACTCTATGATTAGGTTAAAGCAAAGCATGTTACAGCATATGATTCCATTTTTGTTAAAATTTTTACATGGATGGGTTTGTGTGTATAGGAAAAACCATATTACATCTAGGACTGCAAATTAGTATAACCACTTTGGAGAGAAATCTGGCAATATCTAGGAATTCTAGATATATACATGTAAGTACAAGAAGATATGGCAAGGAAGTTCATTGCAATACTTATATTAATAAGAAAAAAAGGAAACAACCCACATATCTACAACAGATGAATGGATAAACGAATTGTGGTATTTACATAAATGGATGATTATTCAGCCATAAAAAGGACTGAAATTCTAATACAACATGGATGAACCATAAAAACATTACGCTAAGTGAAATAAGCCAGCCACAAAAGGACAGACACTGTATAATTCCACTTATATGAGGAACCCAGAAAGTAGAATAGAGACAGAAAGTAGAATAAAGGTTACTTGGGACTGGGGGGAGGAGGAATGAGAAATTATTAATTAATGGGTACAGAGTTTCTGTTTGGGATGATGAAAAAGTTCTGGAAATGGATAGTGGCGATAGCTGTAAAACATTATGAATGTATTTAATGCCACTGAATTGTACACTTAAAAATGGCAAAATGGTAAATTTTATGTTACATATATTTTACCACACACACACACACACACCCCCCCACACAGCTAGTTATGGAAGTCTTTGCTCTGAACATCCAAGACAGCAGGAAGGCTTGGTCATGCCACTAGTGTTGCCTGCAAAGTGACTAAAATAACTGAATCCCAACTGTAACATAGCTTATTTCTCCCTCTAAGCTTTGTTGTTTACCTGTATTAGGCCTGGCATAATCTCTGGCAGAAGTAGGTTAAGGGTTTCCTTGGATACTCTCTCTATCACTTTTGTTTGCATTTTGATTGCAGCCAGATTAATTGGGTAATCTGCGGTTTGGATGATAGGACAGAGCACTTTGATGCACTGCTCTGGACTGATTGAAGTGGCCAACACTGATGCAGCTTCCTCAGCAGATCTCACCACCTAAAACAAAGAGGAAATTAAGCTGGGAAGTAATTTTTCAAAACGTTATACTGTGTCCTAGAAGTACAAACTTCATGAAATATGTAATAGGATGTTATATGTAGGATTTGCTTTGAAAACATTACAGTAAATAAACAAACATAAAAAGTGAGAGTACAGATAAAACAGGATTGACAAAATGTCAATAACTGTTAGAGCCAGAAGATAGAAACATGGGACTTTATCACATCATTCTTCCTTCTTTTGTGTTCTCTTAATGTTAGCTAAAGCAATTTCCAAATCAGGCTGTGGTCTAGTTGTGCTGGGGAGTGGCGGCTCTATTTACCTCGACTGTATGTGAATGGAGTCCTCTGCATCAGCCATGCTGAGACTCTGCTCATTATCAGTACCCTCAACTCCAGGAGGGCTTGTGCCCTTTTTATCACGTTATTATAAAATAAAATAAAAATCATTTCATTAATATGTTATCAAGTTAACATGCTATTCCTCCTGTTCATAATGATTTTCTTTCCTTCTTATTGGGCTTGGAGAGGGTAAGACACTGATTTTGTAATGAAGAGAAGAAATGATTGTCTATCTTCTTATTAGAATCTGTAATCTCTCAAGAAGGTCCTGAAATCATGTAAAAATTACTGCTTTTGATGCTACTTCGGTAGTGTCTCACTTTTGATCTCAATCTGTGAGAAGTGCTTAGAAGGTTGGAAAATACACTGGAAGTCAAAAGAACCAGGGCTAATTTCAGCTGTAACACCTTAAGAATGTCAATTTTATCTTTTGTAAAAATAGGAATGCTATAGCCCTTATTTGGGTCAGAAGGTGGATAACTAAACTACAAATATTAGGTAGTCTTTTAAACCTTCAGCGAGATCCTACAGATATACCACTACTAAACACCAGCTGAATTAAAAAAAATCTGAATAAAAATCCAGATGGATTTAAAAGTTATGATTCACTCTCCTGTAAGATTGACAATCATATCTTTTGAAAAGTGAATTACCTAGAGGGTTTCAATTTCTTCATATCCTCACCAATACATCTTATTGTCTTTCTTCCTAGTGTATGTGGAGAGGTTTCTCATTGTGATCTTAGTTGCATATGACTAACGATGTCAAGCATCTTTTCATGTGCTTACTGGCCATTCGTATGTCTTCTTTGGACAAACGTCTATTCAGATCCTTTGCCCTTTTTCTGTTTTTTTTTGGGGGGGGTGGGCGTGAGGATGACTGGCTCTGAGCCAACATCCATTGCCAATTCTCCTCTTTTTGCTGAGGAAGACAAGCCCTGAGCTAACATCTGTGCCCATCCTTCTCATTTTGCACGTGGGATGCTGTCACAGCATGGCCTGATGAGTGGTATGCAGGTCCGAGCCCACGATCTGAACTTGTGAACCCTGGGCTACCGCAGCGGAGCGCCCAAACCCAACCACTACGTCACCAGGCCGGCCCCTCCTTTGCCCATATTTTAACTGTTGTCTTTTTGTTGTTGAGTTGTAAGAGTTCTTTATATATATGGTTGTTAGCCCCTTGTCAGATATATACTTTGGAAAAATTTTCTCTCCCATTCTGTGGGTTGTCTTTTCACTTTTTTGATAGTGTCCCTCTGAAGTACACAAGTTTTTAATTTTGATGAAGTCCAATTATCTTTTTGTTGTTGGTGGTGGTTACTTCTGCTTTTGGCATTATATCTAAGAAACTACTGCCTAATCCAAGGTAAAGATTTATACCTCCACCTGCTCCTGCGAGTTTTATAGTTTTAGCTCTTACATTTAGCTTTGATTTATTTTGTCTCACTGCTTTTTTAACTTTCCTTTTTTGACTTGTCTTTTGCTTATTATGTCTTGGATCTACCAGAGATACCTCATACTACTACCCTAGTGCTTTCTCTTAGAATTGTAGTCCCTACTTGAAATTTCCTTTTCTAATTATTTCTGAGATTTTAATAAAAATCCTCATGGTTATCTCATCAATGTCGCTGGTGGGTAATATCATGACTATTAAGTGATGAGACAGGTTTATAGGACTCTTTCAGGGAATCTCATTATTTTATTGAATAAACTTTTAACAGATATATAGCTCCTATAGGCAATTTGCCACTTAAAAATAACAATGATTCTTATCTTCATGAGTTATTTTAAAAGACCAGATTCTTACAGGTAAATGGAAAGTGAAAATAAGCTAGGTGAACTCTAAGTATAAAACTAAAAGTGAAATGATGGATAAAACGAAATCAGATCAATTATTTCCTAGAGTTGGCCTATTTTAGGTGAAAGGCCGTGATATCACTGTAATTCATTTAGTAGAAAAGAATATATGCTTGCATCTCAACCAGATATTACCTTGAACATCAAGGTAAGTGTTCATTAAGGAAATAACTGATAAAGGTACTTTTCAAGCAATGTTTATATGTAGCATGCAATAATATCAGAAGTATTGAGAATAAAATAATAATTTAACTCTCAGGTAACTTACCTCCTTATGAGGATCTTTATGTGCTTCCAATGTTTTCATGACAGTCAGTTCTGCATAGTTTTTAAATCTTGCTGGTTGATGCCTTAGGATTTCTCTTAAAACCTTTAATGCCAAAGCCCTGATTGTAGGCTAAGAAGAAACATTTTAATGTTTTTAATACTTTGGTATTAAATCTTTTACATTTTCCATTTCTGTAACTTAAGGGTCTTAATATTAGGAGGGGATCATAGACAACTGCATAAAATATGTGATATATTATATAATTAAGTTTTCACATCTCTAGGTGAGAACTTACACTGCACTTCTTATATTTGTAAGAAATCAATAACCAACTACATTCTAACTATCAAAAAGGAAGTTTTACTTTTTTTTTTTTGTGAAGAAGATCAGCCCTGAGCTAACATCCAATGCCAATCCTCCTCTTTTTTTGCTGAGGAAGATTGGCCCTGGGCTAACATCTGTGCCTGTCTTCCTCTACTTTATATGGGACGCTGCCACAGCATGGCTTGACAAGCCATGGGTCAATGCGCCCCCGGGATCCGAACCTGCAAACCTCAGGCCGCCAAAGCGGAGCACGTGCACTTAACCGCTGCGCCACCAGGCAGGCCCCAGAAGTTTTACTTCTGAACTAATTTAAATATGCAAAACAAGTAACCTGTACTCTCCTATAAAAATTCTATCAGCAACCTTTCATTTTTTCCATTGTCAATTGTTCAAAATCATCAAGCTATTTGGTTTAGAAGAAAAAGTACTTTATAGTGAAAATTCCACACAGAAAGCAGCAGCAGCAGAGACTCATTTTCTCAATTTCCAAACCTGTGCAGTGCTTGACTAATTGGCAATGACAGGAAATCCAAGACAGGAAAAACAGGCTATTGTTTATATATTCTGCCATTTACCTCTTTATCCCCAAGGGTTTCAAGCAATAAAAGTAATATTGTTTTGAAGTGTTCATCCCAAACACTGAAAGATTCTTCCTGTGTCAGTTTCATGAGTTCATAGAGGGCGATTTTTCTTTCTTCTACACGTTCATTATGGTTAGACAACTCCTTCAACAATTCAGCAACCAGGTCAGAATGGTCTAGGGAAAGATCTGTCAAAAGGACGTGACATTAATTCTGTAACTTTATAGATTAACTCTCACGAGTGTGGGGATGACAATTTTATACCATTATGAAACACAGGTAATGTTGGTTGTTAAAAAAAAAAAAAAAGAAAAATGACTAGGTAATTTTCTTCTCCATTTTGTCATCTCCAAAACATCAATGCTAGTTTAAAACTCTTTATAAAAATTCACAAAAGAGAACAGTATGTGATGAACTCCCATACACCCATGACCCAGATTTAACAATTATCAAGATTTTACCATTCTTACTTTATCTTTACCCCACTTCCCACTTTTTTTTTTCTGAAACATTTTTAGCAAATCCCAAATATATCATTTCATTTTACATACTTCAGTAAGCATTTCTATGGTGTCATGCCAGGAAGTTCACGATGTCTGGGTACTCCATTTTTCATGATACCAATAATGATCACTGGATCTAAGTGGTGACAACTTTTTTTTTTTTTTTATAATTTTATTTATTTATTTATTTTTCCCACAAAGCCCCAGTAGATACTTGTATGTCGTAGTTGCACATCCTTCTAGGTGCTGTATTTGGGACGCGGTGTCAGCATGGCCGGAGAACCGGCATGTCAGTGCGCGCCTGGGATCCGAACCCGGGCCGCCGGCAGCAGAGTGCGCACACTTAACCACTAAGCCACGGTGCCGGCATAAGTGGTGACAACTTGATCCCACCATTGTAAAGTTCCCCATGAATCTTTTACCTAATGGCTTCACTCACTGATTGTTGCTGAATCAATTATTTTATTAGGAGTTACAAATGGTGATTATCTAATTATACTAATCCTTCCATGGGCTGGAATTCTTCTGGAGAGAGTAACTTTATCAACCAGAGCTATTTTGATTACCCTGAAATACAGTAATAGAAAAGGCAGAATAAATACTTAATATATTTCCCTTTAAATTCCAGAGTCAAGAGTTGGGCCCAATGGTTATCAAGGAGTTTTCATTTGTTTTTCCTATTTTTTTTAAAGTATAATTATGAACTCATGAATTTTATGAATGTTAAAGGACATTATTTTTCTACAACATCGTCAGATAGTGCTTTGAATCATTTTTGTAGGAAAGATGGTTAATTCCAAAAGTTCATGTTAGAATATTACAAAATACCAGAGTTCTTCCTAAATTCTTTTGATGATAAAATACATGATAAATTCAGGCCTTGAGGGATTTGGGCAGACAGTGGCCTGAGCCTGTGCCATAGACTCTTTTCCTTTCTAACTCCCTCTCTGGAATAAAATAACGACAGAATCTGGTGCTTGAGCCTGGCAGGTACACCTGGGGTCACCCCTTCTCCTGAGTCTCCAAGAAAGACAGCAGATATCATGGAGCTGTGTTCTCTATGGGCCCACTGGGCAAGAGCATGCTGGCCTTTTGTTGGAAGGGGCTGCCATTTATGCGGATCCTAACAGACCAGAGAAGGCTTGTGGATCTGGCATTTGAGGGAGGGCTGTTGCCTACAAAACGAAAGGCTCAAGAGGAAAGAGTACTTTTCCCAAAAATGAACCTTGAGGTTGCAGTTTGACAGATGGTTCACTATTGGTCCATAAAAACAGAAGCTACTGTGTCTCATCCTGCCAGCTGGTGAGCCAGTGACCTACAGATACCAACGGCCTGACATTACAAGTCTCAGGGAACCCACAACTACAAGTAAGGAAAGAAAAATTATATTTCACTTAAGGGGACTCAGAAACCTGAGGAAATGAAATCAAGCTGAACTATTAGAACAGATAACTTCTACTGGAGTAAAACCAACAGATGACAAGGAAGGGAAATCAAACCAAAATGTAATGACAACATTCACTGACTATTAAAAAGGAAGTTTGTTATGACAACTTTCATGGAACTACAATTAGAGCACTAAGAACCTCTGGTCCCCAAACAGTTATACACAGAGCACAAAATGTGATTACTGAATTTAAAAACTTGAGATAATCTGGAAAGAATGATTACTGAGAAGAACCAAATAAGGGTTTTAGAAGATCAAGGAGAAGAACCTCTGCAAAATGCAGAGCAAAACCATGAAAAGGAGTGTTGAGTTCAAAGATAAGATCTTAACTTGGAGACTAAAAATTGTCTTGTAATAATTTCATTTGTATAGAGCAACACTGCTGGTTTAACAAAACTCTTGCAGCAGGATAAATGCATCTCTATAAACCCCATACAAATCACTCCTGGGAAGTTATGTTATCAGACTTTTACAGATGTCAGAGGATCATTCTGATAAGAGTGTATTTTATTTCAGCTGAATAAAGGGAATTCACAAGCAAATACTTTTCAAAGAAACTCAGTTCTCTTCTCCATGAATATAGGCTTTGTAATTATTCTAGGAGATAATTAGAAATGACTTGACATATAATGGTCTGGACAAATGACTGAGAGGAAAATAATTTCTGCCAAAGAAAGCATATAAATTATTTGTTACAAAACAGCTATTTATATCATACAAATGAGATAAACCCAAGGTACTGAATTAATTAAGATAAAGTGTAATCAACTATATTTCCTCTTCTGACACAGAGAGAAAAGAACACAGGCTCTGGAGTCTTACCAAATCTCTGCCTCTTACCCTTCTCCCTGAATAACAGTATCATCCTTGATAGAGGTAGTAATCTGGAACAGTATAGTTCCTGGTAAACTTTACAAAGGTCATAATTAGATGTGGACATTAGTACAGTTTTTTGACTTGTTAATTTTTTTTTTTCAAAGATTTTATTTATTTATTTTTTTCCCCCAAAGCCCCAGCAGATAGTTGTATGTCATAGCTGCACATCCCTCTAGTTGCTGTATGTGGGACGCGGCCTCAGCATGGCCAGAGAAGCGGTGCATCGGTGCACGCCCGGGATCCGAACCCGGGCCGCCAGCAGCGGAGCGTGTGCACTTAACCGCTAAGCCACCGGGCCGGCCCATTGACTTGTTAATTTTGATAAATTTATCACTAATGTGTGTATCTGTCTGTAATGTGAACAGAAACATCTGAGTAAGACACATATCTAATAAGTCTCGGAATTTTAAAACAATGTCCTTTAATAGAAATTCTGACTTGAATAAGAATAAAATGCTTATCTACTGCCTAAAATTTTTAATTTTAAAAACAAAAAAAAGGAGGAGAAATTTTACGTGGGGGGTGCATGAAAGGAAAATCAAAACAGCAATGGAAGTCAATAAATTAAAAAGAAAGAATAATGTTAGCAATGCTCACAATAAAATAATGTCAAACAAGGTCTTCCTCATCTCAAAATTAAAAATGAAAATAGACAATAAATGAAAACAAATGCTACATGAAACTTGGAGAAACTACGGTTTGGTTTAACTGAGGGTTTATCCATCTTCAAAGAGTGTACTCAACATAAAATGGCTGCCTTATGTTTCAGAAGTCAATCAAGTATTATGCTGTGAAGAAATAATGTTCTCAAATTCAAAAATATTCTACCCAGTTTAGGTTTCAATTATATAATTTCCAAAGATGTCATCCTCTAACAAATGGAAAATATATGATCCTTAGTAAAGGAGAAGGGAATTAGACAATCAGGGGGTGATCCTTCAAACTGTCATAATTTTGGCTTTGTGATCTATTAAGTCTCTTAACATGACGTGTTGGTAAAAACATGATTCCTCAACCTCATAAAATGAAGGTATTTTTCCATTCATCAAAACTACAAATGACCAGGCCTGCAGACACAGATTCCCGAGCAGAGTTAAGGAGGTTTCCACAAGCAAGAGTAGAAAAGTATGTGGTTTCAGAGCTCAGTCAGGGTAAGAAGGGTGTCCACATGGAGTGGCAACCAAGTGTGACCTGTCAGACCCCAAGCGGAATGGGAAGGGCATCCATGGCATTGGGTGTCAGAGCCCAAGGAGGCTGAGGGTGTCCATGTGGAATGGCATAACCCAGCAGGGTGAGGAGTGCATCTGTACAAGTGAGGAGGTGATGGCGGAGACGGAAAACTGGCTGCATACAGGAGGACTGACCAAATAAGTAAATAAAAGATAATGGAAGCCAGGTTTCTCACTGTCAGCAAAAGGGGCTTATCAATATGGAAAGTGAGGAAACTAGAATTAATCTCACGGTGCTAGATCGGAATTGGAGTTACTGGTATAAACACATAGCTTTCAACAGATATAGAAATAAACAGACGTAAACCAGTGTACATACACATACACACGCACACACATATATATACATATATATTCTCTAGCTCTGGCCACTAAGAGGTCTGGAGAGCAGTGATATCCCACCAGCAGTGAGTACACCTAGTGCCCAGAGTTTAGTTTTTAAAGACCATATTCTATTAAAAGAAACCAAGGATCAATCCTTGGAGGAATAGTTGATTCCAAGAATGGAAGCAGGGACAGTACAACATTTCGTTGTGCCAGAATGCAAGGATGGGGACATGTCAAAAGGGCACAAAAGCCTCTTGAAAAGGATCCTGCTGGTCAAATCAAGGACAATCTGAGCATAAAAATAAATAATGATAGTTACAAATTATAACCCACTGAATACAATAGGAAACTATGCATACAGTTATAAATATGTACATGAATATTTTTTTGGGTGAATAAATTTTAAGTTTAATGAGGAACAGGATATTTACACAGTTCTAAAGTAACTCTCCACAAAACATTTATTTACAAAAGAGTAATTTCACAGTGGAGAAGCCTCGTAAGCACTACCCTAATCACGGGATCAAAGTTAACATCACCAGTCATGGGACAAAGTGAAATCATGTGTTACTTGAAAGAATGCACTGTCACTTCTGTGATACTGATGCCAAGAGTACATAACCTGAATCCAACCATGAGAAAACATCAGACAAATTTAAACTGAAGAAAATGCTACAAAATAACTGGTCTCTAACCTTCTGAAGTGCCATGGTCATGAGAGCCAAGGAAAGACTGAACACTGAAGGAGACTACAGAGACATGATGATTAAATGCAAAGTGAGATTCTGAACTGGATCCTTTAGCTATAAGATATTATTGGGACAACTGACAAAACCCTAATGGGGTTTTAGGATAGGTGGTTATTAATGTACTGAGAATAATTTCCTGAATTGATGAGTATACTGTGAGTATGCAAGAGAATGTCTTTGTTATAGAAAGTACACCCTAAAGTATTCAGGGTGATCGAGCATCAGTTTGGCAACTTACTCTCAAATGGTTCAAGAAAAAAAGTTCTTTGTACCATACTCCCAACTTTTAAGCTTTTGATTATTTCAAAGTTTTTTTTAAAAAAGAAATATATATATTGTAGCTGAGGCAAGAAATGTTAGTGGACTCAATCTGGTCGGCCAGTTTGTAACCTCTGTGGATCAATAATTTAAAACAATTAAAGCTGGTAAAGCTAGGTCTCAATTTACCAGGCTGTTGCTACTACACACAGGGTCTAAAGGACACTTTCTTGCTAGATCCAATTGATTCACTCCTGTTATGCTGCTATCATGACTAAACCTCAGCAACATAGTCAACTATTTGTGACAGATTAACACACACCAAAATTGCAGGTGGCAATTTTACAGATTCTTATGTAATTTAGACTTAGTTTTGTAGGTTGTCATAATTTTGCCTTTGTGATATTTGACATATATTGAGTCTCTTGACAAGTTGGTAAAAACACAATTCGTCAACCCAGTAATAATCGAAATACAAATAAACATATTTTTCCACTCATCAAAATTACAAAAATTAAAAAGGATTTCTGATATCTAATTTCTCAATCTTCCTAATAATTAAGGAAATGCTCATTAGGATGACCTATTTCATACCCACCACAGCGACAAAAATTAAAAACATTTAAACAGTCTGTGCTGGTGAGGAAATCAGTACTACTTAAACTGTCCAAGTGTTTTGAGTTGGTAATTGGGTAGTGACTCTCAAAAATTAAACTTACATCTCGCTTAATTGACCAACTCTACCCCTAGAAATCTCTTGAGTGAATTACTTGTATATGTGCATAAAATTTATGCAGAAATATGTTCAATGACAGCAACATTGGGGGAATAAAGGAAAACCAGAAACTACCTAAGTCTAGAATTATGAAACAGTGTTTGAGGGGGAAACTTTCAAGTTTATCCACATATAGTTATATATTACTATACATTACTTGAGTCTTTAATAAAAAAAGAATTAATGGATCGTGTAATTTGTAGAGGAAAAAATGTAATTCTTTATTATTAAAAATAACCGAAACGGGGGGCCGGCCCCATGGCTTAGCAGTTAAGTGCATGCGCTCCACTACTGGAGGCCCAGGTTCGGATCCCAGGTGCACACCAACGCACCACTTGTCGGGCCATGCTGAGGCGGCGTCCCACATACAGCAACTAGAAGGATGTGCAACTACGACATACAACTATCAACTGGGGCTTTGGGGAAAAAGAGGAGGATTGGCCATAGATGTTAGCTCAGGGCTGGTCTTCCTCAGCAAAAAGAGGAGGATTGGCATGGATGTGAGCTCAGGGCTGATCTTCCTCACAAGAAAAAAAAAAATAACTAAAATGTTTGCAGTGATTTGTACTTTATAATCAGTTTTTATACATCTTATCTGTACCTTACTGCATACTGTGATCAGAAGGGCAATTAGTACAACATCACCATTCTTTCTTAGAGGTGACAAGAGAGACTCTGGAAGGTCAACCAACTTACCAGGCTATGCAGCTTAGTGTTAGAGCTTAGTTCTAAGCCCACAGTTACAAGCCCACTCTAAGTGTTACAGCTTAGACCTAAGCTGAGTCCAAATCCTAATGGTAGCTTTTCCCTTATTTGGTCCTTGAATGTATCTTATTAAAGAGTCTATGACTTCACACTTAAAAGGCTATGGTACAGAATAGGTATTCCTTCAAAGGGTTTTGTCATTCTTGCATAAAAATTAATGACTGAATGAATGGTGTCTAGAGATAAACTAAATTGGTAAGCTACAATTGGTTTCAGTTGTTTCTGGGAGGTCACTGAGGTTTTCTTGATTTTGAGGATGATCTCAGGATGATTACCCTGTTTCTCATTCTGGGGAAGAAAACTACCAAACCACTAAAAATGAGCTCCTTGAAGAAGGGAGAAAACATTCCCATCCCAAAGATTCTTACTTTTTAGGGAGTTACAATAAAAGAGCATGTGTATTTCTTTTGCTTCATTGATTACCAGTACTCCAAAACACAGGTAGTAGCAGCATGACCCAGAACGTACCATCAGGAAACTGGTCGGCATCATCATCAAACATGGCTTCCTTGAGGGCAGACTTATTGAAGGGACTGATGCTATCTGAATAGTTATATGGATTATAGTCTCGAGAGCGTGGAGAGGAGTGAGCAGGCATCGAGTGGAGCAATGAAGCTTTATTATCAAGGGCTGTTTGGGTTGAGTCGGTAGCATCACCTCCTGCTCTTGGGTCGGACATCCCAGGACCGCCACACATCTATTAATGGAAAGGGAAAGGCATAGCAAATTAACTCATTTTCAAATATCTCTTAGAAATTCTAAAAAGATGTTTCCCTACTGCTTGAAATGCTATTTAAAAAAGGTACAATAACCAGCTGAAAAAAAAATTAAGTAATGGAAATCAACATGATGAGTTAAAACTTACATTCAAAATGTCAAAGCTTATAGTAAAGATGTAAAGAAACCACAGCTGTGAGGGCAAATAAGAACCATAAAAGAATGCTATCTCTAATGATTTTTACAGTTCCGTTGCCAATGGCTTGACAAAACAATATATATAGTATGATCAGCAACAGCTTCTCTATGCCAGTTAAAGATATAAAAGGACTTTCATTAGCAACACAGAACTCAAAGCTGCTAGATTCCATTATTAAGGCAGTAAATTATATAATGACAATATGTCAACAAAGTATAAGAAAACCAAATAAAAAAGGCCTGCTTAAAAAAAAAAAAGGCCTACAAGGACTGCATAACTTTAGAAAGGATGCTTGATGGAGTTTGGGCATGTTAACATACTTATCAATACTAACACTGATACTAATACTAGTATCAAAATCATTACCACCATCAGTATCACCATCACCACCATCTACTGAGCAACTATGTGCCAAGCCATTAGTTAGGTGCTTTACAAACATTCTTCAAATATTTACTGTGCCCCTATTACATGCCAGGCATCCTTCTTGGCATTGGGGATATATTAGTGAACAAAAGAGAGAATGATGTCTACCTTCATCAAGTTTACATTCTAGTGGAGGGACAGTGACATTAAAAAAACATAACAAATGAATAAAGTATATGGTATGGTAGAAGGTGATTAGTGTATGGGAGGCAGTGCAGTATCAAAGGGATCATGAGTGCAGAGGTGGGATAGAGGAGGCTGCAGATTAAACAGGGTGTCAGAGTAATTTGAGCAAAGACTTGAAGGAAGTGGGGGAATTGTCCATGGGGCTATCTGGAGGAAGAATGTTTAAGGCAGAGGGAATAGCCAAGACAAAGGCCCTGAGGCAAGAGCATGTCCATGTACCCTGCTATCTCTGGGGGGAAAAGAAAGTCTCAATTAGGCAGTGATTCTTATTAACTTGTTATTACTACTGCGTGCAGCTTTTGGGGTAGGGAACCTCAAATATGAGTGGTAAGCTGGTTTTTGGCATCCAGTTTACTAGGTGCATCTGCCAGATAGGCATGGGGAGAAAAACAACAGCAGGAAAGACGTCAACAAGGCAGAGGAGGGAGCCCTTAAGAGATATGCTGAAGCACTGCAACATTCTATAATTTTGCAAACACTGAGAATCCACAGATTTCATAGGAAATGGTGGGGTGGCTTATTTTGAGAAAAGTCTAAGCTGTCAGAGAAAAGTCTAAGATGAAGTAGATTAAAAAACAACTACTCTTTGTATAACGGCAGAAGCAGCAAACTAAACAATAATATTCACAAATGTCAGAAAGATGGGCCACAATATTCTTAATTGGAGCCACACAAACTGATGATCCAAACCACTATCACAAATCACTACACAACAGGACAAAAAAGTCTAAATGCCTTATTTTGTCTTATAAGACCCATGTGATCAGGCCATGTTTCATTCCCCAACTCTTTCATAATGCTCCAACTACACCAGCTTTCATCCTCACCCTCAAGTATACAAAGCTTGTTCCCTTCTAAATGTCTTAGCACTTGCTATCTTTTGTGGAATTCTCATCTCCTAGATCTTACATGGCTTTACTCAGGTCTCAATACAAATGTCACCTTCTGAGAGAGGCCTTCCTTGACCACTTAATCTAAAATAGATTCACTCTACATTCTAACCTATAATTCCACAGTACTCATCTCTATCTGAAAATGTACAAGGAACTTGAGGGCAGCGACTCTGCCTTGTAAATCTAAGACCCAGAACAGTGCCTGGTATGTGGTAGATACTCAGTAAAAACTTGTATAGTGACTGACCCCCAGAAAATTATATATGAGAATGAGAGAAAGCAAAGTTTAAAAAAACACCAAAAAACTCTTTTTTGTAATTTTTTTTTTTGTCCTCCAGAAACCCCCAGTATATAGCTGTATATTCCAGTTGTAAGTCCTTCTAGTTCTTCTATGTGATCCGCCGCCACAGGATCGCTACTGACAGACAAGTGACCTGGTTCCATGCCCGGGAATTGAACTCAGCCTGCTGAAGCGGAGTGTGCTGGACTTTAACCACTAGGCTATCAGGGCTGGTTCAAAAAACTCTTAATGAAAAAGTCTGCAATGTAAGAATATTCAAATACTCACTGAATCACCATCATCTTTTCTAGAATCCCTTTTCAATGGCTCATTCATATCTTCTTGACTACGGAAGCTGAAATTCTGAATTGCTTCAGTGACACCTCTAAGAGAGCTATATATATCTTCAGAGTTCATATTTTCTGTGTCATAATCAAATGCACTATGAAAAAGACAACAACTAATTTTTATTTATGTCTAGTTTTAAAATACGAACACATTTGAGGAGATTATGTAGGATATTTATAAAGACAGGTATAGAATGTATATTCCCCAAAGCATAATTAGCAAAACAAAACCTGGCAGCTATAAACGGTTAAAGTACATGTCCTCTTGTCCATCCATCAGGGGTAGCTTACAATGACTCTAGAATGCCAGGCCCTTAACAAGTGGTTTGTCTTTTCATCTTCAAAAAATATTCTGATTAACCAAGGGTCAGCAAACTAGGACCCCTGAAATCTAAGAATGTTTTTTATATTTTTAAATAGTTAAAAAAAATAAAAATAACAATTCATGACACATGAAAATTATATAAAATTCAAATTTCAGTGCCCATAAATAAAACTGTATTGGAACACAGCAACGCTTATTTATTTAGGTATCGTCTATGGCTATTTTCACGCTACGACAACAGAGTTGAGCAGAGGTGACAAAGACTGCATGGCCTGCAAAGCCTAAAATATTTACCATATGGCCCTTTACAGAGTTTGCTAACCCCTATGATTAACTCACAATAATGGTGCTGCTTGAAGAAGAAATAAATGTATTTTATACAACTTTGTAAGAAGACAAACAATTTTTAACACAATTTTTAACACTGAACATAAATGTTATTGACATGAATTCTATAATCAAATTCTAAAATTCAACTAAGGCTGGAATTCAGCCATCAAAATTGTCATATATTTATAACATGCAAGAAATAGGCTAGATTTTTCTTCCTTAGATGCTGATGTAGTATCCCATAATTGTAATGAATATGATGAAGCATGCTTTGGTATATGGCTAATAACAAAAATCAAGCTATTGACTACAAATACGGACTACTGTGCAAAATATTTTTTAAAAGGCCAGGAAAAGGGAAAATATATTAGTCTATTAACGAGTCAAGAACTTCATCCGAAATACAGCCCATGCTTGAACTGCACAAGTGTGTGAAAATTATATGTCTTATATTTGCATTAAGGACCAATCTCACAGTCACATTTTTTCCTAAGAAGTAAACATAATGCCATTTCATATTTAAGCCTTCCCTATTTGTTCTTCTCTATTTTTATGTTTTTGTCTATAAGCTTAATTTTTTTCCTATTTTTAGAGGTGGCTGGCCAATATTAGATCAAAATATCCATCATTATAACTTGACCTCAACATTTATACTGAGTAGTATAACTGAAAGATACAATTTGCAATTTACTGGATTTATACAGCATATCTGGGAAACATAACTATGCTATTCAATGCAATAAGCAGTAATTTATAAAAGTTGTATAAGTTTTCTTTTCACTTATTAAAAAATTTCCATATCCTATACATTATTATTTAAAGGGTTAGTTTTGGAATAAACTTAGTTTTTTCAATCTGCTGTTTCTATGTGTTTAAGACCTCTCAAGTCAAGGGGAAATCAACTGGAATTATATTAATGTCTGTTTTTCTAAGAATGGGAATCTGCAAATATAAACTATGAAGGACAATCACTCTTTTATTACCTTGGAGATAAAGTATTCTGTGATGTATTGGTAGGAGAAGTAAGAGGACTGGACCAGTTGGCTGGTGAACGTGGTGTTGGTCTTGTCAAAGGACTCCCCATGGAACCCTGATGGAGAGAGTCAAATAAATATTAACATATGACAGGTAAGTTCAACTAAAAGGCTCTTAAGGAAGTATACAATCAAGAAGTTGAACAACATGAAAGAGTCATATTTACAGGTCAATATTTTAAATATTCATGTACTTATCTCTGGTTTCAATGGGGAAAGACTTTCTCCCCATTCAGAAATTGAACTCTTTTAGTTTTTTTTTCTTTCTTTTTGTCTTTTTTTTGGTGAGGAAGATTGGCCCTGAGCTAAGATCTGTGCCCATCTTCCTCTATTTTATGTGGGACGCCTGCCACAGCATGGCTTGATGAGCTGTGCGTAGGTCCGCACCGGGATCCAAACCTATGATTGCTGGGCCGCCAAAGTGGAGCGTGCAAACTTAACCACTACACCACTGGGCTGGCCCAGAAATCTAACTCTTTAGTCTTTTTTTGTTCTCCTCACCGACTCCTGCTCTCAAATATTATCAACATCTTTTTCTTCAAAGATTCAACAAGAGCCCAAACTAACAATTTTAAATTAGCTTCTCATTCTGAGACAATTTCCTTCCTTCAACCATTACTAATGTTCAAATTTTATTCCTCCTTGAGTTTGCTTTACAGATGATTTTCACAAAGACACCAAAGGAGCAAAATCTGGTCATATTATTAATTTTCCTATCTATTAAGATATAATGAAATAATCCTTTATCCTTTTAAAAAGATAATTGACTTTGGTCCAAGGAAATTGTTCTCAGATTGTTTTTAACTCTCAGATTTTTACCTTAAGCCTGCCATAACTGCATCTACTTTTTCCTTTATCCATTATCAAACGTCTCTCTCTCTGTCTTTTTAAAACTTAAGTTCAATTCTTTAGGCATGTTATGTAAATGATTCTATATCATTTATATGATTCTATATCATTTATATATATATACACACATATATATATGTATGTGTGTGTGTGTGTGTGTATATATATATATATGTAAAACACTGTAATGTTTCATTTACTCAGACCTTACTTCCCCAAAACAAAGTCCTGTATATTCAAGCACCTATGGACCTTCAAGCCTGTATTTATTAAATGTGAACACATCTTTTTAAGCACTGCTCTCTTTGGACCTTATTTGTTAACACTGGGATAAGTCATCCTTTCTATTCCTCAAATAAGGATTGGTTCATCTAAAGAGCATATCCTAATTCTAATGGCTTACAAAGCTGAGGCCTCATCTAAATTCTGCTCACTTTTCATTTTCCTTGTTCATACTCTGGCCACCATTCACCATCACCCTAATATACACCAAATTATAATATAAAACATGATAGGCCTACAGACTCTATTTTTACCAGGACAATATTTAATTCTGCTCAGGAAATACTGTCCAATGCAAATGTAAAAATTATATACTAAGGTTAAAAGTTTACTTCATGTAAAAGAAAGCAATTATTGTTAAACCAACCATCACATTATACAATAGCCACAAAAATGACTGAAAAATACCTGGGTTCCATTCCCAGTGTTTCGAAGGTGATTATGAAGAAGCTTGGTAGCACCATCCTGAAAAGTTTTTGGTAAAGCTCCTAATAACATTGTAAACTCTGGGGTATTGAGTTCAAATAAGGAAATCAGCACTGACTGCGCTGCCTAGAAAACAAAGACATACAAGAAGTAGATGAATATATTTTGGTTACTCAAAGGAGACCATTTTCTTCACTTAACATTTCTGTTCAATAGCACAGGGCCATCTTTCCCAGAGAAAAAGAAGATATTCTCATATGCTTTCTAATTTCTTTTTTGGAAGAATAAAAAACAAAAATACTTGACCTACCATTATTTTTTGAGGGTAAAAAGGAAATATGAAAAGTATAACGAATACGACTTAATGATCAATGGCAAAAGTTAACCAGACAGTTTCCAGGGTTACTCTATCCATGTATGCTACTAGTTCAGTTTTCCTAATAAATGATTACAAGAAAGAAGGATAGAAATAAGGAAGTATATCCTTAAGCTATACAAAGCCCATCCAGAGCAACTTAGTACTCTAATTTTCATCTTCTCAATGTGTGATTCTTAAATTAATTAGCCGAATCTAGTCTTCTCTCAAGCAGCTCATCTAACAAATCTACAATTTAAGCTAAAACTAGTCTAATGTTTTTGTGGAAATGAGAACAAAACAAAGCTTAATCAGATCAGTTAAGAAAATTTATAAATTTCCTCTCTTCTGAAGTAATCAACTGAGTTATTAAAAGCCAAACTTTGAGACGCAGATTACACAGAAACAATGAGAAAGAAACCCAAATGGTTCACCATCACGACTTGTATCCAAATGTGCGCATCTTGTTCTGGACCTTTTCTAACCTCACTCTATGAAAACCTAAGTGCTCTATGTTTATGGCATCTAAATATACAACACTAAGGGAAGGGTTGAATTATGTTACATTGGAGCAATGGCATACTACACAACACAGCCTTGAAAGGGGACACAGCTCTACACATGAAGAAATTGCGAGAAGGAAAAACATTATAAAACAACAGTTATAACATAAGCCCATTTTGCTAAAAACAACAACAAAATATATATTGTGTGGTTGTGTACTCTAACATGTTAATAGTGCTTAAATAAAGCTATTTGCATTTTGAAATAAAACTTTATGATTCTGTGTCTTTTTTGGAATCACAACACGGAGAGGACCTCAAGTTAATTTGAGTAAATGAATTAGTGATTGCTAAGGTATACTTTATTCCATCTAGAGTTTATTTTGGTATATGAGATTCAGCTTTATTTTCCTCCTAGAGACAGACAACCCAACTATTCTCAAACCATTTACCAATGAGTGTATCCTTTCCTCATGACTTGAAGTAACACCCGTATTATGAACTAATCTCCTATATAAATCTAAGTGTCTTTGGATCTTCCTTTATGTTCCATTGATCTATTTGTCTATTCCTGCATTAAATAATAGAAGTTTATTTATTTATCTTTGTGAGGAGGATCGGCCCTGAGCGGACATCTGCCAACCCTCCTCTTTGCTGAGGAAGACTGGCCCTGGGCTAACATCCATGACCATCTTCCTCCACTTTATATGGGACGCCGCCACAGCAGGGCTTGACAAGTGGTGCGTCGGTGTGTGCCTGGGATCCGAACGGGCAAACCCCAGGCCGCTGCAGCGGAGTGCGCTCACTTAACTGCTTGTGCCACTGGGCCGGCCCAATAATAGAGGTTTAAATTGCATGATTTAAATTGCAATAGCTTTAGTGTATTTTGATGAAGTCCTTCAATTCTGTTAAGTGTATATTTAATGTCACATTTGCTTTATTAGATATATTTCATTTTTATTTTAACATAATTTTCAAGTCTTCAAATAAAAGTAATATATACTTATGGATTTTTAAAAAAGCAACCGTTTTAGAAAAGGTTTTATAATTCTCAATTCCCCTGTTCAGCTCTCCAGAATTCCTCTTTGCAATGCTTGTTTTTTCTGAGAGTTAGGCATTCATTGGCTTATATAATTATTTCTTGATTTATCAGCTTGAGACATTTTCTAGTGATTTCTTACTACAATAGATGAAAACAGGTTCCTTTCAATATCAGCCCTACCCCTTTTACCCTCTTCTCCCTTACGCAATATAGTAACAGTCCATTTTTGTCACATTAGCCAATGTAATCTTTAAAAACATAAATCAGATCATATCTTTCCCTTACTTAAAATATGCCAAAGGTTTCTTCAGTCACATCAGTATTCTAGTTCTTGGAATATCCCCAATTCTTAATTTTGGTGAAATTCAATTTATCTATTTTTTCCTTTTGTTGTTTCTGTTTTTGGTAGTATATCTTGCCAAATCCAAGGTCATGAAGCTCTATCCCTGTTTTTTAAGAGTTTTATAGGTTTAGCTTTTACATTTAATTCTTTGATCCATTTTGAGTTAATTTTTGTATATGGTATGAGGTAAGGGTTCAACTGAATTCTTTTGCATGTGGCTATTTAGTTGTCCCCGCACAATTTGTTGAAAAGGCTATTATTTCTTTATTGAATGGTCTTGGCACCTTTGTCAAAAATCAGTTGGCCATACCAATAGGCACATGAAAAGATGTTCAACGTGACTAATCATCGGGGAAATGCAAATCAAAACAACACTAAGATATCACCTCACGCCCGTTAGAATGGCTATAATCACCAAGACAAAAAACAACAAATGTTGGAGAGGATGTGGAGAAACAGGAACACTCATACACAGCTGTTGTGAATGCAAACTGGTGCAGCCTCTATGGAAAACGGTATGGAGATTCCTGAAAGAATTACAAATAGAAATACCCTATGATCCAGCTATCCCACTACTGGGAATCTATCCAAGGAACCTGAAATCAACAATCCAAAGAGGCTTATGCACCCCTATGTTCATTGCAGCATTATTCACTATAGCCAAGAAGTGGAAGCAACCTAAATGTCCCTTGACTGATGATTGGATCAAGAAGATGTGGTGTATATATATATATACAATGGAATAATACTCAGCCATAAATAAAAGACAAAACCGTCCCATTTGCAACAACATGGGTGGGCCTGGAGGGTATTATGTTAAGCGAAATAAGCCAGAAAGAGAAAGACAAACACTGTATGATCTCACTCATATGTGGAATATAAACCAACACATGGACAGAGAAAACTGTATTGTGGTTACCAGGGGCAATGGGGTTGGGCGGGTGGGCACAAGGGGTGAAGGGAGACATATATATGGTGATGGACAAACAAAAATGTACAACCCAAAATTTCACAATGTTATAAACTACTAAAACATCAATAAAAAAAAAAAATCAGGTGGCCATAGACACACAGGTTTATTTCTGGACTCTCAATTCTATTCCATTGGTCTTTATGTCTATCCTTATGCCAGTACCAGACTGTCTTGATTACTGTAGCCTTGTACTTCGTTTTTGAAATCAGGAAGTGTCAAGTCCTCCTATTTTGTTCTTTTTCAAAATTCTTTTGGCTATTATGGGTCCATTGCAATTCCATATGAATCTTGGCATCAGCTTGTCAGTTTCTACAAAGCCAGCTGGTATTTTGACAGGGATTACACTGAATGCATAGATCACTTTGGGGAGTACTACCATCTTAACAATATTAAGTCTTCTGATCCATGAACATGGGATGTTTTTTCACTTATTTAAATCTTTTTAAATTTCTTTCAAAATTGTTTTGTAGTTTCTATTACAAATTTTACACTTCTTTTGTTAAATTTATTCCTAAGTATTTTAATCTTTTTGATGCTACTATAAATGGAATTGTTTTCCTATTTTCATTTTTGGATTGTTCATTGCAAGTGTTTAGAAATACAACTGATTTTTGTATACTGACTTCGTATTCTGTAACTTTGCTGAATTTGATTATTACTTCTAACAGATTTTTAGTGATTCCTTAGGATTTTCTATATGTTAAGATCATCTCATTTGCGAATAGAAACAGTTTTACTTATTCCTTTCCAATTTGGATGCCTTTTATTTCTTTTTTTTTTTTTTTGCCTAACTGTTCTGGTTAGAATCTTGAGCACAATGTTGAATAGAAATGGTGAGAGCAGACATCTTTGTCTTGTTCCTGATTTTAGGGAGAAATCATCCATTCAGTCTTTCACCATCAAGTATGATGTTAGCTGTGGATATTTGTAGGTACCCTCTATTGGGTTGAGGAAGTTCCCTTCCATTGCTACTTTGTTTAGGTTTTGTTTTGTTTTGTTTTTGTTTTTTTTTTTTTTGGTGAGGAAGATTGGCCCTGAGCCAATCTCTGCCCATCTTCCTCTATTTCATATGTGGCTGCCACATATGAAATGCTGCCACAGCATGGCTTGATGTGTGGTGCATAGGTCTGCACCTGGGATCCGAACCCAAGAACTCCAGGCCACTGAAGCAGAACGTGCAAACTTAACCACTATGCCACTGGGCTGGCCCCCTCAACCCTTTTTGTAATCATTAAAGGATGTTAGATTTTGCCAGATGCCTGTTCTATTGAGATGATTATGTGGCTTTTATGTTTTTACTATTTATACGGTGTATTACATTAATAGATTTTTGATATTAATTCAACCTTGCACTCCTGGGATAAATCCCACTTGGTCATGGTGTATAATTCTCTTTTATATGTTGTAGGATTTGGTTTGCCAGTATTTTGTTGAGGATTAAAAATGTCCATAGTCAGGGGCCGACCAGTGGTGTAATGGTTAAGATTGGCGCACTCCACTTTGGCGGCCCAGGTTCACGGGTTTGGATCCCAGGCATGGACCTACATCACTTGTCAGGCCATGCTGTGTGGCAACCCACATACAAATTAGAGGAAGATTGGCACAGTACAGTGTTAGCTCAGGGCTGGTCTTCTCACCAAAAAAAAAAAAAAAAAAAGTCCATATTCATAAGAGATACTGGTCTATAGTTTTTTTTTTTTTGGTGGTGTCTTTGGTTTTGGTATCAAGGTAGAACTGCTCTCATGGAATGAGTTGGGAAGTGTTCCTTCCTTTTGCGTTTTTTGGAAGGGTTTGTAAAGAACTGGTTATTAATGTTTGGTAGAATTCACCAGGGAAGCCATCTGAGCCTAGGCTTCTCTTTGTGGGTAGATTTTTGATTATTAACTCAATCTCTTTTCTTGCTCTAGTCACACATCTATTTCTTCTTGAGTCAGTTTTGGTAGTTTGTCTCTTTCTAGGAATTTGTCCATTTCCTCTAAGTTAACTAATTTATTGGTATACAATTATTCGTAGTATTCTTTTATAATCTTTTTTATTTCTGGAAGGTTGGCAGTAATATTCCCTCTTTCATTTCTAATTCTACTAATTTGAGTCTTTCCTTTTTTTTTCCTTGGTGAATCTAACTACAAGTTTGTCAATTTTGTTGATCTTTTTAAAGAACCAGCTTTTGGTTTCACTGATTTTTCTCTATTGTTTTTCTATTCTCTATTTCATTAATCTTTGCTTTAATCTTAACTATGTCTTTCTGCTTACTTTAGGTTTAGTTTGCTCTTCTTTTTCCAGTGGCATAAGGTGGTAAGTTAGGTTATTGGTTTGAGATCTTTCTTCCTTGTTTATTATGGGCATTAACAGATATAAATTTCCCCCTAAGCACTACTCTAGCTGCATCCCATAAGTTTTGGCATATCATGTCTTCATTTTCATTCATCTCAGTGTATTTTCTAATTTCCCTTTTGATTTCTTCTTGGATCCACTGGTGATTTAGGAGTATACTGCTTCATTTCCACATATTTCTGAATTCTCCAAATTTTTTTCTGTTATTAATTCCTTTTTTTAATTTTTTTTAATTTTAATTTTTTTTTTTTTATTTTTTTCCCCCTGAAGCCCCAATAGATAGCCGCATGTCACAGTTGCACATCCCTCCAGCTGCTGTACGTGGGACGCTGCCCCAGCATGGCCGGACAAGCAGTGCGCCCGTGCGCACCCGGGATCCGAACCCGGGCCGCCAGCAGCAGAGCGCGCGCACCCAACCGCCAAGCCACGGGACCGGCCCTCCTTTTTTTTTTTTTTAATAATTTTATTTATTTATTTTTTTCCCCCAACTATCTTTTGCCCAGTAGATAGTTGTATGTCATAGCTGCACATCCTTCTAGTTGCTGTATGTGGGACGCGGCCTCAGCATGGCCGGAGAAGCGGTGTGTCGGTGCGCACCCGGGATCCGAAGCCGGGCCGCCAGGAGCAGAGCGCACGCACTTAACCGCTAAGCCACGGGGCCGGCCCTGTTATTGATTTCTAATTTCGTTCCATTGTGGTCAGAGAACATAACTTGTATTACTTTTATCCTTTTAAAAAAACTATTGAGGTTTGTTTCATGGCCTGGCTATGGTCTATCCTGGAGAATGTTCCATGTGCACTTGAGAAGAATGTATATTCTGCTGTTGTTGGGTCAAGTGTTTATCAGTAGAAATAAAGGTCACAAAATTTATATTCTACGCACTCCTTTGCAGCAAATATTGAAGAAAATGATTCACCAAGGAAGAGAGTAAACAGAGCTAGACATAGGATGCAAAAAATGAATGATTGGGATGAAGAGAAGTCTCAGGAAGATGGTGAAGAGAACAGAGGGTCTAAGAAGGAGCTCCCCAGAAAATAAATAATGTGTTTTTGAACATATGTAAAATATTAGCCATAGGTATGTGGCAGAGATGTTGAAAATATTAATAGATACTTATAAAAACATTAAAAAAACACATGCAAATGAAAAACAAGGCAAATTATTAACACTAAGAAATACAAAGCTTTTATAAGAAAGGAGGCAGTAGTAAACCACTTGGTATAGAAGTGAATGCTTTCATAGTGAAAATGTAAATCTTTTCTATTGATTACCAACCATTGATTCCTAAGTATTCTGAAGGTTATGGGGAAAGGTATGGGAAAGGATATGGGATTGGTATGGGAAAGCTAAGTCCTCATTTACCAAAGTAGATAGACAGATAGACATAATGACTAAATTTATCAGTAGATCAATAGATAATGCCTAAAATTAATAAATCAAGAAATAGTGTAAGCTCTTATTTGAAATACATAGGTGAATGCAAGGGGAAAGATTTGGAACATTTTGAATGATTATGAGATTAGAGGTTGGGAGGATTATGGCAAGGACAGCTATTTTTGATTCTAACTTTGAAAATTATACTCATATTAATTGGATAAAATTTAAAATAATTTAAAAGAGAAGATTTAAAAAAAAAAGGTCTTCATACCACCAGCTCAATAACTCAATGGTAACTGGTAATGTCCTGAAAATATTAGCTTCCTTCACTGGCAATCCAAAACGACTGCTTGCTTTTCTAATTTATCTTCTAAACCTTATATTAAAACATACCTTCCGAACATCAGAACTTTTGGGTTCTGTCGTCCAAGTGATGACCCGAGACACTGCCAGGCGAGTTTCACTGGAATTTATAAAATCTCCTGGATCCATCTGTTTGGCCAGAGTTTCTATGTATTTAAGGATAGCAACCTTCACCTGTAGAGGTAAGCACAATGAAAGAGGACAATCAGATGCTCATTGAGAGACACTGAGAACACTTCAGAAACAATTAGGTGATTTTTTTTTTGACAAATAGAAAATGAAAAAACAGCAACAAAGAAATTACACAACCACACACCTACCTGAGGTACAACTATATGATAATGTGCATTTTTGTTTTTCACACAAAGCAGAACTTTTAAGTCCTAGGCATTTCATTCTCTATTTGAACAACTGCTGAAGACTCTCTTGACAAGATTATACACTTCTCCTTAAGTAGGCCTTCAGAGCTTACAGCTGACTCTTGTCTAGACTCCCTGGGAACCAGTCTTTATCAATTGAGTGTAATTTGGCTTTTGGGGAAATGAACCAAAATATTTTGGAAATAAGGTATGGTAAATCAAGTGGGTAATTAAGGTGGGCAATATAAGTCTCTTGTCAAATATACTCTAAGATTCACACAACAAGATCAGGTTCCTTTATAGGTACATCAACTGCTAGAATTATCTTCCAAAAGAAGTGTCACAAAAAAGTTGACACAAGCATCACCGGAGAAAAGACAACTTGATTTGTATAAGAGTTATCATATGTGGGTTTTTTGGATGTGTGGGTGCATGGTGGGTAGGTGTGTGGTGGGATGCAGGTTTCAAAGTCAGCAAGAGGTGGGGCAAAGCACATCATCTTCTGTAGACTCAGCCTTTTTTATCCTTACAGGAAGCCACTACTAAATTATCTCCCTTCTCTCAGGTATGTTGGGGCAGAAAAAAAGGTTGAGATCCACTGTTTTTAAAATCACATCTTCTAACCTTGTAAGATTTCTAAATAATGGTTCTCTAAGACTTTACCAGTGCACTTTAGAAGCGGCACTTGCCATAGTTCACAGTTCACACTCTTTGGATATAGCAGATGCTAAACACCTATTAAATGCTGATTTGCTGCCTTAGAAAAATGAAGGTTTAAATGTATGATCAAAAAGCAATTTTGAAAAAATATCGCCAAAGATTAAGGTAGTCAGTTTTTCTATGCTCTTTTTCCCCTTATTATTGATCTTAATGTCATTTGTCTCATTCAATCCAAATAAGGTCTCTGGGAAGTACCATGCCAAGTTAATATACAGGAAGTAAAATATTAAAATAAGGTTCTGACTTTTGTACATTTTCTCCCTTCTGTTTCCAGTAAAAAAAAAAAAAAAAAAAGAAGGGATCAAATTACATTCTTCATTTCATAATGAATGAATTTTAAGAAGGAATTATAACTTTAAGAAATGTATCGGGCCGGCCCCGTGGCTTAGCGGTTAAGTGCTCGTGCTCCGCTGCTGGCGGCCCAGGTTCGGATCCCGGGGGCGCACTGCTTCTCTGGCCATGCTGAGGCCACGTCCCACGTACAGCAACTAGAAGGATGTGCAGCTATGACATACAACTATCTACTGGGGCTTTGGGGGAAAATAAATAAATAAATAAATAAGTAAAATGATAAAAAAAAAAAGTACACTCACATTGTTGTGCAACCATCACCACCACCCATCTCCACTACTTAAAAAAAAAAAAAAAAAAAAAGAAAAGAAAAGAAATGTATTAAAAAAACAAGAGTTAACCTATCAGCTATCCCTGGGAAAAGGTACAGCAGAGAGGGAAAGAGACTTATTGTTAATTTTGCAATAGCAGGCCCAACTAAATTAAGCACCACATAATATTCTGGATTCTTAAAGCCCTGTCACCTTCTATCAGTGTGAATAGCTGAAAGATGATTATAGTAAATCAAAGAATAAACATCAATATATTTTGTTTTCAATTTGACACCATTAACAATTAAATATATTTATTTGCACTACATGAGATTCAATTAGTGCAGTGTCTTGGCAATTTACAGAAGCATGCAAAGTTTTAAAAGGGTTTCACAGAATAGATGTGTTTACTATACCAACAGGCAAAATAACCACAATACACATATAATCATTTGAAAGTTTACATTTTAGTAGGATATTTCACAAAGTTATATACATAGTCTGTAATTTTAACAACAGAAACATGCATTCTTCTTCAGAGAAGGAAAAATAATCTAGTTGCTAAGGTATGTATAATTCTACAACATGTTTGTGAAACCCAGAAAAAGAGGTCAACAACTACATTTATTTTTAAAAATATTACTTACTCAAATAAAATCACTCTGTATTGCCATTTCCCCCTATTCTATTGCTTCCTTTCTGACATATAATCACATGACACTCTGTGAGAGATATAAAATTTTATATAAACATTCATCTTTTACCTGATCCATCATTTTTTCAATAAAAAATTTTTATAGATCTCATACTCAAGTTATCTGTGTTTTTCTATAACCTGTTAAGTTTTTTATTCTTAATCCTGTCACTCATCTGCAAGTTACTTTTATTTTTGGCATAAGGTATGGATGGCTCCAATATAACTTCTCCTTGCTATCCTAAAACATCAATTTAAGAGCTGAAGAGTGATTTTGCCCTACAGTTTTGTGTATGTGTGTGTGCATATATAATATAGAATATATAATATATAATGTAAAAGCCACACACACACACACACACACACACACACACACACACGGCTTTCAGAGAAACAGTCTGTAGTTCCAGTCTCCTGTATAATGTTTTCCAATAGAAAAGGTACTTTAATTTGTCTGTTTCCCATTTCCCTCTTCCCTTTGTCTTTTTCTTCAGACCTCAGCAACTTTATTCTCTCCCTCAACTCACTTATCACCCTTATTTCTTAAGCTAATGGTTTAGACCTCCATTTCCACTGGCCCATGAAACATCTCTACATACATTTTCAACAGCACTTGAATACCTACCACTGGTACCTAAATCATTACCCTTATTACAGTTTACAGTTTATCATGTATTACAGATAATTATGATAAAAAAATTTTAAGTTTTATATTCCTAGGAATGCTTATCACAACCGCTGGAACAAAGAATGAGTTCAAAAATATTTATCAGTAACATCACGTAAATTATTCTCCTTCTGCAGGTCACTTTTCAAAATCAAAACAGATGGAACCCCTTTCACAAGGCAGCTCTGAGAAAATAACATTATGTTGAGTGTAAGTCAACCCTGGTAAGAAACATAACTGTGATTTTAAGGCAAAATCATATTCAGAAACTTAAAGGAAAATCAGTCCTGGGCAGTAATGCTTGTGGAAATATATTTCGTGCAGAATAGAGCAGACAAATATAAGGCTTGTAAATGCACATATGCTTGTTATTTCCCTGACTTTAATCTCATTTAATAAAACTCACTAAAAAACATCTTTAGTAAAGAATTCAAAGGTTCTTCTTTTATATGAAATTATTTTTTCTTCTATATTAAATTTAATAATGATTTTTAATCACAAACTGGAATCTACTTAGTTTTCACATAAATTAACTGGAAAATGTGTGCTAATAACAATTGAGAAGGTAATCCTCATTCTAAATTTTACGCACCCATCAGAAATATCACATTGCAAAAAGAAAAAAAAAGTTACTATTTTAGTTAAGGATAACTAGAAAACAGCACTGAGATTAAAAAATGTTGTTTACTAAAATAAATATAGGTAAAAAACTGACATTTTGCCCAAAATACCTATTCAAACTCCTAAACTTAAAAAAAATAAAAAAGTATTGGGAAATCACAAACATAGAATTAGAGAAGACTTTATAAAGCGAGTTTGCATTACCAGCTTAGGGTTAGATGGCCATATTTGTGTTGCCTTCTAAATGTGTATCCCCAGTAAGCTTCTTCAAAGGATAGCCTGGCATTCAAATAACATTTGAAATCAAATATGTGCATGCTTAAAAGGCTTCCAAAGGTTAGTAGTTGAATATAGATGCATACAAACATTATCTGAAACACTGCAGAGTTTGCAAAGAGAGTTAAGAAAAGAAATAATGCAGATTAAAACAAAAACAAAAAAACCTTGGAGCTCCAAAAAGAGTGAAGCTGGTCCCGAAGTGCTGGCTTGACTGTCTGAAAGTTTACAAAAACAAAATCCACTGATTGAACAGCTTCTCATGTGACAGAAATACAAATACCAGCATAACTTTATTAATAAAAGACTTAAATTCCTTACAATGTCTTCAAAAGACTTCAAATTTTTACCTTCAAGCTTGGTGTTTGGGTCTGATCAACTGTAAATCTCATTAGAATATTAAACTGAAGATCATTTGGAAAAGATTCTCTGAAATAAGGAGAGATCAAAGCAAAACAAAACAAAAATTAAGTCAGCAAGTAAGCATTTAGCAAACTTAACAACAGAAAATTATGCTTAATACCAAAACATGTCATTCAAAAAGCATGCATGAAGTAGTATCTATATGTGGTATAGTCTATGTGGTAGAGTATACAATAAAAGTTATTCCCAGAAGAATCTGAACATTTGAATTTATACCCTGAAGGGGGTTAAAAAGCAACACTACAGTAAATAATGGTTTATCCTGCCTCAACTATAGATTTAATCAGAAAAATGTATTCAGTAGAAAGTTCAACATTATCAGAGATGTTTCCCCACACCTAATATCTGAATTCTAGACTCACCTCAACTTAGTAAATGGATATTTGAAATAAGTCACTTCAACAATCTACACAAGAAAGTAGAAATATATCATTGGTTCAAAATCTTCTGAACAAAGATTCGGAATATTTAAATGCATGATAAAACATTCTTTTTAAACTTAGGAAATATTTTCTTTTTACATTAGATTGACTAGTCTTCAAATCAACTTTGCAGACATATCTTAATTAAGATAAAATACCACCTTAAAATTACTCACCCAGTGTTAATGGAATTTTTATAAAAGAAATGCAGTGTTTGAGCTAAGGAAGGACCAATGCTGCAATAAATATACCATGTGAATGGCAGCATTAATAATTTTCAAATGGAGCCCATGCAGTCTAAATGGTTTGAAAGGACTCAGAAATATGAACTTTTAACACAGAAACTAAATACTCTTGATTACTATCGGGCAAACTAGAAATATATGAAGAAAATATTACCTTGTAACATCAAGGGCTTTCTGAACTTTTGCCTGAACAGATCCAAGCAAATCAGCACCCATTTTTTTTAGTAGTTGTGTCAGCAGTACAAACAACCAATCTTGAAGATCGTCTTTGTGGACTTGGATGAAGTCCACTAGAGTCTCCAAAAACATGCTGAATACCTACAGTTGATAAGGGGGGGAGGGGTGGGGAGAAAAAGGAGGAAATATTGACCTCTGTGATCAATTCAAAACTGAAATAGAAAGGAATACAGGAATCAGAGGCACAGCGATTGGGCAGCCAAGCGGAAAAACAACCTCTCTTGCTTTTCACTGGACTCTGTGATACAACAGTACATTTGAATGTTATCCAACTTCTGCCGAAGTTCGACAATTAGCTATTTCATGCAGCATCACTTGGTAAAGAAACTTTGGCCATAATGGCTGGCACACCTAATGTCATCAAACATGCCACAGCTTAAACTGGTTAAACTGAAAACCATTTTATTTGAAATTTAGGGCAAGGAACTACCCATAGTCTCACCAGCCCTCAGCTCTTTAAAAGAATGTAACTGAGTTAATCAGAGAATGACTATGCTGACAGCTACCTCAAGTATAAGATCATTTTGACATAATGGGCTAGAGAATCCTTAGATTTCTCAGAATATCAGTTGTCACAAATTTTTTTGGTATGAGATATATTAATTACTAAAACTGCCCCCAAAGTAATTTTAAATGATCTGGATAACTATAACCGTACTTAAAATAAATTCAGGACACAAATCTACATCTCAATTTTAATGATTTCTAAAAAGTCCTAGATGGCATGCTATTAGTCTCCATTTCCATTGATGGGTTTGTTTTATATTTGGTTCCAATACACATTAAGGTTATATCTCTTTTCAAGAAATTCAACACCACAGTAGAAAATTTCCTTCTAGGTAAAGAGAAAAAAACTCTTAAGACAACGTCAGACATGTTGTATTATGAGACAATTTATAATCACAATACGTTATAAAAATTATGGTTTTACAAAAGTTAATAATCTCAAAGTAACTATGCTAATTTGAAAATCAAGAGTTTTGCTCTCAATATATATTTTGTCTTGAATTTCCTTTATATATTTGTACATGAACTCCCATTTTTTTCTCTTTTGTTAGAAATGAAGGATTTTTTCTATCAGAATTATAAGCAAGCTTTAACACCTGAATCTGAGTTAGAAAAAATACACTCAGCTATTTACTCAAGATGCTCTATATTTGTAAAAGTAGAAACTATGACTACTTTAAATTTTCTAGTACTCTCTGATCCCCAGGGAGTTATCTGCTTCAACACTGTTCTTATTCACAATGCAGATTCATTAACTTCTGTCTCACCTCCTCAACCACATTCAAAAAACTTTGGCTTCTCACGGGGCCGGCCTGGTGGCGCAAGTGGTAGAGTGCGTGTGCTCTGCTGCGGCGGCCCGGGGTTTGCAGGTTCGGAACCCGGGCGCGCATCGACACACTGCTTGTTAAACCATGCCGTGGAGGCGTTCCGTGTAGAGTGGAGGAAGATGGGCACGGATGTTAGCTCAGGGCCAATCTTCCTCAGCCAAAAAAAAAAAAAAAAAAAAGAGAGGAAGCTTGGCATTGGATGTTAGCTCACGGCTGACCTTCCTCACACAAAACAAAACAAAACAAAACAAATTTTGGCTTCTCTGATTCAAAACTTGGCCCAATGCTTCACTTAAACTGTCTCCGGCCATAAAACAAAAAAATTTTGGCTTCTCTGATTCAAAACTTGGCCCAATCCTTCACTTAAAAACTGTCTCTGGCCCTTTCCTCAGGGCCCAGAACACTGCTGAAGAACTTCACTAGGCCTATACTCTATGACAAATGCAGGTATCTAATCTAGTACTCATTCTTACTGGTACCTGGCAAATCTGTCCAGCGGTGTGCTGGAGTGAGTTAGCAGCTGGCTAGAAAGTCGATTGTTAAATATTTAGGAATTTTGAGCTGGCTGGTAGCTTGAAATCAGTCCTGGTGGGAGTATTTATGCCTCTGAAATTATAGCAAACACTACAAACCAGGGCTTCCTGCCCCTCCCCCAAGCCTGGTTTACCAGCACACCACTCTCTGGTTCACTTTCACTCTTGTTTCACTGCTTGCTTACTTTCCCCAAAATTCCAATTTTAAGCTTCACTACAGTCATGCACTGCTTCGCCGGGGATATATTCTGAGAAATGTGTCATTATGTGATTTCATCATTGTGTGAACATCAGAATGTACTTACACAAACCTAGATGGTATAGCTTACTACACATCTAGGCTATATGGTACTAATCTTATGTCTCACTGTTGTATATGTGGTCTGTTGCTGAGCAAAATGTTGTCATGGGGCACATCACTGTATACCAAAATCCGTTCTGAAAATCATAGACATCAGAATGCCTAAGTCAACTCTCCCATTTTATCTGGTTCTCAGGAAGCTGAGAACCAGAAAATGAAGTGACTTGCTCACGGTTTCCATAGCTAATTAATGGCTGGGCCAGGACTTAAAGTTTTTAAGTCACTTGGTTTTCAGTTATGTTCCATCCACTCTATTACTACATAACTTAGCTCATCTACTTTACTGTCATTCAACATAAAATTCTCCATTGACTTTTCCCCCACTTGATTTCCTCTATAGCTATCCTTCTAACAATTGTTTCTCTAAGGACTAATGGTGAAAAGTAACGGTTTTTCATTAGCTTAGTATGCTTGGCCATTCTGTAGCTTAATACTGCTTTCTTCTTCTTATTTTGCCTCTTGCTTTCATTCTAGTTGCCCGGCATTTTCCTTTTGCATTCTAAACGTGGGGTGATTTAGAGCCAGTCTTCACCCTGATTTTCTTTTCATCGGAAGTGTGACCTCCTTGACAGGGCCTCTCTGATCCAGCCTACTAGGTGAATAGTTCTCTCTTTTGGTTTTCCCCAAATCTGTCAATCACACCATCATCATAGGCGCAAGGCCTTTCTAACCTCAAATCTGGACTTCTGTAGTAGCCTGACTTTAGTCTTTATATTTCCTGTATACCAGGGGTCAGAAAAGCATTTCTGTAACAGGCCAGATAGGAAATATTCTAGGCTTCCAGGCCATATGGTGTCTGTTGCAACTATTAAAGAAAACTTTAACTTAATGGGAAAGAATTATAATATTTGAGCTATTACAATTGAGGCAGCCTCTTATTAACCTCACTTATATCTTAGGTGTGCCAGTCATCAAATATAGAAGAATGTAATCAGATTAATTAGTAGATTAAAAAGCACATCTCCAAACAGAATGACAGTTTGCATAATTGCAAATAGCATTTTGTGGATTGCAAAGGGTCCAACACTGCATGAACTCTTTGGGAGAGAAAATAGAGAAAAAGGGTTAATTTCACAGTCATGCAGTAAAGTTAGGTTTCCAACAAATATTGAACCAACTTACTCTCTATTGAGAGTTCCAACACAGGGGACAGCATGCAAAAAGAAAAAAAGAAAAAAAAGAAAAACACACAAATTAGTCGCCATCAATGCAAAGTTCCTGTATGGAAGAAAAACACTCAGAAAATAAAAGTGACAAATGTTTTACAAAGTTTTATGATAAACTCAAAATAGTTTTTAAAACAAGAGTTAAATGAATAGTATGGGGGAAGAACATGTGATTTTCCTGTGTTCTCTCTCACCTCCTTGCCAAAGAAATTTAAAAACAAAAAGCAAACAAAAAACCCCCTTCTTTTCCAGACTCTACTATCCTTGAGGCTCAACTTCTGGAAAGAATCTAAGACTAACAGACACCTGCTCCCCTTTCTGAACAGAGCCAACATTTGCTTCCAAAGCACAATCTCTGGAAATTTTCTTTATCTTTTTTCCCTCCTCAGAAGCAATACATTCGCAAGTTAAATTACTTCTGTGAAAGCTTGGAACAGTTACTACTGTTTCGAGGTAAAAAGTAACTGTTTATACCACAACTTTTTATATTCTCCAGGTAAGATGTGTATTATGGTCTCCTGATCTTAGGACTGCAGGCAGCTCAGCTGCTCAGAACACTCTTCAAGAGACCAGACGTGACCTTCTAAGCAGGGCACTCAACTGTGTCCCATTTTAGCCACAGATTAAATTCCTACCCTAGCTGTTCAAGACTCGAAAGCATAGCTTCAAGAGGTAGGCCTACACAGACCATAAAATGCCAATTCAAAGCATGCACTCCAGTGAAGGTGGCTCTTTTCAAATAGTTCCTTCAGAGTCAAATGCCAGAATGATATGGGATAGCTTTTGGCATCTGACACTCCTTACAGTTGAGGGAAAAATGGGCCTAGAGCAGTCAAAATAAAAATCTGCACTGAATGCCTTAATTTTTCAAATTTATTTAAATTTAGTTTTTAAAAACTTATATAGTGCTTGGTGTGTTCTAAGGGCTTTACATATATTAACGCATTTAGTCATCCTCCCAGTCTTATGAGGTGGCGATTACTATGAACTCTATTTTACAGATTAGGAATCCAAGGCACACACTGCTTATCAGTGTTGGAGGTAGAATTTGAACACAAGCAGTCTAGCCCCACTATCCATACTTGTTATCCTGTGTTGTACTGCCTCTCTTATAAAAATATTAAGAGGCTTTAAATTATACATTTGCAGCTTTATGGTCTAAATTACTGTCATACATATATTGTGGTTGGATCACTTATTCCACACTGGTATCTGAAGTAAAAAAAAGTTTATTTATCAAGTTATAGACATCAAATAATTTCAGCTTGCAAACTGTATTTACCAATCACATTACTCCTGTCCCAGGAAAAAAAATCAGTATCTATTTCAACTACATTCAGAAAGAGCTCTTTTCTAGCCCTTCCTTTCTAGGATGTCTGCACTGTATACCAGAGTTTGCTTGACATTTTAGTTGGACTCAGACTCTTACTCTAAAGTATATACAAGGGAAACATTCTAGGGGCTGGAGAAGGTGATCCTAGATGAAAGGAGATGGGGCTGCTGCTCACAATCTGCTTCTCTAAGTATCCAGTTTCTGCTAGGAACAGCAGGTGGTCTCAATCATGTTGGGGAGAAGTGAGAACAACTTTCAGTTACCAGGAAAGCCAGCTACTATCTAGGAGCTGTTAATACAGAGACTGAAATGCTGACTTCAACGTAAAAGGACATGGGAAAACCTACCCAACCAAACTCATGGTATGAGGTGTCTCCCAAACACTATGGCCCATTCTGGGGACAAGGCTTCAGACAGCTTCTGCCCTGTGAGCTTTCAGGATAGTTGAGGTTACAGATAAGTGAATCCAATTCAGAGCGGAGAGCTAACCCAGGCTTGAGGAAGAAAGAGAAATGTTCTTGACAGCATATTTCAAGGCCAGGAGGAAAAGTGCATGACACATTTGGGGAAATGAACATAGTTTAGGCTGGGTTGAGAGTGAGGAGGGAATGACATACAAAAATGATAGGCTTTGTTTGGACATTTTCTTGAGGGCAATGAGTAGTCACTGAAGGGTTTTAAGCTAATAGAGAAGATTTCCCTTTTAGAAAGATTAATCAAGGATACAGCGTGGAAGAGAATTTAGGGACAGGAGGCGAGGAGGAGGTGCGACAGGCAAAAGACGATTGTGCCCTGAATTAGCAGTGAGAATGGAGAGATATTCAGAAAGCTGAATCAATTAGGATTGAGTGAAGTTTCTAGAATGATGCCCAAATTCTTTACTTGAGCAACGAGGAGATGGTGGTTTCATCTAACGAAATAAAGCAATGCAGGAGGATGAATAGTTTTGAGGTTGAAGATGACCAATAGGCATGTGACTAAGTAAGTACAGGAGAAAAATATGGGCTGGAAGCACGTATTTGGGTATCACTAGGATAAAGTGGTTACTTAAGCTTCAGAAAAGGTATAGAGTAAAAGAAGAGGGCCTAGGGCAAGACTCTAAGCAACAACAACATTAGTAAAACGAACAGAGGAATAGGTGTCTGAAAAGAAGAGTAAAAGAAATGGTGTGAGGAGACTGGATCAGGCAAAACAGAAGAGAAAACACATCTCTTCCTCCTCTCCCATAGCACATTCCTTAAAATGACAGAAAAGATATGTTGAATAAACTTATGACAAAGTTGAAAAACAAAAAGGGATGTCAATCAGCAAATTGGAATTTATGAGAAATTCCTAGAAGACCAAGTAGATGAGACCATATTAACAAAAACAGGACATATATATATATATATATATATATATATGCAGCTAAAACAGCTTCAAGGTGACAGCTCTGTCCATTTCAACAGGAGGGAAGGATAGAATGGGTTTATGTGTAGTTAAGTTTGCCGGTTTGGAGGTAGGAAATGGAGTTTCTGCTGGATGGCTTCTATTTTCTTGGTACGCTAAGAGACCGGGACATATGCTTGGGGTATGAGATGGGTGGGGAGGTGAACAGGGCTGGAGTTTTGAGGAGAGAGACTATTTGACACAGTCTCCACGGAGGACAGAAGAGAAAGATGAGAGGAAGAGGATTATCAGGTAGCACTGAGCACTTAGACAAAAATCACAGATCAGAAATGGAGAATGGCAGAAATACACAGGGCTGATTTCACCCAGCAAGGGCCAGTACATTGTTTCCCTTCAACAGTCCTAACTTTCAACCAGTGGCATGAGCTCCATGAGTAGAGGTTCTTGAACCTATGTTTCTATTTTAATGTCAATGACTAAGAGTTGATCATTTGGAACAGGGGTTGGAAAAGTATGGTCTGCAAACTAAGAATGTTTTTTTAAAAAAATCACAAGAGGGGCTGGCTTGGTGGCACAAGTGATTAAGTGTGCGTGCTCCGCTGCGGCAGCCCGGAGTTCGCCGGTTCAGATCCTGGGCGCGCACCGATGCACCGCTTGTTAAGCCATGCTGTGGCGGCGTCCCATATAAAGTAGACGAAGATGGGCATGGATGTTAGCCCAGGGCCAGTCTTCCTCAGCAAAAAAGAGGAGGATTGGCATCGGATGTTAGCTCAGGGCTGGTCTTCCTCATAAAATTAAAAAAAAAAAAAAATCACAAGAAAAAGGCTATTTAGTAACACATGAAAATTATATGAAAATTAAAATTTCAATGTTCATAAATAAAGTGTTATTGCAACCCAGCCACATTCATTTGTTTACATATTGTCTAGGGATGCCTTTGTGCTACAACAGCAGAGTTGAGTAGTTGTGACAAAGATAATGGTCCCAAATATTTACTATCTGGCCCTTTGCAGAAAAAAAATGGCTGACTCCTGATAGAGAACAAAATTGTATTTGGAAAGAAAAGAATCAAAAGCAGTTGCTTGATCCTTAAGATGGAACTGTTGGTACCTTATAAAGACACATTTAAAAAAAGGGGGGTATATCTACTATTTTAATAATATCAGGATATAAAACAAAAACTCAGATCAAACCCTGACATTTTAAACTCAGCACAGTATGGTGACATATCCAGTTTATTCTTAATGAATACCATTACTGGCAGAGGCTCTGATGGACAATAACCAAATAAAAGCCAAACAAACATAAATGAACAAAAGTCTTCCCATTACATCTGTCTTCACTGAACTAACTAAAAAACCAAAAACCAAACCAAACAAACAAAATTAGATGGGTCAATAAAAATTGTATGTTGTTATAAAACCCTATGGAGAAAAATCAAAAAGTTAGCTTCCTGACAGTTCTGGGGAGGATTATAGCTGGTTCTCCACAGCTATTAAGGGAGGCCAAACATTTGTGCTTGGTTCAGTTCTTTACCAATATCAAACTCAGCTTTCCTATTTGATCTCCAAGGGACTCTTTAAAAAAGTGTTTCTCTTTATTACTGTGTAAATCCTACCATCTAACTAAATTGCATTATTGTCCTAACAAAAAGTCAAAAACCGTGACTTCAAGAAATAATCCAGCCTTGGTCTTATACCTTCCAGTAGGGAAGAATTATATCCCTTATTGAAGATTTTAAAACTCTATTTTTTAAAGTTGTATAGATTATTAATTAAAATATCATTTAATAAAACAGGTCCACCCAGACCACAACTGTCTTGTCCTTTGTCTTATACTGCCAACAAAAAATATCAACAGTTAATACTTGTTAAGAATTTATAGAAATTTTTGCAGTAAAGCAAGTCCTACAGCTGTAATTAGTGGTGGCAATATCAGTATAAAATGGTAGTTATCCACATGTTCAGTTTGAAAGTTATAAACTTTAAAAAATTTTAGTAAACAAACTGCTTACCAAGAGTATTTTAATCTTTGTCTTTAATGAGATCTTGCATTCTTGGATAAAATAAATATACCTTCTGATAGAGGATAATCTTTGAAAATTATTGTTGTAAAGTATAAGCAATTCATAATCTTTAGCTGGATTTTAGTTTATGTATAAAGTGGGATTTTAATATCTTTAAGTAGTGTCACAAGTAATGAAAATATCAAAAAAAAAAAATGAGGAAATATGTGCAACAATAAAGTGAACACAATAAAAAAAAGTAAAGTGAAATTCATTAAGATTTTTCTTAGAATTTCCCTTCCACATCTCCCCTCTCATTTAGGTTAGAAATTTTCATGTAGACACCTGGTGTCCTAAAGGAAGATACTTTTAATAAGAAGTTTCACCATTGCCAAATACATTGCTGAAGATAGAATAAATGAATTAATTTTACAACAAACCAAAATTTCACAGTATACATGTAGATTATGCATAAGTACTTAATCAAATATATTTTAATGAATATTAAAAATTTTAATTTCTGAATGTTCTGAAAATTTTTATGGACTATTTCAATATACAAAATGCTTCTTCTATATTATCACCAAACTATGGCTAAAGCCATTAATGTTGTAATAATCACAGAAGAAAACTAAATAAAAACTTAAACACTTTTTTCAACTTACCCCAATTATTTCCTTTACAAATAGTAAAATGGTTTTAGTAATACAAATAACACTCACCCTGACTAATTATATAAGAGTTGTGATTGTTACTATATCCTTCAGTTTATAGTATTAGACAATCTCTCTTTGGAGAAGCTTAAAAGATTACCAGAGAGCAACTTCTAAATTATGGATGATAGCAAATACTTAATTTCAATTATGTTTGAAAAGATTATTACCATTTTAGGGCAATAATAAAACAAAAATGACAAAGTTCTTTGCTATTATTTTACTTCTTTTTTAGGCAATATACAAATGACACCCTGTAGGAGAGTAAACAATCTTAAATACTAAAACATACCTTGCCATGAGGATCAGCAAACATTCTTGTGAAAATTTCACATAATCTTTTCAGTTCAACTCGACTGTCAAAATAATAAAGTGGCTAATTAATATCTTGCTGTAGGAAGAAGTCATTTAAAAGTAACCTCACATATAATTGGGCTTCTTAAAAAAAAAAAAGGCTAAAAAAATAAGCCCTCAAAATCGAGAAATTTGTGGGATTACTAGTTAGGGCTAAATACAAATTTATCAAAGGTAACAATAATTCTGTGGCAATCCACACTATTAAGTTGAAAGTTATATGAAAAGAAATACAATCATATTTCATTAATGTAGCACGACAGAGGAAACTGTACAAATGACATTCCCAGAATACGAAGCTTATCCTTTTAAATGCTAAGATGTTTTCTTAAATTCTGCCACCTGAGAGCTAAAATCTTTCTAAATATGCCTACTCCCTTGTCATTTAAAATGATATAGTGAAGCTAATATTAACCTAATCTTGATGGGGTTGGGAACAATATTATGATGATTTATTGCAGTGATTCATGAAGTGTGATATGCAAACATTAAAATATATTAGGTAGCACAGAGATAAACATTTAGTTCTAATACTTCCTAAATTCAATACATAGCTAGTAAATCAAACCCTCATTTCAGGTATCAAGTCAGGAAGCAGCTCTCTATTTTCCATCATACTCAAACTTATGAATTACCTGAAACTAGGTTCTTAAAGGGGTAGACTATAGAGGTTTAAAACATTACACAGATAAAGACAATAAAGAATTTAGGGGAAAAAAACAAGCAAAAGCCATTAGGAAAGGAAACCAAGCCAAACCAAAAAAACTAAAAACCAAGACAAACTTCTGTCCTTAGAGACATTCACTCCAATTCCATTTCATATTACACTAAGATTCACATATTACATGAACATTAAGAATACATCTTCATTTTTGAGTGAGCATAAATATTCTTTCCTCTCACTGAAAAACTTATCAGGAATGAATTTTAATAAACCAGTCAGCTTTAATATTATGTGCATTTTACTATTAATTTTAATTTTAAAATTTAACAACATTTTTCATTTAACTTCTATTTGTGAATAAAAGTTTCCTTTTAAAATGTTTCTTTAGGGCCAGCCCCGTGGCTTAGCGGTTAAGTGAGCACGCTCCACTGCTGGCGACCCGGGTTCGGATCCCGGGCGCGCACCGACACACCGCTTCTCCGGCCATGCTGAGGCCACGTCCCACATACAGCAACTAGAAGGATGTGCAGCTATCACATAACAACTATCTACTGGGGCTTTGGGGCGAAAAAAATAAATAAATAAAATCTTAAAATGTTTCTTTAAATAGAGCAAGTGAATTAAAAACAATTTTTAGTAGTGATAGTACAGATAATCCTAAAGGACTGCTTTAGGAAGTGCTAAACTTGGGAAAATATTTTGATGCCACCTTCTGAATTCAGGACAAGTCTGTTCCCATACCAGTATCTCTAAAGTGTTATGGAAACAAAATCAAATCAAAAAGTGCTAACCTGATAGGACAATTATTTTTATTCTTTTTTAATTTTTATTTATTTATTCCCCCAAAGCCCCAGTAGATAGTTGTATGTCATAGCTGCACATCCTTCTAGTTGCTGTACGTGGGACGCGGCCTCAGCATGGCCAGAGAAGCAGTGCGTCGGTGCGCACCCGGGATCCGAACCCGGGCCGCCAGCAGCGGAGCGCGCGCAGTTAACCGCTAAGCCATGGGGCCCGCCCCAGGACAATTATTTTTAGACAACACACTTACCTTAGCGTTCTCTGATTTTTCAACAAGTTCTGCAGACCGAGGAGGCCTTCCTTCCTTTCTGACCAGTTGGAACTAGCACATCTATTGAGGACTTCTGCCACATCTTCTGTCTGTCTCATATATGTAGGAATACTACCATTTCGAGAACTATAGGAGCGTTCTGAACAAGCACTAGATGCATCACTGTTGGCATCATCATCTGAATGCATTCCATATGATTCATATCTTCTTCGAGCTGGTTTTTTCTGTCATACATAAAGCCTCTCATTAGCAATAGCTAAAAGAATATACTGGTATTTCACAATTTCTACTGACCACAAAAGGACTGGTTTTTGTTTTAAAATCAGTGCAAAGCATGCTGCTAATCATTGTAATAAAAAAAGTCAATATTTAGTTTTTCTTCAGAAAACATGTTTTAGAAGTTAGTAGAAGATGAAATATTCTTTAACTATGGGAAGTGGTAGAAGCAGAATAAGACTATATGGAAGTTCAGATATGTAAAGTGGAAAGAGCTCAAAAATGTGGGGTTTTTTTTTTTTTTTCTTTCACCTTTTCATGGAAAACCAAGAACTACTAGAGTATAAATGAACAGAAACTGTACTGGAAATTTGAGTTGGTAAGAAGAAAATACTACCTTTTTAAAGGATGGGAATGGATCAGAAAAAACATGTTTTCTCCTATGTAAAGTTCTATTTTTTCCTGTCTCTCTACCTTCTCTTTCTTCTCTCTATTCTCCCTTTACTTCCGCTATTACTTCTGCTGCCACTCTTTCTTCCCTTGTACCCAACACTCCTGTCTCCTAAAGAAGTAAAATACAGATGAAGAAGGATGAGAACCTGTTTTGCTTACTAGCATTTTTAAGAGAGAAGCTCCTTGAAACTCTTCCATGTTTTTCCCAATGTGTCTATATTGTTTATTTCAATAAATACGAGAAAAGATATTTAGATTCCTTCAATTTCTTTACATCTAAAGTTCATTATTTAACTGCTAATTATACCTTGCATATTAAAAGTGAAATGAGAGAGAGTAAAAAGCTAATTTGAGATTTACTTGGAAGAACTGGAAACAAATCTTTATGTACCTGATATCTGAATTTAGGCTGGTGAAAGACATTTCTATGAAATATGTTAAGCACAATAATTTAAAACAGTTACAGGTGGCTATAAATTCTCCACACTCTAAAATCTAAAAGAACTGTAACTTGAACTTAATTCAAAATAGTTTTATAGTGATGTTTCCATCACTAAATGCCTCATACTGATTTAGAAACATCAACTTAATTTAGAATGACAATAATGTGATAGATATTTCCTGTAGTGGGCTCCAGGATCAGTTTTGTTCTAGACATCAGTGTGAATGACATCATCTCATTTGTAAGCAGTAGTTAGACTTAAAGGACAAGAACTCCATAGGACATTCTCTTCAAGTAGTTTCTCCCTACTGATAATCACGTGTATAGAAAAATGGAAGTACGTCTAAGAATTTTATTACTTCTACATGAATTTTTTATAGAAGACTATCATCTGTTAAACTGATGAAGCAGAGAAAAAAAAAGTTATGGTATCATAAGATGTCAGAAAATAGCAATGTCTATACCTTAGTCCGTATGTCTCCTAAGAGCTGAGAGCAGTAAATTTTTAAAGAGAAAAATTGAAAATAATGAAGAACATTTCGCTAAACAGCACAGTGAAGTAGGCATAAACAATGCCCATAACCAGAAACATCAAGTTTTTTAATATATAGATACATAAGAACTGCTTATTAGCAGACTATCTTTAATCTTGCCAATATCCTTTAGTCCAAAGAGAAATATCTAAGCTACAAAAATATTCCCATAACCAATTTTCCCAAAGAAACTCAAGTCTTCTTCCTATTTGGATCCTTTCATTGTTTCCAAAGTTAATTTTATTTCTATAATTTTCCCCCAGGTCCAAATTAGGCTTAATAGTTGGAAAGTCTTTTCCTAAAACTTGATAGTTATAACTTGAATATTTATTCTATACAAATAACGGAAGCAGACAGAATCAAATTATTGGGATTCAGCTTTTAGCCCTGGTAGTTAAATATTCCTCATATAATTCAAACACAATACTATAAGTAATAGTTCAAGAATAACTCATTCAATTCATAAAATTTATGTGAGCAGAATTTAACTGGTAAATCATCCATTTAAAAAGAAACCAGAAAACATAATTTGGGAAATACATGGATGAGGAGTAGTAAATTTAAAACATCTGACTGATTTAATATCATCAGAACAAGATATGAACAATATATCCCATGCCCAAGAGAACAAAGTTCCTACTTAGTTATATTAATTTATCAAAAAAATAATCAAATGACTGAGGTAAAAGGAAAAATTCAGCACATACAGATTGTTAGAGCAGAACTACACATTGATTTCATTTTTTATATTATAGCTACGACAACAAATATTTTTTAAAACTTGTTTTTCAAATCTATGTGGCAAAAATTGTATTATATCAAGACTGGTTAAGATGTGATCTACAGTTTTAAAAGGCATAATATATTTTTTTATTTCAAAACAAAGATGAGTCCTTTTATAAGTCCTGGGTAAGAAACAGAGTAAATGCTTCTCAAACAGAGGATTAATATCATAATTTGAAAGAGGAAGTGTCATACTGAATTGACTTAGGAAATTGGCAAAAGCTAATTACAGTCACTGTTTCAAATGAAACGTCATAATTTTAAGTGAGAAAAACAACAGTGATATATGTACAGCACTCTTATGACAAACTATCACGGATCTGTAGATTATGTTTTTAAACCTTACTGTTTAACATGTCAAGCATAAAGGCCAGGAAGATATCATTTTTTTTAAATAATTTTATTTATTTATTTTTCCCCCAAAGCCCCAGTAGATAGCTGTATGACATAGTTGCACATCCTTCTAGTGCTGTATGTGGGACGTGGCCTCAGCATGGGCAGACAAGCGGTGCGTCGGTGCTTGCTGGGGATCCGAACCCAGGCTGCCAGCAACGGAGCACAAGCACTTAACCGCTAAGCCACTGGGCCGGCCCAAGATATCTTAACTATAATTAGTCTTGAAGTTGTACTTTCTCTCAGCTCAGAAAATCAAAAAAGTAAAGATTAAACAAAATCTTACCCCAAACTAAAACAATCCGTGAATACTAAAGGTTAAGCTAGCCTTGAAACTATATGCTTGCAGTGTACATATTTATGTACTAATCTATCTACCCTTATTCTCTGTGTACTACAGTGCATAAAACACATCACCATATCAAAGATATCAATATTTATATTCCTGACATCCCACCAATTACTACTGGTTCTGGTTTAAAATTCTGACCAATTAATAAAGATTGAGAATTAATTATACTGCTCTGCTTTTTACATGGCCCACATCTGATCTTCCTAGATTTAATCCACAAGAATTTTCCCATCTCCTTTTCCATACTGGTGAACTGGCTTACTCACACATTAGTTTCATAACTGGAACATCTATAATGATAAGGAAATGGATAAGAGTACCAAGGCATCTGCTACCGCCTCCTCCACATCGGAACCTGTGTTCAGGACTCGCATGGCACTGACAGAAGATGATAGTCGGCTCGACTGGCTGATGCCATACCCCGGACCTAATTCATCAGAAGAAGGAAAACAGCTTTGAGAGAGTCTCAAATGTTAACAGCGTCAGGTAGGAAACTTTAAGATCCTTAAGGGGAGAAAAAAAAAACCAATGGGGCAAAGCATTTTAAAAGCAATACTGTATTTATTGGGTTTTAGTTTTTGGTCAAATGAAATAGTAAAGGCAATTAAAATTACTGACAATGTGTGGAAAATAAATTTAAAGAATAGTAGCTACAATACGTTTATGATCAGAAGACAGAAGAAATCATGGCTGGCCAACTAAGGGCTTGCAAGTCTATAGCCCTGTAATTAATCCAGCTCTATCAGTCAGGCAAATCTCATCCATATGGGTGAGCCCAGAACAAAGATCAATCCTCAAACCAGTAATGATTAGGGAGCTCGATGAAGCCACACTAGGAATTTGCAAAGGAAAACTCTCCAATTATTTTCTTTCCTCCTTCAAGATAGGCTGATTTCATTCTATAACTAAGACATATTTGATATTTGTTAAGCACCTACTATGCGCCAGACATTCTGAGGTATGTAAAGACAAACCAGAGATGAATTCTCCCCCATCAACTACTTTCTACACCATCATCTACAATTAAAACACTTCATCCACCATTTTGGTTTTTTTTTTTTTAAACATACGTACAAAGATGAAGTACATAACTGAGAACATAAAACAATTCTATTTTTAGAAATAACATAACTTAGGTTATACAAAAGAAAAATGTCCATCTACCAGGAGAAAAAGGCTCAAACAAGGTTGCTAGAGGAGAAAAAGTTACTTGGGGGAAAATAAAAAAAACACAAATGATTTATTCTCCAGAAATTAAACTTAAATAAAAACAAATCGATTTTAAAACATAAATATTATTCAATGGAAACTGAAAAGGACAAAAATTTGAGATGAATGCACAGATGATAGTGAAAATGTACTCATCCTTCACCTGAGGCCCCATATACATCGGGGGCGTAGAGGGCACCAGTAGATCTGGAATGGTGTCTGGAGGCTGGAATAACAGGACCATACAAACCTCATCTATTACCACAGAAACACGGAATAGTGGCAGCACTAGTCAGGCAAGGAGAGTTAGTTAACACTGGTATCACTATTAATTGTTAGGGATCAGAATATTGCCAAATAGGGCAACTGAACATGAGCACTGCAATATTATCCTTGACACACAACAGATCTTACACCTAAGAGGACAGACATAAGCCCACAGGAGACAAAAAAGCAAGTAATCAAATGGAAGGAAATGTCAAAAGTACAAGCATGGAACAAAAAAATGAACACTGTAGTTTAAAAAAAAAACCACTATGGTAACTAGTAACCAATAATAATCCTATCGTCTATAATCCTGAACCCAGTGAGGCAGTTATAACTACTCCATTTTAGAGATGGGTAAACTAAAGCATAGAGAGAAATTAATTAATTTGATCAAAGCCACATACCAGTAAGTGATACACCTCAGTATCTGTATTCTTTCAAGGCCTTTGCTCTTAAACAGTACACATACCATCTTCACATTGTTCAAAAGATAACATACCTCATTTATGTTAACATAAACATTTTCCATAATGGTTCACAGAACATAAGTTCTGCATTCAGTAGATTATTTAAAATCAAGGCACATTTGAACATCAAAAAAATGAATGTTAATAATTTAATCAAAAAACCTGGAAATGTGTAACATATTTCCCTATATTTATGCAATATCTCTCTAAATTTAAATTCAGCATATATTTTTTTAAAGATTTATTTATTTATTTCCCCCCCAAAGCCCCAGTAGATAGTTGTATGTCATAGCTGCACATCCTTCTAATTGCTATATGTGGGACGCGGCCTCAGCACGGCCGGAGAAGCAGTGCGTCGGTGCGCGCCCGGGATCCGAACCCGGGCCGCCAGCAGCGGGGCGCACGCACTTAACCGCTAAGCCACAGGGCTGGCCCTAAATTCAGCATATTTTAAATTTTAGAGCGTAAAATCCTGATTTTCATAACACCATAAAATCAATCGTTTTCTTACATACAGAAACAAATAAGCCAGGTAAAATTCATTTTAATATTTAATTAAATATATTATTCTTGTTTTAAAAGTTACTCTTCAGATATATTAATTAGAGTAGTTAAAATACTTTTATTACATGAATCACTCTTTCCTTTGCCATATGACCTTAATCAATGAGAAAATCTTCAAAAAGATTGAGATAAAGGATTAAACAGAGAGAATGCTGCACAAAATCTTTGATCAGACCCTAAAAGGTGAATTGTATCATTAGTAAAACATACTAATATACAGTTACTTTTAATTGTACCCAACAGACATAATTTCTAAAATGGTGAGAAAGAGTTGAATCAATATGGAAATGCCTAATGGACGAAAATCTCTGAAAAACTTTACGTAAGCAGTAGTTATCTGCTGAAAAGAACACGTAAGAGGCACCACTTATGTGCTTGTAATAACATAAGCCTTTTTTTTTTTTCTGTGAGGAAGATTAGCCCTGAACTAACAACTATTGCCAATCCTCCTCTTTTTGCTGAAGAAGATTGGCCCTGGGCTAACATCCGTGCCCATCCTCCACTTTATATGTGGGACGCCTGCCACAGCATGGCCTGACAAGCAGTGCGCAGGTCCACGCCGGGGATCCGAACCTGCAAACCCCGGCCGCTGAAGCAGAGCATGTGAACTTCACCACTATGCCACCAGGCCGGCCCCGATAAGCCTTTTTTTGAATCTTGGTTCCAGAAATAAATGGAAACTAAGGGTGCATGTTCCAGAGAAGTTCAGCTTTGCTCAGCTCTGATTTATTTCTGATGCTTTAGCGCCCTCACACTGGCCCTGGCTATAACTGAATGGATGGCAAGCTATGGGATTTATCTGCTAAATGGCAACATTCAAGTCAGAGGTGAGAAAAGGATTCACCAAACAAACAAAAGGACATGAGAATGTAGGCAAATACAGCAGAAAATGGGAATGGGGAGGATGACCTGATCTCTGGGAATGCTATTCTTCCTCCCTGTGTAACAAACAGGGCCAATCTGCTACTTTTACTACAGGGTATCCATATGTAAATAAAAGGGCTATAAAAATCAATTCTTCTAAAATTATATGACTAAAAGGTTTAATAATCTTTAACCCAAATAGGATATTTCATTAGAATCAGGAAAACTGCTTTCTGTAATAATAAAATTTAGGTGATTTAAATTGTCAAATGGAGGTTTTGAGACGAATCTAGAAAATTATTGGCTAGACAACACAACCTCTAAAAAGAGACATACTAACAATGTTTATTTCTTAAGTAATTAATGGTTGGTTATAAATTTCCTCTAATCTCTGACTATTGTACAGGTTTAAAAGGTACAGAAACACATTTTGGTTTCTTCTCAATATCTCACATTTCTAATAATTCCTCAGTATTAGCATTATACAAATGCAAGTATAATACCATTAAAAAATCTAAGACCCTTGTCACTAAAGTATAATGAAACTATTTCTAGGTAAGCAATTAGAGCTTCAGGGGGAAGAGGAGGAAGACTAGCAGAGGCAGTAGTGGTGGCAGTGACAATGACCATGATAATTAAGTGCTCACTGTATACCAAGCACTGCCCTGAGGGATTTTTTCATGAGGTCTTTCATTTATAGTGTCTTCAAAACAATCATAGGAAGTACATGCTACTATTATCCTAGTTTTACAGATGAGGAAACCCAGGTACAGAAAAGTTACAGAGCTGGGGTAGGCCATCTGACCCTAGAACACGTGCTCTTAAACTACCACACACCCACTCCACTTCTTTCAGTTCTTCAAGGTGGCATGCTTATTTTATATAAATGTAGGGCTTATTTCATTTTTTAAACATATATATATATATATATAAGGATGTACCAGGTACATATGTGTATCTATATGTATGTGTGTGGTGTGTGCATGTGCATACACACATACAGAGACACTCTATAGACTAAGACTATCGTATATGAACTAAAAAAATCTCTGGCAAAGTACAGAAAGGGAAATTCTTTGGCACCTGGGACTGGAACATCAACAACAAGGGTTGGGCCGGCCCCGTGGCTTAGCGGTTAAGTGCGCGGGTTCCGCTATTGGTGGCCCGGGTTCGGGTCCTGGGCGTGCACCAGCGCACTGCTTCTCCCGCCATGCTGAGGCTGTGTCCCACATACAGCAACTAGAAGGATGTACAACTATGACATACAACTATCTAGTGGGGTTTTGGGGGGGGGGAAAGGAGGAGGATTGGCAATATATGTTAGCTCAGAGCCAGTGTTCCTCAGCAAAAAGAGGAGGAGTAGCATGGATGTTAGCTCAGGGCTGATCTTCCTCAAAATAAATAAATAAATAAATAAAATTAACAACAAGGGTTGACGATATCCCTGTCTGTGTCCCTGGCTCAATGAGATTTTCTAGGCCAGTACAGGACAGCCTAGTGATATATTTGACCCAAATGGCCCAGAGAACAAGAAATTAATCTCTAGAAATTCCACACTAACGTGTCTATCAAAGAAAATAATTCTAATAGATGACGAGTAGAACTATGTTCTCCTTAAGTGTCACAAAGTCTGAAGAGCAATTCTCTAAGTATTAAAGTAATCTACATTTTACGGAATTAAAAGAAAAAGTCTGACATTGTTATAGGTATGCGCATATAAACAAAGTACTAGTTAAAATAATGAAGGACCATGCAAAAATTCTGAAGATTTTCAATGTAAAAAATTCTGCATTTCCAATTATTCTAAAATACTAAAGGTTTAGAAAAAAATCATCTAATATTTTATAATTAAGGTAAATATACTATTATAATCAAGTTCATAATACAGTCTCTATAATCAGGGACAGAAGTTTTACAGCAGTGATATAACATAAGTTAATATATGGGAAACGATAAACTATAAAATACTATAAAAATATTAATCTCTCTCATCTTAATAAGTAGTTCATATATTATTTTGCAGCACTCTTTCTAGTAACCTAAGTTAAATATCTAAGTTGAAATGTCAATATTTCTGTTGAAAGGACAAAAGTATTTATTTTACCAAACTAAACAGTCCATATTTCACTTGAGAGTAAATATTTAAACATTATCTTTAAATTGTATAGGTTTATTTGTTTAAAAAATCTTGAATTTAATATTTTGGAGTTTAAATCTGTGTGATATTTACTTGATTATGAAAGCAATTTGTTTATACAATGTCTGACTTGCTTATTTAAGACAAGTAAATGTCAAAGGAATTTCCCAAACATATAATTTCCTTCTGACTCTTTCCTCAAAAAGACAGAAAAGAGAGCGGCAAAGACACAGTCAACGAAGAAAGCTAAATCCAGGGTATCTGAAGTTATCAGAGGGTAATAACACAAGGGGAAAGCAATGCATCTCACACCTGCCCAAATACTTACCGAGGGGCTGAAAAGAGCGAACAGGACTTGTATCCCTGCTGCTCTCCCGACTGGCTTCCCGGCTGCACCCTTGACTCACACTTGGTCGAGGAATACGACTACTTCGGGCTGGTACGCAGAAACGGCAGCACAGTAAGGGAGAAAACAGAAGGTAGAATTTGTATTTTTGACATTCTGGTTTTATTTTTTTTCTTAAAAACTGATCAATAACTTAAGTTTTTCTGAGGTTAAGAAGAAATTATTCTTGCCAAAGCATTACCAGGAGTACAGTTAAATTTCTTGGCTACAGTTCCCTAGTTTGTTTGAGATTAGAAGGGTAAAATAGTATTTTACTAAAATAAAAAGGCTGCAAATAAAAAGATTTAAAATGTAAATGAATTACACTTTCAGGATAAGATATCTAATTCAATTTATAACCTATGTTTCAATTCTCTTGAATTTTAAGTTGTCTCTCTCTAACTTATAAGTGCCTAACTGAAGTCTTCAATGCTACCAAAGCCTGAAATACAAAAGAAAGAAAAGGTCTCAAGTCTCAAAGAGAAAATCTTACCCACTGAGAGTCTAGATGGACTAGCCTCTCTGCTACAGCCCTGGCTCCGTGGTATCTTGCTTCTCTTCTGTGCTGAGGCTGAATTGACTAGGACTCTTTGAACACCAGAGGTCACGGTGGAGAGGGCTGTCGTGGTCAGAACTCTTCCTGGAGACCCAGACCGGCTGCCAGCTGAACGCCAAACACATATACAAATGTTAAGATATGAACTCCAAGAGAATTGTTGAAAGGATAAAAATTCAAGAAACACATCTGAGAAAACTGTGATAGTATGGCAAGTTCTAAGTTCAAAGGAAATGGACTGAGGAAGACTTATATATAATTGTAACCTGGAAAAAAGAAAGGTATACTATATATACTAGGACTGAATGGTAAATCACACAAAATATATTTTGAGTTTTTGTGGGTATAAAATGCTATGTTCAATAAGGACAATACTATTACGATTTTCAGAATATAAATAGTATAAAAGATTTCCAAAGATATAACTTATCTGATAATACATTTCATATGGCTAAAGCTATATATTAAAAAGGAAAAAAAATAATAATTCTATTACTGCTATTATTTTTGTCAAGAATATAATAATGAAAATGTGCTTCACGTTAAACAGTTTGCCTACGGAAACGCCTCTGAATGGGTATAACAGAGTTCTCTACCTTGCTACTATGTATATTTTAAAATTTTTACAAAATTAAATTTTAAATGTTTACAAAATTGGGCCAGCTGAAAAAGAAATTTGCTTTTTGCTATTTGCCTTCAAACAGGATCAAAAAGGGATCTTGGGCGGCCACAGTCTGAGATTTAGAAATAGAAGTACTGAGGGTAGAACAGGACTAACGGGCAAATGTCAAAGAAGTCACACCCTTTCCAAACTAGTGATTTTCACTCTTGCACTGCAGAGGATACACAGTCAGGGAGAAGAGAGAGAGAGGGAGCTAGACAAAATCTCAGAGATTGGGGCAAGGGTCAAAAAAAAGCTAAGACACATGGTTTTAAAATAGATTCCATGGGTTAACTTTTAAGGTGATGAGCTCCTTGTGGATGAAAACATTTTATGTCTGCGTTGAATGGGCAAATGAACTAGATAACTCCAAGATACAATCTAACTCTAGATTCTGAGTGATAGCATTACAGAAAAGTTAAACTTATACTTAAATAAATCTTCATGAAAGCAACTTTTCCCCCTAGTTGGGCACTTCTCTTAACCAAGAGGGCAGTCACTGCTCACCTTGTATAATCTTACCCAGCTATGCTTTATTTCCACAGAGCAAAGATTAAAGATTCAAATGCCAATGGGGACAGGAAGGGGATGTCAATGACAGAGCAGCGCTGAGTGTATGTAAGGAAGGGAGTGGTGACGTTTTAGTTCCAGCCACCTCTGTCTTGAGGTAATAAAGGCCAGGTTTTGGGATTTTTAAAAAATGAAAGCTTTGAAATTTCCTGATTTTTATCATGTTGTGTAGACCAAATAATACATGAATGGAGGCAGGCTTGATGTTGTCCATGGGCTGCTGAGCTGTGATCCTTGCTATAGTTTTCTTGGCATGGTCTTACTGAATACAATTTAAACTCACGCTTAATTCCTAAACTTTACCAGCACACAAAATGAAAGTTATCTTCCATTGGCGACAGCAATACTGTAAAACACAGCAGTGTTTCCAATGAAATTAACAATTTACTATCTGTGTAGAAGGAATTCTAAATTACTGTAGGGAAGTTAAGCAAGTCTACTTTAAAATGATGGCTCATTTGAATTGTTTCATGATGTTTTAGGCAAAGAATCTTTAAATCAGGTTTCTTTCAGTTATAACCTTAAGGATACTCATAAGGCACCTATTTTCTCCATGCAGCGTCTAAACTAAACATACACACCAAAATATCCAAACACCCAACATGCCACAAACTCACAATGCAAGATAAGCCAATGGAGTATTTTATGGGAACACTTGCAACAATATAAAAAGTATAAATAATGAACTGAACACATATAATATGGTATTCTGTTAAAACTAATATAAATTTAGGAGGTGGACATATTGATAGGAGACTGGAGAATTCCTCGAAATGTGGGTCTATTCAGCAGAGAGGAAACATGCAGTATAGAAGCAGAGTAACCACTTCACCTATTCTAGATTTATTAAATTTATCAAAATTATGCAAGCTCACTCTCTGTATATTTAAATTCATGTCCTCTCCTAGAAAATAAAATCGGCAGCAGTCATTTTGCTTTAATCATTACCCTCTGTTCTCTAATGCCTCCCGATCCCTACCAACAGTGTGATAATTCCAGTGCCTATGACTCATTTTGGAAAGATTTACACTTTAGAAGAAAATATCTAGGCTCTTTCTCCAGCAAAGAACTACCAAGGCTAATTACTTCTTCTAAGAAAACCAGAGAGTTGATGAAAAAGGGCATGATGTACCTAGGGAATAGCATGCTACTAGAAAATATTCTAATTTGCAAAACTTGAAATTGGATACCTAATTTCTCTTGCGCTGCCTAGTTTCAAGCTACTGTCTTATAGTTCTTATGAGATATTTGCAAGGCCTTAAGTCCCTAAGTAATATTATTAAAGCTCCTCTGCTTTTGAATGTTTACACCAGTGGAATCAACATGGATAATTTTAAAAATTCAGGGTTTTGGTAATAAAATAAAGACAGGCCAAAGAAAAATCATAATTGGCAATTTTTGCCCCCCTATGGCTATAAAATGATGGAATATTATATGTTAAGAATTTCTGCTGAATAGAACCCGTTCTTGATAATGAAAATAGGTGATCAAACAACAGATGCACACATAAAGTCTATAGATTCTTACCACCAATGGTATTAGCAGATTGTGATCCTGAACAAGTGTAAAGGCAGAATTAGGGTAAGGGTTATAATCCATGAAGAGGGAAGGAGCAGATTTAAAATGGATGGCAGATGGAAATAAGAAAGCTTTAGTCAGTTCTTAGAAAATAAAAAACTCTAAAGCAAAAAAAGCAAACTTTAAAAAAAAAATCCCAAAACCATAGATGTCTGTAACAAAAGCAGTACATTTAGTAGTTTATACAGCTGATAAACTGAAACCAGACACTCACGTACAAAGCAGATGAAATGAAATTGCAAAAGTAAGTGTAAACTCTTCAGCTTTTCTTCTACTGATAGCCTAAAATCTGAATAATTAAATGTTTAAGTTTTTATTATTTAAACATTTAATTTAAAACTACAGGTAAAGAAGAACTACAACATCTTATAGCTGAAGAAAAATTACATGAAAAAGCTACAAATTTTATCTTTCTTAAGATGCACAGGAGAAAAACAAACGGCAGGTGGGTAGGGTGAGGAGACAAAGTTTCTGACAGGCTGTACAATCATTTGTACACAACCAGTCACTACCAACAACAAAAAAAGACACAATCCTTAAATAAATATAAACCTGGAAGTCTCTCCACTGGGTATGCTTTTATTTATTTTGGTTAGCCATCAGAACAACCTGCTTTGATCCAAGAGATTTTTTTTTTTTTTTTTTGCTAAATAGTGATATAAAAATATGGAAAGAACACGCAATCCCTAACGACTTACTTGACAACAAAGTGAAGATGGAGATCACGGGAATATTTCTGTGCAAATATGTTGTAAAGAAACTTGCATCAAATTATATGGGGCCACAGTATCTCTTTTCAAAAGAATTTAGAATGGAACATACAGTCATTTAAATAAATTAGCAAGCAGACAGACAAACAAAAACCTCTCCAAGATGATTTAAAACCTAAGTGATTTTGTAGTGGTCGAAGTCTTCTGATCTTAAGATCCTACTAGGTCTAAAAAGCCTATCCCTATGTTCTCACACTTTACGAGAGGATTTGAAGTACTGTGGATTGGGTTTCAAAGTGAAAAACTAAATGTAAAAAAAATTATTCTATATTCCATTGAAGTGATCAGTAGTTAAAAGATATCTAAAAGGGAGGTCCTTAAGTAATATATTCATCCAGAAAGCACTTTGAATCTTTGCCCTGAGCTCAGTCTTAGTATTACTTTAGAGGAGAACTAAGTGAAATATCTCACATAAAATTGTTTTATCCTTAAGATAACAGATATGGACAGTTTCTGTTTGCTATCTTTATTTTTCTTTATGCTTTAAGTTTCCTAACTTCACCATTAATTATTTCTTTGTTTCCTGAAGGCCATAAGAACAACAAAGTACAGAAGTACAAAACAGGAGGATAAAATTTAGTTGATATTAGGCTAAGAATAATAGAAGGACAATTTTATCAGCTAAAATATATAATGTTTACACTGGGCCCAGGAATTGTCTTAAGTGTTTTAAATTTACTACATCATTTAATCCTCGAAACAATCCTATGAGATTATCCTCTTTATTTTACAGATGAGTATAGAGAAATACAGCAACTTTAAATAACCTGGAAGAGCCACGATTCAAATCTAGGCAGTATGGCTCTAGAGTCTGTGATCTAAATCAATAGTTCTCAAACTTCATTATAACATAAATCACTTAGTGATCTTGTGAGAGACTGAATTCAGTAGATCTGTGGTGGCATGAGACTGTTTATTTCTAACTAGCTCCCAGATGATGCTGATGCTGGTCTGTGCACCACATTTGGAGCAGCAGGGCTCTAAACGACCATGCTGCACTGCTAAAGATTAAATTACTTTAAAAATTACACTAAAAATACACAAGATCAGGGAAGATTGTGATATCTATTCTTAATCTGGTTAAGAGAAGAGCCCTTACCCAGAGGGCATTTGCCATTTCTCCTATTTGTAAATAATCCTCAACTTGCAAACCAATTTTACTAAGCATTTCTGCTTATTTTTAGGACTCTTGTTGAGTGCTCTCATCACTACTCTGCCTGGACTTTTTGACTTTGGAAAGAGGAGAAGAGGAGAATCTGCTAGGCAGGGCTTGTATAGTCACCACCCTGGCTCCCTCTAAGCCCAGCTCTTTTCCCTGAGTCCAAGATTCAGGAATCAAGTTAAAAAACAGACAAATAGGGAATCTATATCCCAATAAATCATCTAAACAACAGTGGAAAATAGTTAAATCTATGTCTTTCCAAAATAGCCAAGTATGTAGAATAACCCCAGCATTATTTCCCTAGAAAAAATTCCTGTTTTTAGAGATAAGTGCTAATGAAAATCTCTTGATAAAGAAGGAATGGGAACAAACTCTTTTAAATTAATAATGCCATAAATGTATGTGTTACTATTCTGGAACATGTAGGAACGGATCACTCATTTTACCTAGACCTCAAAATTGTGCTTTTTAATAACTGTGCTTATGAGGAACTCAGCTTCCAATGAAACGGCAAAAATATAAATCTTAAATTTAACAAGGAATATAGCAGAACTGGTCATTTCAATTTATGTTTCCTCACTATGAATCAGTATATACCTGCCAAAAATGCTAACCATATTGTAATAGATTGTGGGGAAAGTACAAAGATACCATATATCTGTCCTTGAATAGCATTAGTTAGATGCAAACAGATTTAATGCTAATATATGGCAATTATTTTGCCTCTAAAAAGCACAATTTTCCACATCTGCAAGTTTCTGAGTAGACTGTGAAAACCTTAATGCTAAGAGATTTGTGCTATTTAAAATATCTTCATGCAAAAGTTTGTACAGCAGATGAAAGTTTTCTTTCTAAGTGGCAGATAACGATGATGCAGCCCTAATAACACACCAAAGACAAGACAACACCCACTCAAAAAAATTCCAAAACATGCACAACAACTGACCCAAAACATTGAAAAAAAAATACCTTCATTTTTGTCAGGTGATGATGAACCTAAAGTACAGAACAAGAACTCAGTATGTGGCTTTTCTTTTTTGAAATTAGCTTTGTCTTTATCCACTGGTCAATCTCCTAATACAGTAATATACAAGAAAGACACTTATTCTAACATATTACAAATATAGGACAACTGATAGGCAATACGTACGCTGTGATTGAGACACCATTTTTGTTCGACTTCTTCCTCTAGAATCTGTCTTGGCATTTCCCATGCCAGCAAGTGGTGCTGAAAGCTTTGCTCTCACCCGGCCTAAGGAATAAATTATTTACAAAATTAAAGACATTTTTCTATAATATTTAGTAATGAGGAAAAAAAAATCTCACTATAATTTTCTAATTGGGTATGTTTTTCAAGCATTGTTAAATTCTGTAATAATGTAACCATCACTTACAGATTAAATTTCTCTTAAAATTTTTAAAATATATACTGCTTTTTATGTATTGCACCATAAGCTAACTTTCCTTCAAGGGTAAGAATAATGTCAAACTAAAAGATTTCCATTCTTACCTTTGATATTATTAGTCCAGTAAAGTAGAGTTACAATTAGGATAATTACCATAGGCATGTCACTTGTTTCTTAATTGGCAGCTCCAATTCTAAAATTTCAGTTTCCATGAAATTTAGTTTATTCTCAAATCTAGCCTATAGTTTTAAATATAAGCTTAACCTTAGAAACAACAGCCCAAATAATCCTTTTGACTGTAAAAGTACTTCTAGAGGGCTCTGCAAGAAGAGATAATACTAGGTAAAATATTTAATCTTTTTATTCTATGCTAAACACCAGATTACTACAGATGTGTATGGACATTTTTACTATTCTCTTCCCCCAACCAACCAATTACATTTATAAAATGACTTGAGGAAATACCTTATTCTTCTCCTCTACCACTGCCTCATCACCCTCCACAAAACCAAGCCACAAACATCTATTTCTAGAGCTCTAGAACCAGAGGAGATAATGCTAATCAAAGTGCTTAAGTAAACTGTCAATAGTAAAAACAAAAATATATTACTAGCAGCTACTTTGGTGTTCTCAAGCAACAGTCTCAACCACTATCAAATCAGAACCAATACCAAACATAATCATAAAAAAGAGCTCAGAATCCTTTTTAGTTAAAAGGTACAATTCATAGGGCAATCACAATGTACTGGCTAGCCTGGTACAGTTATACTAATTAGGAAAAAACACACTGAAGACTAAGGAGAAATTATAAAATTAAAAAAGGAGCGAGGGAAGACAAGAGAGTGATTAAAAACTAGGAATAAAACAGAAGCAAAACCAGAAGTACAGCTGGTAGAGTCCTAGCATTCTATCAACTTCTTTAAGGCCTCTAATAAGCCCATAGTTCAGGCCTTTCACCCTTTTACAGAGCCTGTTTAGAGTAGGACACAATGTTCTCCTGATTAAGAAGTACAACAGAAAGACAAAATTATTATTTTTGAAATGGAGAATTTATCCGATATAACAAAGAAATTAGGATAAGTATTTTAATACTACTATTCTAAATTATAATGCCACAGTGCCAGAAACCATTTTTATAGAGTACTCCAATTTAAAACTTAAAATGTGAAAATATTTCAAATATATCAGAGTAAATATAAGACCAAAAATAATGTTAAATCTAGTTAGTTTTGTATCACAAGAAAATGTCATCCATGTAAAACTTAGAAGAAAAAAAATGTGCTTCAAATCAGAGGTTTAATAAGACAGCCTTCGGGCAGGATAAATTTAAAAATTGAATTTTTTCCCTTTCCACAAATTCAAAAGCAATAAATAATTATTTTTTAAAGTAAACTGGCTCAGTAAAATCAAGTGTTACATCTAGCAAGTTTTTTGTAATCCCAAATTCAAATCATATATGCAATTCCCCAGTAACTGATTCAAAGTCAAAGATACATTTAAAAGTTGACTAAATAAATGCATTTAAATGCTGATGATACTTAAACTCCAATGATAAAGCAATGGCGCATGCTCCCCCAAAGTATAAATGAATTGGCATAAATTAGAAAACAAAAACAGAAAAACAAAAGAAAGGCATTAATGTCACTACTGGAAAAAAATGAAACTATGTACTAACTTTATACTAAATATTATTAAACATGTTAAGCAATTATGTTTTCCCAGCATGAGATGATCTAAGACACAAAGCAAAACTCCAGGACGAAGAATTAAAAAAAAAAAAAAAAAAAAAAAAAAGAATCCACACGTATAACTAACACAACCAAACATAAAATGTAGAAGCTATCACAGCTGGCAAATTATATAGATTTGCAAAGAAATTAGCCTATTTTAGTTTTTAATATTTATTTCCTACTAATGAAAATATTAATGTAGGAGGTATTTGTGTTACTAACAAAACGTATAATTCTTACCATCTTCTGATGCTGTTCCTAAATAAGGGAAATAAAACAATAACATTTCAACAAATTCTGCCAATGCTGATGTGAAGACCTACTTCACGCCTCCCACCCAAGACTAAAATGAAAAGGTGAAAACAAAAAATATCTTCTAGTCTGATAGCCTTAAATTAACTTTAAAAGGTTCATTTTGAAACAAAAAACAAAATTTGAAGTAAAGTAATGACTCACAACACAAAAAAAGACAACTGGAAATGGCAATTCTATAACAAACACTTTTATCTGCTATATTTCATACTTAAAATTTGAAGTGGTGAGGAAAATTAGAGAAATTCATCACTAAAGAAAGATGCAACTCTTTCATTACTTTCTTCGAAATGAAGATTTTTATAGATCTTTCCAGAGTAAGAACACTCTCTGTGAATTTTCAAAAGGTAGTCCATAAAAGAACTAAAAAAGCTAATTGACACAGGAACCAAATCCATGACCTAGGCCTCATTTACCCAGTATTTTCATCAGAACATTACAAAGACCTATCAGTCCATCAGCAATTTACTCAATACCTATATGCACTCCCTAAGATATCAATGAAAACTAGAAAAATGACAAATATCATAACTCACTACTACTAAAGAACAATAATAGATATGTCTTTGCATGTGTATATAGTTTTTTTTAAACATAGGATTGAACACCAGTGACAGCAGTAGGATTGAACACCAGTGACAGCAGTAAGTCACATAACATAGGCGATTCCTCAAATAGGCTGATGTTTCTGACCCAAACAAGAAAGTATTTTGATCTAGAAAGTGAGAATAATTTGTTTTTTTTTTTTTTTAACTTTTATTTATTTATTTTCCCCCAAAGCCCCAGTAGATAGCTGTACATCATAGTTTCACATCCTTCTAGTTGCTGCATGTGGGATGTGGCCCCAGCATGGCCGGAGAAGCGGTGCGTCGGTGTGCCCCTGGGATCCGAACCCCCGCCGCCAGCAGCGGAGCGGGCGCACTTAACCGCTAAGCCATGGGGCCGGCCCATGAATAATTTGTTTTTAAAGGATCCAGAATCGCCGTGTTAGAAGTGATATCGAAGGATTTGAAATATAGAAACTATCTCTTGGTGGGCTTTCATTTCATTCAATAATTTTTGAAAGTTATGAAATACATTAAACACATAGAGAAGCACAGAGACTAACATATATAACACTCATGTACACAACCCAAGATTAAATAAATGTTCCATTTCATTGGAATGGAAGATATATCAATTTCAGAGTTTATGTAATAACTGACAGAAAAAAATACAGTTCTCCATTTTTCCTAGATCTCATACTGTGCCTTACATATTTAGTATCTCCTTACAAGTTCTTAAAAAAAGCTCAAGTTCCTAGATAACATTATGGTATTTGAAGTGAGGGGAAAGTGTGGGTAACATACTATCTAGATCAGATAAAAATTACCATACAGATAAAAATACTACATTGAATCAAGCAACTACAGATAAAGTATAATCATTTGAATACTGAAATTAAAAAGGCAAAGCTTAAAGTAAGTTCAGTTTTGATTAAATGTTAGTTTAAAACTCAATCTTAAAAAGACAGTATCTGTAACTTGCATTTCATTTTCATAAATAACCACATGAATCTGTAAAATATGTCATTTGTCTCCAGAGTTAGTAAAGAGTTGAATCAAACGACTTATGAGATTCTTTTCCGTTCTTCTAAATCTAATATTTCAGAGAGAGACTTAACAAATCAAGAATATTTCTAAGAGCTCATAGAAAAAGATTTTAAGATGATTGATTTAACTTACAACAAACATTAAACTAGTATTTGAGTACACTGGGAAACCCAAAAATGGACATGCCTAACCCAAAATTCAATAAGAGAATTATGTAGCCATTTTCTCATTGATTGCTGCTAAATAAGCAGACTATTTTCAAAATTAAGAGAATAAACAAAGATATTATATGGAATCCAAGAGCCATAAAAATCTTTAGTAGTAGAATTAGAAAAGAAGTTCTTACCATCCATCTTGTCAGAAGTATCCTCTTTGATGAAAGAGCAAGCAAAGAACAGAGGAAAACTTAGTATATTAGAAAAAAAAGATTTTATAATCCCTAGAAAACATTATTCTTAAGACGACAGAATTCACAGCACAGACATATATAAAAGGCTAAACTAAAACATACTAGATTAAACAAGATGAGGTTCCCATGTGAGATCAAGACTACAAAAAAACCCAAAAAACAAAAACAGGATCGATAATGAGTCTGATTTTCACCAACCTAGAGAGAGAAATTAGTGAAGCCCATGTCCCCAACCTTGGACCCTTGCCATCATCAGGCAAATGCTCTGCTTTGGTCTGCTGAGTTTCTCCTTATCAGAGTCACCTTGCCTTGCTTCTTCATTTCCTCTATAGCCTAGAGCACATTCCTCAAATTCTACTCTTCAGTTCTCCCGTCATGATCCTCTGTCTAGTGCCTTGTTGCTTCCCCACCCCATCCTTTCTTAGAACTTCCAATCCCTATAAAACCTCAGATCTGAATAAATCTCAATTTCCCTACTCTATTACTAGGAAGTACCCCAATAGAGCAAAATTACAAAACTATGAAATCATGCATACTGGCACTGCTAGAAACTGGGGTAATTATCAGGCTTGGCCTTTAGCGTCTGTGCAGGTAAGTATTAACATAACAGGCTTTAAGCTGCTCTCAAGAAGGGCCTACTTATGGGGCTGGCCCTTGGCTGGCCTTTGGGAACTTAGTTTTGGATGCTCCCTCTGTCAACGATAAGGTTATTTTGTGTGTGTGGGGGTGGGGGGTGGTACTGAACTCTGCTATACCAACTGTTTTTATACTAAACTGTTTTTGCAAACAGTGTGATTTATGGTGAACACCTGCTTTCTTTTTGGGAGTGGAATTCTGATAATTGTGGCTGGTCATGTGGCAGGGTGGCTGCTTAACTACCTCCCTTCCACCCTCTCCCTGGACTCTGAGTCTTAAGTGAGCTTCCCTGGGCAGAAACAACGTGCACATTTTCCTGCATTTCATTGCTGGAGGAAGGGGCATGTTCTATGCAGCCCCTCATCCTCATCTCTGGGAGAGAGAACTCTGAAAGCCTGTGCCTAGACTCCTCCAGAATACCTGACGAAACTGTTTCCCTTGCTGATCCTGCTTGTGTCCTTTTGCTATGATAAACCTCAGCCATGAGTACAGTGGCCTCTTAGTCCTGTGAGTCCTTCTGGCCAAGGCCCCAAATGTATGGGTGATTGTAGGAAGTCCAGAAGAGTGCCTTACCTCTTGTGCCCCCTCTATGGCTATTCCAAACCTCAAGCCACCTCTCGGACACCCTGCTTTTTATTAGCACATGATCCTGAGGTTGACTCCTCAGGGAAGAAGTCACAACAACCTCCTGGATAACTCTTCTTAATGCCCATTCCCCCAAAATATATTTGAATCTACTTCCTTCTTCATTTCCTTCCCTTCTACTTCAGGGAAACTGATGACCCTTCCACATCTAAGACTAACTCTCCAGTTATGCTCTATACATTCCATTCCTCACACCTTTCATAGGAACTTTGGCCATAAATTATCTCCTCTCATCCTTGCAATTTTAATTATTTTTTATTTTTTAAAATTTTTCTGAGGAAGATTCACCCTAAGCTAACAAGCGTTGCCAATCCTCCTCTTTTTTTTTGCTTGAGGAAGATTAGCCCTGAGCTAACATCCCTGCCAATCTTCCTCTATTTTGTATGTGGGACACTGCCACAGCATGGCTGGTGAGTGGAGTAGGTCCACGCCTGGGATCCAAACCCGCGAATCCAGGCCGCCGAAACAGAGCACGTGGAATGTTAACCACTTGGCCACAAGGCCGGGCCCTCATCCTTGCATTTTTAACTTTTCCTTCTCTACTGACTCTACGACCTTAGTATACAAACATATTTAACTCCTCCAATCTTAAAAAACAAAAAGTTCACTAACTTTTAATTACAAATCTTACAACGTTCTTTTACCTCTTTTCTTGATCATCAAGCACAGGAATAATTTATACAAATTCTCCTTCCAACTTCTTCCTCAGTCAACTGAAATATGGCTTCTGTCCACATGATACCACTGAAACCATTTATATTCTTTTCCAGTTAAACAATTCCACAAACCCATTGTTGAGAATAAATATTCATAAATATGCATACATATATCAAGGTTTCCTTAACACAAATTCCTATCTCCCATCACACCAAGCTTCCTCTTCAGGATACAGTTTTAAAGGGTAAACTTCAAAATACTCATGATATTCCTGTTGCCAAAGGATTTAGCACTTTAGTGGAGGAAAAACCCACTGGCGACTGCTTTAAGGAATGTACTGAGTTTAATATTGAAAGATTACAGTAAGAACAACTCTCTAATAACTTCCAAATGTAATCTCAAGCATAGATCTCTCTCCTGAGTTCTATACCACTATATCTCAATGCCTCACTATACCACTATGCCTCCTGAACACCTCCAGTTTGATGTCTCACAGGGACTTCAAACTCAAAATGAATAAAACTCAACAAGCTTTTAGCTGCTCATCCTTTAGCAACCTCCAGTAGACTGAGAGACTCTCTGGTACCCGGTAGGGTACCCGGCAAAAACTAAGTGTTCATTAAGTGTTTGCTGAAAAATGATGGAAAATTCCCTCTGATGCATAAATGTTCTGTCATGATAAGCAAGACTCAAAGTAGAAGAAAACAGAGAGTACACCAGTCACATGTTTATAAGAAAGCAGAGAGAGAGAGAGAAAGAAAAAGAGAGAAAAAAGAAAGATAAAGAAAGAAAGATATGTTGAGAGCAACAGAAAAAAGAAATAGAAAAAAAGAAATAGAAATAGAGAGAGAGAACGAGAAAATCCATTATTTAAGCCCTGGAAAGAGCCACAGGCAAGTAGTTCCTTGTCCCTGAGTGTGAATCCGGGCCAGATGAAGAAAAGAGAAAAGAGGGACACCATTCCCTTTTGTAATAAACCAAACAGGCAATTCAAACTTCAAAGAACCTAAAGAAACAAATTAAGTCAATTTCATGGCACTATTACAAGCTTTCTTATGAAAAAAATATTGTTGCAAATTGGCTTTCCAATTCACATGAAAACATTTCAAATATAATATTTTTCTGGTAATAAAAAGAATAGATATTAAATATAATGTTTTATTTTTAAGACTCAGGATAAGCTTTTTTAAGTCTTTTCCCCACTTAAAAAAAGTTAAGATATAATTCACGTACCATAAAATTCACCCTTTTAGGGTATACAATTCAGTGTTTTTAATATATTCACAAAGTTGCACAACTCTCACCACTATCTAATTCCAGAACATTTTCATCACCCCAAGAAAGAAATCCTGTACCCGTTAGGAGTCACTCCCTATTCCCTTGACTCCCAGCCCCTAGCAACAACTAATTTACTTGCTGTTTCTGTGGATTCACCTCTTCTAGGCATTTCATATAAATGAAATCACACAGTATGTGGCTATCTGTGTCTGACTTCATAATATTTTCAAGATCTCTCCATCTTATAGCACTCATTAGTACTTCATTTTCTGTAATATACTCCTTTTTATGGCTGAATAACATTCCATTCCACTGTATGGACAAACCTGCTTTTTTTTTTTTAAAGACTCCCCCCCCCCCCCCCCCGCAAAGCCCCAGTAGATAGTTGTATGTCATAGCACATCCTTCTAGTTGCTGTATGTGGGACGTGGCCTCAGCATGGCTGGAGAAACGGTGCGTAGGTGCACGCCCGGGATCCGAACCCAGGCCACCAGCAGCGGAGCGTGCGCACTTAACCACTAAGCCACGGGGCCAGCCCTGGACAAACCTGCTTAACCACTCACCAGTTGATGGACATTTGAGTTGTTTCCACTTTTTGACTATTATGAATAATGTTGCCATGAACATTTATGTACATGTTTTATGAGAACATGTTTCATATGTCTTGGGTATACAGCCAGGAGTGAAACTGCTGAGTCACATGGCAACTCTATGTTTAACTTTTTTGAGAAATTGCCAAACTGTTTCCAGAGTGGTTCTACCGTTTTACGTTCCCAACAGCAGTGTTAAAGGGTTCCAATTTTTCCAGATCCTTGCCAGGTTTGTTGTTGTCCATCTTTTTGATAATAGCCATCCTAGTGGGTATGAAGTGACATCTCATCCTACTATTGATTTGCCCTTCCCTAATGACTAATGATGTTGAGCATCATTTCATGTGCTTATTGACAATTTGTATACTGTCTTTAGAGAAATGTCTATTCAAATCCTTTGCCCATTTTTAAATTGAATTGTCTTTTGGTTATTGAATTGTAAGAGTTCTTTATATATTTGGGATATAAGTCCCTAATCAGATTATGTGATTTGCAAATGTTTTCTCTCATTCTCTGTGCTGTCTTTTCACTTTCTTGATGGAGCACTTTGAAGCACAAAAGTTTTTAATTCTGATGACATCAGTCCAATTTATCTATCTTTTCTTTGGTTGCTTGTGTGTTTCGTGTAGTATCTAAGAAAACACTGCCTAATCCAAAGTCATGAAGGTTTACACCTATGTTTTCCTCCACGAGTTTTAGAGTTTTAGCTCTTACATTCGGGTCTTTGATCCATTTTGAGTAAATTTTTTGGATATGGTGAGATAGGGGTCCAAATTCATTTCTTGGCATGTGGCTATCCAGTTGTTCCAGTATCATTTGTTGAAAAGACAATTCTTTCTCCACTGGTCTTGGCACCCTTAATAAAAATCAATTGACCATAAATGGGTTTATTTCTGGATTCTCAATTCTATTACATTGATCTATATGTCTATCCTTAAACCAGTACCACACAGACTTGATTACTGCAGCTTTGAAGTAAGTTTTGAAATTGGGAAGTGTTGAGTCCACCAACTTTGCTCTTCTTTTTCAAGACTGTTTCACCTATTCTGGATCCCTTGCATTTTCAAAAGGATTTTAGGATCAGCTTGTCACTTTCTATAAAACGGCAGCTGGACTTTTGATACAGATTGCACTGAATCTGTAGGTCAATGTGCCATGTTAACAATATTAAGCCTTTAAAGAATCTGCATATCTCTCTATTTAGATCCTCTTTAATTTCTTTTAAAAATGTGTTGCAGGTTTTAGTGTACAAGTGTGAAATAAAAAATTTATATATATATATTGGTTTCTGGCCCCAGTTCCTGGCACAGAGCTCCTAAGACCCTTGTAATTTCCTAAGTGATAAGAGCACTTGGAGCATCTTCTGTTCTAATATTTGGTCTTTGACTCTGGAACCTGACACAGTGCTCCTAAATCCCTTGAAATTTCCTGGGAAATAGGAGTGTCTTTTGTTCTAATGAGTTAATTCCTGGTGGGCTTCTGGACAGTTTCAGGATGGAGGCTGGTCACCAGAAAGATGAAGCCAGGATTAGAAGCTTGGAATTTTCACCCCACCCTCCATCCTCTGGGAAAGGGAGAGGAGCTGGAGATGAGTTAATGATAGATCATGCTTCTGTGATGAAGTCTCCATAAAAATCCCAAAAGTACGAGGTTTCAGAGTGTTTCTGGATTGGTGAAGACATGTACCAGGAGGTTGGTGCACTGCACTCCAACTCCATGGGGATAGAAGCTCTTGTGTTTGGGACTCTTCTGGACCTCACCCCATGTATCTCTTCATCTGGCTGTTATTCGTATCCATACTCATAATAAACTAGTAATCTAGTAAACAGACTGTTTTCCTGAGTTCTATGAGCTGCTCTAGCAAATTAATTATACCTGAGGAGGGGTTCACAGGAACCTCTGATTTATAGCCAGTTGATCGGAAGCACAGAAGACAACCTGGACTTGCAAATGATGCCTGAAGTGGGAGTGGGGGGCAGTCTTATGGGACGGAGCCCTTAACCTGTGAGGCCTGTGCTAACTATGATTAGTGTCAGAATTGGATTGAATAATAGGACACCCAGTTGATGTAGGAGAATTGCTTGGTGTGGAAAACCCACACATCTGGTGTCAACAGTATTATGAGTATGAGAGTAAAGGAGAAACACAGGAGTGGTTTTTCCTAGAGAAGTCTTACACTTCTTTTGTTATACTCATTCCTAAATATTTTATTCTTTTTGATGCTATTATAATTGGAATTGTTTTCTTACTTTCATTTTCAGATTGTTCATTTGGAAATACAACTGATTTTTGTATATTGATCTTGTATTCTGCAACCCTGCTAGACTCAATAATAAGTTCTAGTTTTTTTGTGGATCCCTTAGGATTTTCTATAATTAATATCATGTTTTATGCAAATAAAGATAGTTTTACTTATTTTCCAATCTGGATACCTTTTCTTTCTTTTTCTTGCCTAACTGACCTGGCTAGAACCTTTACGATAATGTTTAAATTGCATGCCGTTCTAAGTAGCGTGATGAAATCTCCTGCTATACCACTCTGTATTCAGGACGTGAATCATCCCTTGGTCCAGTGTATTCACACTGTATACACTACCTGCTCATTAGTCATTAAGTAGCCGTCTTGGTTATTAGATTGACTGCTGTCATATCCTAGTGCTTGTATTCGACTTATTTTATGTAATAATGGCCTCAAAGTGCAAGAGTAGTGATGCTGGCAATTCAAATACTCCGAAGAAAAGCTATAAAGTGCTTCCTTTAAGTGAAAAGGTGAAAGTTCTCGACTTAATAAGGAAAGAAAAAAAATCATATGCTAAGGTTGCTAAGATCTACAGTAACTTTTATTATAGCATATTGTTATAATTGCTCTATTTTATTATTAGTTATTGTTGTTAATCTCTTACTGTGCCTAATTTACAAATTAGACTTTATCATAGGTATATATGTATAGGAAAAAACATAGTATACATAGGATTTGGTACCATCTGCGGTTTCAGGCGTCCACTACAGGTCTTGGAAAGTATCCCCATGAATAATGAGGGACTACTGTATTTACAGGTCTTTCAATTTGCATTTGTTTGATTACAACTGAGGTTCAACATTTGTTGTGGCGTTTTCTGGGCAATTACGATATATAATTTCCTTGATATACGTAGAATATTTTTCTATAAAAATAAGTTCATTTGTTTCTCATAGACTTATTAAAACTTGTTGACATTTTAGCTTTTTTTTTGTAGTAGGTAGCAAAAACTTTTCCCCTTTTTGTTTCCAGCCACTTGATTTTCTATTTTCACACATATGATTTAAATCAGAGGAACTTTTCCCTCATGATTTTTTGGCTTTTATGTTTAGAAATTCCTTCCCCAACCTGAAATTAGACAAATACTCAACTACTATGTTTTCATCAAGTTGCTTTACGTTTTTGTTCAACTTTTTAGTCATCCGGAATAATTTTTTTTTTTTTTGGCGAGGAATATTGTCCCTGAGCTAACATCTGTGCCAATCTTCCTTTAGCTCAATTTTGTATGCGCAATGCTGCCAGAGCATGGCTTGATAAGCAGTGTGTAGGTCTGCGCCTGGGATCTGAACCCGCAAACCCTGGGCTGCCGAAACGGAGCACACAAACTTAACCACTACCCCATCGGGCTGGCCCCTGGAATAAATTTTTATATGATGTGAAACATGGTTCTAACTTAATTTTGTACCAAGTTGTAAACCATGTGTCTAAATACAATTTACTAAATAATTTATCCCTTCCTCACTAAATGTAGCTGTGCCAACTTTATCATGTACTACATTCATACCTAATATCTCTGCACTTCCTACTGTGTTCCAATGATTTGCTTGACTAGTGTTCCACCAGTACTACTCAAGAGAAAGAAAAATGACGCACAAAACAGAGACCAGAAAAATGGATAACCAACCTCAAACTTTTAAAGGTGATGGACATAAAAAATAAAGTCTGAATAGCTTTGAGAATATATGTTTCAATTTTGACTATGATTAAAGTCTTCGCAGTTTTCCCAGATACCCAAAAGGCTTTAACTTCTTGGTAAGGGAACAGAAGTAGGAGAAAGAACAGAGAAGCTGGATACCCAATGCCCTCCCCAAACTCCCTTAGTAACCCATGGTTGGATGTGGCAGTACTGCAGAGCTGTGAAAATTCTATAGGCAAATCATGGAATCAAGAATTGTTCCTTTGATCAAGACGATTAGGAGGATGACAAGGGGAAAATTGGAAACAAGGCAGCTTCTAGATACCTCAGAACTATGTCCCAAGTATAGAATCACATTAAAACATATGGACTATCCTTAACTAGTAAGAATGAAATAGAAATCATTAAGATATCACCATCATCCTGACTTCACTGAGACCAGGGAGAAAACAATGTATAATTTCCTATAATTAGCTGTCTTACCTAATGATGCATAGGAACCTGGATTCAGGGCACCTGCACCTAAGCGTCCACTTCGCACAGCCTGCCCAGCAGCATGATGTGCCTTGGCACCAGCAGCAGCATTCACGTCAATGTCACTTCGTGAACGCTGCAGGCTTCCTGGAAGGGAACTGGCTTTGCTGCTGCCTGCTGATACTATGGAAAACAAAGCAAAGGTAACCTATATTATTTACATCACTGCAAAAAGCATGAAAACTATATGAACTTGAAACCACCATGAGCTAATCCATGATGACAAATAGTCAAAAAGGAGCAGTGGCCAGATGGACACTAGACAGTATTTTATAGTATTGTAAAGTCAGAATGCCTCAGTTTCAATCTTGTCACAACTAAATCTTCTTGGACAACTTTCTCAATACTTCTCTGCCTCATTCTCCTCTTCCACAAAATGGGAAAAATAACTATATTTTGTAAAATTCATAGGACTGTTTTGTAGATGAAGAGATGATGTTCATGCCTGATTCAAGAAAATGAAGCACTAGAGAAGATAAACAGATGGGAGCAGTGCTATCTTTTTACTATCAGAAAAATGCAAGGAGAACTAGTCCAAGAGTAGGGTTAGTCAGAAAATAATGCAGATTCTGTCACTCTTAGGCAATGCCAATAAAGTCATTAAATTTCTGGCCTTTAGTTTTTCAGTTCTAAAAATGAGAAGTGTTATAAACTGTGAGTTAGGATCCATTAATAGGCTGTGAAATCAACTGAGTGGGTCATGGACAGCATTTTAAAGAAATGAAACAGAATAGAAAACAGAGTGCACCACAAGTAACGGTAAGGAGTGCTTCATGGAACTTCGATTTATACTATACATGTACACATGTACACAATATACTACATAGTATACGTATATTGTATGTATATAATTACATACACTACAAGGTATATATTATACATAGCATATGTATATGGTATACAACACAGATAGACCATATGTGTATAGTATTGGGCTACTACATAAAACGATTTTCTCCTGGGGCTGGCCCGGTGGTGTAGTGGTTAAGTTTGTGTGCTCTGCTTCAGCAGCCCGGGGTTCGCAGGTTCGGATCTCGGGTGCAGACCTACACACCACTTAACAAGCCATGCTGTGGCAGGCGTCCCACATATAAAGCAGAGGAAGATGGGCATGGATGTTAGCCCAGGGCCAATCTTCCTCAGCAAAAAGAGGATTGGCAATGGATGTTAGCTCAGGGCTAATCTTCCTCACCAAAAAAAAAAGGATTTTCTCACTGTGCATCATATCAAAAGTTTAAAAGTTTAACATAGCTTAAAAACTATACTTTAAAAGCACATCAAAACAGTTTAAAAACTAAACAGTTTTTAACAGCAGTAGCTTTTAAACTGTTCTGATGTGACCAATGATGAGAAAATCATTTTATATAGTAACTTTTACTTTATATATAAAGTAGCTTTTACTTTATTTATTAAGAAAAATATGTTACAATTCTTACTTAAAAAGGCAACTTACCTCTTCCAGCCACAGCCGACGGGTTTGCCGTAGACCATTTAGAAGAAAAAGGGCGACTGCAAGGTAAAAAGAAATACTTTTAGTAAGAACACATAATTTATTACCCCTTTGATAACAATTAGCGCAACACTACTGAGTTTTCTGAAGAGTTGACAAGTACTTCTAATTTTAATTTTCCTTTTATATGTCACTTTAGAACAGTTGTTGTCACATATCAATGGTATCTCAATTAGCTGTGAAGCAAAAACGAAATAACTAGCAATGAATAAAGATGGTAAGCTCTACAGAGACAAGGACCAGAATGTTGTTGTTTACTCTGGTCCTCAGCACACATTACAGTGCTCACCATTGAGGGCTCAATAATAGCACTGTCCAACACTTGTATTCTGAGATATTTTACTTAGGAGGAGAGAGGAGTATGTTATTATTAGCACATAGGAAATTCAGCATAACCAAAGCCTCTGTCTAATGGTTGTAGCCCTTGGCAATTTGTGCCATTACCACGTAGGTATCATACTACCTACAGCTGTGTTATTGCATGGGGCAACAGAATCAAAGCTAAGAACTGCTGCTGAGGATGACATGTATGATGAGAAAGCAAAACAGCTCCAATAATCTCAAAGAATCCACCATCTTCCTTAATGTTTTTTTTTTTTCGTGAGGAAGAGTGGTCCTGAGCTAACGTCTATGCCAGTCTTCCTCTATTTTTTGTATGTGGGATGCCGCCACAGCATGGCTTGATGAGCAGTGTGTTGGTTCACGCCCAGGATCCGAACCAGCGAAGCCTGGGTCGCCAAAGTGGAGCATGCGAACTTAACCACTATGCCACTGGGCCGGCCCCTTAATATCTTTTTTGATTATTTATCTTTAATTACAATGGTACCCTGCAGCCCATAGATAAATAATATATCTAAAGATGTAAGGGGGATACTGAAAGCATAAATTTTAAAGGTGGGGGCAAGGCCAGACAGATGCAAAATCTCCAAACAGGTTAATGTCAGGCAAGTTATTATCATCAAATGGTAAATTTGGTAGTTGGTTATTAAGCCCAGTATTATATTATTTTTATAACTGTTCCCTAAACTTGCTACCCTATTAGACTGAAGCACACCACTTCCAGGTTCACAGAATTTAAAGCTTTTTACGTCTAAAGATATTACATAAGAGTAAGATAAAATACCTAGTTTAGATCCTTGCTACTCAAAGTATGGTCCCTGGACAAAAAGCATTGACTTCACCTAGGAGTGTGTAAAAAATGCAAAATCTCAGGCCCTATCCCAGATCTATTGAATCAGATTCTGCATTTTAATAAGATCTTCAGATGATTCATATGCACTTTAAAGTTTAAGCATAGTGAATAAAAGTAAAGGGAACAAAGCAAAAAAGCTCATGTGAGGTGAAGAATTTATCACATTTAACTAGAAGTTTAGATAGGTAATTATTCCTACAATAATTATTTTTTGAATATCTGCTTTTATTCTGAAAACTTGTAAGTCACTGGACTTTAGTACAGTACTCACAAGACCCTGGGAGTGCTTCTTTGAATTTCGTGCCCTAGGTCCCTCACTTGCCTCACCCTGGTCCCAGTCCTGCATCAGAGAGCTGCCAAGGCAACTAACAGTCTTTGCGGGGTCAAGATCCCAAAGAGACAGGAATTACAGAGAGGTAAGCTCACATTTTGTGAGCTGCTCTTTCCTGGCGAAACCTGCAGATACTTGTGGCCACTGCTAGGGAGCAGAGAAGGCATCAGAAATTTCAGCAATCTCATAGGGCTAGAGAGACAGAAAACAGGGTTAAGGGTTAAGGCTGCCAAGACTGCAAGGGTTTGAGGTAGCCAACATAATAATGAGAATGGAGTTACAGAGAACTGAGTCAGATACTAGAGAATTTTGACCCCTTGAGGGATTTGCTGAAATCTTTAACTGTGCAAGAGGCGAAGAAGGAAAACAGCAGATTGTTTATCAGTCACACAGTGCTGTATGAGTTCTGAAGATGACTTCCGAATCTCCATTACAATTCCTCCATTAAAATGCCCTAGAAATGGGCTACTTACTGTATGAACTATTTCTGAGGTATTAGAAAATGTATATAAATCAGTGCTTCCCAATCTTTTTCACAGACATAAACATATGGAAACAAAATGTGAATCACTAAACTCTTTACTCAAAGAGAAGAAGTTATACTAGCATGCAATCCAACCCTTGAGACAACAGACCAAAGAAAATCAGTACATTGGAGTCTTTCTTTCAAGGCTTTAAGTGAAAGCAAGCAGATAGATATTCAACCATCCAACCTGAACTTTGGGGAAAGGAAGAAATCATTAATTATCATTTGTATGACCTTACTTGAGACTTTCTTGTGAGCTAGACGAGGATCTGTCTGATTGTGGAAGAGATGCTACACTGCCAGAACTCTTTAAGTAAGTTTGGAGACTCTTCTGATAAGATGGCTCAAGGGAATTATACAATGTTTCTGCTTCACCAGGGAAGTGGTTTCTGAGACCCATGTATGTCCTGTAAAACAAATGAACAAAACAACAATAAAAAGCACATAAAGTAATAGTTTTACATGATTACACATTAACAGTAAAATGTGTACATGCGGGAAGAATGAAGATAGCCTATAGTTTTTTAATACATTCACTATGTGTTAAGTGAATACTTGCTAAATTAACAAGTTTTCATGGAAAGATGGCAGGCTTTTGAGAAAAGCAGATCTGAGTTTAAAACCTGGCTGTGATCCTCATGGTTTGTGTGGTCTTGGGTAAACCCTCAAATCTCCAAACTTCAGTTGCCAATCTATGGAGACACTACCTTTGCAAGATCATTTTAAGGATTAGAAAATGATGTATACCAACTGCCCCACACAGTAGAAGGTACATGACACGTGCTCAATAAATGACAGTTATTTTTATTCACAAAGAAAGTGAGTAGTGTGTTATGATGGAATAGGAATACTGATGATTATACAAATGACAATGCGAAGTAAACTGTTAGACATCTGGTACAGATTTAATGAAAAAAAAAATCAATCTCACTTTTACTAAAGAGCTAATCAAGTAGAATACTTGGGACACTTCTGATATTTTCATTCTCCCAATATAATTCCTTTCAAAGAAAACACCAACGAATGTTTAAAGTGTCAAAGGGAACATTATAGACTTACTTTCTTGCCTCCACTCTGGCCTCAGCATCAGCATCATGAATTCCCTTCTTAATAGTTTCAACCAAGACAGCTGCGTGTCTACAAAACAAAACATCTTTAGAATCACGTGTAAAACTATGTATTTCAGGGGCCGGCCCAGAGGCGTAGTGGTTAAGTGCGCACACTCCGCTTGGGTGGCCTGGGGTTTGCAGGTTCAGATCCCAGGCGCGCACTGATGCACCGCTTGTCAAGCCGTGGTGTGGCGGCGTCCCATATAAAGTAAAGGCAGATGGGCACGGATGTTAGCCCAGGGCCAATCTTCCTCAGCAAAAAGAGGAGGATTGGCATCCGATGTTAGCTCAGGGCTAATCTTTCTCATTAAAAAAAAAACAACTACGTATTTCACTACAAATGATACTTACTGCCTATATGTTACATATCAGTCACAAAGGGGCAGGGGAGGTAAAAAGATTAATTAGTGCATAATAATAAATCTAAGATTGCAAGATTTTCTAATAATCCACCCCATACATTTCATTCACGTATGGTTTCCTTCTGACAATTCAAACATAATTAACCTGAAAATAATTAACTTTATATGGAATCTAGATAATGTATAAATATACAGTACCTAAATTTTAAATTTTTAATGAATTAAAAAAAAACCTCTTCTGTGTGGCTGGCTCCTCACTAACCCATCTATGTAGAAAATGATTTGCTAACAGTATGATCAATTATGATCTGACTAAACTGAATAGTAGCTGTCACAAAAGAACTTAAAGAACATGGAATTACATCATGCCTACAATAAACAACAAATTCTAGTTTAAAAAAATGGGCTATAGGGCCGGCCCCGTGGCTTAGCGGTTAAGTGCGTGTGCTCCGCTCCTGGCGGCTCGGGTTCGGATCCCAGGTGCGCGCCGATGCATCGCTTGTCCAGCCATGCTGAGGCCATGTGCCACATAGCTGTGCAGCTATGACATAAACTATCTACTGGGGCTTTGGGGAGACAAAGGGAAAAAAAGGAGGAGGATTGGCATGGATGTTAGTTCAGGGCTGATCTTCCTCCCAAAAAAAAGGGCTATAAACAGATTAATGATTTCCATGAAAATGGAAAATCAGCAATGTATTCAACGTAAATATAGGTATATCCAAGCTTCAAACTTGAAACTAATGAGAAATACAGCCATGCGAATAGCAAGTGACCAGCTAGCTGCCCACATTTTCCTCTTGTTCACCTCAGAGCTATATTAGACGCTGCCCAGTATATACCTGACCAATGACACCTGACAGCTGGTGTGGAGAAACTTTCCAATGAATCACTTTGTTTTTTCAATCTCCTTCCTCTGAAAGGAGTGTCTTCCTTCTATCTTAAATCATTCGTTACTTGATTAACTGCACCTGAGGAAATGTATTTCACATGACTAGAGATAACGTTTTTAAGTTTTTGCCCAAGTTATCCTGGAGTATCTTACATAACCCATTCTACTTAAGAGACCCTCACTCACCCCACAAACAAAGAAGAAAATCATACTATTCATAGCTGCCAACAAATAAGAGGAGCATCACACCACAGCTTTAAAGGAAAACCAGTATAAATAACTTTTAAAGCAAAATGAGAAATAATGCAAAGCCAATATCATCAACTTCTAAGGAACTTATGACAATGGGGAGGGGAGGGAAGCAGGAGAGGAAAAGTTAATGCATACCTTTCTAATGAATGAGTCTGCCACTCTTGTAACAATAAATCTAAAAATTCAAATGAACGCCTGAAAAATAAGTTATAATTATAACTGTTATAACATTATATTGTTATATTAATCTATAACTAAATGTTAATTAACACTTTCTTTTATAATACTGCACTTTGCCCCCTGAATTAAAGAATAAGACATGTCTTTAGATATCTTAACTGTCAAATAATTAACTTACTTTAAGGCTCCAACTATTCCTATGCTAAATAGTTAAAAAAAGACCTTACGAGTTCTCCATATTTTTAACTTAAAATGTTCAAAAAGACCTTACAAGTTCTCCATAATTTTAACTTAAAATGTTTGTCGAACATAAAGTTTAACAAATTTCATTTAATTAAAAAAACACTTATCAAACACCTACTATGCACTAGAGACTGAAGATATACAATGGTGACCAAGAAAGTGTGATGGATCTTCCATTTCCACATTTGTTTCCTTAAATATATATATATACATATGATTTTTAATCAAGTATTTATATATTTTTCCTAAGCCCTCTATACCTCAACTTCTTCAACTGTCTCATTCTTGAGCTTCTCTTCTTTCTCGGCATCTGATGACACAGCTTTCTTGGCATCTGACACAGCTCTGCCTTGTTTTTATTCTTTTATTAACACTTTTTTTCCACTTACCCTTAAATAGGTGCTCACCTGGTTGGTGCTGATCTCAGCCCACTTCTCTAATTTTATAGTCTTTACTTGGGCAATATCATCCGTACCCTTAGCTCTGACTATCAGCTATGCCTCTCACATCTAGTCCTACATCTCCAGCACTGGTTCTTCAATTCAGCTGTTAAGTCCAAGTTTCAACCAGTTCATGGACATCTCTATTTAGGCAGTGAATGTCAACTCAAACACTACATAAAAAAGAACAAATTAATTCTTACCCTCTCAAATCCACTCTTTTAGCCCATATTATACAGATTAGGAAATGAGAAATAGGGAGGTTAAATTAACTTGCCCAAAGTGATAGGGCGGGGACTTAAACCCTGGTATTCTCACTCCAGAGCTTAGTCTGAAGCACTTGACATCACTTCCCTCATTCGTATCCAATTATAAAGTCTCATTTCTACACCTGAAATCCCTTAAATTTATTTAATAAAATCTCCTTCAATCAATTATCATCAACACAGCTCTAGTTCAGACCCTGCTTCTCTTACATGAGCCATAAGAATTCCTACTTAATTAAACCAATCCTTCTCATTGTCCCTTTTTAAACACGGTTCATAGCTGGAATAAAAAATAGGATGGATGACATTACCTCCTCAACAAAAACTGTCAAAGTATGGAACAATGTTAACATTTCTCTTCAAGACATTCAAAGTCCTCTATACTCTGATTTTGACCTATTTCTGCTCCCACCCCCATCAATCTCTTTGCTCCTGAAATCTTCCATTTATCATGTGTTCTGGCCTCAGTGGCCCGTCTGATGGCTCTGCAGCGTGCGGCATAGCTTTACATCTCTGCTTAGGCTTAGGTTACATCCCACTCACTTTCCCTACAGTTACTGAATTGCTCCCCATTTTCAAGGTTATTTTATGAAGCATTTCTTGACTCCCTCCTCCTCTGCCACATTCCTATTTCTCCAATTACCATTTTCCTCAATATAAGACACAGATTGCTAAACCTTTCCTGTAAAGGGCCAGACAGTAAGTATTTTAGGCTTTGTGAATCACATACAGTCTCTGTCTCATATTCTTCTTCTTTCCCCCTTTGTAACCACCCTTAAAAAATGTAAAAAACAGTCTTAGCTTGTGTGCTGTACAAAACTAGACTGTTGGCCAGATTTGACCAGCAGGGTGTTATCTGCTGGTCCCTGAGACATCAGAGAGGTGATTGGACAACAGTCGCCAAAACTCCAAACCACTTAAAGGTAATAATGATGTCTTATTCAGCTTCTTCCTAGCATTCAAAGTATTTAAATAAATATATTTATCAAATAAAAAAAAGAGAAAGAGTTCTATATTTTCTTAAACAACAAATGCACAAATCTTGTTTTTGCTCTCTTTATTATTTATGGTGATAGTGGTGATATTAAAAATTGCAGAAATCATAAAGAGAAGAGAGAGAGAAAGAGAGAGAGAGACCGACCGACTGACCGCATACGGCTATTTACTCTGTTGGAAACACCATGTTCAATTCTACTAATGTGTATCTCATTTAATCCTCACAATTCTATCAGATCGATATCATTAGCCCTACCAACATATGTAGACACTGAGGTTCAGAGTGGTTAAATAATTGCCCAAAGTAGGACAGTCAATCAGTGGTAGTTATGGGACTCTAGCCAAGGCCTGACTCTAGACTCCATACTTTCTGAAAACCAAGCAACAAGTGGCCCAAATAAACCAAACTTTAATATGATAAAAGTGAGAAACGTGTGTGGTCATAATAATCACTTCATTCTTTTTCCCTTATATGATATGAGATAAAAAAAACTTTTACTAAGGTTTCTAGAAGGCAAGAAATTAATGCCAACTAAGTTTTGCACCAGACTAAGAATTAAACATAATGCAATATTAACGCCATACTAAAAAAATTTTTTTTTTCAAAACTTACCTCCTCACAGGAACTGATTTTGATGTGCAATTGCTTGTTATTAAAGGTATAAGTCTGGGTACATGAGTATGCTGAAAAAGATGTTTTAGAAAAGGTTGAAAAATACTGTGCACTTCACATAAACCCTTCTTCTATTTGCCTTACATTCAAGTATTTAGTTCTATTAGAAAAGGACAAAAAGACCATAAAATCAGATTTTGAAAAAAATTAAGACCAGTTAACAGTTTTCTCAAATGAAAGTAATAGAAATGATGATACAATTTCAGAAGGACAGGTGTGGCTGGCTGTAACATTATATAATAAAGAAAAATTGGGGGCCAGCCCAGTGGCATAGCAGTTAAATTCACGCACTCCGTTCTGACAGCCCAGGGTTTGCGGGTTTGGATGCACTGCTTGTCAAGCCACGCTGTGGCAGGCATCCCACATAAAGTAGAGGAAGATGAGCATGGATGTTAGCCCAGGGCCAATCTTCTTCAGCAAAAAGAGGAGGATTGGCAACAGATGTTAGCTCAGGGCTAATCTCCCTCACAGAAAAAAAAAAAAAAAAAAGAAAAGAAAAGGTAATTGTGTAACTGCAAAGAACCGTTAGGATAGTGTATTTTTGGGGGAGGAAGCACTAAGAGGGACTGGACATGTTATTTGTCATATTTTCTGAAATACCGTGGCTACTGCTTGTAGAAGATGACAACTGCTGTGTCTTCAAAGCAGGTAATCAGAGTGACTCTACATACGTAACTATTGGGAATGCACTTTAAAAGGATGTTTTTAACTAAACTGTCATTCTGGCTGAAACAGAGCTCTCTAGAATTCAGGTAAAGTTCAATAGATATAATCTTCTGATTTCTATTAGTAATTCTTATGCCCTTCTTTAGTGAAGCAAATTATAAAAGTTCATAATAGACATAAGGATAAAACAGTAACCTAAGCATACATATTCGATGCTTTAAATCTCCAATTTTTCTTCTGAGCTAATGGTACAGGCTGGGTTACTTAGGACGCAGGCTCTGAGATGGAGTTTAGCATGCAGGATATTAAGAAGTGCCCCTGGGATCAACACCTGTGGAAGGGAGGAGAAGGAGGCAGGAATGGGCAGAGGAAGAAATCGATTGCTGATACGGCCCAAGCATATCTTGGCTCAACGCCATTAGGGAGCTTCTGAGCTAAAAGGGCCCTTCAGTGTAATCTCGAATTGGTCCAAGATGGCCAAATCTTTATACTTTCATATTAATCAGTTATTGAATGTGGGCCATACTGGGAAGGGGCAAGACCTTGGGAAAGGCAGCTTTCTGCAGCTGAGGCAATTCTTGAAGAGGCTTGCACTGAAGGCTGTCTGCCAACAGCGCTTCCAGTATTGGGGAAAGAAGTCTTTCACTAAAGGAGAATGTACATAGCATATCAGTGTCTCCCACAACTAACTCAACCAAACCAAAGGTAAAACTTTTTTCAGCTACTACAGAGGGAAATCACCCATAGACCTGAAGTTGCTCAAGATAAGAATAACACAGGCGAGTGCTAACCTGCATGTTATTCAACTGTTACATTCAGCATGGAAATCCAGAAGAACCCATTCCCCAACCATTACTATGGAGTTAAAGCCCAAGGAGACTCCCTAGCCACAACACACTATATAGGGCTCATGTGCCGTCTTCCTCCTCTCTCTCGTAACCTCCCCAAAGCCCTACTGCTGATTAACCCACATCCAACAGTGGCAGGGATGGGGAGAGAGACTAACCTAACTATTGCTACACCATTTTCAGAGGGAGCTGCACCAAAGGAAAATAAAGAGTGACTCTCACAATTACAGATGAAGCATTCAACCAAATTACCAAATCAGAACAATTTAGACTTTAATTTATTAATGAGTTGACAACTGAAAAAAGAAAAGCTTCTCTAGAATTAAAAAGAGAATTAGGAACCAAATAGAGCACGCTAAGGAAACAAACAAAATACAGAAAACAGGAGATAACGTTAGAAAAAAACCCAAAAACCCACATGATTTGTTTTCAGTAAGATGATAGGATAGTATATCAATAACATGAGACAAGCTCACAAAAATTAGCAATTTGAAAACAATGTATAAAGTGTAAAGCCTAAGAATAGCAAAATGGGTACTGTCATGTAGGCAGAATTTAAAGGAATTTTTCCTGAGAACAGATACAGCTGTAAGACAAGAGACAAAAAGTTATCCAAGAAATGATAAATGATGAAGGTTCCAAAACCTGTATAACGAGAGTAAGAGAAGAAAAAAACTTGGCAAAGAAAACAGAAACAATAAAGAAACGATTCATGAAAATTAACATGTTTAAGGAAAATTCAATTTTATTCAGAAATCCTTATCCACTACGTAAGGACAGCACTAATGAAAGATGATCTACTCCCAGACCTGCTGTGGGGAAGCTTCTAACACAAAGAGACTATCCTATAAAGCTTCCTAAAGTTTTTCAGTTTGTTTTTTCTATAAAAGAATCAAATGGTATCTCATTTCTTAGAGACAACAATAAAAAGTTAAGAAAATAATTCTGAGTGAAAAGAGAACAATTCTGAGGGAAAAGGAATGTGAATCTAAAGTCTAATTTTTCAGGTCTTGTGTAAGGGGAAAGAAAAGCCATTTTGAAATATGCAAAGATAAATACACATGAAAACTGTGAACACACTAAAACCAAACAAAAATTACCCAGAACCAATTAAAAAATGAGAAGTTAAGAGTTTACTAATAAACACTGGTTAGGAACGAAAGCAGTAAAAGACTATAGTTAATTTCAATTGCTAACAATGAAAATATCTTTGTTCAATTTAACGTAAAGGTTAAAGGAAAAAATGACATGAATGAGACAAAATGTATACTTTTTAAAAGGCAGGAGAAGTAAAACAGAGGTTTTATTCTTGACATTGACAAAGAATAAGGAATTTCTAAGAAAATAAGAAGGAGGTAAGAAGAAAGCACCATGAATAGAAAGCAGAAAAGATAGGAAAAAAAAATACTATTTCATGATGGTAATAGTCAAAAACTTTGACCATACATAAAGTACATAAAGCAAGAACTGCCAGAAAAATGAAACTGACAAAAACTAGAATCAGAATTTGCCAGATAAAGCAGCTTTTTAGAAAATAAGACCATTAAGAATTTTAATAATATAAATACCTAGACTTAGCAATGAACAAAGTACTCTATAAGTGAATTCCATATTTTGCGAATGCTAAAGAACTACCTATATAAATTTATGATGTACTAGGACACCAATAAAATTCAAGGCATTCACTGAAGAAGAAATAGTACAATCAAATTCTCTGATCAGAACATCATGAAATTACAAAATAATGATAACAACAAAAGAATCATTTGAAAATGTAAACAATATCATTATGTAATTCAAAGAGGAAGTTGAAGTGGAAATTACAAATGATTGAGAAATATCACATAAACAGAATGTGGTAAATCTAAATTATTGGGATGCCGCCAATGCCAACCTCAGAAGAAAACCTACAGGCCTATAATATTAAATAACAAAAACTATGACAAATTATTGAACGATATACCACAAAAATCCAGGGGGGAAAAAAGAAGAAGAAAAAAAGCAAGCCAAAGCGAGTCACAGAAGGGAATTAAGAAACTTAAATATAAAAAATAAAGAATAGAAAAAAATTAAAGAATCCCACTGGAACCAATAAAACTAAAACTTGAAGCTTATAAAAGAGCCATAACAATGCCTCTGGCGAGTGTATAATATTATGAAAAAATGGTAATATAACCACAGAAGTAAACACTTTTTTTTATGGTAGAGATTTTTTTTTTTAATTAAGAGAATACAGTATACATTATGCCAAAGATTCTTAAAATCTATATGAAATTAATATTTTGAGAAAATACAACCAGCCAACAACTCTTCAAAAAGAGATGCAAGAATGCCCAAAGCCTAAAACATTAGAAATGTTATTAGATAACTCTGAAGGTCAGCAAACCCTAATAAAATATGTAAAAAACAAGAAAAATATAGAAAATTCTACAAAAGACTCATATATTAAAACAGATGCCAAAATCTTAACTAAAATATTAGCCAACTGAATCTAGCAGTATTATAATGTACAATGACCCGGCAGAATTTAGTTCATTTATGTACAACGGATAAATGAAAAAAGACAATCATTTCTAAAGATATTAGAGAGATATTTGACAAGACTCCACATCCATTCCTCATCAAAATTTAGCAAAATATGAATAGAAGGAAATTCCCATAACCTAATACAGAGTATCCATAAAACCCACAAACATCATATTACTCCTATTAAACTCAGGGGTAAAACAAAGATCTCGGGGCCAGCCCAGTGGCGTAGTGGTTAAGTTCACGCACTCTGCTTCAGCGGCCCGGGGTTAGCAGGTTCAGATCCTGGGCATGGACCTACACACCACTCATCAAGCCACGCTGTGGCAGCGACCCACATATAAAGTAGAGGAAGACAGGCAAAGATGTTACCTTAGGGCCAATCTTCCTCAGCAAAAAGAGGAGGACTGGCAACAGATGTTAGCTCAGGGCTAATCTTTCTCACCAAAACAAAACAAAGATCTCAATAATTCCCACTATTTTTTCAACACTGTCATGAAGGTGCTGTATTTAGAGAACCTTAAAAAAATATTAAAACAGAAAAAAAGGACCACCTTCATAGAAAGAATCACAGATTTTTAAACAGGCATGGATTTTATTGCTGAAAAAAACCTTCTGGTACAAAAGTATTAGAAAGAAACTTCATTTCTTTAACAGGAAAGGACAAATCGATCAAACAAACTGAAAAGGCATTTAAGAAACAGATCCATAAATTTACGAAAATTTATTATATCAAAATGGTGGCATTTCAAGAAAAAACTGAACTATAATTCACTACATGCTATTAGGTCAACTGTACTTCACACAGAAATAAAATTCAGTTAGATCTAAATCTAAGAAACAAAATTAAAAGTTGTAAACAATCGAACCTTTTCATAACTGTGAGATGGGGGAAAGTCATTTTAATTATAACAAAAACTACAAAAGGAGCATTGTCTCAATGCATAAAAATTTAAAAGTTCTATATGTAGCAAGCAATAGCTTAAATAATATTTGAAAAATGAACAAACAGAAAATATTTGCATATATATATATATATAAAACACAGAATTAATACACTTATACTATATAAAAAGGTCTTAGAAATCAGTGACAAAAAAACACACAGAGAGTATAAACTGGCAATCTGGCAATCCATAGAAGAATTATAAAAGGAAAAAAATACCTAATGCCTCTAATAATCTAAGAAATACAAAGTAGAATACGAAATAATATTCCATTTATTAAATTATGAGATCTTTAAGAGACTGTTAATACACAATGTTGGTAAAGGATGGAGAAAAGGACTCCATAGACTTCAGGGAGGAGAACAGTGAGGACAATTTAATGTTATGTCCTTTAATAGAAAACTGATTTAGACATTAAAAAGAATTATACATATAGACAAGGAAAGCTGCCCAAGTCATTAAGTCTAAAAAGTTGAAAAACATATTATTTATATACATATGTAAAATATAAATACTACATTTACATTTTGTGGTAAATATAGTTTATATAGACAGAATAGGAGTTTGGAAAAGTATATACTGAATGGCTAGAGTAATTAGTTATAGAAGAGCAGAATTCAAGGGGGGAGATTTATTTTTTTAACTCTGTTCTTTTGGGCACCTTCAAGATATGGATGAAGAGAAATATTAAGAATTTTCCTGTCATCTTATATCACTGCCTATAACATTTTTACTGTTTTACATTTGCCTGTTACTACCTGCAATATGATTACACACACACACACGTACACATATGTGCATGCATATGTGTATCTATTCTGTATGCATGTTTACTGTGTAATTCTCTGCACTATTTAAATGTTCTATAACTATAATAACCATGTATTGCTTTTATTACCATAAAAATAATACAAAAGTGATTTTCCCTTGGGATTAAAAAAATACCAACGATTTATTTAAGTACACTGAAAAACTGAGAGAGAGAAAGGGAGGAGGGAGGAATGAAGCAAGACAGAAACGGCAGGAGGGAGGAGAGAACCTACCCGAATGATGAATCTGATTGCCGCACATCCAGAAGTTGCCATGACTTTTGCACTATTGGGGACGAGATTAAAAAGCGTAGGTACAATGGCTTCAGCGCCATGATCAAACTTATTTCCCAAAACTGTTGAAAGATGGCTACAAAAGAAGACAAAAAATGTTTTTTTAAAATAGTTTCACATGAAATATAAGTAGGACCACATAAATTTTTTTTTCCAAATCTTTGTTGTTTAATGAGGTCACGTAGTTCTGACTGAATCCTTCCCACCTTACTTTCACACACACTCACAATTATAGCATAAGGCAGCAGAGCAGTGATTCTCACCTGTGGTTTTCCAGCAATTCAGGGGGTCATCAACAATCTTAAGCAAGGGGCTATGTATGAAGGTTAAAACCAATTTTCAATGACTTCAATATGAAACTGGACATTCTTATAGTCATATCATGGTATCATTACAATGAACACTGATATACTCATGCAGTTTATAAAAATGCAGTTCAAAAACTTTAGTTTAACTTGGTTTGAATTCTAGCTCTGCCATTAGCTATAGGATCTTAGATGAGATGCTTTATTTCTCCAGTCTTTAAATTCTTCGTGTTCAAATAGGGATACTAATAGAACCAACTCATTTAAAGTGATTAGCTCAAAGCACAACACATGGTAAACATGATATTAGCCAGTTATTTTGTTGATTGCATTAAGAATGAACTAGAGCTAGCAAGGGCTGGGAGCATCTTCTTCACGGCAGAGTGGCAAACACCATTCAGCTGGAATATTATCTTTACTTTTTTCTCCTACTTTATTTAGACTAAAACAACAACAACAAAAACAGTTCACCCACTTAATTTTAAAATATTATTTTACTGCATTAACTTAAAAATTTTATTTTTTAACCAGTTCTAATGGCAGAAAAACAAAAGAGAGAAAGGGAAGTGCAAATATTACATATTTCCTTCTTTTCCCCATCCTTTAACTGTGTAACCAAAGTTGAAATTTGGCATTTTACCATCTCTGCAACAGAAGCCATGTGATCTCAGAATTTAACCATTAACATGACAGGTAAAACATTCAGCTCAGATTGCCCTGATATTTAGTCTTTATCCATCAGATATTTCCATTCTGATGCCCTAATATCAATCTGAAGTTCAACATATTTTACAAACAAGTTCAAAAGCTTACCCAAATCAGTACTCCTGTCCAGTCTCTATTTCTATTAATGGTATCACCACTGTTTTAGTCACAAATACTCCCTGACATCTTTGGTGTGTAGGATCTCAGAATTTTTTTTTGACTGAAAATACAACTCTTAGTTGGATGATCCTAAGGATATCTGTCTTCTCTTTGCGAATTTGTAGTTAAAAAATTTAGTCACTCAGCCTTTAATCATATGATTTTACTTAAAACACATAGGAAGGATGCTGTAATCTTCTGACAATGTTTGCAGTATTGATTAATTTCTATATATTATGTCTTATTTAAACTACATGGTTGGGGTAACAGCTCCAAAAACTGAGGTTCTTGATTCAAAGAGGTACTCAGACTCAGACCTATTTCCTAGTGTTCAGTTATACTTGCAGTTTGCCAATGTCTGAATTTACAGGCAAAAAGGAATCTCAAATCAGAAGCAGGCAGGTGCCACCCGCGCCTGGATGTCATCTTCCTTTTAAGAGTGTGTGTTTTGTTCTGGCAGGCAGGTAACTTACTTGGGCATCAGCTTGATCTTTATAAGCTTATTGGGAGGGCGGGGTTTAGAGTAGCCTTATGTTAGAGCTAGTTTAGTACTATTCTGATATAATGGCCTTTCTGGGCTCTTTACTAATGTGCCCTGGGTGTTCACAAGGTTTCTCCATGCTTTTCATCAGATTTTGAACCTCACCCAGCCCATATGAGCTCTGGGAACTGTTGTTTACCTTATGCCTTCCAGCAGCAGTTCTGTCCAGTCCTCTGGGAGCTGTACCTTTCCCACACACAGATTAGTATGCAGCTAGACTCAAGGGATCTCCTATGCAGATTTCTATAGCTCTTTTTCTGTGTATCTCTCTTCTCTCCAGTATTCTGTATTGTAAATTTTAGCCACTTCAGCCTTCAGAAACTCCAATCTCTGTTTCTTCTTCACCTCAGTGAGACTGCCTTGCTCTGCTTGGGTTCTCCCTCTCTTCCTCATGGTTCAGAAGGTGCCTCCAGGTCAAAACTGTGCTGATCACACGGCTCAACTGATTTGTTTCTTTCAAGAATCAAAGTCCTGCTCTGTCTGCTGTTCATTATCTGTAAATATTTGTTTTACATACTTTGTCCAGTTTTCTGCAACAGGGCTAATCCTGTACCAGTTACTACATCATGACCAGAAGCAGAATTCTCATCACGGAATACTTTTCAGGGTTACATTTTGCGGAGTTTTGGTTTGTTTTTTTGCCATTGAGAGATATTCAATTATTTTGGTATATTGGTATACTGACTTATATCTAGCAATCTTGCTAAAGTTCCTTAATTATAATAATTTATCTATAGATTCTTACAGTTTTCTGCATGGATAATTATAGCATCTGTTAATAATGGCCTTTTGTTCCTTTTCTTGCAATCCTCATAGTTTTTATTTCCTGGGATTTTTTCTGTTCTGACTAGAATGTCTAATACAATCCTGATTAGAAATTATTTATAGTAGGCATCTTTGTGTTCCCTATCTTCAAAGGAATGCTTTATACACCAATAGTATTCAGGCTGGGAGTAGTGGTAAAAGGAATTTAAGTGTTCTACCATCCTTGAATTTTAGAAAAATATAAACATATGGAGTAAGTTTAGATTTTGATAAGTTATGATGCATGTCACAATTCCAGGGTAATTGCTAAAATATCAGAAACAGTTTAATATCCAAATTAGTAAAGAGAAAATTGAATACAGCCAGTTCTCAGATCCATTCATTTACTTCTTACATGTACTCACAGAGTTAGCGACCGAAAATCCACCAGTAGGCTTTAGACATATAAACACATTTTAAGGTTGATATAAAGTGTTAAGAAAGATTAAAAAAAAAAAAAATCACACAAATTGAATCCTTATGTATAATAAAAATGATTTTTGGATCATATACACACTTTTTTTGGGGTTATCCTGCTATTGCTTTACTTAATGAGCACTGAATCAATGAGTACTAAATTCATTCATAAAAAATACTTATCACAAAAAGAATATACTTACGCTACAGTAATGCAAGCTTCTCTAACCACCTGGGATCTAAGATCTTTAGCTGAAAGTTTAAGTGCTCCATCCAACAAGCGTAAATGTTGGAAAAAGCAATCATATTGTGCAGCTCCAGCAACAAGCAATGATCGAATTTTCTTAAGCTGAAATAAATAGAATTTTCATTATTGACATAAAAAGTGGTGGTGCCAAAAAAAAAAAAAAAAAGGCTACCTAAATGTTATTTGAACAAAATTTAAAAAATATTTCATTATATTTATATAATTATATTCAGACATTTTAACAGCATTAAATGTATCTTATAAACACGCAAACCAAAAAAAGCTTTCTCAAAAAAACATTATAATAGATTTAATTATATGCATAATAGACATATGTAATGTATAAATATTACGTAAATTTTGAAGTTTTAAGGGAGTCTTTTTTTTTTATGACAAAACACACATTAACGTAAAATTTACCATTTAACCATTTTAAAGTACAGCTGTGCGCTGCACAATGACGTTTTGGTGAATGATGGACCACATATACGATAGTGGTCCCATAAGATTATTACCATATAGCCTATGTGTGTAGTAGACTACACAATCTAGGTTTGTATAAGTACACTCTATGATGTTTGCACAACAACAAAATTGCCTAACAACACATTTCTCAGACTGTATCCCCATTGTTAAGTGACACCTAACTGTGTACAATTCTGTAGCATTAAGTACATGCAAAATGTTTTGCAACCATTACCACTATCTACTAAGGAGTCTATTTTTAAAGGGGCCAAATTTGGAAACTATATTCATTCATAATCAAAAGTACAGAATCAAAAGGACCAGACATTAAGTCATCACCGCGTCCATATTTTAACATTATCACACTTACTTTGTGAAACACATAATGTTCCCCCTATTTCTATTCTTTTAGCATTACTTTTTAGTATAAAATTACCAAATGTTTTCCATATAAACACCAGACATACCTAATAAGTTTACATCAATCAAGAGATAACCACAGGTGACCATTTGTGCTCACACATACTCAGAAGCTAAAGGTTTACGTATCATACCCATTATGTATAATTTCACATTAAACTCCGAAGTTTTCTAAATTTTTAAAGATATCTTTAAAATGAAACCAGATGGATTAAAGATGAAAAACATAAAAATAAAATACTATAGATATTAGAAAAAAATTTGAAAGAATAGTTATATAACCTTAGAGTGTATAAGGAAGAGAAACTATCATAGCAGAAGAGAAATCAGAAGGCATCTAAACAAGATTAACTAAAAATAAAACAAAAATCGTATGGTAGGAAAAAATTACCTGCAACATATAAATACAATACACAAAGAATGACAATAAAATGAGAAAAGGACAAATAACTCAATATTAAATTGGGAAAAATAAATATATGAAAATGTGCTCAACCTTACTAGTGATAAGCAAATACAAATTACAAAAAAGACACATCATTTTCCCTCATCAGATTGGCAGAAATGAAAAAGACTTGATAGCATCCAGTACCAGGAAGACAAGAGATACTCTTCTGTAAGTAAAATTATGAATAACACCTTTGTTCAAAATATTTTGGCAAAATCTACTAAAATAAACTTGTATCTACTCTTTACCCAACAACCCCACTTTTAAAAATTTAACCTAAAAAATAAAAACACCATTGTTATAAATGTGTGCAAGGATGTTTATTGCAATATTGTTAAAATAGCAAAAAATAAAAAACTGTTAAGTCCATCAAATGGGAAATGGTTTAATAAATTACATGGTACCTTTTAACTAAGGAAATATGTACATATTGATCTGCATTCAATAAATATCTGAGCAACTATTATATGCCTGACGCCTATACCAAGTGTAATGAGTGGGCATGATTTAAGCGAAGAAAAAAAGTTACTAAGTAATGTATCTAGTATGATCTCATTTGTTATTATAAAAGGGGTGGGGGTTGAGGGCACCTGTGTTTACTTTGTAATACATGTTTGAATACATATACATAGAAATATACTCCAAATGAAAACATATACTCCAAAATGGAGTATACTCCATTTGGATATACTCCAAAATGAAAACATCTGTTTCCTTAATAGGGAGTAAACTATTAACTTTTTCTTTATCATCTTTTGCATTGTTTCACTTACTGCAATGAGCCTGTGTCACTTTTCTAATTAAAAAAATTAAAAGAGCATTTGTGTTTCTAAATGGGTTGTTGCAAGTAAAACAAAAAACTCTTAGGTACAAAGTTTGTGTTTTATATCGACAACATTCAATTTGTCATCTTTCTCCATAAACCGACTGTGACAGATGTCTTTTAATATCAGACTAATCTCAGAACTGAAGAAAGAACAGTGAACCTTACTGAACAAATCTGGAGCAACAAAGTCTCTGGTAAAATCTTCCAATATGTTAAACATGCAGACTTCCTATCAAAGAGAAGCTGAAAAGTTATCTTTTGTTCATAGTGTCATAAAGGCCATATTTTATTTATTAATCAAAATGGAGACTGGGAGTGTTCAGAGCAGAAGAGAGTCTTCAAATGGAACTCCCTCTCTGGCTTTTAGAGGACACTGAGGTATACATTTAGTACCTCAGATGTAAATTTGACAAATGCATAAAATTTAAAATATACAATCGTTTGTCAATGCAAATATTATTTAAAAATTTATCAAATATTTTCTCAAGCAGGGCCGGCCCCGTGGCTTAGCGGTTAAGTGCGTGCGCTCTGGGGCTGGCGGCCCGGGTTCGGATCCCGGGCGCGCACCGACGCACCACTTCTCCGGGCATGCTGAGGCCGCGTCCCACATACAGCAACTAGAAGGATGTGCAACTATGACATACAACTATCTACTGGGGCTTTGGGGGGGGGAAAAAAAATTTTCTCAAACAATTTAGGCCAAATAAAATATTCTTACCTCAGGGATACCAGACTTCTTTTTTTTTTTTTTTTAAATCATGGGTGAAAAATATTTATCACATTCAGAGAGAGAGGTGTGAGAAAAGAAAGAAAAAGGCCAGACAAATGGACATACTGCTGTGAATTTATGTCAATACTATGAAAATATTGAGCATGCAGGCACAGTGAACTGCTTTATTGGTAAACCATGTAAGAATTGAGGATGTGCTGATGAACAACTATGTAACTCCAGAGAGAGGCTACGGCCCTGAGGCACCAAGGAGGCTCACACTTCCTTGGTCAGTCAATAATTAGCACATGTGGAGAGACTAACCAATGTGAGACAGACTCCACCTGATCAGCAAAAACAGTAAAAATTGACTCTAAATCAGAAAATGCCTATTATCCCAATGTGTTTTCCAGAAAGAAATGTTACCTATCAGACTCTTTCTCATATCAAATACCAGATAGTACTACTACTGAATTTCCATGTTTTTCAAAATGAACATTGAAAAAAAGAGGAGAGGGATAAGAAAATAAAAAATAAAAAACTTACTGCATTGGCACGCTGATCCCAGTCATGTTTGTCATCTGACAAAATTTCCCTGATTTTATTTAACGTTTCTTCAAGTTCTCGACTAGAATAGATCTTAAAGAAAAGATGCAAAATTATAACAATATCTCTTGCCATAAGCAATATCAAAATTATGCCCTGATGTTTAAAATAATATTTCAAGTAATAAGGTTACTTATTTCCCATTCTAGCACCATTTTTTGTGTGTGTGTGAGGAAGATTAGCCCTGAGCTAACACCCTTTGCCAATCCTCTGTTTGCTGAGGAAGACTGGCCCTGGGCTAACATCTGTGCCCATCTTCCTCTACTTTATATGGGATGCCGCCACAGCATGGCTTGATGAGTGGTGCGTAGGTCCACACCCAGGATCTGAACCCGCGAACCACGGGCCACTGAAGCGGAGCGTGTGAACTTAAACTACTACACCACCGGGCCGGCCCCTTTAGCACCATTTTTAATGGAGAATGGAAATACATCATAGACAA